>NC_142090.1:2059550-2688835 GCF_054644295.1 Miniopterus natalensis | reverse complement strand
AAAAGAGACAGGGGCTGATTCGAGCCAGGCTGATCGGGGCGGCGCGAGCTTCAGGTAGGAGCGTTTCCCGGGGACGCCCCCCAGCGTCGTCACAGACGCCTCCTGCCTCCCAGGTGCCGCCTCCCAGGGGCCCTCCAGGCCTCCACGGGCCTGAACAGACACAACTGGACCTGTGTCTGAGCTGGACAAGAATTTAATTTTCTTTTGATTCTAAAACGTCACTGCTTCAGAATGTCGGTTTGTTGTTTCGAATGGAAGATCATATTTTGTTGTTGTTACTCTTTACCCGAGGATATATTTTCCATTGATTTTTAGAGAGAGTGGGAGAGCGAGAGAGAGAGAAACATCAATGTGAGAGAGACACATCCATTGGTTGCCTACGATCACCAAAAAAATTAATAAATAAAGGTCGCACCGACGGTTCTCGTATGTATATCTTCCTGCACAGGTGTGCTTGTGCTAATGGGATAAATTGCTAAAAGTAGAAATCCTGGCCAAAAGGGAATTCTTATTTTAAATGGTGATGGGTGCTGCCAAATTGTCCTCAAAAAGGCTGCACCAATGAAGGAGATCAATCCAGGGTGCAAGCGGGCCCTTCCCCTAGGGACTCGCCTGCCCTGGGTATTTCCAAGCACGTGCTCTCTCCTTCGGGGGTGCCGGTTGTTCCCCATGTTCTCTAAGCAGACTAGATCCCCGTTAAAGCTTGAACTCAAAAGCAAAACTAACGATGCCTCTTTGCATCCCGAAGTAAACTCCAGAGAAGGTATCCTCACAGTAAACGCTTGCTCAATTGAGTTGATCGGTCAAAAGCAAGCTAAAAACAAATTCTTTTTAATTTAAAATATGTTTTTATTGATTTCAGAGAGGAAGGGAGAGGGAGAGAAAGGTAGAAACATCCATGATGAGAGTCATTGATCGGCTGCCTCTTGCACGGCCCCCGGCTGGGGATCGAGCCCACAACCCGGGCCTGGGCCCTGACCGGGAGTCGAACCCTGACCACGAGTCGAACCCTGACCACCTGGTTCATAGGCCGATGCTCAACCGCTGAGCCCCACCAGCCGGGCTAAAGTATTTTTTAATTGCCGGCTAGCTCAGTTTTACCTGCTTCTTTAGGGTCTTTGCCAAACCTACTCTCTAACCTGCAATTCACTGGCTCCTTCTGTGTCTCCATAGCGCACGGTGTCCCACATTTTTAAGCTCAAAATAATGTATGTGTCTCTCCGCCCCCCCCCCCCGGGGGACTGAAGGCACCTTGAGAGCCAGACGCATGGCAAATGCTCCACAAATCGACTGCGTTGGGCTTTGACTTGGGCCGTCAGGTGTGTCGTCCACACGGACGAGCCCGTGCTTGCCTCCCCAGGGGACGTCTTGGTGTTCCTGGACAGCCACTGCGAGGTGAACAAAAAGTGGCTGCAGCCCCTGCTGTCTGCCATCGCCAAGGACCGCAGAACGGTGGCGTGTCCCATGCTGGACACCATCGACCGCGTGACGCTGAAATACCAACCCTCCCCCATGGTGAGAGGCATTTTCAACTGGAATCTACAATTTAAATGGGACAACGTTTTCTCTTACGAGATGGAAGGCCCAGAAGGCCCCACGGCGCCCATCCGGTGAGATGTCTTACTGTGGGGAAATCACCTGGGCGCCTTGGTACTTGGGGGAAGAAGTCTTCAGAGATTATTTCTTCCACTTGGGGGGCTTAATGCTATATTGTTATTTATCTTGTTTCTGAAAGTTACTCATTTTGTTTCTAAAAGTCTATGTAATGGCCCATCCGGAGTGGCTCAGGGGTTAAATGTCAACCTGTGAACCAGGAGGTGAAGGTTCGATTCCCGGTCAGGGCACAGGCCCGGGTTCCGGGTTCGATCCCCAGTCGGGGGCGAGCAGGAGGCAGCCGATCAATGACTCTCATCATGGATGTTTCTACCTCTCTCTCCCTCTCCCTTCCTCTCTCTGAAATAAAAAAAATAAAATAAAAATAAAGAAAAAGAAAAGTCTACATAATAGTAGATTTGGGTAGGTTTTGAGTTCCTCCCACCAAACATTCTTCAGCTTGTGGACTTGGTTCTCGGGAGGCAGTTGTACAGGCTGATCAATGGGCGAGATGCCAGCGCTGTGGATAGAAAAAGTAGGCGTCTGCCGCATTCGTTTCTAAAATATTTATCCAGGGGCTTCCATCTGTAACTTTATAGGTTGAGGTGAGCATGATTGTTCTGGGTTATTGGTCTGGGAAACTGTATGCGTGTGATTTCAATTTGAATATTGTGACTTTTAAGGGCAGGTGAGGTTGTTTCCGAAGAGACGTCTTCCAGGTCCCTTTCCCCATTTACTGATAACTTTTGACACCAAGCTCACTTTTCTTCTTTTTTTAATTTTTTTTTTTTAATTGATTTGAGAGAGAGGAAAAGAGAGGGAGAGATAGACACATTAATGATGAGAGTCATTGATCGGCTGCCTCCTGCACGCTCCCTGCTGGGGATTGAGCCCACAACCAGGGCACGTGCCCCGACCGGGAATCGAACCCTGACCTCCTGGTTCACAGGTCAACGCTCAACCACTGAGCCACGCCGGCCAGGCTGTTGACTCACTCATTTATCCCTAACACCTTATAGATGCTTAATAGATAGTTGATTGTACCAACGAATGAATGAACAAACAGGTAATTACTGTCAAACAATTTACTTTGGGCTCTGCTATTGAGGGACACGCACAAAAAATGCTTTGCCACGTGATGGTTTTTCCTCTAAGTAAATATGACTGTTCACTTAATGCCCTTAATAAGGGGGAATCTCTGAATTCTAGGACCCAATTCAGTCATCATCCCTGCAGGAAACGCACTCTAAAGATAATTTTCCCTCTGACCAAGACAACACTTAGAATACAGGGCGGGGCAATAGTAGGCTTACAGCTGTGAGTATATTCTTGTATTATTATTTATTAATTACTGTATTATTATTTATTATTTTAATCTGCACCCGAGGAGATTTTTTTCCATTGCTTTTCAGAAATAGTGGAAGGGGGAGAGAGAGAGAGAAACATCGATGTGAGAGACACATCGATTGGTTGCCTCCTGCAGGTGCCCGGAGCCTGCCACCCAGGTGCCCTTGGCTGGAACTGAACCTGGGACCCTTCAGTCCGAGGGCCGAGGCTCTAACCGCTGAGCCAGGCCAGCCAGGGCAATTATTATATTATTTTCTATACGAACAACTGTAAACCTACTTTTACCCCGCCCTGCGTATTGCTCGCATAATTTGGGAAGAGCTAAGCAAGCGTTATTGCCTACTTTTTGGTAGTTACGGTTTTAACTTAGTATATTTCACGTACTTAAATATTAAGATAATTTTGACTTAGTTAATATGGTTGTTTTCTAGTTTTTAACTGTGTCATCATTACTATTGGATATAATTTTGGCAAAAAAGCCCATCATTATGGAGTCTGTAGAATCAACCTACTATTTCTGTGTCCTTTCCAGGTCCCCTGCGATGTCCGGAGGGATTTTTGCTATCCATCGGCATTATTTTTACGAGATTGGACAGTACGACAAGGAAATGAACTACTGGGGGGGAGAAAACGTGGAGCTTTCACTAAGGGTAATTCACATTTTGTGGGTTTTTTGTGGGTTTTTTAAAAACAGTTCCCTTTGTACACACAAAGCGAAATCGACCTTTAAGTCATGTCACCTGCTGTGGCAATTACGCTATTTTTCTCCGTGAGTGTCTGGTACCATTCCGGTGTCCCACGAAAAACAACGATTTATGGGACTCCTTGCAAAAAAAAATGGAAGACATTTCATAAAATATCAGGTTTTCCCACCGTGTTATCTCCGATGTGCAGCCTATCACATTAGCAGGCCGTTTTCTCTATTGGGGAACCTCTATTTAATTCTGCTGACCGTCTCGGTAGTTGTAGTGTGTTGGAAATCGCACCGGATTAGGCGGGTAGGGGGACCTGGATGCCACTAAATATGTAAGAGCTTCCTTGGGTCTTAGCTTCTCCATCTGCAAAACGGGAGGACTCAGGAGAGGATGCTGGAGTTGTCTCCTCGCCCGTAAATCCCGGGATACTTGCTGCGACGCGGATGAAACGTGGGAACGTTGCGGGAAGTGGACGGAGCCAGGCACAGGGCCGCTCAAAGCGTCTATGAGCCCGTCCGCATGAAACACCCAGAACAAGCGGATCCATGAAAGCAGAAAGTAGATTCATGGTGGCCAGGGGCTGGAGGGGCAAAAGCGACCGCCAGCGGGTGCCCGGTGTCCTCATGGGGGGGTGCAAATGTGCTGGAATTAATGGCGGTGGTGGCACAGTCTTGAGGAAAGACTGAAAATCCCTAAATTCTATGCTTTAAAAGAGTGATTTCTTGAGGTATGTGAATTCTATCTAAGTTACTAAAAACAGATTTTTTTAAAAAAAAAAAAATGTTTTTATTGAATTTTTAGAGAGAGAGGCGGGGAGAGGGAGAGAGAGAGAGAAACACCATGAGAGAGAAACATCATCAATTGGCTGCCTCCTGCTGGGGACTGGGGCACGTGCCCAGACTGGGAATCAAAACTGGTGACCCCTTGGTTCAGGGGTGGACACTCACCCAGTGAGCAACACCAGCCAGGCAAAAATAGATTCAGCTTTTAAGAAATCCTGTGAGAGCCCGGCCGGGCGTGGCTCAGCGGTGGAGCGTCGACCTGGGATCCAGGTGATCGGGGTTCGATTCCCGGTCAGGGCACATGCCCGGGGTTACGGGCTCGATCAATGACTCTCTCATCATTGATGTTTCTGTCTCTCTCTTCCCCTCTCCTTTCCTCTCCCTGAAATCAATAAAGATATATTAAAATAAATAAAAATAGAATTAAAAAAAAAAGAAATCCTGCGATAGTGAATCTTAGAATGAGTGCCAGCGGCACCTCTGTAAGATCCCTGGCAAGTCATTAACTTTTCTAGTCTCAGTTTCCTCACCTGTTAAGTAGGAATAAATACAAATGCCACTCTCAGGATTTTGTGAGACTGAAAGAAATAATTGGGGTAAGAATGAAGTACAAGGTAGATATTCCCCGAGAGTCCAACGAAAATATAAGGTCCTATTCGAATGTTTATCATGTTTATCATAGGTATTTGCTTTTTACTAAACTAGTAGATTTTCATAATAGATTTTTGTAATAGATTTTTGCACACAAATCTAGGCTGTCAGCTCACTACTGTCCCTCTTAACACTCTCTTTCCTCACTTTTGTCTGTCTCACTTGTCTCTTTGCCCAACCAAGAAAGTTAGTGTCGAGAAAACGGCTCAGTTGGTGAATTTATGGGAGCCGATTAATAAGTGACAGCCGTTACTGTCCGAGTGTAAATTTTACCATCTGTTCCGTGTACTCTAAGAAGTCATGACTCCGCAGAGCTCACACTTGGAGTCTCGTGTTATCTTAGCGTGTGTTAAATTGTTTACTATATTTCTTTTCTGTTTTCCTTTTTCTGACTTTTTTTTTTTAAATCCTCCCCTGAGGATATTTTTTCCATTGCTTTTCAGAGAAAGAGAGAGAGAAACATCGACGTGAGAGAGACGCACGGATTGGCTGTGTCTCCCATACGAGCCCCGGCTGGGGCTGGGGCTGGGGCTGGGGCCTGCAACCCGGGTGCTCACCCTTGACGGGGACTCGAACCCGTGACCCTTTGGGTTCGAGGGCCGATGCTCTAACCACTGAGCCATGCTGGCCAGGGCTTATATGTGACTATTTTAAGACAAATTTTTCATGCCACTTCTCACGCACAATCAGCCTCAGAACTGGTCACGCAGGAGAGAGGAGAGATCACCTAGCATGCGGGCACCGGCGGGGGGCCAGGGTCCCCGAGCCGGGGTCCTGTGCTCCCCACGCACCGGCCCTGTGTCACTGGGCACGCGGCTTAGCCAGTCCAGGCGTTCATTCCTCCATCTGTAAAATGGGGACGCTCGCGGTATCCACACCGTAGGGCTGCTCTGAGGGTTGAATGAAACACGAAACTAATCACCGCGAGCTAGTGCTACGTTTGTATAAAAAAAAAAATTAAAAACCCAGCGGTCGCCTGCTACAGGCCAACGCACGCGAACATGTCGTCTGTCTTCCCTGTGCCTAGATCTGGATGTGCGGGGGCCAGCTCTTCATGATGCCCTGCTCTCGGGTCGGACACATCAACAAACGGAGCACCAGGAACACAACTGAAAGCGTCCGAGCCCTGGTGCACAACAGCCTCAGGGTCGTGCACGTCTGGCTGGACGAATACAAGGTAGGGCGCGTGTCTGGCCTGCGGGGGGGCGCACAGCGGGCCTTGCTCCCCGAGGCCGCTGCCACCCTTGCGGACAGCGAGGGGTGCTCTTCCCTGTTTTCCTCGAGACTTTTTCATTTCTAGGGAAACTCACGTTGCTCGGAAGCGAATCGACCAACACACGTTTCTTGTTTTGTTTTGTTTTGTTTTTGCTTAGGTCTGTTGCCCCCCACCCTAAGGACTGTCCCTCCGAAGCCAACACCTCTCCCTGCTCCCATCCCCACAGGCAACCTTTATTTTTATTTTTTTATTTTTTTAAAAATATATCTTTATTGATTTCAGAGAGAGGAAAGGAGAGGGAGAGACAGAGATAGAAACATCAATGATGAAAGTCATTGATCGGCTAGCCAGCAACCCAGGCATGTGCCCTGACCGGGAATCGAACCCCGATCGCCTGGATCCTAGGGCGATGCTCAACCGCTGAGCCACGCCCGGCCGGGCTATTTTTTATTTATTTATTTATATTAAAATATATATCTTTTATTGATTTCAGAGAGAGGAAGGGAGAGGGAGAGAGAGAGAGAAACATCGATGATGAGAGTCATTGATCGGCTGCCTCCTGCACGCCCCTGAATGGGGATGGAGCCTGCAACCTGGGCATGTGTCCCGACCGGGAATCGAATCTTGACCTCCTGGTTCATGGGTCAACGCTCAACCACTGAGCCACGCCAGCCGGGCAGGAGATCTTCTTTTGTTTTGTTTTTAAGTTCATATGATGTCATGATTTGATGACCGGAGACTGGTTTGGTTTAACGACACTCTCTGTTTCCATTCAGGAGCAGTATTTTTTAGGAAGACCTGGTCTGAAATCCATTCCCTATGGAAACATAAGCGAGCGCGTTGAGTTAAGGAAGCGACTGGGTTGCAAGTCATTCCAGTGGTATCTGGATACAGTCTTCCCGGAACTGGAGATGTCCAATAACAGGAAACCAAGGCCAAATCATTTTCACTAAGAAGAAGTTAAAAAGTCCCCCAAATCCTTCAACACAGTGACGAACCCGAGCGTGGCCCACATGGCATCGTGTGAAATGCAATGGGAAATACAACCAGAATGGTCTAGGACAGGACTGCCTTTCCTTTCCTCTTTCAGTGACGGCCTTTAATACTTTGCTCCTCATCTGCTACTAAATTTCTGGGGAGGCCGAGACCTTGAACATTAGAAGTGTATGCTGGTCACACAGCTAAGACTCTATCATATAATTATCTCCAATTGTTAGTGAAGCTCACCTAGTCCCAGTAGACCACAGGGGCTGCCCCACTCTTGGAGCCTTTGCTAACTCTATTCCTACCCCAGACAGGTGACCCGGCTCAGTCGTCTTTTCAGAAGACGTTCACAGAGAGCCTTGGTTGGTAATACCCACTGTGGTGCGACCTAGTGGAACTCCTAATTGAGAGGAAGGGAGAGATGAGAGAGAGAAACATCAACGGCGAGAGTCGCTGATCGGCTGCCTCCAGCACCCGCAGCCTGGGCACGGGCCCTGACAGGGAATCGACCTGCGATCTCCTGGTGCAGAGGCCAAAGCTCAGCTGCTGAGCCACGCCAGCCGGGCTCGAACTCCTTTCTCGCTGCCAACGTCGATTCCGGCATTGACGTCTTGCTTAGTTGGGTTCCTGGGTTTCTGATGTCTGCTCCACTTGCCTGGGTGTCCCGGTCCAGCTCCTGTTTGTTCCCATCTGCCTTTCTGTCGCTTGGAGACGCTCCCTCTCCCCCGCTTCTGATTTTGCCTTTTTCACGCCTGCCCCTCCTAAGGCTCTGGCCTACGGCTCTCCCAAGGCTCCTTAGGTTGGGAGCCCCGCTGACAACCTCTGTTCCGACGGACTCGGGAACTGTTCAGCTGGGATCGGGGAGGAGGCGGCTGTGTTCCAAACCCATCCTGGGTGAACACACGCCCCCATGTCTAAAGTACTTCATTCGGGTTCAAGGGATGTCTTGAACCCCGGTGCAGATGGCTAGAAAAAGTGAAATATATAGGGTGACTCCCAAAAATGTATACACAATCTGAATGATCTGAAAAGAAAGCAACATCAGTTGAACTGTCAGAAAAAAAGTGTGTATACATTTTTTGGGGGGGATGCCCTGCATTTAATTCACAAAGACAAAGAGAATGAAAAAAATAAGTGAAGGAATACATTGAAAGGAGTACGTAAGAGTGGGGGGAAGACTTAGGACAGGATTGCTAAACAGAGCCTAGGCTGGAGAAGACATGAGCTGGTTTTTACAACAAGAAACAACGGGACTCATCTATTATGCTCATTCAATCAACCAATGAGGGGTCATCCCAGGCCAGGTGTCATCCTAGGTGCTAGGGTGCCAACACCCCTGTTCACGGAGCTTGTGTTCTTTGAGATAATACGTATGCAATGTAAAGAAAAAAGAATCAGTTTACAATCTCTTTATACCTTTGTGTTGAGTTAAATATAAAATCTTTTGCAAGACAGACATGGGGAAAAAAACCTGTGCTCATATATTATAGGTGGCCAGGGTAACTTGATAGAGCCTTTTATTTTATTTTATTTTATTTTATATTTTAAATTCTCACCTGAGAATATTTTTCCCCATTAGCTTTTCAGACAGAGTAAAAGGGGGAGAGAGAGAGAGAGAAACATCGATGTGAGAGAGACACGTCAATTGGTTGCCGGGGATCGAGCCTGCAAGGGAGGTAAGTGCCCTTGGCCAGAATCGAACCTGGGCCCCTTCAGTCAGCACGCCGACGCTCTAACCACTGAGCCAAACCGGCCGGGGCACTTGACTGAACCTTTAAAAGGTCAATGTAGCAGCACAAAATAAGCGTGTTATCATTATATTCTTGGCCCATATTTAGACCTTAACCTGCTTCTAGAAAGTAATAAAAGATTGATTATAATGAACCCATGAATCTTATTAAAATTAGAGTAAAACACAAAATAGAAATTCTGTAGCAGAAGGAAAAAAGAATTATAGTAGAAATACAGAGCATCTTCTTGAAGTAACACCTTTTCTCTAGTTTTAAAATTTGAGGATTTTTTTTTTAAGTAAACCTAAAGAAGGGTGTTGTAAATATCAGCTTTGCGGGGGGGAAAAAGAGACAGGATTGCTCTTTTTCTTAGAGCCCTGGGCCTAATATTAAGTCAGCTTTGGAATAATTTAATTCAGTCTAGATAGCATGGGTAAGTCTTAGAAAGGATAAAGCATGTTGCTTACACAACCACCCCTTGAATACTGTTTCAGTCGACTCTCGAATTGAAAACAAATCAGAATCAACATCCCACTATCTGGTGTGACTGGAAGAAAATCTGCACTTGCCTGTAGGTGGCAATTTCTGGTTTTCTTGTGGAAATTTAAAAATCTTCTGCAGCTAGTAGAGTACCTGCTAGCCTGCTCAAGGCTTTTCGCAAAGCACCGTTTTCGGTACGATCAAATGTTCAGACAAACCTTAAATTACGCTGGGGAGCTCTACATAACTCACGCATACTTCTAGGAACTTATCCTAAGATGCACTGGCCTGGAATAATTAAGAGCTAACATTGATCGCGCTCATCACCTGGTAAGGACTCTCTGCATGGATTCTCTCCTTCCATCCCCACAACTTTAGGAGCGAGGTCCTGTTCTGATTACCCCCATTTCGTTGGTGAGAAAACAGGTTTAGAATTTGCCCCAGGTTAGGGTTGCAAGATTTAGCAAATTAAAAAAATAAAGTAAAAAAATACAGGATGCACAGTGATAGTTGAATTTTGGACAACCAGTAATACTTTAGTATAAGTATAGCCCATGGACCGTGCACTACAGAATCACTCTTCATCTGGAGTTCATCTCAGGCCTGTGTTTCATCCGACAGCTGTGTCTCGGGCCCCAGCAGCCCGGCCCACGCGCTAGCTCATCAGCCCAACCGCGAACAGCCGCGGTTTAACCGCAAGGCGCCCCAGCCAAGGGCGCTTCAGTGTCGTCGCAGGTCTCCGCAGGCTGCAGAATTTGGTTACTCAACAGGCTGGGCGGAGCCTACTGAGTAACCTGAGACTCAGCGCGTGCTCCACGCGGGAGTCGCCTCCGCACGCATCCCGGGCACGCGGGAGCCTCCGCGCAGCTCCCGGGCCTGCCGACCTTCATCACTCAGGCGTCGCCGAAACCTGGGCACTGCCCCCTGCGTTTCCTCCATCGGGGACGTCGGCCACCTTTTCACACGTGTGAGGCCGTGTGTGTGACGAGGCTTTTTATCAGAGGGGAGAAAACCCCAAAAAACAAAAAAACGACCGCCGGGGACCGAGCGCGAGCCCCCGCCCGCGGCCCCGCCCCTCGCCCCCGGCCCCGGCCACGTGCGAGGCCTCGAGAACGTCCCGGCGCGCACCTGCCGCGGTGACGTCACCCGCGGCGCGCTGGGGGCGTGGCCTCCGTCACGTGGCTTCGGCCGGCGCGCGCGCGGGAGTCCAGGCAGCGGAGCGGCCCCCGGGCGAGCGCCCCCAGGGCCTGGGCGAGCCCGCGGCCGCCGCCCCGCCCCGCCCCCCCTCCCCGCGGCGGCTCGTGCGGCTGCGACCCGGGCTGTGGCGGGCGGGACGATGCCACAGCGCGCGCCTCTGAAGGCCGGGACCCTGCTTTGCCGGCGCCGGGGTGAGTACCGCCCGGCGCGGCGGCGGCGTCTGTCCCCGCGCAGCCACCGTCCCCCTCAGCGCCGCGGGCGAGCGTTTCCGGCGCGCGGCCCCGCGCGAGGGGCCCGTGGGTGCAGCCGCCCCGCGCCCGCTGCAGGGCCTGAGCCGCGGGCCTGGCGTCCGGCGCGCGTGTGGCGGGTCAAACCCGGACGCGGTTCTCCCTCCCGGCGGGGCCTTGGCTGAGGAGACCCGGGACCGCGGCGCCCGCCCCGAGTGACTTCCGGTGGGGCCCGTGCTCGCGGAGGGGGGTGCGGGCCGCGCGGGGGCCGGGGCCGCCGGCCGAGCCCGAGCGGTGCGGTGCGGAGCGGGGGGACCGCGGGAACCTCTAGCAAAACCTGGGAGAGCCCAGCAACGCGCCCCGTGGGAACCCCACCCCGGGCGGTGTCCGCATTTCCCTCAGCCTCACGGAAGGAAAATGCGTGTGTGTGTGTGCGCGCGTGTGCCTAACGTTTACAGCTGGGGGTGTGCGTGTGCCTAACATTTACAGCTGGGGGTGTGCGTGTGCCTAACATTTACAGCTGGGGGTGTGCGTGTGCCTAACATTTACAGCTGGGGGTGTGCGTGTGCCTAACATTTACAGCTGGGGGTGTGCGTGTGCCTAACATTTACAGCTGGGGGTGTGCGTGTGCCTAACATTTACAGCTGGGGGTGTGCGTGTACATAACACAGCTGGGTGTGTGTGTGTGTGCATAACGTTTACAGCTGGGTGTGTGTGTATAACATTTACAGCTGGGTGTGTGCATAACGTTTACAGCTGGGTGTGTGCATAACGTTTACAGCTGGGTGTGTGCGTGTGCATAACATTTACAGCTGGGTGTGTGTTTATAACATTTACAGCTGGGTGTGTGTGTATAACATTTACAGCTGGGTGTGTGCATAACTTTTACAGCTGGTGTGTGTGCATAACATTTACAGCTGGGTGCGTGTTTATAACATTTACAGCTGGGTGTGTGTGTATAACATTTACAGCTGGGTGTGTGCATAACTTTTACAGCTGGTGTGTGTGCATAACATTTACAGTTGGGTGTGTGCGTGTGCATAACGTTTACAGCTGGGTGTGTGCGTGTGCATAACATTTACAGCTGGGTGTGTGCGTGTGCATAACATTTACAGCTGGGTGTGTGTTTATAACATTTACAACTGGGTGTGTGCATAACATTTACAGCTGGGTGCGTGTTTATAACATTTACAGCTGGGTGTGTGCATAACATTTACAGCTGGGTGTGTGCATAACATTTACAGCTGGGTGTGTGCAGCTGGGTGTGTGCGTGTGCATAACATTTACAGCTGGTGTGTGTGCGTGTGTACATAAAATTTACAGCTGAGTGTGTCTGTACATAAAATTTATAGCTCTGTGTGTACATAAAATTTACTGCTGGTTGTGTGTGGGGATACATAAAATTTACAGCTAGTTGTGCCAATTAGGATTTTAACCCAGTACACCCATGGCATTTGGTTGATGAGCCTCTTAAGTTTTCCTTTTCATTTTGCTATGTACAGGGTGTCCCCTGAAAATGGCTACACACTTTAAACAGCTCAATCTTGAAAACGGAGTGTATTTTAACAAACACTGCCTTTATAATTATTTAAAAATGTATGCAAAAAACGTGTACATTTTGGAGGGACTTCCTGTATTTGTTGAAGACATTGGGTGGTTTGTGGTGTACAATTTCCCGAATTCTTAAAATTGGTGTTGTTTGGATGAAGATAAAAATTTCAAATCCTGTGTCGTCTTCCCCTGCCCCCCCATCACGATAGACTTCACCCTTTGAGGAATGTTAACACGCTCATGCCGGGCTGGCTTTGTCTGTTCTTGTCATGGAAGAAGATTTGGCCCCATGTCGTCTTTTTTTTACCTCTATTGTGAAAACAGCTGTTTGGTTTTCCAAATATAATATAAAACGAAATCGTAACTGAGTGGGTGTTCATACCCTGCGCACCCACCAGATGCTGCTGTACTGCTCTCCTCCCCCAGGCCACAGTTTTAGACCAGGCTTTTTTCCCCTTCCCAATGCTTCCCTTTTATCTAGAGATGCCCTGTTGTGAGATCTGCTCTGCCCCTTTCAGAAAAGTAGAAAACTGACAACCTGCCCTCATACCTATAAATTGAGCTTTTCGAGGGAGCCATCATGAAAGAGTGGTCCGCGCAGTTCACATTGTCTCTAGACAGTTTCTGTGCTGTTCCTTGCAATTTGCCTTCTGCGTGTGTTTTTGTTAATTCTCACCCGAGGGTACTTTTCCATTGCTTTTCAGAGAGTGGAAGGGAGGCAGGGAGGGGGAGAGAGAGAGAAACATCGATGAGAGAGAGACACATGGATTGGTTGCTTCCCCCTCGAGCCCTGACCAGGGGATGGGGAGCAACCCTGCAGCCCAGGTACCTGCCCTTGACAGGGAATCGAACCCACAACCCTTCTGTGCATGGCTAAATGCTCTAACCAGTGGGCCACACCGGCCAGGGAAATGTGTATTTTCTTTTTAACTTCAAAAAAATTTTGTTAAAATATATGTAACATGAAGTTTATAATTTTAACCACTGTAAGTGTACAATTCAGATGTATTAAGCACGTGTACAATACTCTGTCACTATCACCACGGTGTATTTCCTATTTCATCACCCCAGACAAACTAGTCATTAAGCAGTAACTCCCCCTTTCCCTCTCCCCGTTCTGTCAAATTTGCCTGTTCTGGACACTTCTGGAGCCCAGAAGTGGAATCCGCAGTATTTGCCCTTTTGTGTCTGGCTGGTTAATGTTCAAGGTCCACCTGTGTTACTGCGCAGGTGAGGTTTCATTCCTTGTGGCTGAATAATACTCTCCTGCAAAGCTGCATCACGGTTTGTGTCTCAGTCTACCTGTCGATGGGCGTGGGGGTTCCCACCTGTGGGCTGCTGTGAATGTGTTTACAGGTATGTTAGAGTCGCTCTTCTCTGGGGTGGGAATTGCTGGGTCATAGGATAAATTTATGGTTAACTCTTTTTTTAATCCTCCCCCGAGGATATGTTTAGAGAAAGGAAGGGAAAGAGAAACATGGGTTGGTTGCCTCCTGCACGTGCCTTGACCGGAAATGGAGCCTGCAGCCTGGGTAGTGGCCTGACTGGGAATCGGACCTGCAGCACAGGGTGGCTCACGTGACAGGATGACGGTCCAGCCGGCCGACCCCCCCCCCCAGGCTGTCTACCTACCACATTCTTCACATTTTAAAAATGCTTTCTGCCCTGGCCAGTTTGGCTCAGTGGTTAGAGCACTGGCCCTTGCACTGAAGGGTCCCAGGTTCAACTCTCGCCAAGGGCACGTACCTCAGTTGCAGGCTCGATTCCCGGCCCCGGTCAGGGAGCTGTGGGAGGCAGCCAGTCTCTCTCACGTCTATGTTTCTCTCTCTCCCCCTCTCCCTTCCACTCTCTCTGAAAAGCAATGGAAAAAATATCCTTGGGTGATTTAAAAAAAAAAAAAAAAAAGCTTTCTTATAAACCCACCCGCCTCACTGATTGCTAAATCTGATGACTCCCTTCCCCCCAATCTCACCTCTCTTGGCTCGCCCTCGCTCAAGTCTTTGTGACACTTGGTGTTGCTGGTCAGACCACCCTCTGGAGGTGATGGGCTTCGTGATTCCTCCCAGGTCCTTCATAGGCTCTTCCTTCTGCACAGGACAGGGTCAGGGCTTGCTCCCTAATCCATTTTGTGCTCTTCATTGCTTAAACACTCCTCTGTTCATGGCACTTAAACCATAATTTTGATGTTTATTATTAACTTCTCCCTGAGGCTTAGATTTGAACACCTGGCTGTGGGCAATATCAACGTTCTTTTGAATGCAGCATTTCCAAAACGGAATTCACCTGTTAACCCTCCCAGACCTGCTCTCCCCATGCGCCCTGTCATTAAGGCCTGACAGCTGGTGGTGGTTTTACTCCCCCTTTCTCCCTTAGGGTCCCATGTCCGGTCAAACTGACAGGTGCAGACAGTTCTGCCTCTGGCCCTCCTCTCCACTGACTTCCACAGCTCTGGGTCAAGCCGTGATTGCCTCTTACTGGAAGTTTTGTTATTGGGCTCCCTGATTTTAGATTTTTTTTCTCTGTTCCAAACGTTTTACACACTGCTTCTAGAATTTTCTTCCTAAGATATATTTGCTTACAGCTGCTCCTTTTGCAAGCAGAACAGGCTAATTCTCCTCAGGGTCAGAGCCCCTGCCTGTCCGCATAGAGTTAGTCAGCGTCATCCAGCTAACGTGTGTTCGTCAGGCCAGCCATTCTATTTGCTGTTCAGTTTGGAAAACTAAAAACAAACACATGGTGCAATTTCCCAGGACTTGAGAGCTTTCTGCTTGAGATAGCATTTCAGTATTTGGCCACTGAAGTTTTAATCTTTAAAGTCAAACTTAAGTCTCAATTTCTATAAGAAATTTTCTAAGTTTTCATACAGAATTAATTTCTCTCCCATACTTGTTTCTGTAAAGTTTGTTTCTGTCTTTATTGTAGTACTTTTTAGAGTTTGCTTTAGGATATGCCTGAGCTTTTCACCTGATTTATTATTTTGGGGGAATTTTTGTTCTTAGAGAAAGTGAGATGACTGACCAGGGGTACAAAGGTTTTTAAGGCTCGTGGGCCATTGTCAAATAAATGATTTTTAAAATAGCCCTGCAGTTGCCCTGGCTGGGTGGTTCGGTTGGTTGGAGCATCGTCCTGTACACCAAAAAGGTTGTGGGTTGGATTCCCGGTCAGGGCACATACCTAGGTTGCGGGTTTGATTCCCCTTTGGGGCTTGTATGGGAGGCAACCCATTGATGTTTCTCTCTCACATCAATGTTTCTCCCTCCCTCCCTCCCTCCCAAATCAATAAAAACATATCCTTGGGTGAGGGTTAAAAAAATAAAAATAAAAAGGCTCTGCAATTTATAATTTCATCACTGATAAATGCATCATTTAGCTACTTGTACTTCAATGAGTATTAAAAATGTTAATTCAAGAGTTAGAAAATATTTTTATTTGCATGTTTTTACTAATTATTGACACTGAAGATTTTTCCATATGTACTTCTAAGCTTTATCTAAGTTTTTTCATTTATCGATAGTTTAAAAAATGCCATGTGTAGATTTCCAGCCTCAGCATAACAGAGTAGAACAGGGTCTCTCAGTTTGGCACTGTTGATATTTTGGGCCAGACAATTCTCTGTTGCTGGGGATGGTCCTGTGCATTGTAGCATTGCTGGCCTCTAGCTGTGAAATGCTAGTAGAATCCCCCAAGTTGTGACAACCAAAAACATTTCTAGACATTGCCAAAAGACCTTGAGGGTTGCCAGGTTTCCCCAGACATTGCCAAATATCTCAGCCCCTGGCTGAGAACCACTGGAGTAGAATGGGGAGTGTGGACTTGGCACCAGGGGACTGACTTCACTGGCATAGTCCACCCTTCTGACTTCTCTGCATTTACACACCCTTTACCATGCATTTCCACGTGAACATTCTGTGATCTAAAGACTAAGTCGAAAAGTTAGTCTCCAGTAAAACTTGTATTACTTAACAAGGAGGAAGCAGAAGTGAGGAGAAAAGAGTTTATATATAGAAAAACAAAACCCACAGAATCTGAGTCCATGCACAAAAATTAGCTGAGGCCGGGTGTGGCTCAGCGGTTGAGCGTCGACCTAGGATGCAGGCGATCAGGGTTTGATTCCCGGTCAGGGCACGTGCCCGGGTTGCGGGCTCAATCAATGACTCATCATTGATGTTTTTATCTCTCTCTCTCCCCCTCCTTTCCTCTCTCTGAAATCAATAAAGATATGTTTAAAAATAATAATTTTTTAAAAAAGTGCCCACAAAAATTAGCTGAGGACTCAATCGTGTAAGCACGTTACAGCCCCTAGAAACCAACATACAGGGTGTGGCAAAGGTAGGTTTACAGTTGTGAGTGTGAAAGTTTATTGTGGTATTATTACTTACTGCATCAGCTTCCATACGAACAACCGTGAACCTGCTTGTGCCCTACCCTGTACCTACACAACCCAGCACCCTAATAGAAGGGCCATGGTCAGAGGAGCGTTTGTCGGGCGATATACATATATACAAAGTTTTATTATAGAAAATTTAGCCTGGAAATATTAATGTATTTTTAAAAAAATCTATTAGTGGTCAATCTTTTTTCATCTATACCCCTCCTATCTTACCACCTATTGGCTAATTTGAAGCAAATCTCAGATACAGGATTAGATGATTTTAGCAATACGAAACAAGTTCCTTCTGACCTCCAATTTTTTAAAATAAACTTTTTATTTTAGAATAGCTTTAGATTTACAGAAAATTGCAAAGATAGATGCTGAGAGTTTCTATATATCCCATACCAAGTTTCCCTTGTTAGTAACAGCTTATGTTAGCATGGTACAGTTATCAAAATTAATGACCCAGCAGTGATGTATTATTAACCAGCATCCATACTTTATTCACATTTCCTTAGTTTTCACCTGCTGTCCTTTTTCTGTTCGAAGGACATTAGACTAAAACGAAGGGCCCCCATCTAGGATACTGCATTGCGTTTAGCATCATGGTTTCGTAGGCTCTTGCCTGTTTCTCAGACTTCCCTTGTTTTTGATGACCCTGACAGTTTTGAGGAATAGTGGCCAGGTATTTTATAGCATGTCTGTCAGTTGGGATTTGTCTGATATTTTTCTCAGTATTATATTGGGAATGTGGATTTTGGGGAAGAAAACCGCAGAAGTAAAATGTCATTCCCATCACACCCTGCATCCTCTCACCGTGATGTTAACTGATCAGTGTTGCGGCGGTTTGTCAGGTTTCTCCACTGTAAAGTTACTCTGTTTTCCTCTTTTCCTACTCTGCTGTCTGAGAGGAAGTCCCTGCGCACTGCCCACGTTTCACAGGTGGGAGTTACGCTTCACGTTCTCTAGGGCAAAGGAGCTACATAAATTATTTGGAATTCCGCCAGGAGATCTATTCTACCTTATTATTTATATATTTAATCATTTATATTGGTATGAACTCGGGTATTTACTTCTACTTTGGGTTATACCACTTTATTTCATTGCCTAAATTGTTTTTGCTATTGCCATTGTGAGCTCTTTCAGTTGGTTCCATCTGTTCCTTTGACATACCCCCATCATTATGGAGTTTCGTTGTTGCTTTTGAGGGTGGTTGTGTTTTGGGGTTTTTTTTTTGGAGGCACGTCCTTTCTAACACTACAAAGTGTTCCAGGCTCATCTTGATATTTTCTGTCCTAGTCCTAGAATCGGTCATTTCCTCAAGGAGCCTTGGTTCCTTTTGTATTCATCCTTTTATGCTATTAGAAACCAAGATTTGGACACTAGGTGTGCTTTGTTACTGCGGTCGTGTTCTAGAAGAGAGCAAGGCCCTCTGAGCTGACAAGCAAGAAAATATATGTGTACATACTTGCCCTTGTTCATACTTACATGTAAATACTTATATGTGTAACCATCTCTGTCTAAAACTAACATGTTAAGCTGAACACCTTTATACGGATATCTCGTACTCTAATCCATTACCACATGGGTCATTCTAGCCTTGCTTCTCTGTAACCTTCTCCAGCAGTTAGAAACTTGGCTTCCACCGTCCATTTACTTCATTGCTTCATTCTAGTATACAGTCATGCACTGCATAACAACTTTTCTGTCAGCACCGACTGCATATATGACAACGCTCCCCCATAAGTGGTCCCGTAAGGTTGTAATGGAGCCGACAATACTCGGTAACGTCATAGCACAACTCATTCCTCACGTGTTTGTGGTGATTCTGGTGTAAACGAACCTGCCATGCTGCCAGCCCTATAGCAGGACAGCGCATACATTTACACAGTACGTGATACTTGGTGATAAAGGGCTGTTTGGTTGATGCATTTACTGCACTCTGCTCTTTGCCCTTATTTTAGAGTGCACTGTATCTACTTATTAAAAGAGAAGTTTGCTGAAAAGCACTGTGCCATGTTATCCCAGCAGCAGCCTCATGCATCTCATATTTGCCGTGTCTTTTTAGAAAAATTGAAATTATTAGGGTGACATCGGTTAACAAGATGATGTAAGTTTCAGGTGTACAGTTCTATAGCACATCGTCTGTATAGTGCATTGTGTGCTCACCACCCAAGGTCTAGTCTCCTGCATCCATCTATTTGATTCCCTTTACCCTCTTCAGCCTCACCCACCTCCCTTCTCCCTGCGAACCACCTTACAGTTGCCTGGACCTGAGTTTGTTCGTTTGTTGCTTTCTGTTTTACATCCCACATACAAGTGAAATCATGTGGCTCTTGTCCTTCCATCTGACTTATTTCACTTAGCGTGATACACTCGTCGCAAATGGCACTGTTTCATCCTTTCTACTGTGAATAATGCTGCGGTGAACATAGGGGTACATATATTGTTACGAATAAACGTTTCCAAAGTTTTCAAGTAGGTATCCAGAACAGGGATTCTGGGTCATATGGTAGCTCTGTTAAGTTTTTGAGGCCCCGTACACTGTTTTCCATAGTGGCTGCACCAATTTACACTCCCACCAGCAGTGTACAAGGGCTCCCTTTCCCCACATCCTCTCCAACCCTTGTTATTTCTTGTCTTATTGATAATAGCCATTCTAACAGGTGTGAAGATGGTATTTCACTGTGGTTTTGATTTGCATTTCCATTATAGTCAGGTAAGTGGAGCATCTTCTCATATCTGTTGGCCATTTGTATGTCTTCCTGGGAAAATGTCTTTTGAGGTCCTCTGCCCGTTTTTTAAATTGGATTTTTTGTTGTTGAGTTGTATAAGCTTTCTTTTATATTTTTGATACTAGCCCTTTATCAGAGGTATTGTTTGCAAATACATTCTCCCATTTGCTTGGTTGCCTCTTGCTTTTGTTGACAGGTTTCTTTTGCTGTACAGAAGCCTTTTAGCTTGATATGTAGGCCTATTCATGCATTTTTGCTTTCACTTCTCTTGTCTTTGGGGTCAAGTTCACAAAAACCTCTCTGAGACCAAGGTCCCTAAGTTTTGTACCTATGTTTTCTTCTATGTATTTTATTGTTTCAGGTCTTACATATGTCTTTACTCCATTTTGAGTTATTTTTAATGTGTGGTGTAAGATAGCAGTATAGTTTCATTATTTTGCATATGGCTTTCCAATTTTCCAAAACTTTATTATTATTGACGAGGCTTTCCTTTCTCCATGGTATATTTTTGGCTTCTTTGTTGAAAATTAGTTGCCCATATATGTGTGGGTTTATTTCTGGGCGCTCAATTCTGTTCCATTGGTCTGTGTGTCTGTTTTTTGGCCAATACATGCTGTTTTGATTATTGTAGCTTTGTAATATAATTTGAAGTCAAGGAGTGTGATACCTCTGGCTTTGCTCTTTTCTCCCAGGATTGCTTTGGCTCTTCAGGATATTTTGTGGATCCATACAAATTTGATGATTTTTTTTTTCTATCTCTTTGAAAAATGCTGTTGGGACTTTGGTGGGGTTTGTATTAAATCTGTATATTGCTTTAGGTAGTGTGGGCCATTTTAACTACGAAATTGCCTAGCAATGCATTTCTCAGCATGTATCCCAGTGGTTAAGTGGCCACATGACTGTACAGACAGTGTTTTCAGAACTGTTTACCTATATCTCCTTGGGAAACAACTTTATTAGCTAGAATACAGTGCATATGCCCAGTTCCATTTGCCGTTAGTCTAATAGACCCCAACTATTTCTAGCATTAAGTCAGCACCTTTTCTCCCTATTCTCTTCAGTGAGATTGTTTCATACATTTATAATAGTTAGTTTTTTTTTTCTCTCATTTTGCATTTCATTCTAGGGTCCCTTGAGCTCTTAAATGATTTTTTAAATTTGCATGCATTAAGGTTCACTGTTAGGTAAAGGCTTATGGGTTTTGACAAAAGCAGTGTTGTGTATTTATCTCTTTAATACCATACAGAATAGTTTTACTACCCTAATAAAATCTGTGCTTCACCTATTCATCCTCACCCTCCCCACCATTTGAGCCCCTAACAATCACTGATCTATTTATCATCTCTGTAATTTCATGTTTTCCAGGATATGGAATGTCATATAATTGGAAGCTGATTTACTAGTAAAATGCACTTAAAGATATCTTGTGTGGCCCCTCCCTCCCTCTCTCCCTCTCTCCCTCTCCCCTTTCTCATTTTATCTTTTTGCAAAATAATATTTGATGGTTGTACCACAGTTTGTTCATCCATTCACCTTTTGAGTAGCATCCTGATTGCTTCCAAGTCTTGGCAATTATGAGTAAAGTTGCTATAAACATTTGTGTGCAGGTTTTTGTGTGTGAGTTTTAGTAGTTTCAAGGAATTGGTCCATTTCATCTTAAGTTATATTTGTAGGCGTAGAGCCGTTTGTAGTAATTTATCATACTTTTAATCCATGTTAACAGTCGTGATGTTCTGTCCTTCATTTCTGATACTGGTAATTTGTGTCTCCCCCTTTTGTAGGAGGTGATGAGTGGGTAGCCTGCCTAGAGGTTTATCAATTTTATTGATCTTTTTAAAGGACCAACTTTTGGTTTCATTGATTTTTTGCTTTTTTCTTCTGTTTTCAGTTTTATAGGTTTCTGTTCTAATTTTTATTATTTATTTTCTTCTGGTAGCCTTAGGCTTAAATTGCTCTTCTTTCTCTGGTTTCCTAAGGTGGAAGCTTAGGTTATGGATTTCAGATCTTTCTTCTTTTCTAATATATACATTTAATGCTGTAAATTTTCCTCTAAGTTCTGCTTTTGCTGCATCCCACAAATTTTGATGTTATATTTTCAGTTCAAAATATTTTAAAATTTCTTTTGAGACTTTAATTTCCAGATACCTGAGGGATTTTTGTTACTGATTTCTAGTTTAATTTCCTTGTGTCTAAGAATATACTTTGTGTGATTTTTAATCTTTTATCTGTTCAAGTATGTTTTATAGCCCAGAATGTGTCTCCATTGGTGAATGTGGGCTAGAGAAGAATGTGTTCTGGTGGTAAAGAGAGGAAGGATAGGAGTTCTGTAACCTCCAACCCACTAAGTCCCAGCCTTTGTCCTTCACAAGGGTCTCCCGGGGTGTGGCTCCTTCCCCCTTGCAGCCTCCTCCCTTTCCTAGCTGCAGAGTTCCCAGTCTTCCTCTACACCTTCACCTTTGTTGATTATCTTTTACCCCTTAGATTTTATCATAGGTAGGCTAGACAGGGCTGGAGTGGGAGGAGTATCCTTTCCCAACCATTTTTATGGAGAAGGTGCTGGGCTTATTTCACAGTGTTTATTCTTTCCCTCCCCTGCCAGATTCACCAGAGGATCTTTCTGGGATTTTTACCTTCACCTTGAGGACCTGGTGGGGTTCCTGGAGGTAAAGCCCATAAAAGTGTGCCTGCCCCCCAAGACTGCATCCCCGGAGTTTCTAACTCTCGTGTGCCTGCCCCCCAAGACTGCATCCCCGGAGTTTCTAACTCTCGTGCCGGTTCACATCTAGCCTCCAGCACCAGTTTATGGCTCCAGCGGCTTTGCTCCAGGTAAGCAGCTCTCCGCTGTGTCTCTCCAGGTTTTGGGTAGCAGTTTGCCCTATAACTTCATTTCTTTGATGGGGCTAAAAGTGTTATTAATTTTCAGTTTGTCCAGCTTTTCTTGTTCTAAGGATGGGAGTGGACGTCTAAGCAGAAGTTACCCCCCTTCTTTTTTAATTTTAATTTTTAAAATTTATTTTTAAATTATAGTTGACATACTTTATTATATTTGTTTTAGGTATACAATATAGTGATTAGAAATTCACATACTTTATTTGTGGACAAATTAAGGGGTTCTGTGGAAAGTAACCTCACAGGGTGATCTGGTCATAAATTCCTAATCAGACAGGTGGTGGTGGGTAGTCATGCCCCAGGAATGTAACATCTTTAGTAAAGGGTTTGAAATGCCTCTTTTCAGATCCATTCTTCTAATGCATGAACCACCCTTTCAGACTTAACCATCCTCAAGAGAGCAAACAATCTTAACTATCCTGTAGGCCAATCCCTGCATGCCTTGCTTTCTCCCACTTTCCTGTAATGTTCCTTGTTCCCTCCTTAATTTCAGGTGCATAAAAGAAGCTGCAAAACTGTTATTCTTGGGAGCATTTGAGATCCTGCTCCCGAGCATATGTTGTCAGTTTGGCTCAAATAAACTCCAAAAAATTCTCTGCAGATTTGAATGTCTCTTACGTCCACAGAAGTGATGCCCCGATAAGTCTAGTACCCATCTGACACCAAACATAGTTATTACTGTATTATTAACTATACTGCCTAAGTTATAGCATAGTAAGCACCTAGGAAAATTCCAGGACAAGCAGAACAGGGAAACAAATAGTTAAACAGCAGTTTGTGGCCACCTAGTAAATCCTATCTTCCTTAAACCAAGGACACTTAAGAGTAAATGGATTGTATTTCTCCTCCCCAGCCAGAGGCAAAATAGTTTAAATCACACTGCTCAGGGAGACAGATAATAGAAATCCTATAGTGCCATTTGCCAACCACTCCCAAGGACAGATAAATTAAGAATGCACCTCATCTTGGTGCATCAGCGGAAAGCTGACGAATATTCTATTGATCCTCTCCTAAGGCCTTCCCTAAAGGCCCAGCCTTTAAAACCCCAGAAAATGAAGGTCCCAGCTCGTGTTCCCCTCCCTTCTCCCAGGGGAGCATGCCAGCTCCATCTCTCTTCTTCCATCTAAGAGACCCAATGAGACTTGCGACCCGGGGAGCAATGGGCAGCAGCAGCTCAGTCCCAGGGTGCTCTCCCTGCAGGGAGCACACCCGTGCCATTCCCTTCTCCCACAGGCATGTGTCCCTTAACTCTTAAGGGACTTATGAGACTTGCAACCTGGGGAGCAGTGGTCATCAATAGTTCCTACTGGGCTAACCCCTGAACCTGTCTCCAAGGCCCCCTTCGCCCTCTTTTCTCTCACTTCCCAGGGAGCCAAAGAAGCCCAGCCGAGCTCTCCTGTTGCTTCTTCTATGCCTGTCCTTGTTTCATTGTCCTAAGTATATTTTTGCTGCTGTCAGTAAATTCTTTCCTATACTTAATCTCTTGATTGAAATCTTCCCCTAAAGAAGACAAGAACCAAGGTCTTGCCTCCCCATAACACCTATGCTGTACTTTATATCTGCGTGACTGTTGTTACAACTAGCAATTTGTACATCTTAGTCTCTTTTACGTTTTTCACCAAGATCTCCCCAACCCACCTCCTATCTGGAGACCATCAATTCTCTGTATCTGTTTCTGTTTTGCTTGTTTATTGTTTTTTAGATTCCACATGTAAGTGAAATCCTATGGTATTTGTCCTTCTCTGTCTGACTCACTTCACTTAGCATAATGCCTTCTAGGTCCATCCATGTTGTTGCACATGGCAAGATTTCATTCTTTTTTATGGCTCAGTCGTATTCCATTGTATATATGTGCCACTTATTTATCCATTTGTCTGTCGATGGACACTTAGGTTGCTTCCATATCTTGGCTATTATAAATAATGCTGCAGTGAACATAGCGGTGTGTATATCTTTTCAAATTAGTGTTTTGGATTTCTTAGGATAAATACCCAGAAGTGGAATTGCTAAGTTGTAGATTATGTAGTTCTACTTTTAATTTTGTTGACATAAGAACGCCCAAACCTTTAGAGAATTTCTGTAATAATTTGAGCCATACAGGATACTCCTGGAAGCAAGATCTCAATGGAGCAAAATGCTTTAAAGAAATGAGTTTGCAGCTTTTATGCATTTGGAATTAAGGAGGGGACATAAGGAAGATTACGTGAAGGTAGGAGAATGCAGGGCAGCGGGGGTTGGATTATAGGACAGTTAAGGTCACTTCCTCAAAGGTGATCACCCGTTAGGTGCACTTTGAGTTGAGTCCCTGTGTGGGCCGGAGGAGAATGAGAGAGAATAGCTCTCCTCATTCTTGGTTCCCACGCGGTTATGTGCTATTCATTTTAGGCGCCTCTGTCAGGAGCTGCAGTCCGCAGGTGGCTGATCAGCAGAGCTTTTGCCGTTTTGGAATTTAAATTTCTTTAGGTGGGGGACATGCCCATGCCCTACCACTCTTATGCTTCCTGTCTCTTTCCTCATTTATCCGCTTGGCTTCTGACTTTATTTGATTTTATAAAGACAGATTGCAGTCAGGGCATTTCCTTGAGTGGCACATGGGGTCAGAAATGAGTTATTAAAATATGACATCCCAATAAAGCAGATTAAATATTTATAGTAGATCAAAGACCGCATGTCAGGACAGTAAGTCTCTACAAGTTCAAAAAGATTGAAATCATGTCAAGCATCTTCTCAGCTGTAAAAAAGAAGCATCTCTTACCCTTGGAGACAGCATGGTGGGACCTGGAGAGAATTATGCTAAGTGAAATAAGCCAGTCAGAGAAAGACAAGTATCACAGGATCTCACTTATATGTGGAATCTAATGAACAAAATAAACCGATGAACAAAATAGATCCAGAGACATAGAAGCATGGAACAGACTGAGGGATCTCAGGGGGAAGGCACGGGTGAGTGGGTGGGTGGGGAGAGATTAACCTAAGAATTTATATGCATAAATGCATAACCCATGGACACAGACAATAGTGTGGTGAAGGCCTGGAGGGGATCAATGGGGGGGTTAAAAGGGGACATCTATAATACTTTCAACAAGAAAGATAAATCATAATAAATATATACATACAAAAATGTACATATATATAAATGTTTATAGTAGGATATGTGGTTAGAAAGATCTGCAATGTAATGACTCCATGAGGCGAATGTCTATGGTGCAGGCCCTTAGGTGGCCAGGGTCACTTTCTCCTGATGGTCTTCCGCTGGTCCTGACCAGGAGAGCTTCGCCTTTCCACTTGGGCATTTGATCAGGCAGGGCCTCTGCCAGCCCATGTTCACCGGCCAAGCGGGTGTCCCAGGTTTGCTTGTTTTAGGTGCTCTGTTTTGTTGTCTTCCCTTTTGTTATTATTATTTTTTTAGCATTTAATTAATTTTGTTCCTCCCATCATCACCATGCGTCTTTCTCTGCATTTGAGCTATAAAATAGACATTACACGTGTTTATGTTCTCCTTAGACGTTTTTAGAGGAGCGTCATAAGTATGAGGGGGCTGTCAGAGGGTTATTCCAGGGAGCATGTGATGTCTGGAGCTGGCTCTGAACCTGTCCTCGTTTGATAGCCTCTCGCTCGTGATTGTGAAGTACACTGGCGGCAGTGTTTTCTTCCCGTCCTGCAGGCGGGCGAGGAATGAGAGAGTGGTGAGTGCCTTCCTGCTGTCAGCGCCTGGTGATTTTGCAGGGTTGGGAATGGCGCGGCTGTAAGTTCATATTTGTGCTCACAGGGCTGTTCAGCCGAGTTTAGATCCAAATGTGTCTCTTTTATGGGAAAAGCTCACAAATATTTGGCAGTTTGGAATAGAGAGTACGCTGACGAGAAAACAGCTGGAACTATTGAAAGGTAAATACTTATTTAAAGATAGATATTTTAAACTCCATTAATTATCATGAAAATAATTTTGTACTAAAGGGAAATGAAAGCTCTCTTGTTTCGTTAAATAGAATTGTCTCAGTCTTTAGTAAAAACTGTGAACAGTAGAAGGCACACAAATTTCAAACTAGATAGTGGTTCATAGAAGAAAAAGTTTTTCAAATCGTGTTTTTACATTGTTTGTTCATTGTTCAAATTTTATTCTTAAATTTCAGACAAATTCATGGAATTAAAATATTCCTTTTTGCATGCTAAAATCCGCATTTGCTTCTGAGATTCAACGCCTTAACATACTTAATCCTCTCCAAATTTGTTCTTATATTTTTAAGTTAGGAAGTTTTTTCCTAAGAAATTTTTTACCTTTATTATTAAAGAATACATATGTTTTTTGTAGAAAATGTTTTAAATAAAAGTAGCCAGAAAATTATCCATAATGCCACTAACCTGAGTCTATTAAATTTATTTTTCGGTAAGCGCTGATAGTAGTATAATGTTTTATAGCTAGTATAGAGAAATTAAAAATAAGTAGTAGAAGTTACAGCAAAACATTAATAGTGGTGGGATTTCAGGTGGTTTTTAATTTTTAACTTTTTGCTCATCTGTATTTTCTGATTTTTTAGCATGATAGCAGAGCTTAAAATACAAATCCCCACCTCCTTGCATGGTGTCTGGCATATAAAGCCCCTACTGTGTTCTAGATATTAGCCTTTCCTTTAGGGTTATTTCATGATTTTCAGAAAAATGCTGGATTGTTCAGTACATTTAATAGGGTGTGACTGGAAAATTAATGGAATGATTTAAAATATCATGTATAAAGTGACATCACATAACAGGAATTGTCTCAGTGAACTTGACCTAATTTAACTACTTTATGGAGCATAATTTAGAAGCTGGTGTGGGTTGCAATCTTTGTTAATAGAAGCCAACTGTGAAAAGCATCTCAACATGAGTCTTCCTAGCTCACTCCTGTGCTATAGAGAAATACCCCGCACTCTGGTCTGATAATGATGCTGGGATTTAAACTGATTGGCGCTCATGAGATATTAGACTTCTGTAACCTAGTGTGCCACAGTGCATTTTTGACATAACAGGAGATGCTAACAGAGGCAACACTAAGTTTGGTTTGAGGTATGCCTGTACTATAGGCAAATTGTCTATTAGGAAGTCTCCAGTTTGTGTATCTGGGAAGGATTCTTCTAACACTAGTTGTATCTCTCCATAGTCTGATTTTCCAGCCACAACACTCAGTCTTTCCAGGTCACTCTCTCAGGTAACATAACTTCAGCAGTTTTCAGCCATCAGGACCTCTCACCCATCGGCCCATCGTATTTTTCATCCTGCCCCATTCTCCCACATCCGTACATTTCTCCTTGCCTGGCTTAGACTTGTGGCCTGTCTTCTAATCAGCATTGCATATATCTCTCCGCACTCTTCTGTACTTCCCTGGCAAAACTCGACTCTCCGTGTACAGGGCACCTGTCCCTGAGCAGCTACCAGACCATGACTAAAGAAAAACAAAACCATACTGCCTTGTTTCCCTGAAAGTCTGTGTGCACAGCTGGTTAGCCTTTTACTCATTTACCTTTTGAAAAATATATTACAATGATATCCAACTGCTGAAGTTTTGGCTTAATTAACTATTCAAGTTTATGATTGAAAGAATTTGTTCACTGGTTGTTTGGTGTTAACCAACCTTTAAACGTTCGCTTTGACCCTCCCTCTTGAAGGCTTGGGCATTGAAGTCATAGGCGATTGCCTGTAGACAGAACAGTGGAAGTATGAAGCCAAAAGACCATTGTGTAGATGCTGGATTATTTGTTAGCACAGATTAGATTAAATGTTCAGCTTTTGATTTTTGTTTGGCAGTTTTAATTTCTTAGGCACTTAAATTTGGTGTTTGCTTTATCTCGTAAGTTTTGAAAAGTAGTATTTTCACTATTTGGTTCTAAATAATGTCTAATTTCCATTTAGACGTTTCCCATTTTTCTAGTTCTCTGTCATTGATTGATTTTAACCTGTGTGGTTGTCTGACAGAGCATATGGTCTATACAGTGTAAACTGTTTGACCCCACTAGGGGCACTTCTTTTTGAGGGTCTTTGCCTTTGCTCCCTCTCATGGACAGCTCTTTCCCAGATACTTGTAGTGCTCACTGTTTGTTCAGGCCTTGATTCAAGTGTCACCGTCTCAGGGAGGCCTTCCCTGGCCACCTACCTAAAATTTCACACACCCTCTTCTGCTTCGTGTTGCCCTTCCCTTGGGCCCTCCCATTCTCTAATATTATCCAGCATGTTCCAGATGCATAGGGAACGAAGGAAAGCCATTAAGGGACATGTACCTGGAGACAGAAACAAAGAAAGCTGTACGAGAAGGGAAAGGTTGGACTTTGTCGGCAGTGAGATTGAAGAGTAGTATAGTGTGGGTAAGAATGACACTGCTGGGGAGTCAGGGTTGTGGTTGGAGTGTGGTTTTCTTTTAAGACTTAGGAGGTTGCCCGACCACGCGTGGCTCAGCGGTTGAGCATCGACCTAGGATCCAGGAGATCACAGTTCGATTCCCAGTCAGGGCACATGCTGGGGTTGTGGGCTCTATCCCCGGTTGGGGGTGTGCGGGAGGCAGCCGATCAATGACGACTTTCCCATCATTGATGTTTCTATCTCTCTCTCCCTTCCTCTCTCTGAAATTAATAAAGACATATTTAAAAAAAAAAAAGACTTAGGAGGTTATTAGATGAGTTCTGAATAGGGTAGGGACAGGGTTTCTTAAATAGAATATGGGTGAAGGTTCTCGGAGGAACATGAATGAAGAAATTTTAAAGCTAGGGTTTTGAAGAGCTCTGGACATCACCCAACATGCTGGTGGGATTTGGGGTAAAGAAAAATACCTGAATTGAATGTCAGAGGGTCTCTCTATTGTCCAGAGCTGCTTGATGGAATTGCCCTTGCTTACTGGCCTCTGGCTTCTTCCTGTGATTAAATACGAGATTGACTGGTTTTCCCCTCTCTGTCCCTTTTGCATGGTTCCAGTCTGTGTTCAGGATTAAGGAGGCCACAGTGGAAGTGGGAAGGCCTGGGAAGGTTTGAGGAAAACAATAGAATCTCATTAAATAGTTGAGGAAGGGATTGGCTCCTTAGATGGAAAGTTCCTTATTGCGATCGGAGCAGCCCGTGTGGTTAGTCTTGAACTTCAGGATTCCATGGCCTTATGAGAAATAGTGCTTTTGTTTATTATGTCGTTTGCTTTTTTTTTTTCCTACCCTCAAGTGAATATTAGAAAGTTATATCTGTTTCAGTTAAAATCTAATATTTCAGCTAAATGTCTTTACTCTACATTTTTGTTGCAAAGTGGCAAGTTTGTAACTTTTTGTCTTATTTGCCTTGATGGCTCCGCTCACGTTGCTTAGAGAACATTTTCTTCCACTTCTAAAGGAAGCAGTTTTTATGTGCATGTCTTTCATTTGAGAGGCTAACAGCCGACATGACAGCACTTTCAGTGGAGCCTCTTTCCTTCTCCACAGTCATTTCCGCTGCTCCTTTGGTGTTATTGTAGTGGGTGGTGTTTGTTTTTAAGGTTTTGAATGGACATGTAGTAAAATAACTACTTGGTTGTCAGATAGTCGAGAAATTGAGCTGTATACCCACCCTCTTCTAGGCTTATGGCATAATGTACAAAACAGCTTAATTTTTGAAGTGGGACTTAAATTTTAAAAATTTTTGCATACTGTAGAAATAAGGAGTAATGTATTAGTAGTGCTTTGTAGATTTCTTCTGCGTGCATTACTTATGTAAGGTTTCTCTGCGCTGATGTTCTATGAGGCTATTTTGTATGCATGTTGGTCTCTTTACAGAGAATTCCTCAGATGGTTGTGTGAGGCCTTCATGAAGACCAGATATTATCAGAAAGCTTGGAGAAAAACTGATGTCGTGTTGTTTATAGGACAACATAAGGAGAGGGAAATAGGGTTACTTGAATTCTTTTGGTTATAAATTTAAAATCTAACTGTTTAATCTAGAGTAGGCATTGGGGTAGATTTAATGTTTTATTAGAAAGTAGAACTATTTTTTTAAAGCTGCTTAATTTTAATAACAGATTTTAAGATCCTTGGGTTAAAGAGTCCTGTGATTTTACAGTTGGAAGGGATCTTAGATGTACTGTCCTGACACATGACAGACTGGTATTTTCCTCATTAAAAGAATCTGAAAAAAATCACCAAACGAAGCAATCTCGAACAGAGGTGGAGTGGTATCCATGAACATGGCAGGCACATAAGTCAGCTGTTTTGCTGCCATTGGTTTTCTGAGCACTAACACATTGGCCTGTGGTTTTAATTGTTGCATTTACTTTTTAATTCGGCTCTATCCACATACCTTCTTCCTTTTGAATCTTTGTTGATAGTACGAGTACAGATTCTGAGTTAATAGTTCAGAAGTGCACCCTGGTGGTTTGGGAAACAGTGACTATGAGCTTGGTGGATGATTCACAGGTGTCCTGACATGCTTGACGTATCTGTGCTTCTCTTTTAGGAAACTGAAAATGGCCCTTCAGCTATGCTAGGTCTATAATGGGAAGCGTCACAGTTCGGTATTTCTGTTATGGATGCCTTTTTACATCTGCGACCTGGACAGTTTTGCTTTTTGTTTATTTCAACTTCAGTGAAGTGACTCAGCCACTTAAGAATGTGCCCATCAAGGGGTCTGGGCCCCAAGGACCATTCCCCAAAAAATTTTATCCCCGTTTCACTCGAGGCCCAAGTCGAGTATTAGATTTACAGTTCAAAGCAAACAAGGTTGACGATGTGGTGGATCCTCATATTGAAGATGCAGGAAAAGGCAACGTGAGATTCTCTTCTGAATTGGGTAAGTGTATTTCACTTTTGCTAGCAGCTTGTCAAAGTATTTAATCGTTGGAAATTTTAAGTTTTAATTATTCTTTAAATAATAATTATTCTTTAAATCCTTGTGTTATTGCTCAGGGGATTAGAAACGTGCCATTTTTTTCCACCAATTTATTTCGTTCATGAACTAGCTGAGGTCTTTATGATCTTTGCTGACTTAGAGGGGAGTTATATTCAGTATGTCCAACTCTGACTTCAGTATTTTATGAGGACTTGGGAGAAACTAAGAAGGTCCAGAATAGAAAATGAAAAATTAAGTGGCTGGAAAGACAGTGGAACCTATGGGGGAAGATTTTAATTGCTCTCATTATTTAATAAGGGAAAGAAATAGTTGAAACATGCTTGACTCTATTTAACATATTTTGAAAGGCACAGAGTTAATTATAATTAAAACATCATAAATACTGGGTTTAGAAATAAGCTGAGATTACTTATATCTAATTTGCTTATAAGAATTAAGTTGCTAGGATATATTTATTAAATAAATATAGGATTTTATAAAATCTGAGTATAAAATAGAAACTTTTTAAAAAATTCTGTTCAATTTGGTAGCAAGGATCTACTGTATATATTTCTGAATATTAAAATTCCAAAGTACAGGTTTTAGCAAACTTGATTTTAAGGGATAAGAGACATTTTGGTTTTCTTTAAAACTTAAAAAAAATTTGATCTTGTCATGGAAACATCAACTAATAAGTAAAATAATCAAATAATATAGTAAAAGATTTTGAGAGATTGAAAGGTCCACAGAATATAAAGGAAATGTTAAAACATTTTTAAATTGATCATAGTTTCAAGAAAATAAAATCGGTTTCTAGGACTTAACGATTTTCTAATACATGAAGTCAAAAGTATTTAAATTATATGAGGAAACAGAAGCTAATACTCAGTTTTCATAAAATACATCTTATAATCTTTCAGACAGCCATTAGGCACTTTAAGAGCAGTAAGGGGAGAAGTTCTAGGAGTGTGTTTTTTACTCATGGTTATTTTGGTAAGACCTGTGTAAGAAGTAACATTCGGTTTACCATTTCGAATGGACATTGTATTCACCTGTGAAAGAAGCAGTGAGAGAACGGTAGCTGTTTGAAGTGACAGACTCACGCTGCCTAACTGAACAGCCAAATCCTCAAAAACACCCTAAAGAGTACACAAAAAAACTGTTGCAGCTAATAAATAAATTCACATTCGCAGGGTACAGGATCAGCCTGCAAAAACCAGCTGTATTTTTGTACATTAGTAATGAACAGTCTGAAAGTAAAGAGAACAATTCCATTTACAATACTATCCAAAGGAATAAAATACTTAGGAATAAATTTAACCAAGGAGGTGCAAGATTTGTAGGCTGAAAACTACAAATCAGTGCTGAAAAAATAAAGTAGATCTAAATACATGGACAGACATCATGGACTGGAATGCTAAGTACTGTCAAGGTGTCAGCCTACCCAAAAGCCAATCCACAGATTGCATGCAAACTTCACTGAAATCCCCACAGCCTTTGTTGAAAATATGGAGAAGCTGATTCTAAAATTAATATGGAATTTGTCAATGTAAGAAATGTCCAGATCTATAGAGAATTTTTATAAGAATTTGAGCCAAAAAGAGGAAAGACCTGGGAGCAAGATCTCAACTGACTGACATAAATGCTTTGAGGATAACAGTTTGTGGTTTCTTTTATGCACTTGAAATTGAGGAGGGAATGTAAGAAAGATTGGAACTCAGGGATGGGATTCCAGGGCAGTTAAGATCATGTGCTTTCTTGAGGGCTTTCTTGACTGATGCTGATTAAGCCTGGAACCAATGACTTTTTATAGGAAAGTTTATTGAGTCTTTTTTAGGGGAGGGGTTCATATAAAAACTTGCCTGTAAGTGGCACCTGTTGAGGTCTATATGGGTTCTACAATTACTGCTTTTATGGAAAAAAAATCATTTCCATTTTCTTGGTCAGAGGTAAGTTTTTCCCTTGAAAACAGATTATGGCTAGTGAGGCTTTGGCCGAGTAGCTCAGTTGGTTAGAGTGGTTCTAAAATCAATCAATAAAACATTTTTCTAAAAAAAGATTATGGCCAGTGAGAAGGTGTCATTTATGGTTCAGGTACACTTTTTCAGCCAAACTAATAAAAATGTGGCTTCAACCTCAATTTACTTTTTTGAAAATGGATTGAGAAGCACAGCTATTTTCTGGTTATAAGAGTAAAGTCAGTATTAAGATCGTAACATAACAGTAATTGTAATAATCCTTTGCAGATTTCATACACTGACTGAAACTTTTTTGCAGGTATGATTTTTAATGAACATGACCAGGAGCTGAGGGACCTGGGGTATCAGAAGCATGCCTTCAATATGCTGATTAGCAACCGCTTGGGCTACCACAGAGATGTGCCAGATACAAGGAACGCGGAGTACGTCATTACCGGGTTCTGCTCACCATTCTAGCACCAGGGTGCTTTCGGTGCCAGTGTAGTAAGGCTTAGGGTGGCATTAATGCTTTGCAGTCAGGCTTTGTTTTTCTAGAGACTAGGAAACGTGACAGATTTCCCCCGACATGCCTGAATCCACAGGATTTGAGACTGTAGGACAAAGTTCTAGGGCCTGCTGTCTCTCTTTTAAAAGTTAAAATCTTGGGGAAAAGGAGAGAGGTGCTGACTGCATGCAATTATATAACCTGAGATAAGATTTTTAAAAACGTTAATTGTATTCCTTTTTGCCATGAATCCAATAAATCAGTGAAGAATTTTACTTATCTCACATTCCCTTTTTCATTATTTTGTTTCGTCAAAGGCTTTTCATTCATATGGTTGGTCAGTCATTCCACGTACGGACCAGACACTGTATTAGGCCTCAAAATAAACAGAATAAGACATTTCTGGGTAAACAGGCCTTCAGATCTAGCAGGGGAGGTGTATAAGGAAACAAGTAATTATAGGAGCATGAGCGTGAGGACTGTGACGGGAACTGGTGGAATGGGGCCCCCAAACCCGAGGTCAGGGAAGACGCCACAGCAGTGATGCTGGGCAGTGATGCCGGGGAGTAGGGAACAGACTTGGCATAAAACTGTGTAGTTTGTCAAAGGGACTGAAGTGGTTCACTTTGGCTGTAGTGGACGAGTGGCAAGAGGGTGGGGTCAGCTGGGCACAGACAACGGCAGGCTCTGAATGCCATGCGGAAGCACAGAGGATTCCAGCTTTGATTTCTTGTCACCGTATAAAGCCACCTAACGTTTAGTTGCGTATATGGAAGCTCTCCCATTATCTTGATATATATCATAGTTTACTGACATCTTTTTCTGTTATTGGGCAAAAAAATAAAATTTTCAAATACGAGTTTTATATTTGTTATTTCCTTTGGAGACCTCATTGAGGAGAAGCTGCACATCAGCTTCCAAGTGCTACATTAAAAACTTGCAGTGATTTTATGTAACCTATGTACCAAAAAAGAAAACACATCAAGTTTTTAAAATGTTGACCTAAAAATAAGCAGAGTAGCCCATATCTGAGGGAGAAGTTATTAAATTAAAACTCTTGAGTAAGAAACCACAGTTTTCTTAAATGTTTTTTGAAAAATTGTTATAATGTAAGGAAGAGGCTGAGTAAGGTCACAGTTAGTATTTGGTGAATAATAAAACATATGAGCCTTTGAAATGTTGGAATTTCTCTCATTTGTCTTTGCAGATGTAAAGACAAGACATACCCGACGGATCTGCCAGTCGCTAGTGTTGTTATTTGTTTCTACAATGAAGCCTTGTCTGCTTTGCTGAGGACTGTGCACAGCGTCCTGGACCGCACGCCTGCCCAGCTTCTCCATGAAATCATCCTCGTAGATGATGACAGTGACTTGGGTAAGGAATGTGGGACTCAGGCTGTAGTCCCTACGGTACTGGTATCAGCAGAGCTGGCCCTTCCATACGCAGAGGACGGGAGGACCCTGTGCATATAGTTGCAGTGGCGCCAACCCCAATAAATGCCTGTCCACTGACTATGGGATAATTTTGAAGAAACTGCATTACCTTTGTAATCTGCTACCCAGACTGGACCCTTGAAATTTTTCCCTTGGCTTACCTTTTTTAAAAAGCTAACGTCATACTCAGTGAGGAAAAGCTAAAAGCATTGTGGACTCTCTATTTTCAGATAATTTGAAAGGAGAACTAGATGAATTTGCCCAAAAACACCTCCCTGGAAAAATTAAAGTAATAAGAAATACAAAGCGTGAGGGATTAATTCGAGGAAGAATGATTGGAGCAGCCCACGCAACAGGTATAGCTTCCCATTGGGCGCTGTGGTGGGTGCTGAGTGGTGAGTGCTGTCCCTGGTTCTGCAGAGGTCTGAAGTGCATCCTGTGTGGGCACTGCCACGGGAAAGAGGAGGCTCGTTCAGTTTGGGAAAGGCCTTTTCAGAACTCCAGCCCTGCTGTCCCAGAGCACATGCTCCAGGGAGGCGAACTCCAGAGTCCTCACAGGCCTATTTTCTTAAAAGCCCTTACTGTTAATTACTGCCCCACAAATATAAGCAGAAGGGGTCAAACCAAACTGCAACGGAAGTTTTGTAATTTTTTAAAAACAAAATTTAAAATATATGTGCCCAAACTGTGATTAAAATTGACTTACAGCCCTGGCCAGCTGCTCAGTGGTTAGAGTGTCAGCCTGAGGGCTGAAGGGTCCCGGGTTCAATTCTCGCCCTGGTCGGGGCTTGTTGGGGAGGCAGCCAGCCGATGTGTCTCTCACATCGATGTCTCCCCCACTCTCTCTGAAAAGCAATGGGAAAATATCCTTGGGTGAGAAAAAACAAAAAAAAAAAATCACTACAGTTATAAAGGCATTTTCTTTAAAATCTCCTCTTAATCCTCCTGCGTCAGTCAAGGAGAAGCCCCCGTTGGTGCCGCTGCAATTTTAAAGACTTTGCAGCTCACACTTATCTTGACCCTTTTAAGAGAAATAACAGGCTTCAAGTTCAGAATCTTCTGTTGAAAATGTATCTGGTTCGTCTTCAGTTACTTTATATCGAGCCCATTGCGTCCCTTCCTAGGGGGCCTCTGTAAGGTTGGTGATCTGGTTGTCATTTATGGTGTTGGAAAAATTCCTTTTAAAATTAATTTAAGTTAAATACATTTGTTTAAAAATATGAGGTATATATTACTGCATGTAGTGCATGGATATGGCCCCCCAAAATCATGAAGGTAATTAATTTTTTTAGGTACGGCTGCCAGTTCAGTTGGATGATGTACTTACATGGCCTGAAATGTAACTGCTACCCTCCCAGCCCAAAGAATTAAACCATTAGTTTATCCCAAGTCAGAAACAGGGAGCTCTTTCATCCAGGAATTCTGCCTGGAGGGTGCAGTTTAGGACTGAGGGGCACATACAAATCATGTGCACAGTTTGTGAGAAAATTGAGACAGTTTCTCTCCTCTTGATAAACAGGTAGGAAGGAAGGTTTCTTTGATAATTTCATTGATAACTTCATGGTTATTCTGAGCAGTTAAGAAACAATAATCTGATCGTCAGATAGGATTATTGTTCTAACGATTGGTCCATGAAATGTAGATTTCACACGAATTACTTAAAGCACCAGTATCATCCCATTTCAGTTGAAAGAAATACCACAGGTAAGAACATTCTCCATGACAACAGTGAGCTGGTTGTGTCATTTGGTGTCTGAACAACCTTGAGGATGCAGGGAGCATGCATACAGCTCGCCAGGTGCCACTGGACAGAAGGGCAGAGTGTTCACCTGCCCACCAGTCAGTGCAGGTGAAGTCAGTTAAATCAGGCTCCTTTGAGAAAATGAATTCATAGTTTCTCTTAATTCTAAAAATGTTGCTTTTCAGTTTAACTGAATGAAGTAAGATTACACATGGTCACACTGAACCTGACACTGACTTCTCCAAAACTGGCTTATTTCTGACAGATCCTAAAGTATATTTGAACAAGGACCAGCAGGTCATAATGAAAAAAACTAAATGGCTATTGGCATCTGAGAGAGATAAACTCTCAGTCATAATGTGCTGTGGCAGTACAGTGTTTCGAATGCACACTCTCTCCGTTCCCCACAAATACTCTACCATTTTCTTTCTCGTTGCTGTAAGTCAACCCGGCTCAGTCAGTCAGTCTTCTAGTAAAATTAAATAGATGAAAACCATAAGCCTTGAATTCAGTCTGTGCAACTGCAGGCCACATGGAGAGCCGTTATTTCTCCTTTTCTGTTAATGGCTTCAGTTCACTGTAGGTTTAAACGAGAAAGGAGGGAAGGAGAGTCTAAAAATGAGGCCCCAGCGGACAGAGCGGGGGGGTACAGGAGGGTGGGGCAGCGAGCGGTGCCGGCAGCACTGAGGCCTCGATGCGTTTGTGAAGCCCTGTCGTCTGCCTCCTCAGGAGAAGTCCTGGTGTTCCTGGACAGCCACTGCGAAGTGAATGTGATGTGGCTGCAGCCCTTGCTGGCTGCCATCCGCGATGACCGGCGGACAGTCGTGTGCCCGGTGATCGACATCATAAGTGCAGACACGCTGGCCTATAGCTCTTCCCCTGTGGTGCGTGGAGGGTTCAACTGGGGGCTGCACTTCAAATGGGATCTTGTTCCCCTTTCTGAGCTCGGAGGACCAGAGGGAGCTACAGCACCAATAAAGTAAGATTCTCCTGTGTCTCAGAAAACCCCCACCAGTACTTCAAAGGAGAAAGAGCATTTTAAAGATAATTCCTTCTCTGCAAGCAGCAGAAGCGTTGGTCTAATTTGTCCATTAAAACGCCGAGTGCTTACTGAATTTTATGCACTCTGCAAGTCCTGAGGACAGATTCATGAAGACGTTGTCTGTGCTCTCAAGGATGTGTAACTTAGTGAGGAAGGCAGACGGAATCAGCAGTATCCTGCGGTACGCTGCGTGGGATACCTTAGGGGGTGCCCTGTGCTGCGCTGTTTTACTACCTTCAGTTCTTCGCTAGTGTGAATGGTGCTGTGAAGGTCATTTGATACGTAAGTTCATCTACAACCAGGATTTTCAGGATGGATTCCTAGGGTATGAACTGTTTTCATGTCTCATCCATATTATCCAATATAAATCTGCTATTAAATGTTACTTCTCATGTCAGTTTCAACAGTTGCCTGTATTTCTACTTTTTAAAGTCCTTGGACCTTCTCTTCTTAAACATTGTAAAAAATAGCAGATGTGAAAAGCACACATATGTGCACAAATTTAATGGTTATAATGTGGACACCTGTGCAACTACTACTCAGGTCCACACACAGCACCAGATGCCCATCTCCCCTTCTGGCGACAGCCCTGCCCTCTCCCTGGAGTGTCAGTGCCCTGACCTGGTGATTAGTTCCTTGTTTTCCCGTGGCGTCCACTACCGTGTATGCATCTCTAGCAATATAGTTTAGTTCTGCCTGATGATGGGCTTCATGAAAATGAATCCATGGGACTCAGAATTTTGTTGTCTTTTACTCGGCAGTGCCTTAAAGATGCACCTGCTGTGTAGTGTGTAGCTACAGTTGACTTGTCATCATTGCTGTATAATACTCTGTTTCATTAAAATATAACTTATCCAGTTTGCTTTTGGTGGGGCAGTTGGTTTTGGGGTTTTTTTATGTTGGAAACAGTGCTGGTACCAACATTCTTATTGGCTTCTGGTTTATGGGCGTGAAACTGCCGGTGGTAGGGTGAGCCCCTCACCTTCCCAGCACCTCAGGCCACTGGGGTGCTGTTGGCTCCTCCGCTGGCCTTCGTACTTGATATCCCCGCAGGCGACACTGCTGACGCGTGCATCCGTGTGCGTGTGTGTGTAAATACACATCTTACCCTGCAAGACATGCAGCCGCGACTGACGGGTTTACCCCACTTCTTTTATGTTTCTATTTCAGCATCTGCACATTTTCATTCAGGGTTATTTTCATTCTGTCTGAAGAACACCTTTAAGTATTTCTTTTGGTTGGACCTTCTGGTGGTTATTACTCCTTTTTCCAAAAATGTCTTTGTTTCGCCATTATTTTGCGGAGTAATTTTACTTGATATCTAGTTCTAGTTTGGCAGATACATTCTTTCAGCACTTTGAAAGTTTCATTCTAGAACCTTCTGGCTTCCAGTTTCTGGTGAGAAGTCAGCAGCAGTCTTGGTAATCTCTCTCATTTCCTTTCTGTCTGTCAGAAGTGTTTTTCAGATATGCATAAATTCGGTTTCTTTTTAGATAGTGTCGAATCTGCTAAACTCTAGTTTTATCCTTTATGCTTGAATATTACTGGACAGTTTTCAAATCTCTGCCTGATAACTATTAGTTGACACCACTGCACATCTGGCTTATTTCTTTTGTTTAGTCCCAGACACTGTATATGAAATACTGTAAAACTACATTCATACCTGGGGTGATGTTTTCTTCTTGCATAGAGAAGTTTGCTTCCCTGGGGCAGGCAGCTTGAGACGTTAGCATCCGTGATCACCTAATCCAGTTCTGGAAGTGAGGCCTGGAAGCTGGGCTCGGCTCCCTGGGAGGGCCAGTCCACGCCTCTCTCACTAACCCAGGGTTTCTCAGTCTTGGCAGGATTGACATTTTTAGCCTGATAAATTCTTTATTTAGCTGCATTCAACCCATCAGACGCCAGTAGCACCCGCCCTCCCCCTAGTTGTGACAGCTAAAAAGGTCTCCAGAATTTAAATGTTTTCTTGGGGACAAAATCAGCCTACTTGAGAGCCACTGGTCCAACACGTTTGAGTCCAATTCAGAGTGGCAGGTTTGTCTGGTCTCACCTTGGCAGGTCCTGGAGTCCAGTTTTTATCCCAGAGGCTTTGAGACTGCCAAAAAAATTTGTTTCAGGTGGATTTCTGTCAACAATGGTTATAATAAAATAAAAATTTTTGGTGCTTAGAAAGATAGCCTTCATTTACCAGTTGTCTAGTTTATCACTAATGATCTAGAAAATTCATTTACGTGGCCCAGCTCATTCCCTATATTAGATATAAAATATTTCATAATAGTTAATCTAATTTGTATTAGTAATGTTCCAAAGCTACACTGAATTTTTTAAAATATATTTTTATTGATTTCAGAGAGGAAAGGAGAGGAGGAGAGAGAGAAACATCCATGATGAGGGTCATTGATCGGCTGCCTCCTGCGCGCCCCCCGCTGGGGATGGAGCCCGCAGCCCGGGCCTGCGCCCCGACCGGGAATCAAGCTGTGACCTCCTGGTCCTCGGCCGGTGCTCAGCCACGAAGGCACGCTGGCTGGGCCGCACTGACGTTTTTAAAACAGAAAGAGTAGCTAATCGACTGTGTAGAGTCCGTACAATAACTGTCTTCCTTTCCTAGGTCCCCTACGATGGCCGGGGGGCTGTTTGCCATGGACAGAAACTACTTCCGCGAGCTGGGGCAGTACGACAGCGGCATGGACATCTGGGGCGGGGAGAACTTGGAGATATCATTCCGGGTGACTTGGCTTCGCGTGCTTGGTGGTCTGTGTGTAATGGAGTGTAGTCCTCGCCCGTGAGCCTGTGTTTCCTGTAAATTATCTTAAGAAAGTATCCTTAATGATTGCTGCTTTGCCGTAATCTGTGTTGGGGAATGGCCAATTAAAATGTGGAAAGCATGTAAGAAGGCTTATGTTTCTAAGAATTCAGAGTGAAATGGGTATAAAACCAGAGGACTTAATGAGCATTTGATGTGGTTTGTTCTTGCTGTATGTAGCTGGGGTCAGAGTTCCCCGGCTGTCCAAGACCATCCAGTCTGCAGTTTCCCTAGAGAAATTATTACTAGCTCCCCATTTCACTTTTAGAAGTAGCCCAGTTTACATAACACATTATTCATCACCCCACGTGTAGCTTACTGAATCCTTCATACATCTAGTACCTCCAGCCTGAGGAAGGGGAGGGGGAGGGAAGGACTCAGCGGTCCCCCCCTCCCGGTCTGGGCAGCAGATCTGCATCCAGGCAGCACAATGCCTTGTGCATGTCACTTTGTTATTTCTGCAGATGTGCTGACCACAGTGTTTTTAAAAGGTACTTTTTCTTACATAATCTTTAGAATTTTAAACTTGAAAGGAATAATAGTGTTAGTTCAGTCTTATTTTGTAAATAAGGTAATTGAGTTCCACAGAACTTAAAATGACCGTATAAAGTAACTCATAGTCAAAATTTAAACCCAGAACTAAGAGCTTTTGAGTCTTAACCTAGAGTTATTCTGTGTGTTTTATAAAACACTTTTTTTAAAAAAAGATAAATGCATTTTATAAGAAAACACCTGTGAAACTGAAATTCCAGGGCTGATGGTAAGCTTTTCTTCCCCTAAGTCCCAAAGGTCAAGTGCCCTGATCTGTTGAAACAGTGCCCGGGAGTAAACAAACACTATGTTGTTTAGGAGTTTACTTGCTTTTAGTCATAAAGACATGATTATACCGCAGACAGCTGTTTAATAAAGGTGAGTGTCATGACAAGGGACGTGTGACTTCATGGCCGTGGGCAGCTACTGACACGCGCTTTACCTCTGGGCAGATCTGGATGTGCGGGGGCAAGCTGTTCATCATCCCTTGCTCCAGAGTCGGGCACATTTTCCGGAAAAGGCGCCCGTATGGCTCCCCTGAAGGCCAGGACACCATGACACACAACTCCTTGAGGCTGGCACACGTTTGGCTGGATGAGTATAAGGTGAGCTCAGGTTTCTCATGGGAAGGCCATCGCTCCTTCGGGGGACCGTCTCCTTCTAGGTTTCTTTTCTCTTTCTTCGCTTCACTCAGGATTTCACTCGTTTTGAGTCTCAGTTTTCCAGCTGACCACTCACTAAGAGAAAGGAGAAATTCTGTTTCTCTTTTTTCAGTCCTGGTTCCTCCTAGGGCTCCCGCAGAACCCGGCTCCTCCCGTTTGCTCGCTGGGCTTCGCTGTGACCCACGCCAGCTTCCCGTTAGGCTCTGCTCAGGTAGCGTTCCTTCCTGTCTCCTCTGTTAGACGCAGCCGGCACTGGTACTTTCTTTGCAACAGCTTTATTGAGGTATAATTCACAAGTCATTTTGTAGAATATTTTACCACCCTAAAAAGAAATGCTGTACCCGTCAGCCATCACCTCCTCCCACCCTCAGACAACCAGTAATCTGCCTCCTCAATTTATGGATTTCCCTATTCTGGACATTTTATACAAATGTAGTCTCACAACATATGGCCTTTTGTGACCATCTTTTTTTCATTTAGCATGATGTCAGTTTTATCCATATTATACCATGTATCAGGTTTTTTTATTGCCAAATAATATCCCATTGTGGACATACCACATTGCTTATCCTTTCATGAGCTGGTGGACATTTGGGTTTTTATGAAAAATGCTGCTGTGAACAATTGTGTACAATTTTTTTAAAAACAAGCATTCATTGAGCACCTACTGTGTACCAGCCCGTGTTAGGTTTAGGGGATACAAAGACGACTAAGGGAGAACACAGTAATTTTAACACTGAGGCAAATGCAAGTGGAGAGGTAGGTAGGTGTCCCATGGAAGGACAGGGTCGAAGGACTCGCTGTGCGTGGGGGTGGAAGTAGGGACGCATCGCTCTGCAGCCTCGCCTCCCTCCTGCCTGCACTGGACTCGGCTCCTGAGGTCCAGCTCCGTGCGGATCATCTTGGAATCACCACTGTTGGTAACGCAGCAGCTCTCAAATGTAGGCCACAGGCCCAGGGCGGTCCTGGCCACCCTTTCAGGTTGTCGGCCAGGGCAAAGCCGTTTTCACAGTCAGGCTCGTAGAGAATGTGCCAAACATTTCACCATGTTGACGCCACATTGCTGATGCCCTGGCACAGACCAAGGCACTGGAGCAAACTGCATCCTTCACTGCCAACCCAGCCAGAAGCTAGAAGGGAGAAGGCCAGTCTTTCCTAAGGACGTCATTGGTGACGTCGTCTGAGTAATTCCCTCTAGCAGCTCTCACCCATCCCCGTCAGTGTTCACGGCAAGTCCACAGCGAGCACTTGTGCTGTAGGTTGGAGACAGTGGTTGTCACCAGGAAAAATAGGAGTTCTGAGTTGTAACTGAACTAGCCCCTTTTCTCCACGGACACTTTTTATGTCAGAAAAGGACTCACAACCATGGCTGCGAGATAAACCGGTAGATTTAATGCAGCAATACCAAAAGCTCAATGGTGATTTTTATAATCGTTTGCAGCTAACCTTTAAAAGTTAGAGCTTTAATGTAGGATCAGAAAGACTAGCCGGCCCGGCCGAGCGTGGCTTAGTGGTTGAGTGTCAACCTAGGATCCAGGCGATCGGGGTTCGATTCCCGGTCAGGGCACATGCCCGGGTTGCGGGCTCAATCCCCAGGCGGGGGCATGCGGGAGGCAGCCGATCAATGAGACTCTCTCTCCCAATCTCTCTCTCTCATTAATATGTTTAAAAAAAAAAAAAGGCCAGTTATTAAAATATTTTTATTAACTTGCATTTTTAAAAATATATTTAACCTAACAACGTAGAGTAACAGGTTGATGTGCTGACAGGAGTCCAGCTTAGTTCATTTCAGCTACTGAATAGATTTGCAGGAATTAAAGCAGTGTGACTGTCCTCATCCATTTCTTTTTCCAACCATATTAATAGGTAATGTTTATTTTTAATGATGTAAACGTTTTTAAATTTGTGAATTTTAACTTCTCGTATGGTAAATATCGATAGAACTCACAGAAACAGAACTTCCTTGGAGTCTTCAGTAATTTTTAAAATAGAGAGTCCTGGCATCAAACCGTTTGAGAACTGCTAGTCTTATCTGTAGCCTGTTTCATTGATTCCAAGATGCCATTTTTACATGTTTTGCCATTTCTGAAATTGGGGTGTATCTTAAATTAAGTTACTATCAATTATGGACCCAATTGCGTAAATTTTCTACTGACATTTTCTGTCAACATCAAGAAAACACTGGCATGAAAAGTATTTTTTGCTGAGAATCCATTTTTTCAATTCTTTAGACCTCAGATATGATTGATGATATTCATTTTAACAAAAATCCTTTCTGTTTTTTAATTTTCTTTTTCAACTTCAGGAGCAGTATTTTTCCTTGAGACCTGACCTGAGGACCAGAAGCTATGGCAATATCAGTGAGCGTGTTGAATTGAGGAGGAAGCTGGGCTGTAAGTCGTTTAAATGGTATTTGGATACCATTTACCCGGAGATGCAGGTGTCCGGGCCCAATGCCAAACCCCAGCAGCCCATTTTTATCAACAGAGGGCCAAAACGCCCCAAAATCCTTCAGCGTGGAAGGGTAAGGAAGCATCTTATCAGAGTATTTCATTAAATGTGGTCTGATATAAGTGACATAGAGACTTAGCAGATGTTTCATGTTGGACTGTAGTTTGCCTTCCATTATATTCTTATGAGAATTTCTCTACTCAGGTGTAAGACCTTAGAAATTTCAATGTCTTCACTGTCAATGTTCAGATCCTTTACCTGCCAGTGTTGAGAGCCTGACTTCTGTAAGTTATGTGCTAGCTTCCAAGAGGATAGATATAAATAGGAATATGCAGATAAAGACAGTGCGAGTGTAAAGTTCATTCGGCAGAGACTGTTAAATAAGGAACCAGAAGGAGAACTTGGGCAGCTGTATGTTGTTTGGCCTCAGCTCTGGGACCTGACTGCAGACAGAAGTAAAAGGTGGGTTCGGGTCTAAGTGTTGGCACAAGGTGATTTCACACCTGACTTTCTCAGCAGTCACCTGAGCTGAGCAGAATTGATCAACCACATTTGGTTGGCTGTTCCCTTCTGTTTAAGAAAATTTCTTCAGTTTTATAATCACACTTAAGTTTTAGGTTAAGAATTTCTGGCTAGACCCCTTTTTCCTGAATCGTTTCTTAGAATTTGCTCTCTGAAAGTTGTGTAGTTGTCATTACTGCCCCGTTTCCTTCTGCTACAAAGGCAGCCCCCAGAAGGTTCCATCACAGTGCCAGCTGTTGGGTGGCCAGAGTAAGCTTAGAGCTTTCCCCCTGCTTGTTCTACTAAGGTTAAAAAAAGTCATCAAGATGATATTAGGTGTTTTCTATTAAAGTAAAATAGGTACCAGGGTGTGTCCGTGGCGCTGAATCCCTCACCATGACTACTCTCGCCTTGTACACCTGCCTCCCTTGGTATTAAAGCTGCCCTTGTACCGAGGCCCTCTGCTTCCCCTCTGCTGCTCACGCACCCCAGCTTTGGAATGCATGGCATTTGTGATCCGTATTTATCCCCGTTTGGCATGTATGTTACGTTAATCTCCCCAGTATTACTTTAATGCCCAGACTGTAGTTTTCCTTCCTTCCCTGCAGATTAGTAACCTGCAACTTCAGGTAGAGATTCTGTGACACCGTCTGCATAGGTTAAAAGTTCCTATAACCTTGAAGCCTATTGCAAGGATCTGACGTACTGAGGCTAGAATTTAGGAATAAAAAATGCTTGTATGAACTCCAGTGGTTCATATGTCTGGAATAATATTTTCATATTTCATCCCAAACCCCCTTTGCTAGCATTGGTCTTTCTCCGATGCTGGGTTTCACAAGCAGTCTCTTCCTTTACAGCTCTATCACCTCCAGACTGGCAAGTGCCTGGTGGCCCAGGGCCGCCCAAGTCAGAAGGGAGGCCTCGTAGTGCTCAAGGCATGTGACTACAGTGACCCAGATCAGGTGAGCGATGCCTCTGTGCTCAATGCCAGTCCCTAGAAGGTGTCCTTCAGTGAAGGGGACCTGCCACCCGTCATTCCTGGAGGAGGGCAGACATTAGATTTCAGTGTGACCTCTGATAAGTGTCAGAGGAATTGTTTGTTTAGAGCATTATTTGAACTGTCCAGTTATACAGAATGAATTGAAAGTTATGTGACTCTGTGAGGAATGGCCAAGGACGTGCACCTTTTCCTAGCTCCCCCCTGCCCCTTTGGCAACCATCAGCTTGTTCTCTTTCAGAGGATCTGTTTCTTTAACATGTGAGGTCATAAGGTATTTGAGTTCTCTGACTTACTCACTAGGTCCATCCATGCCAAGGTTTCATTCTTCTTCTGTTGCTGAGTAATACTCGGTTGTATATGTGGCGATGTCTTTGTTCACCTGTGATGGACATCTAGGTTCCTCCATGTCTTGGTTACTGGAATCTTTTCAAGTTACTGTTTTTTTTTCCCCTTTGGTAAATACCCAGAAGTGGAGTTGCTGTGTCATAGGGCAGGTCCATTTTTAATTTTTTGAGGAACCTCCATATAGTTTTCATAGTGGCTGCACCAATTTACAATCCCACCAGCAATGCACAGGGCTCCCTTTTCTCCACATCCTCACCAACACTTGCTCTTTAGTGACAACAGCCATTGTAACAGGTGGGAGGTGATATCTCATTGTGGTTTTAATTGCATTTCTCGAGTAATGACTCCAGCATTTTTTCACATGCCTGTGGCCATCTGTATGTTCTCTGGAGAAATGTCTATTCAGGTCCCTTGCCCATTTTGAAATTGGATTGTTTTGCTTTTTGGTGTTAAGTTGTACGAGTTCTTTACAATTTTTGGATATTAACCTTTATTGGATGTGCCAGTTGCATATATCTTTTCCCATTCATAAACTGCTTCTTGTTTTATCAGTGGTTTCCTTTTAAGAACTTTATTAGTTTGATGTCGTTCCATTTTATTTTTTCTTGTGTTTCACTTAAGGAGATATATCAAATGTCTCACAGTTTTCAGAGCACAGGTCTTTTGCATCTTTGATTAAACTTACCCTAGGTATTTTATTCTTTTCAGTGCTATTGTGATGGGGTTATTCACTTATGAGCGTTCATTATTGATATGTAAAAACAATAGGTTTCTGTACAGATTCTGTATCCTGCAACTTCACTGAATTCATTTATTCTAACGGTTTTTACCTCTTCTTTCCAATTTGGATGCTCTTTATTTGTCTTGTGTGGCTGCTCTGAGTAGGACTTGGGGTTTTGATCTTTCCTATTCCTCCTTAGATCTGGATTTATAATGAAGAGCATGAACTGGTTTTAAGTAATCTCCTTTGCCTGGATATGTCAGAAACTCGATCATCAGACCCGCCACGCCTCATGAAGTGCCACGGGTCGGGAGGATCCCAGCAATGGACCTTTGGGGTGAGGAGCTGGCTTAGTGAGGATGGGAGGGGGCAGGTGGGCTGATAGTCTACCTTGTGGAGGGTGTTCTGAGCTTGTAGCATCCCACATGTCATCTTAAATGCTCTGCATCGCTTTCGGATGACTGTATCTTTACCTTATTCAGACAGCAAGTGCTTTAAGTTACCTTTTTTTATTTTTCAGAAGAATAATCGGCTGTACCAGGTGTCAGTGGGACAGTGCCTGAAGGCAGTTGATCCACTGAGTCACAAAGGCTATGTTGCTATGGCGATCTGTGATGGCTCCCCCTTGCAGCAGTGGCATTTGGAAGGTTAAGGTGGACGCCATGCCTGGGATGCATGTCCTCCTGTGGGGATGCCTGGGAATTAGCAGAGGTGAGACAGTCAACATACTGTTGGGATTGGAGCACTGAGCAGCCATCAGGAGGTGGAGAAGTGTGTCACCAAGACACTGAAGCCATTTCTAGGTTGCTGTTAAGGAATTTCTTGCTTATGGTAGGAAACCAGATAGTTTAAAGGATCAGGTTTATACAGGAGAAAACCAGGAAATTGCTAAGCCTATTCAAATTAGTTTATGCTTCTTTTTAATCCCCTTTAGTGATGGAATGGTGTTCATCTGATCAGGAACATGTCACAATTTCCTTTCATAGCAGACGGTTAACTTCAAACTGACTGAATCCATATTACTTTTAACTTCAGAAGGAATCATTTATAGGGTCATATTTAAGAGGTGGTTAATAACTACTATAAATTATTTTGATGATTATGGTACTATCTACATTTAAAATAAAGGATCCTTTTAATTATTTACCTGTTTTTGTAGTGAAGCCTCAGGTCTGAGGTGTCCTGTGTGTGTGATGCATGGTAAGAAACACGGTTGGATTCAGCGATGAACCAGTGCGCTAGGTAGTGGCTCTAACCAGAGGAAGTTTTCAGTTTCTAGGCTTGAATTATGAGTTTGAAGCTGAAGGTATGTGAATTTGGATACTTGACATTAAAGTTCCCTGTGGAACACCCAGGTAGAGTTGAATAGTTGGATCTCTCTCTCTGAGCATTTAATACATACACATGATTCCTAAATATAAAGTGAATTTTTTTATGTTGAACCACAAAGCAGTTTTCTTGAAAAACTTACAGCACTAAGCCCTGTATTAGGAAAGGGTCAAAAGTTTGAAAATACGTGCATTTGGCTTTCATCCTAAGAAAACAGAAAAAGCAAGTTCAAGGAGCAAAGCAGCAGAAGAAATACTGAGTTTCAGAACAGAAGCAAACGACGCAGAGAAAATAAAATCAAAACTGATAAAACCTCTAGTCAAAAAAGGGGCACAAATCGCCAGCATCAGTAGGGGGGGCGCAGCCTTCCCGGGGAGTCACTGACAGGGTGAGCCGCTGCGGGTGGGGATGCGGGTGGTGCAGCCCCTATGGAGACAGTTGGCCGTTTCATACTCTGACCATGTGATCCAGCCATCAGGCTGCTTGGTAGTTACCCAACGGAGTTCAAAACTTATGCCCACAAAAGACTTACTTCTAATTGCCAAAACTTGGAAGCCACCAAGGCGATGTCCTCAGTAAGTGGATAAACTGGTCCAGCCAGACAATGGATTATTGCTCAGTGTTCAAAAAATGGAAACATCAGGCCGCAAAAAGACACGGAGGAACCGTGAATACGTTACTCAGTAGAAGAAGCCAGTCTGAAAACCTACTTACTGTGCTGAGTCCAGCTGTGTGGCTGAATGGAGAAGGCAGAACCATGGAGATGGTAAAAGATCAGTGGTTGCCAGAGGCAGAGGGAAGGAGAGAGGGTCAGCACAGAGCATTGTTAGGCAGCGATGCTCAGGTATGACACACATTCGTCTAAACCCATGGAATGTACAAACCCCAAAGTAGAGCCTAAACTATGGCGGCGGATGCTAATGATGTGTCAGCACAGTGACAAGTTACCGCTGATGATGTCGTTGGCGGAGCTGTGCGTGTCCTCATGTAAAACTGCTTTAAAAAGGGTAAGGGATCGTTATGACCAACTTTATGCCAATAAATTAAATGAAATGGACAAATTCCTTGAAAGAAACAGATAACCTAAATAGCTCTATACCTATTAAGTTGAATTTGCAGTTTAAAATCCTTCCCACATAGAAAACTAGGCACAGATGGCTTCACTGATGAATTCTATCAAACACTGGAGGAAAAAACTGTACACCTCTTCTGGAAAACTTCTGAGAAATTTTGATATTATGAGCAATTTTAAAAGCAGTACACCAGAAAACTATAGACCAATAACCTTCATGAATACAGAAGACACAAAACATTAGCAAATCAAATCCGGCAGCACGCAGAAAGACGATACGCGGGGGGAAAGAGGGCTGGACCCCAGAATGCCACGTTGTTTTGACAATACAACTCGATCAGTGTACTTTATTACTACACAGAAAAGGCTTATGGTCTAGCAAAAGAAAGCATTTGACCAAATCCAACACCCATTTATGACAATAACTCAGCAGACTAGGAATGAAAAGGTTCCTCAACCCGACAGAGGGCCTCCATGAAAAACCAGTCTCGTAAAGAAAACACACCACTGGTTAGGGACAAGGCAGGGGTGCCTGTCCTTACCACTGCCCTTCAGCGCTGGCGGGCGGCCAGGGCACGCACTCCGGAGGAAGACTGGTCGCGCGTGTAGGAAATCGTAGTGAGTTTAAAACATTTATCTAATAAGTTAACTAATCAGGTTCACAAAATAAAAGGTCAGTATAAAGCTGAATTGTACTTTAATGTAGTAGCAACAGTTCAAAATGGAAAATAATGGTATTGTGGCTGCAGTAACAGCATCAAAATATGAACAACGGGAAGTGTGACGCGTTGCTGAGGAGATAAAGACAAGCTAAGCACATGGGAAGCTGTGTCACACTCGGGGACTAGGAAACTCGGTATTTTTAGGACATTAATTCTCCACAATCTGATCTACAGATTGAATGCTGCCCTCCACCAAAATCCCAGCAGGCTTTCTGCAGTTGACCATCTAATTTTCAAATTCACATGGACGTGCATTCCACTGAGAATGAAGTTGGAGGACTTGCACAGATTCCGGACTGTGACGATGGCTTACAGATAATGGGTAGATGGCAGGACAGACGACCCACACATACGGGAAACTGACTTTCAGCAAAGGAGCCAACACAGCTTACTGGGGAAAGGACTTTGTAACAAGTGATGCTGGAAGAAATTCCCATCCCTACAGACAGAAATGAAACCTTACACCATACACAAAGTATCTCAAAACAAATTGTAAAATGAAGCTTACCTTCATGACTTAAGGGTAGGCAAAGATTTTCTTTTTTTTAGGCTTTAAAAATAACAGTTTTTGAAAGTTAGTATGTCCCCATAATAGCAAACAAGTGCAAGGAGCAAAGAACGAAGTCGTCCATAACCACAAGCAGTTTACAGTCTCACGTGCCCTAGGTCCTGTATCTACACGCTGAGCTTCCATTTTTTCGTGATTAAGGCTGTGTAAGACGCACCTTGCTTTCTCACGCTTCACGAATAATTTACCATTTCAAAGTCCCAGAGCTGTGTATTTTGATAACCAAGAATGCACCGCACCAACTCAGTCTGGAAGAAGGAAATGCCATCCTGCCTTTCCTGGTGACAAAAATCTCATCAAAGACAAACAGCAGCAGGCCTCTAGATAAAGCTGTTGGCAGAGTCGGATTAAGTACGGCAGTCCCTTGGCGTCCGTCCAAAATGACGCACAGCAGCAGAGGGTAACGCTGCGACCGGAGCGCCAGCACCGAGGCAGGTTTGCAGCACGGCCCAGGAGATGACGCCAGTGGCTGTCACCACAGTGACCGTGAGCACGCCCTGATGTCCATTCTGAGACGGCTTAACCACGCCCAAGACTAGGCAGAGATTTCTTAACCCGTAAAAACTAGTTAAAAAAGAATAATGAATTGGACTTCATCAGAATTAAAATCTGCTCAAGACACCATTGAGAAAACGGAAAGGTAAGGCACAGACTTGTGTCCAGAGTGTATAAACAATGCTTAAAACTCAGTAATACAGACAGACAACCCCTCAGGCACAGACAGTGGGGGGGGGGGGGCGTAGAAGTGGGTCAAGGGGATAAATGGTGACGGAAGGAGACTTGGGGTGGTGAACACACAATATAACGTACAGGTGTATTGTAGGTTCTACACCTGAAACATCATTTTATCAACCAGCGTCATCCCAATAAGTACAACGAAAGACAACCCAGTTCTTAACATGAACACAACACTTGACGCGTCAGCAAACATGTAACTGGCTCAGCACGAGACAGGTTGTTCAGAACCATAGTCATCGGGGGCGCAGATTAAACCCACACTCGGGCTCCGTTTCACATCCATTAAATGGCCAAAGTAAAAAGGACTGACCTGGGCTCCGAGGAGGTGGAGGAGGGGGTTCCTGCGGAGGTCTCACGTGTCCCCGCAGTCGGCACCGTGTACAATTCGAGCAGCCGGGCGAAACCCTGGGGTTCCGTGCAAGGTCCCTGGGTGAGGAGGGCACCTCACAGTCTCAAGCACTGGGGAAACTAACAGCCGTCAGACCTGAGTGTCACTGACATCTGTGTGGCTGAAGCACAAGGAAGGGACAGCAGAGCATGTGGTGGACCCAAAAGTAAGAAAACCCCCAAATTGGCAGGCTCACAGGAAACGTGGTGAACCTGAGGACGGCGGGGGGCTTTCCCACTCAGGTGGGGCGAGGGCCGAGCCTGCTGGTTCCCCCAGCTCGACACTGACCTCGGGGCTTCTCTGGGCAGGGCCCCGCCTACAGGGACGGCCCACAGCACGAGCCGGCCGGGGACCAGCGAGTGGAGGGGGAGGCAAGGCCCCGCACGCGAGGGGGGCTCAGGCTAGAGCAGTCGGGGAACCGCCCCCCCTTCCAAGTTCAGGAAAACCGAATTCTCACCAAATGGGCAACAAAAGCGCGTCAAGGTCAAATCCATAGTTACTGTAACGAGGCAAAAAGTCTCTCAGAAAACCCGGTTCAGTCTGTCCCGTCCCCTTCCCTGCCTCCCCTCAGAACACTTCACTTCCGGTCACCGAATGTGCGGTCCCCACAGCGAACAATGTCCTGAGACACCAGCGGGTGTCCTGCAGCTCCACTCGCTCTGACGCTGCACCTGGGGAGCGCGTCCCATTCCACAGGCGAAGGGCTCGGTCCCATAAGGCCGCCCCTCCCCCAGGCAGGTGCCAGTCCCAAGTCCAGGCTGCCACCTGTGCTTCTGACCACTGGCTGTAAGTCAGAGATCCCCATGACCCTGTCCCCAGGTTCAGTGAGTTTGCTGGAGTGGCTTTCGGAACTCAGAGAAACAGGCTGAGAAATGGGACGTCCAACGGACATGAGGAGCCTGTGCGCCCCCCCCAAGCTCCCCCTCCCACACCTCCACGTGTCACCAGCCCAGACGGGCTCCCAGCCCTGTCCCTTTGGGTCTGCGGAGGTTTCCGTACAGAGGGTGAAGTCCTAGCCACCGGTGACTGACCAGCCTCCAGCCCCGCTCCCCTCCCCGGAGGTCAGGGGGGTGGGACCGAGTTCCCGTGCTTGACTCCACTGGCACCAGCCCCCACCTTCAGGTCCAAGTCACAGCGTAAGAGACATTCGGTCATTAGTCCATCACCATCTGGGGAAAGCATCTCCCAGGGTGAGGCCGCCCAGGTTCTATTCGACCTGGTCAGGCCCCAAGGGCAGGGGTGGTCTCAGCCCCGTGGCCTCCCCTCTCCAGGCCCTGATGGCGTGACTGGCTTGTCCTCATTCATACCGTGGCCCATTTTCACGCCTTTACACTCACACGCACTGCTTTCCTTCATTTATACCCCAATTTTTCCACTTCTGGGAGGGACATTAGCTCTGGGCTGCAGGCAGCAATACCGGTGCGTCCCTCAGTCCCCTCCGATTCAGGGGCGCAGAGCCAGTGGCTGAGCTCACCAGGCAACACAGCTGCAGCCACTGCGACCCGGGTTTTGCCCAGTGGGGCGAGGGTGCATCCGCCCATCGGCCGCTGGGAATTCTGGCAGAAAGCTCAGGAACAGTCACAGCTCCTTGCCTGGGGGCCACCGGCCCGGCCCTGCACTGGCAGGTCGGTGAGCCCTGGGTCGGCGGGGGAAAGGCTGAGGCGAGTGGGAGAGCCCAGCAGGAAGACACGTTCACAGGGTCGACCGAAGCTGCGACTGGCCTGCTCAGAACCCACAAAAAGACACCAAGTAACAGGAAATGACCCTATAAAGCAGAGTCTGAAAACAGAAATGTGACAGAAATCCCGAGTCACGCATCTTAGGAAATGGCTTTAGGAGTAAAAAGGAACACGGGGTGAGGAAACAGACTTTGACAAGCAGGAAAAATTAAATGAGAAGAGTGCTGCTGCTGTCCAAGGGGGAGTAACAGACCCCGACTCGGCCTGGGGCAGCCAGCTGGGGGGCAAAATACACAACTGCAGACATGGGGCAGCAGGGGCTGCAGGACCGAACCCTGAGGACCCAGCCGCGCCATCCCAGCTCTAGTTCCCAGGCTGCTGTGCAGGGAGGGGAACCCCGAAGGGGCTGGTGGTCTCGCTGAACCGAGAACCAAGGTCAGGGAGGCCACAGTGGCTGGCATCTGCAGCCCAGCGCGCAGGGGAGGAGGGGGCTATCAGAGAAGGGGTCCAGAGATGGGCACGGGGGTCTCCACTTGAGTCTGGCTGTGTGTCAGTCTGTCCACAGGTGAGGTGACTCCCGGGACGGCCAAGAGGAAGCTCTAAGGAAAGACCAAGTCCTGGAAAACTAAACTGACCCCCCCCGGAGATCACATAAGGCTGGCGGTTTAAGCTCCACCGGCCAAGTGGAGGCCCTGGACACCCAGGACGTCAGCATGTTGCCCCCGAAGGGCCTTACGCCTCAATGGTGGGGCCAAGTTACACTCATCCTGGAAATGTTTAAGGGACAAGCTTCAAAGGGAGGACACTGGTTCTCCAGTAACTTCCCCCCAGCGCTCAACACACAGGCACCGATTCTGGAATCCAACAGAGATCACTAGTCACGGAGAACGCAGGGCAGACTGTGACTTGTTACCAGGAGGTCAATTAATTAGGCCCAGAAATGTAAGAGAATTAGTGACATTTAAAACAGCTGTTACACATACGTTCAATGTGCGAAAAGTGTTAAGGGAAAACCTGAACGCAATGAAAGAAACGGTCAGAACTGTCAAGGTCATGAAAAACGAGACAGACCTGAGTCACAGACCAGAGGGGACCAAGCTGTCACGATGAGCCTGTGGTGTCCTGGGTTGGGTCCTGGAACAGAAAAAGGACTGTTGAAAACCCGGTGATGCTGGAAGCATGCCTGTCGTCCTTCATGTCTTTGCTCTGACAAACGCACCCTAGTTACAGTGAGGGGAGGCGGCGAAGGGGGTTTGGGGAATGTCTGTATTATCTTGGCAACTTTTGTGTAAATCTGAAACTATCCTCAAGTAGTTTGCTTAAAAGGCCAGGGAGCTGCTGTGCTGCACTGTCCTTGGGGCGCAGCCTGAGTGCTCAGCACAGCACGGTCAGGAGGAAAAGCGGTGTTTTCCCTCCCTAAGGATAAATATGAATATTTTAATCACAAAACATTATCAAATAGTTTTGCACAAGTATTGCATTAATTTGCACCGTCACAGGTAAGGTACTAATTTATTTCAAAAGCTGTCTTCCTCTGTCTGCAGTCCCATTAGGAAGCAGAGGGCACAGTGCTCCGGGGACTCACCTGTCCTCAGAAGGGAGGGGGAGGGAGGACCACGGACTTCAGAAGCCCCGCGGCCGAGCATCCACATCCGGGACGGGGCAGCGGCTCCGCCCGGGAGGGGAAGGATTTGGATCAGGGCTGCGAGGCGGAGCTCAGGAGATCGCGGGCACCACGGGAGCGGCAGCTTTAGCCTGGGGTGTCCGGGTGCGGCACCCGGGTGGGCAGAGCTGCCGCCGCAGGACCTCTTAGTGCAGCAGCGTCGGGAAAGGAGAACGAGTATTTCAGGTGCAGCTCTTACGGGAACACAGCAGCTGCAACAGTAACGGGCAGCTTCTGCTTGGACCTGGCTTTGGAGCCAACGGCGCTGTTTGGAAAGTTGTCACATGGATCAGCACCGGACAGGGCCAGCCTGCTAGGGCAGAGGGCAGAGGGCAGAGGGCAGAGGGCCGGGGATGGGCACGTGGGGGCACTGATGTTGAAAAGGCCAAGGCAGGAAGCCGAAGGTCGGGGGCTGTGGCGGTGGGAGTAACGGGCTGGGTGGGTGAGGGTGGGGTGGCAGCAGGAAGGAGATGGGCGTGCCGGCCCGGGCAGGGGGTGAGCTCACAGGACTCCTCTTTGGGAACCAAGACCTGAAGTGCTCTCCACATCCCAGCGGCTGGAGGAAGGGGCTTCTGGAGCCCCAGAAAGCAGCCTTCAAACGAGAAGCCGGCTCTGCAGGTGGGGAGCGCGCTCAAACCAGCCGGGGGTGCCCGCAGCGGGGAAACGGGGATCTGACCTGGGAGCTCTGCAGTGTCGCCCCGGGAACGGAGGTGGGGCCGCCCGGCGCGCCCTCAGGCACCTCTGAACGGCCTGGCGGGACCCTCCAGGGATGGAGGGGAGGAGCGGTCTTCCCAAGGACAACGTGGGTCCAGTTCAGAAGGTTACGGAAGCTGTAAGGAATCTTCCAGAACCACGGACGAGCATGCTGACGACAGTGCCGTGCGTCCCCGCCAGCAGCGCGAGGCCGAGACCTGGTGCCCCGTCCCATCTGTCAGCTGCAAAACCTGGCGCAGACATGAACTTGCGCTCCAGCCACGAGAAACCGACGGCTCACAGACCGCAAACGCCTTGGCAGAGTTTCCAAAAAGATCCGTCAGGTGCCAGGAGCTTTGAGGCCTCGGCTCAGCCAGAACCCCTGCCAGCGAGTTTCCCACACAAGCGCCGGCCTCCCCACTTCCCAGGCTCTCAGAGGCCCACAGCCCTCAACAGGCAGCAGCGGGCTCAGGGCGCCCGAACCTCCTGATACGCGGCCCCAAGCCCGGCTCGGGCGGCAGCCAGCTGCAGATCACGTGGGATTTATTCCCAGGGCGCAAGGTTGGTTCAACATCCGCACATCAGCGTCATTCGCCACGTGAACGGCATGAAGCATAAACCACACGGTCACATCGGTAGATGCAGGAAGAGCATCTGACAAAGCCCAGCGCTCACTAGTGACGCCTCAGCAAGCGGGCCCGCGGGAACGCGCGGCGAGCCACAGCTGACGTACCAGCAGGGAGCAGCTGGAAGCCTTTTCTTTACAAGTGGAACAAGACGCGGCTGTCCCCTTCCACCGCTTTTATTCAACACGGCGTTGGAAGCCTGGCCACCGCCATCGGACAGGAAAGAAAAGGCATCCGAACCGGAGAGGGAGAAGCGTAACTGTCAATGTTTACGCTGTAGAGACCCCGAAAGATTCCACCAAAAATATTTTTAGAATAAAACTATTACCAACTCCTACACCACCGCCCCCAAAAAACAATCTCATTTAAAAAAAGGCAAAGGAATTGAATAGACATTTCTCCCAGGACATACAGACGGACAATACACACGTGAGAAGATGCTCCACCTCACTGATCATCAGAAACGCAAATTCAAACCACAGTGAGACATCGCCAACAAATCCCATGGGAAGTGCTGGCGAGGGTGCGGGGAGAGCGGACCCTGGCGCCCTGCTGGTGGGAGTGCAGACGGGCGCAGCCCCTGTGGAAACAGCGTGGAGGGTCCTCAAAAAATCAGGGCTGCCTTGTGACCCAGCAGTTTCCCTTCTGGGAACATACCCGAAAAAACCCAGAACACTGATTCGAAAAGATGTAAGCGCCCCACGCTCACGGCACTGTCACAACACCAACGTGGCAACAGCCGCGAGCTCAGCAGGCCGGTGGACCCGGCGCAGTTAGTCCGGCCACAGCGGGACATCACTTGGCCATGAGACAGAATGAAACCTGAACGTTTTCGACACTGTGGACGGACCTGGAGGGCATTACGCTGAATGAAATAAGTCAGAGAAAGAAACACCACGTAACGTCATTTCTATGTGGGACCTAAAAGCAACACAGATGAACAAAAACAAACTCAGACACGAAGAACAAAGCGATGGCCGCGCTGGAGGGGGCTGGAGGGTGGATGGGACGGGAAGGGCTTAGGTACACACCGCCGGCTATAAACAGGCGGGCACTAAGTCACAGCACAGGGGACATGGTAATCCGACTATGCACGGTGCCAGGCGGGCACCAGGCTTAACAGGATGACCACTGTGATGCAGAATCACTGCTGTATACCTGAAACTAATGGAATAGTTCATATTTCAACTGTAATTGAACTTCTTAAAAAATTAATAAGACATTTCGTATTGCACACAGAATTTTACTGGAAGTAGAAAAAATAAACACACAAAAGGCTTCAGGTTTCTTCACAAATTGTAATAAACCTAAGTAAGAAAAATCCTGAGGGGGATTCAGAGCAATTTTAATTCTTAGTAACCTCAAGTGTTAAATACATTCAACATTATAGAAATAAAGCCTCTACCACAGAGAATAAAACCCGGGAGAGCAACTGCACAGTTAAAAACAGGCTGAACGGGCACAGGGACAGGGCGCCGGTTCGCAGTCGCCCTGGCGGGCGGGCGGGCCGCGGAGCCCCCTCGATTCGCCTGCAGGGAAGGGCGCCGGTGCCCCGCCTGCCGGGAAGCGAAGCGAAGCGAGCTGATGACACCGCGAGGCAGGAATTCCGAAGGGCGGCCCAGGCCACCGCTGCGTGGCCAGCAGCCACCAGTCTCAGCTCAAAGCAGAACACGAGAGGGGTTAACAGAGACTCGGGGCTTTTATAGATGTAAAATATTTTATTTGTAAATGGTGATCTTCTAAATCTGTGTCCACAAATTCCAAAACCCATAACACTCTGTATACTTCAAAAAATTCAATTTTTGTCAACATTAGATACTATTATACAGAACAGAAAACAAAACAAAAACCCGGTAGGACAAATACTGGTAGGATGTCAGAATATTGTACAAGAGGAGAAAAATAGTCAAGAAACAGATTTCATACAGCTATTTATCAAGAGAAAAATATATACAGTTGATTTACTCTGTAAGATAAAAATACATCATGCCATATACACTGAAGTCCAGAGCTGCTCACTGGACAGACCGACAGCCGACAGCCGACTTGCATTGTGCACACGAAACTTCATTTACTCAGCCTGCGAAGTGTCAGTACCAGAATTTTAAGTACAAAATAAAAAGCTAACCTGGTTCAAAATGCTGATTAAGTTTCTACAAGCAAACACAAAACAGTGTTTTTTTGTTTTTTTTTATTAAAGAAATGTAAACAAACAGTTCATACAAACACATTTTAAAATTACATCTTCCGAAACCCTTTGCTGGAGTCCTGCAGCCCACGATCACGCCTCTCCTTTTTTTTTTCTTTTTCAAATTTTTGTGTTAAATAGAAGGCTAGAGAGTTAGACCCGAGTTCCTGCGACATGATCCTAGTACGTGTAAATGATTCTCTGTGGCCGGAAACAAAGTTCTAATCAAAACTACTTCTGCTGAAGAAAATTCAGCCTCCATTGGGTGTCTTTTTAAGCAGTTATTCACAGTTATCACAAATTGTAAGCACAAAAAAACCTGACTGAGGAAGTAGGGATGCAACAATATAATATGAAAAATTAGTTTAAATTACCAAAACGGCTATAAAAGTTTAGTCGTGGTATACACGCGTTCTGTCAGAAGGTGTATAAAACGTTAAGTACTAACTGACCGTAGTTTCCAAAAACCCCCAAACACTCTAGGTCAAAATTTTGGTTATTACATAATTATAATGGCGTATTTAATAACACAAAAATTATATTGAAACATCCCTAAGAACATTTTATAAGCACCCGAGCTGCTGCGGAGCCTGGTAGCATTTGGTCAATAACTATTTTTATACTGTATTTTTTTCTCAAAATATTTACATAATTGTACAAAGTAACAGGGTCTGTTAGTTCTGCAGGTAACAGCAGCAGCTTGGCTCTCTTCTAACTTTTATTTAAAAATAGCTTCATTCACTTATTCAATAATAAATACAAAAAGTTTCTCTTATTTTACAGAAATCAAAAACTACAATAAACTGACTCATGGAATCAAGTATTTAAATGTATTTAGTGCAAGTTATCCCTTAGCCTATCCCTAAGGAGGTCATCTCAGTACATTCCTTGTTCAGTGGTGTCTACTTACTTAAAAAACTTTAAATAGAGGGCCTGCCCCTTTTTCAGATAAGGCCGTGGCCAGCACTTTGGACGCGTCCCTTTCGCTGGTGATTTCAGTCTTACATTCATAGGAAGGCCCCTGCCTGGGGCAGGGCAGCCATTGGCTCTTTGCCCCAGTGAAAGTTTCTCCTCAGTGAGAACAAAACAACAGAACAGAACAAAACCCACCCACAGAAGAAAGAGGGAAGGAAAGAAAAAGTGCTGACCGCTCCTGGTCCTGGAGCCTCGGGCGCCCAGGAAAGCCGCCCGCCCGCTGCGCTGCACCCGAGGGCTGAGGGGACCAGAACTCCCAGAGCTGGGTTCCAGAGGCGGGAAACGGAACAAAACACCGTCCTGCCGCCGAACCACGCGGTGCGCTGACTCGCTTCTTCCCAGGGACAAGCCGCTGCCGAGACGGCCGGAATGCTTCAGTTCATCCACTTGCGGCAGTTCACAGCCCCACAGTGACACGGGATCTTGTGCTGGTCGTCCTCGAAGTCGAACTTGTAGTCGTAGCACAGCTGCCCACGGCAAAGACACAGCGTCAAGGCCGGGGGATGGGCGGGAAGGGCCCGGCGCATCGCCCGCTTAGCCAGCAAGGCGGGCACAGGGCGGGCCAGCGAGGGGCGGCCTCGGGCGGCAGGGAACAAGCCTGGCTGCACCGACCCGGGCTCCCCACGGGACAGGAACCCGGGGGGCAGTATTTTCAGGCCCAGCCCAATCTGAGCAAGGGCGCTGGCTGGAGAAGGGTCCTCCCCCAGCTCCAGGCTTCCTCCTGCCCTCACTGGCCGGTGGGACACGCAAGTCAGGCAGAGAGACTCGCCCTGGCCAGCCAGCTACCCTCTTTCTCCTCCACCATTCCTCACTTAATATTTAAGATGCCTTTCTGCAGGGGTCACCCAATTATTAACATCTCAGGCCAACCCTGACATCAAGGTCGCTGGGACTCTGCATGATTCCCCCAGTACAAGCCGCTCCTGGACCCCAACATGGGGGAAACCATCGCCAGGACACCCCCGGCACTCACTGGCACGGGCTGGGCTCACACACTTCCTCTCAGTTACTCATAAAGGGACTTCCCAAAAGATGACACCCCCCCCCCCCCAAGCAGAATCCCACAGGTCTCTTTATGGGGGACTGGGGCTCCAACAAAGACCAGACCCCAGCTGCTCATCCCTAAACGGGGCGTTTCCTACAGAAACCCAGTGCTCGGCCCGAGCTTCCCAGCAGACGCCCGTTCCAGCTCCGGGAGCTGCCTCAGCGATACACGCTGACCACGTGTGAACAACGAAGTCGGGAAATGACAACGAGGCCGTGAAGGCTGGCAGCCTTCCCAGCCATCTGTGAGACGCAAGGCACGTCGAGTTCAGCACTGAGCACTTTGAAGAAAAAATAATAAAGCAGCTAAACTGTTTGAAAATCTGTGGATGTGAAAAACCTCTAAATGATACTTCTCATTCGTGTGAATGCAAGCGACCCGGAGCGGGTGGCGCCCCCGCATGTGCCACAGTAGTCCTGAGACCACGGGGAGAATGCCATGATCGGCTTTGTCATCTGTTCGACGCCAGGCTCAATCGTTACAGAAAGGGGTCCTGCCAAACTGTGACCTGGGTAAAGGGAGAGGGAGGAGCCGGAGACATAGGAGATGATGCCACAGGAGTGACACGGAGATGAGGGAAGAACACGGAGAGGTGGCAGTCAACGCTCCACGTGCTGTGTGGGGTGTCGGGCAGAGGGATATGACGGTGGCAAAAATGGGACCTACCTTGAGAAGGCCAAGTCTAGCTTTAAACAAAGAGCTGGGAAACCACTGGGGAAGTTACAGAGGCGAAAACTACACCCAGGGATCTGCACGCGCGGACGCGCCCCCACACTCTCACCTCTTCTCCTTTCTGGATTCTCCGGCTGGAGCTGATGATAATTTTGTGTCCTCTCTCAAAAGTCACCACTTCAGCCACGCAGTTGGGTGCACACGAATGGTTGATGTACCTGCAAACCACCGTTCAGAAAACTACGTCAACCGAGAGAAGCTTTGAAAACTTGCAGCTCGTGGGGAAAACTTTTTCCTAATGACATTTCTCTTTGCCCATCTACAGACCAAGACCAAATATACGTAATTTAAAATGAAACTTTCTGAAACTTATCTGCCCTGGATTTTAACCCCTGGGAGGCTAGAGTGACAGTGGCCCACCGAGAGGAGAAGGGCCTCGATCAGACTGTGGCCTCACCTTGCAGGCCCTCCTGTGAGCGTGGCATCGATCACGTGGTCATTATCCATGCGGAACATGTACACGCCCCGGTTCTGAAAGAGAAACAACTCCAAGTCCTCTCTGCGGTCCTGCCCACACCAGGGAGTCCAAGCGGGACGTGACCCGGAATGGCCCCGATCACACTGGGAGGACGTGACCCCAGCCAGGCAGCAGACACTGACGCGCTATGAATGGGGGTCAGCAAACTGGTGGCCGCCTGTAAGCCGGCTCGCTAACCTGCACGCACCTCTGCAAACAGCAGCGGCTGAGAGGGACTGGCGGAGACGGTGGGGAAAACGCCACCACCAGACGGCTTCTATTCAAAACTGAACCAGCGCAACAGTCAGGCCGTTGGTGGCACAGGGACAGAGAGGACGGCTGGGGCCCTCACCTGAGACTCATAAAGTTTCTCTTTTCTGTTTGCGACTTCATTTCGAATGATGGTCCCAATGTACTCGATGACCATGGTGTGCTTCTCAATGTCTCTAGCAGCGTAAAGGCCCAGCCCCTGCGGGAGAAAGTGTGAGTGAGTGTGTATGTCAGACACACTTCAGTTCCTTGGACAACAATCCTGCCTTCTCTTTAGACAAAGGTCGTATCAAAAGCCAAGCTGAAGACGTAGCCTGACCACAGGTGATCTTCTCTACTGAACATGCCGTCTCTGAAACCTGAAGAATGGACACCGTACCTATTCAAGCTATGCCGTCACTACCTTGCCATGTGTCTTTTTCACACTAAAGTCTCAGGGCCTGTGTACAAAGTAGCCCAGCTGATGGGCGGCCACACTCTCTACCCGGCTTTGTCATCCTTCCTGAAACACATGCGGAGACCCCACTAGCTAACAGGCTGGTGGCTTCTGGGACTTATCTTGTCCCACCACTATTTCTGCAGGAACTGGACACGACAATAACTTAACAAAACAGAAACAGGGCTCGCTGGAAGGGATCATGAATAAGACTAAAGCAGGTTTCAGATCTGGCGATATCATCCTAGAAGCCTGAGCAGAAAGGAAAATTAGGAGAAGCTCATTTACTCTGTCAGGAAAGTTGGAAAGAAGCAAGTTCTTGGGAAAGGCAATTTCCCCCCCAATATAAAATCCTGAGGCTGCTAAAGAAATGTGCAGGAATCTGAATCAGCGAAGACACTGGAGCATTTCTCTCCTTTGGCAGCTCCTGCCGTCTACTCTAGCAGCCTAATAATGGCACACTCCACACTCCACCTACAGTCTTCAGTATTACAGGTTCTGGAAAAAGAACATGCTGGGAAGAGTGTGGACAATTGCCACAAAGATCTGTATCTTCTCCTCCCAACCTGAGTTCATGCATCTCAGAGGAAGATCCGCGCTCCCTGGGGACTCCTAGACAGCCCCTCCTCAGGCCCTGGCCAGGAGCACGCAGGATAGAGGCCTGCGCTAGTTTCCTATGCGAAATAAATTATTTTTTGCAACAGTAAATAAAAAGGGTGCGACTTGTTCAATTCCAGATATGACTTGGAGGTGAATAACCAGGACACAAGACAAGAATCTGCACAGAGGTCAGTACAGTTTGAATAAATGGTTCTTCAACAACTGGCTATTCATTGGAAGCAAATCAAATTGTCTTAAATGTAAAACATTTAACTTCAGCCCAGTGGGTGTGGCTGAGAATCATCCCATGAACCAGGAGGTCAGGGCACAGGCCCAGGTTGCGGGCTCTATCCCCATTAGGGGGCATGCAGGAGGCAGCTGACCAATGACTCTCTCTCATCACTGATGTTTCTCTCTCTCCCCCTCTCCCTTCCTCTCTCTGAAATCAATAAAGACATATTTTTTAAAAAAAATTAGCAGGTAAATAGTCTCAGAAGGGTGAGAGAGCTGATGAAGACAGGAAGGAACTCTGGCTGCACTGGTCCGAGCCTGAGGTCCACACAAGGCCCCAGAGGCTGCTGGGGGTGGGTCTGGGGGTCCATGCTGAGATCCTGGATCTCAGGGTCCAGTATGTGCCCATAGGCGCAAACAGGGGGGTGGGGGTAGGAACTCGCGAAAGAACAAGCATGACATTTCTCGGACCACATTGCTGCTCCAGGCAGAAAGGGCTCATCGAGGGAGGAAATCAGTAAGTATTAAAACCCTAACACAGCCACATCGTTGTCAAATGCCCATACACTGAGGAGAAAGAAAAAGATGGTAAAATCTTTCAGAAGGAGGGGAAAGGTTCCAGTGAAGGAGCGAGGACCTGACTGAGCACAGACAGTGGAGTACAGATGAGACTCGTTTGAAGGGATCACACAGGCTTATGTGGGACTGGATGGGAGGGGACAGGTGGACCTGCAGAGGTGCAGTGAGATGGGGTGAAATGGGGGTGCAGAGCCCAGGAGTAGATTAGAGAGCTTTATATTCCAGTCTGGGACACTCAAGGGGAGATGCTGACCAGGCCTCTGGTTTCTAGGTCTGCAGCTCCGGAAGAAAGCTACATGCTGGGCCCCCAGGATAGCTTCCAAAAAGGGAGCTCGTTTTACAACTATTTTCACTGGATCGCTCACACGTGCTGGAAAGACTCGTGTGTGCCGAGGCCAGGGCTACCTGCTCCCCTGAGCAACGGTGTACAGTCCAACAGTCTCTCCACTGGAAAGTGAAGGGTCTGTGCAAAGGCGGCATCCGGATTTGCTAGAGGGATAAACTAGCGGGATCTGAAGGGATCTGGAAAACGTGACCCTGTTCCCACAGCTGTGTGCAACCCTCTTCACACCGGATGCCCATCTCTCCCAATGCCAGACCCCACCCGACTCCCTCCCGAGGACGCCGCCTTCCCACCTGGATCCGAGACCGGGCGAGGTACACGTTGGACTTCCACTCGGTCTTCATCTTCCGGTACTGTGACGACTTGGAGTGGACGAACTGTTTGCTGTAGGGGGCATTCAGCTCCCCAGTGACTGTGCTCTGGAAGGACTTGGAGGTGCTGGTGCTGTTCAAGGTGTGAGGCCTGCAGACGGGGGCGTGGCAACAGGAGAAAAGAAAGGAGAACTGAAGATGTCTCCGAATCACCCCGAAGCCGGCCGTTCCGATGCGCCGACAGGAACACACACGAAGCCGCCTAGCAGAGCCCCACGGTGCGTTCTCGGATGTGGTCGGGCACAGACACAGCCAGAGACACAGGGTTTGTAAGCAGCAGACAAATCAAGCACGAAAACCACTAAGACGCCTAGAAACCCTGGGCTGTACTATGTGAAGTTAAAACAAAATACCTTAACACAAACCTCTTGACATGGGCACTCATTTTAGGTTCAGAACGGGCACAACCTGTGGGGTTAACGGCAAGAGGAAGTTCCATGAGCGGATTCCGGCCATAGCGGAAGGTGTAGTTCTCACACGCCTCAACCCCAGGGAGCTGCAAGGAAGCAGAGAGACAGACAGTTAACTCGTGATGGACACACAGGTAGTCTTGAGCTGCTGAAAGGACAGCCCAGCTTGTATGGAAGTAACCTATCAGCACTTTCAAAACGCAACATTAACACGATCAGCCTACACTCAGCTCTGCTAAAAGTACAAACACGAACACGCAACTTTGCAAGTAAATGCTGGCAAGGGCCCCTTGAAGAAAACTAGCGAGCAGCCTGGGGGGTTTCAGGATCTGAGGAAGGACAGCGACCCCACACGTGGGAACATAACTAATTCACAACGTCCATGTCAGTAAGTCTAGTTAAAAATCATTTACGTGGCTGACTTCCACGATCATCTCTCACTTCAATTCGACTATGACATGAGGAGATTGTCCCTCCCAGGTCCTAGGAGTGTGGGTGGTAAAACTAAAGGTTTACTTTGTAAAATAATTTACACGTGAAGGTCTTTTCTAGAATTTATTTCTTGTGAACACTTTTCTCTATAGACATAATCGACACACGCCATACAGGCAGGGCTCGCTACCAAAGGAAGCAGCTGGGCATGCTACTCAGGAGCTTTGGGGTTCTTTGCTTCTCCCAAGAAAACTCATCAGTGAGTTATTATATTTGAAAATTATGCCTTATAATCATGCTGTTTTCCGAACTGTGTGGAGACTCCATGACAAACATGCTTGTAACCTTGAAGATTACAAAGATGTCAGAGAAGACATGAGTTCTCCTGTGACCCCGGGAACAGGGGACCCCCAATGGTGTGGGCACCTGAGTGACCGGGACACTTCCTGAGCTCTCCCAGTGAACCCGGACACCTCCTTAGAGAGACAGGAGTCAGCCTGCCAGCAACACCAACAGCATGAATTAAAGCAGTCACACTGCGGCACACTGCCCCAGGGGTGCGGCCGCATGCCCGCCTTGTCCACTCACTGATTCCGCGATCCGAGCCACTGCAGACACAGTCAGGCCAAACAGATCCTCTCCTTTCAGATAGGCGGGGAAAAGCTGCAGCATTTCAGACTGTTTTCTCACACATGCCACAGGCTCCAGAATCTTATCCCAAACACCTGCATACAGAGAAAAAAAAGTCTGTGTGACAAACGTGCTTTCAGCTGAACAGAGAGGCCAGCAGGAGGCAGCACAAACCCAGGGCAGAGAAGAGCAACCTGCCGCATGTCCCAGGCCCCAGTGAGGCTGGCGGGGGCCTCACGGACCTGCTGGCAGAAGTTTTAGGGACCAACGAACGTGGGGGAAAGAACATGACGTAGTTAATTCATTTTCGTATTGGCCATGTAACATTAGGTTTTAAGATCTCCAACTACTGACATCTCTAGAAACATTACTTTCCTCTCAAATCTAAATTAAACCATGCAACTGATATTTTTATAAGAGTCACTTTTAGAGCATTTTCATACACTAAAAAGTTATTGCAAACCTTTTAAAAAACACAAAAAAGGGCTAACCTTTAAAAAAGCAGATCCCTCCCCAGGACCTTCTACATGAAAAGTGACGACGACCTAGGTGAACCCTGGAGGTCAAAGCCGCCTCGTTTCTAGCTCTACATTCACTGCCTGACGCTCCTGAGATAGACCATGTCCAGAGGTGGGTCCTGCCTGCTAGTGACACTAGGAGGGTCCCCACTGGAAATGACAGGCACCATTATTGACAAACTTTTCTGTTTCTTTCATCAGCTCTGTGTTTGACTGTATTTTGATTTACTAAACTTTTTTTTTAAATCCTCACCCGAGGATATTTTTCCCGTTGCTTTTCAGAGAGAGACATAGATGTGGGACAGACACACTGACTGGCTGCCTCCCACACCCACCCAGGCGGCTGGGGATCGAGCCTGCAGCCCAGGTACGTGCCCTTGACCAGAATCGAACCCGGGACCCTTCAGTCCGTGGGCCAACGCCCTAACCACTGAGCCACACCAGCCAGCGCTGTCTCCTGACTGAGAGCAAGTCTAGCAAATGTTAAGAAAACTGTGCGGGCAAGAGCAAGGTGGAATCACACAGGCTCAGATCCGCAAGCGAAGACCCACGTCTGCCGTTACAAAGCGAATCAAACAGAAGCACACACGCGGGGACGCGGGGACGCGACACGGCCGGGCGCGGGGCGGCCTTACCCTTGGGCGAGCTGTCGCTCAGCACGAGGTCCTCGTGGCCCTGCTCCACAACCCTGATGACGAACACGGGCCGCCCCGCCTTCTCCTCGATGGAGCACAGGTAGCGGCAGCGCCGGTTGGCGTAGCGCGTGCTCCAGTACAGCCGGCTGGCCTCGTAGCCCACGGGGAAGAGCGCCTTGGGCGAGTGGAAGGCCTGCATCTGCTGCGGGAGCAGCTGGCCGATGGCGTGGAAGATGAGGCTCCCGACGCGGAAGGTGTGGTCGCGCTCGCCGCGCTGCACGATGCTGGCGATCTGCCGCACCTCGTCCCGCTGCACGTAGACCCTCCGGAAGACGGCGAAGTAGCTCAGTTCCTGCTCGTGGATTCCCTTTGGTTTGTGCATGGGGCAAAGCATGGTCTTATCCTTAAAAAACATGCATTGTGCTTTCATGGCGCAGGTGAAGTGATAAACGTTAGTGCACCGCAGCCGGTGGCACCCGCTGGTGGCGCCCATCTTATGACAGAAGACGCACTTCATGTGCAGGCCTCGCCGCAGGGCCAGCTCCACATTGATCAAGGCACCGGCCTGGGTCTCATAGACCTCTGTGGACCACAGAGCACAGTTCAGGTGGACCCACAGGTCCAGGTCCAGGTTGAGCAGTCGCGCCGGCCCGTCCGTCAGGCCGTCGCCCTCCTCGTGGCAGAAACAACATTTCCGGGAGTCTCTGGGCACGGGGTCCGGCCTCAGGGAGGTGCCCAGCCTCTTCAGAAACTCGTCAATCTCGTCCTCGCAGGGTGGCTTGAATGTGCCCTTGGGGATCACGATGTGGATGCTCCACTTCTTCCACTTCATCCCTCGCCACTTCTTAGCTAGCGGCCGGCAGTCCTCGAACCCGCCGTGGACAGTTCTCAGCCGGGGCTTCAACTTGACCGTTACCTTGAGCTCGTCTGGCTTGGCCTCGACTTTGGCTGCTTCAAAGGCAGGAGGGAAGGTGATGGGCGGCGAGGCCGGGGGAGACGCCTTCTCCTGGAGCTGCGGCAGGCAGTGCACGTCCAGTGTGGAGATGTTGTTGCTGTACTGGTGGGATGCTCTGGAAGGCGCCTCCTTCATGGGCGACTGTGGCAACGAAGGGAGGGGGGGCTCCTGGCGAGAAACAGAAGAGTCACTCACAAGCTCTAAAGCAATTCTTGTGGAAACGAGAAGCCAAGCAATAGGGTTGGACAGCGTGTGTGACCGGCAGGCAGAGGACAGGCCTGTGAGTGGTGGGGATCAGTGAGGGAGTCAGTGTGGAGCATCGGAGATGTTTGGGTGGAGAGAGGGCTGATGGAGGAGGCCCACTGGGGGTGGACCCTCCACAGGCCTTCTCTACGAGGCCTCAACTCTGGGAAGCTCTGCTCCTAACCCTTCCTGTGCACTCCTTTCTAACTATAATAAAGCCAGAAAACCTAGCACGGTAGAGGAGCTGGCGAATGTGATTTGTACAGTAGAACAGTGCTTTTGGTAAACCAAGCAAGAACTTTTGAAACAGTCTTCTGTGAACCTATCACCACTCTCTGAACTTCCTGTCTGTTGATCTTGGCTCAATTATTGGCATAAATGTAGAAGGGGAGGAAGTCAGTCAGTCCCTGTTTACAAGCAAATGAACTTTTCTCTGAGGCTGCCAGGTTCAAATTCACCTGCTAAAAGAACTAAGAGAGAAGCTCTAGTAGTTTCTCTTTAGGTGGAGCATCCAAACCATTAACCCCCAGCACAGGTTCCCTCTTCTCAGGCACCCATCCTGCAAGCGATCTGAAAGAAGACACAGCTCACGTGGGACCCAGAAGAGGCAGAAATTGCACATTGACCAAAGAAGCTGGTGAGAAACCGTTCTTCTCTCACACAGGCAAACAGACTCAGAGTTAAATTCTAAACCGATCTGGCATGTAGCTTGGATTTCATTACACTGGGGTCTACTGCCTGTTGGAAAAATTAGAGCCTCCAGGACCTTCTTTCAAGAAAGACACACGAGAGCAAGAACCTGGAGGGAGGAATGACAGGCAGTGTGACTGCACAGGGAAGAACTCCCTTCCACGCAAATGACTGAAGATATACTGTCCACCTTACAGATGGCCAACAGATACAGGAAAAGAGGCTCAATGTCAATAATCATCAGGGAAATTAAAACCACAGTGAGATGTCACCTCACACCTGTCAGAATGGCTGTCGTCACTAAATCAACAAGCAAGTGCTGGCGAGGGTGTGGGGAGAAAGGAGCCCTTGTGCACGGCTGGTGGGAATGCGGACTGGGGCAGCTACTGTGGAGAACAGTGTGGGGAACCCCTCAAAATGAAAACCAGAACTGCCTTATGACCCGGCAATTCCATTTCTGGGTTATCTGAAGAAATCCAAAACACTAATTTGAAAAGATACGTGGACCCACAAGGTCACTGCAGCGTTATTTACAGTAGCCAAGATACGGAAGCACCCAACCGCCCACCAACAGACAGGAGTTTATAAAGATAAGGCGCTACACACTCAAGGGAATATTATTCACCCACAGAAAGAACGAAATCTTGCCCTTTGTAACAACATGGATGGACCTGAGGGCATTATGCTGAGTGAAATAACTCAGAGAAAGACAAATGCTGTATGATCTCACTTATATATGGAAGCTTTAAAAAAACCCCACACAAAATAAACAAAACAGAAAGAGAGACCAACTGATGGTCACCGGATGGAAAGGGAGTTGGGGGCACAAGCAGAAAAGGTAAAGGCATAAAGAAGTACAAACTGCCAGCTATAAAAATAATTGTGGGCAGCACATCATGGGGACACAGTCAAGGATACTGCAGTGATGATGTGTGGTGCCAGGGGATCACTTCCTAAGGTGCCTGAATCTGTACACTGTACACCTGAAATAGAATACTGCACGTCACGTGTAATTAAAAAATAAAAATTTTTTAAAGTAAGTAAGATACAGCGTTCTGAAAAAAAAAAAAAAAAACAAAAAAAAAACCAACAAAAAAACCAAACCCCATTAACTACACACTCAGATGCACTGAAACGACACAAAATCAAGTATAGCAGACCATTTCCACCATGATCTGAGCAGCAGAACTGCTCCCCAAAACACACGAATAGACAAAAGTTGTGTTTTTGACAGGTTTCCCACTGGCATAAATCAGTAAGAACAGTATTTCATAGTTCTAACTAAACTATTTGTAACTAAGTAAAATTCAGCATTTATGATGAGTGTTTTTACTCAATTCTGAACCTGTAAGATATGATTCAAGCCTGTAAATTACAACGTCCACTGGTCAAATAACTTACTTAACCTGAAACGGCAACACAGAGGGTGGCTGTGACCGCTCTCTACCTGAGCAGCCCTGGCTCAGCTCCCTCCACCCGGAGCTCTGGGAACCTGTTCATCCCCAGGACAGAGTCACTCGCTGTGTATTGCTGATTAATTGAAATGTGATTTTACCTTGCTTTCTGAGATTTTTGCCTGTGCGGTCGATGAGTACAGAATGAAGCAGTTATTACTACAGAAGACAATGTCCTTCTGCACTCGGCCAGAGCCCTCGCGGGAGTCCTGAAAAGCAGAGAGAGGTGTTGGGGCAGGGGGTCTCAGAAAGTCATGATTTAATAAAAGCAGGATCTGCATGCTGTCAGCTTTATGTATGTTAACACCTTCCTATCCTACGAGTAAAAAGGTGACTGTGTCTATTTAGTATGTAATGATTTAACCACACAGAAAACGAATTTATGAAAATAAACTTTACTACCTACATTCCATTCCACTTAAAAATGTTTTCATAATACCCAACTTAAGTCTGTTATAGTCATTTGGTTTTAGTCCCGACAGTATATGAGGAGGCTGCACCCAGGAACGTGGACCCGGGCATCACCAGGAGGGCCTCTCCTGGACACAGGAGCACCTGCCCAGGACGCCTGAGTGGAGAAGGGATGCACGCACGTACCTTGCTCATAAAGGCCAGGTCTCGGAGGGACTTGCGCACACCGCTGCCGAGAACGACCACCTTGCAGTGGCAGCACCACTGTGTCCTGAGTGCCGCGCCCTCTGCCACTCCATGACCGGAGTCCTTGTATCCAGAGAGACCTGCAGGCAGGGGTTTGTCAGGGATGAAAGGCCAACAGCACAGGGTGGTGGTGATGTGAAACTGCTCCAGCAACTGATCGCACAGCTCCTCTAACTGGCCTATGTGATTCTTACTAATCCAAGTCTTATTTCTACACAGTGCCTGTGGGGACATCTATTATGTGCATGGCCCCAGGGCACAAACGGGGCCACAGGCAGCAATTACCAACAGCGGGGAGGGAACGCGGGTCGTCAGGCAGGAAGGAAGCCTCAGCACGTTCCGTCCAGTCTACGTGCAGAGTGAGCCGGGGGAGAGATACTACTTTTGCTTGAGGGTTAAGATGATACAAAAACGCTTTATGAAAGACGATGAGACACACGTACGAGAGTCTTAAATACGTCTGATCTGGACAAAGAGGGATGAGACAGATTCCAGGGCCGGGACGAAAACGTCAGGACCCAAGCAGGGCGCGAGGGCAGGCAGGGAGAAGCCGGGGGAATGGGCGGCAGGAGCAGCTGGAGGCTGAATTCAAAACCCAAACCAGGCAACTCAGTCGAGCTCAGAGATGAGGAATGGGCGGCGACTGGGTTCTAACAGCAGCAGGAGGACAGAAACGGGCAACAAGCGCTGGCTGAGGGGACGGGAGCAGGGTGAGGAGGGGACCAGGCCACAGGGGCCGGAGGGAGCAGGTCTGGGAAGGCCCTGTGCAGGCAGCGCAGGGGAAACAATGGAGGCAGTGATGAAAGGCGTGGACAAGGAAGAGCAAAGTAGAGCTGCCAGCCCTCTGGGCAGTGTGGGCCGGCAGTCCCGGGACACGGGAGGCCTGGGCAGTGTGGGCCGGCAGTCGAAGGTGGGGGCGGGGGGGGGGTGGTCTGGGTGCAGAGAACAAAAGCTGCTTCCATGTAACCTGCTCAAGTGCTTCCTGACAACACATCACTTACACCCCAAAGGTAAAATCACACCCCAGAAGACAGAACAAGCCTACACCAGCACGCTACCTGCTACTTGTTAAAGCTATAGTGAAATTTTAAGAGAAAAAGCATAACTCCTGAGTGCAGAATGGATCTGAGGCTGAGATGGAAGCCCACTCACCGTTGCTTGTTGGCGGAAACGGGACATTGGGCGGCTTCAGCCGGTAGGAGCCTGCGAGTCTGGGAGGGTTCGCAGATCCTGGTGGAGGCCCACGAAGAAATAAATGCTGTCGATACTCCAAACCTGGGTTTACTCTGTGGCTATTGACCAAACCCACGGATGGAACGTCTGGAGCATTACTAACCTCGTAGCTGTTAGGAATTCGGACGTGAAGGAGGTCGGAGAAGGCAGCCACCACGCTGCTGATGTTCTACAACAGAAATGCCAGTGAGCACACGTCACCCACCCACTGGCCCATGGATAGACGCTCATACTTAGGAGAGATGCTGCCTGCAGGGCATACAACAGCTTCTATGTACACTCAGAGCCCCGGGGAAAACACCGCTTCCATGGGCGAACATCCACGGTAAGTTTCCATCAGCAGAAATGTTCTGCAGGGGTTCCCATTGATGGTAAACATTGAGAACACTATTTTAGGACTTAGTATCGGATGGGCATCCAGGACACACCACGGGAATGAGCTAGACCGCACCACAGTCCATGGCTACTCAAGACACCTCGGGAGAGGACCTATTTGTCCAGCTCCGGGCGGAACGCTGAAGTGTCTGAGAACGCCGGGTTACGTGACAGCTGTGTTCTCCAACCACCACCACGTCACACCGTGGGGCCCAGTTTGGGAGCCAATGAAATATCTTCACAGAATTAACAGTCAAGAAACGACTCAGCAATTCACTCGTGTTTGACATAAGCAGCTGCCACCTGGACAATGTTTATATTTTGTTTCCATAAAACTTTTACTGTTGACAGCTGTTTTCACAGCTGAATTACTTTCTGTGTGTAAACAGCTATCAAAGGTTTCTCTGTAAAGAGTTCTTTAAAGTTCACACCCTTTAGTTATGAAGACAACTCTGCCTTCATTCTGCCCTTCGGCCTGGACAAGGGTGAGATCACTCTGAGGCTTGTCTGCAGCACTAATGCACCAAGTGCCCAAGGGACATTAACCTGACCCCACTGGCCTCCCTTTCCCCCCAGGGCCCTGCTGCCCATGTTCATGGGAAGCCGCCCGTTGGAGGTCTAAGAAGCGAGACCCATTCTGGGACATGGGGACCCCTGGGAGCTTTACCTCAGCAGCTGTGGGGTGCAGAGTGATGGCCACAGATATGAGACCCGACCTGGGGCCATTGGGGGAGGAACCAAAAGGTGGCGAAAACAAGAAAGTGCCTGGCTCAGATTTGATGTCATTCCGTCTGGACTCTGAACCTGAAAAAGGGAACAAACCGGAGGAGGGAGGGAGACAGGAAGATGGAGTGTTAATCCTTTCCAGAACCAGAATACGGGCCTCAGAGGACAAGCGCACTGTGGGGAAGGCCGCAGCTGGCACGTCCCTACCTTTCCCGGCAGTGCTGGGAAGAATGGGAATGATGGGGGATGGCACAGGCTCCGGAGGCTCCTCTTTGACCAACGACAAATCTGGGTATCTGCTCACTTCTGTCCCCACCACACTCTCGGGAGAGGACGAGGGAACGAAGCTGTCAGGAGTGTCCCGTTCAGCACCGTGGTCCTGCACCCTATGAGAAGGAATGTGACCGTTGACATGGGCACACCCACCCCGGGCCTTCCGGCACTGCCCGGCCTCTACCACCAGCGTGACCGTGAGGCTCTTGGGACACGGCAGTGACATGGGAAGAGCTAGAGGTTTCCAAGGCAACTGGGGTTGGAGAGCAAGTGTGGTCTCAGGCTAAACGGTGTGGGACACTCCATGAACCTGGTGTCGCCCTCCTCCCAGGAGACCTCCTCACACAGGGAGTCCCCGTGGAAGCCAGCGAGGTGCGGGAGGAAAAGGGCACCTGGGCTCTCAGTCTGAACAGGTCACTTCTCTTTGGTCCACAGCTGTCCGTTCATAAAGTCAGAGACTTAGACGAATGACGTCTCATTAAGTAGAGGGCAGCTATCACCTCTCCCTTGGAGAGAACGGCCTGGGGAAGCAGGAGGCACCTCTCCTGGTCTGGAGTTGGCAGTGACCACCTACACGGGGACCTGAGTCCCCAGTCAGATTCCTAGACTCAAGAACTAGCCCAGAAGTCACAGAACTCCCTCCACAGAAGCACCTCTCATGTCTGACTCGGCTCTACTCGAGACTGTGGCCGTTCGTACACCCACCCATCGCATTAACAGTTGTGAAGGATGGTGGCCTTTGAAATATTTTACAAGGTGAGTCCCACTGCCTTGGTGTCTATTTAATTACTATTTAACTTCCTATTGTATATGATTTCTACAATTCACAAACTAGTTTTGTTTAATAACATGAATGTTTTATAAACTTTCAATTCTGAAGGAAGTTACTTACCAAACTTTACCCCTTACATGTTTTCACAGGCTCTTCCTAAGACATCACAACACACACATACACATTTAAAAATGGGGAATAACTGCAAAATGTCTGTGAAAAGAGGACCTTCTTTCTACCTTAACTCCTCCTGGTTATTGTGAGGTGGAGTCGGCAGTGACGCCGGGACGTCGACGGTCTTGGGGCCCTGAGCTAGGGCTCTGGCCAACAGGTCGTCCTGGGGCCGGAACGGCAGCGGAAATGGTTTAGGTCCCAGACTTTTGGTAACTGGAAAAGCAAACACACACAACTGTGAATACATCAGTCAGAACTGCTGAGTGGGGAGAGCGTCAGGCTCTCCCCACAGTTGGCAGAGACACCCTCTGCAGGGCCCCAGGGGGTGGGGGGGAGTCCCCGTCATACCTTCGTGGCTCCCCAACACTCCGGCTTTCCCAGCAAGCTCCTCAGTCGTTGCAAAGCCGTTTGCCATCTTCTGACAGGCCACAGGAGGTGGTGTAGGAGGAAGAGAGGCAGGGGGTGTTGGAGGATTACTTAAATTATTCTGCTGCAGGAGACCAAAAAATTTTAAATTACATGCTACTGAGCAAATAAGCACGACCTTGCATAATCTAGTTCTGTGAGTTCTTAGCACGGGGAACAGGGCTACAGAAATCAGTCACAAGGCCTCTTCCTAAGTCGCACCGAGAGGATAACCATCCGAGGCCAGGAGGCTCTCTAGGGACAAACACCGTGACTGTGGGCACACTAACGCTCGCTGCCTCGGCCCAGCCTGAGCACCCAACCTCAAAAGCGAGAAGCTAACTTACATTACGCCTGATTCGACTCTATACAACTCTTTCCAAGTGCTGCTGCTGTAGCTGGTGAGGGACAGCTTTAAAACTCAACCAACGAATTGTAAAAAGTTCTCAAAAATTCCTTTATCATTAAGATATGCCCCAGTTCTATAAAAAACTTGAGAATTTGTGGCCCTAATGCCATCATTGTGACTCACATCCTGAATATTAGGATCTGGATTGTCCAAAATCTCTAAAAGAAGTAGAAGCAGGAGCACTAGCTCTAAAGGGACTGAGTCGTTCACAGATGCAGCTCGTCCTCCAAACACTTCTCCCTGCTTCTCCTCTGTCACCAATTCGTCATTTGCTTTAGATTGTGGGAATCTACCAATAACAACATGCAAATCAAGTGCGAGGTGAAACTGCAAATTGGGAAAAGACCAAGGAGACGGCAGGCTGTGTGGAGCAGCTGGCAGCAGGAGGAAGGCGTTTACGAGGCCAGCCAGGTGCCAGCCGCGGAGAGCCAACACCAGCCGTACAGGAGCACCACAGGACAGTGGGTTCAGTACTAAGGTAAGAAGAGAAGCCTCAGGGAACCTGACGGCACTCCCAAACACGCTGGCAAAAGAGACTTATTTTTGCAAAAGTAAAACGTGATTTAAAAAATAGTGCCAAAAGATATCCTTGATTTAGTGACATTATTTTAGTTGTCTAAGAATTAATGCATAATTGCAGTTAGTACCTAATTAGGCAAAATACACTTTAAGATTTTTTTCATTTAATTTTCCAGAGTAAATTCCTAACTATGTTTTTTAGTCTATTTATTATGAATTTGGATTTGTTTTAAGAGTTCATAAAGATTATAGAGAAATAAATATGTATTTTCTCCACCATGGAAATACATAATGGGTATTTTTCACAATTTTTATTCTTTCCTCACAAAAATTTCAAATGTTCACGTCAGAAACGCTTCACCAGTAAAATATTAACTGTTTAGTTGAAGTTTAAATGAAACTCGGGAGACTAGGCGGAAACTAGACGGAAACAACGGGACAAGCTCTGCCAATGCTGCTAGTATCCAGCGAGGAAGCGAGGTGACGCCTTGGCAAGGAAACATACCTTGTGGATCAACTGAGAATAGTAATCCGAAACCCCGTCAAGGGTGGCACTGCCAAAAGTTCCTAGAAGTCGATTCCCACTATTAAACTGGCCACTGCCATAAGGAAGAAAGTGCGCAAAGTTCACTCCAATGATTGGTTCCATTAGAGGGAGCAGAGAGAGCTGCTATTGAAAAACACATTTGAGAGTAATCACACGGTAAACAAAACAGGGCGATTCTCAACTTTTCTAAGACCCGAGGCAACTTAGTCAAACAGGCTTGAGAAAAATAAGACTTAAAAATTTCAAGTATCAAAATGCTGGAATAAGTGAGACCACAGAATCTTTGAGATCCACCTCATAATGAGCTTCGTCCCTGTCTGTCTAAGGAGACGCTGCCAGTATCTAACGAGAAAACCCATTCTCATCTTTGCTCAACAGGAATCAGGGCGTGAACAGGCCAGGCAACCCGTGGCACTCTCGGGGCGTCTCCCACCTCGGTAACGACTGACCATAAGCTGGCCGGACAGCGCTGACGGGCGGGAGGCCGGCAGCTGCGCCTCTTTGCGTCCAGACTCACAAGGAATGTGGACGGCGCTCCCTGCGCTGAGCGGCTGCCCGGCAGCACCTGCCAGTGCGTTTACTGCGCTGTCAGCGCCAACAGGACACGCTGCAGTTCCGCAAACAGGAACTCCACTGGGTCCCTTGCTGAGATGTGTTACCCCTGCAACCCTCTACTTTGGGGGTGGAACTGCCCTGGAAGTTGTCACATCATGAATGGCTGACGGGCCGCGAGGGGAGGCTCACCTGCTTCAGGTGGGTAAAGGTGTCGCTGGCCGAGTCCGCGGCGTGCTTCTCCTCCTCCTTCCTCCGTTTCTTCGAGCGAGGGGCTGCCTTCTCCCCCGTCCTCTGGGTCCGTTTGCTTCGTGGTTTCTTGGTTTCACCTCCTCCTGCTTTTGGCAACGGGTTGTTGCCACAACCGAAGCCACCTTGCGCGTGCGCCCCCAGAGGTTGCTGATGTAATCGGAAAGGTTAAGAAGTGAGCGGACTGTTCACACAGGGTTTCCAGCGCGTGCTCATCGCTTCCACCCTGACACACTCCTCGCACGGACTAAAGGTGAGGGAGACGGGGGCATCGAATGCTCTGTTTCCTGAAGCGTCACCCCTTTCTTTTCACTACGCTCCAGTGTGCAGGTCAGTAGCCGCCCAGCTGGAGGGAAGGGCAGAGCTCCCGAGTCAGGACTACAAAGTGCACGAACATCAACGTCTGCAACGTGGGTATGATAAATGGTACCTCAGGGCAAGTGGGCAGCACGGCCGACGCTGGGATGCAGTAAGGAGCCATTACCCTCGGTAACAGAGTGTCTGCCCTGCCACCCCCACGTGGACATGAGAATGTGACACAGCCCAAACCTTCAGACATACACGGTCACCCTCACCCCGCTTTTTACCTACTCTCCAGTGTGGACTTCACGCCACTGCCCTAGTGCCCACTCTGCGCTATACCCTGTATCGGGCACTGAGGCCAGAAAGAGCTCAGAAGCGGGGCGAGCCCTCAGGGAGCTGATTACTGGGGGGCCCCATACACAGGGCGACGTGAGCACAGAGCAGGAAGACGTGTTTGAGACCGGCGTCTGGAGAAGATGGTTCCAGAAATGAGTTTTCAAAGGTAACAAGACACTGGCCGGATGTAAAAGGGAAGGGGGAGTGGCGCCGGCGAGCATGGCAGCTTGTGGAGGGTGAGATCAGAAGGATGCTCAGGGACTGTGAGGTTCACTGTCCCAGGGGCAAAGGACGGGATGGAGAAGGCGGCTGGGGACCAACGGGACTGAGAAAGTATCAACCATTCACGGAAACGTACAAAAATGACACCAGCCTATCGGCTCAACACTCCTCCACCAAACGGCTGGACACGTGAGAGGAAAGGAAGCAGCAGCCGCTCGCCTAAAGCACGGACGACCCTGTCCCACTAGACACCGTCAGCTCCGCTAAAAAATGGAAACGCAACGTGAGCAGCTCTGAGGGAAGCTGATGAACAGCAGGAACACACAGCTTCTAAAGGACAAGGTAGCAAGAGACCATTCCTGCGACCCAGAAACTCTGTCTGAGAACCTTCTCAAGGACGGTCATCGAGATGCTGAAATCTCATACAGGTGCGTTTATAAGGAAGGTCTTCGCACACAGGGGAAAAAGGGAAGCAAACCCAAAGGGCAAACCACTGATCCATGGAAAATGACCCAGACAAGCTGGCTCCGGGTGTAGGATGCGCTCGGACAACATTGTTAATACACTGACGGGGGCTCCCGGCTCTGAGAGCCCCGGCAGTCGAAGGTCAGTGGAAACACCATTTTTCCCAGTAAAGATACACAGACATTCCTTCCTTGCTTTAGTCAGAGCCTGATGTGGGAGGGATCAGCTGACAGGCCCAGGTTACACCTGAAGGGCATCACCACGTCCCTGAGTTTTGAAAACCAGAGTAAACAAATCATCACTTAATACAGTTTATGGGTCTAAGTCAAAATGTGGGGTCCACAGGGACAAAACCAAGAAAATACAAACCGGTCCTGCCAAGTAAGACGGCTGCCCAATAGTGCTGAAGCAAACAGCACTGGCACCGCCCTGCACCCGAATCCTAAAATTGGAAGCTAATGAGCTGTTGCTGGCATGAGTAACACTTACCGGCCCTTCGGCGGGGTTCTGCCTCTCGGCCGGCTCGCTGTCCCTCGTGCCGTCCTCTCCTGGGCAAACAGCGCCCTCAGGTTTCTGGGTCGCAAGGGCGGTGGCCTTCTTGTTTTTCAGTAGGTGCTTCAACAGCTCGTTGCCCGAATCTCCTTTGGCAGCAGGTGCCCCGGCAGGGTGGGGAGGGCTCTGTCCCGAGGAGACGGGACAGACCACGGCCGTGTCTGCAGCCTGTCCCCCAGCCTGTCCCTCTGAGGGAGGCCCCTCGCAGCCCAGGGACCGCTCGGGCTCGGCCATCTCTGGGGTGACCTCCTCGGCGGAGGCAGGGGTGTCCACAGGCCTCCTGTCGGCCTCTGCCGGGGCGCACGCGTGCGCATGTGCCGACCCTCGGGAGGGCTCGCCGGGGGGCAGGCTGCTCTCCAGGTCCGCATGCTGCTGGGCCGCAGCCAGGCCAGGAGCCGATGGGCCACCTGCTCCCACCGGCTCAGGTTCTCCCTGTGGGGGAAGCGCCCCGGGCGTGTGCCCTGTGGGCGTGGAGGCAGTCTCGGAGACACTTGGGGTTGGCGGGGCAGCCGTGTCTGAGGGCGGCGTGGGCGGTGCTGCGGGCTCCGCGTCGTCTTCCTTCTTCTTTTTCCGTGTTCTCCTCCTCCTGCCCCTCTCCTCCTGCGCAACGTCCGGGTACAGCGGGAGAAGGGGCGGCGCCGCTCCGGGGTACCCGTGGCCGTGGGTGATGCCGGGGTCCTGGCCACAGGGGAGACCACTGCTGGCTCCTGGTGGTGCCGCGGGCAAGGCAGGCGAGAAAGGCGGCCTCACGGGGGGCTGCTGGAAGCCGGCCCCGGGGAGCCCGCCGTGTGCCTGCTTCCCGGGGTGGAAGGTCGGGCTCCCGCCAGGAATCGATGGCGAATCGGGGACAAATGAGGGGGGTCCTATCTGTCTTCGCTCGCCGGTCTGCATGAACGTTGGGGTGGGGGGTGAGTTAATAGGCCCTTGTTGCAGGCCCTGTGGCGGCAGAACCTGGCCCACCTGCTGTTGGTGCTGAGGAGACTGCTGCAGTGGCCGCGGGGGCTGCATGAAGTCACAAGGCAGGTCGGGGCTGTAGAAGGGGACTTGGGGCGCGGCCGGCCTTGCGCTCAGCTCAGGGCCGGGCAGGCCGTGCTGCTCCAGCTCCATCCTCTGCTGCAGCGCTCTCTGCCGGTCCACCTCCTGCATCAGCTGGATTCGCTGTCTCTCCTGCTGCTCCCGGAGACGCTCCTTCCGTTCCCGTTCTTGAAAACTTTCGCTGAAGGGGTTGTTGTCATCAAACTCCACGCGTGGAGGTGGGCCACTCTGCGGACTTGCACTGGGCATTGCCCCTGGGGCTGGTGTGCAAGTTTTCATTGGTAACTGGGCAACTGGAGGCTGGATCCGAGGAGGGTTGAGGGGGAGGTGAGCAGAGGCGCTAGGCGGCTGCCACCCAGGCAAGCTGGGCATCCGCGCGGGAGTGGTGTGGCCGGGAATGACAGCTGTGTGCTGCAGAGACTGGGCCACCAGGGGGAAACCAGGCTGGCCCATGGTGGGCGGGGCAGCTCCAGGCAGGAGAGTTGGCTGGGGCGGCACCCTGGGCATGACGGTGGGTGGGGCCATTGCACACTGCTGCTGCTGCTGCTGCTGCTGCTTGATCCGGTAGTCCTCCATCAGCTCGGCATGCTCCTTCTGCTGCTTCCGGATCTGCAAGAAGAGTTAAATCTCACGGGTGTGCACTGCAGGTGCGCGGCTAACACTGGCCAGGGCTCTGGGGGTGGGGTTATACTGAAGGTAGTTCCATTTTGTACAAGCAAAAGCACTTTGCTTAGGCAATGGCTAAAACCACAAGCTGGATCGCTATGCATTACCTAAAGACTGCCAATCTTGTTTAACAGGAGGATTTTTCTAACCATCTGTAAAATTTACTTACATATGAAATACTAAAAATAAATTAGAAATATTTTCTGAAACGAGTAGTAAGAAAACCTTACTGTGAAAGTCAAACTGGTTAACCTGCCCAAAATAAGGAAAATCTCCACAAGAATCAGCAAACTGGGACCCTTAGATGTGACATTAATACACGAGTTTAGAGTAACCGTGAGACGCAACCCAAACTTAACCACCTAAGCATGTTACTATTTCACTTCTTCAATATACAGAATGGCTTGACATGTTAGGATGAATTAGTAGCGTGTGGTCCATACCCTCCCCTCCAGGTCAAAAAGACTGGACTGGAAAACCCTGCCTTTTTAACAGCTAACACGCTCAAGTGATGATTTCTGAGATCTGTCCAAGGTCATGTTCTGAATCGTTCCTACCAGGGTCCTGACTGACCAGTGTCAGTTAACTCATTCCAAACTCCTCTGTGCCCTGTGCGAGGTGCCACAGACTCATCCCAACCAAGAAACCCAACCCAAGTCCTGGGGACACATGGCCTCCCTGAGGGAGGTAGGAGGGAGGGGTGCTGGGCAAGTTCACATCCTTCACAATCACCCCATTTTTGGGTGTATATACATTATATCAGTAGTTCTAACAGATTTTCAGTTTCCCTAGCTCATGGGCACATTTTCTGCAGATGATGGTTCTGACCTGCTCTCCAGTAGCTGTAACTTCTGTTGTATTTCCTTACGCTTCCTGACCAGTTTACTGGTTAGAACTGAGGAACTGCGATTGGCCTGGGTACTCCTAGAGCAGTTCCTGGAAAACAGAAGGTGGTGGTCCCTGCCTTTCCCAGGACATTTAAAAATACTTTAAAAAACACTGCCAGCAACTGCTTATCTTGATGATATCACACTGCATTGCTGGCTACTCTACAGTAACAGAAGATGTGCCCACTGTCCAAGCACAAAATTAGCTTCTAAGTAGGACTTGATCATGGATATGCAAAAACCAAGCCCCCACCATACAGAAATACACTGGAGACAGTGAAAGTGCTAAAGTTACTTTATAAAGAAATACCCACCCTTAAAAGGACATTTACTTGTAATAAGCACAAACCCAGAGGGTAAATTTAAAGAGAAAAGAAACCTCTCGTTCTGGATTAGTCTTAGTTTTCATAACAGATATTATAATCACCTTATTGATGGTAGCTATAGCTTGGAGATAAGTTATCTGAATCGAAACCCTTAATTCAAGTCAGTGTGAGGGAACATGTCACCTACCCCTGCGATGACCCACAGGTTCTTCACATGCACAATGCTGATAACACTCACCTCCTCAGAAGGCAGTAGAAAAGGTTTACTAGAGTGAGTGTTCATTACACAGCACTCGGTTTCTGTCAATCTACTCTGAAAGCCTCCCTTTCTACTATTAACATTTAAATTACTTTTCAATTTTATAAGTTAAAATTGACAGAAGCAAAGGTGACTTTTTTTGGGTGTACAATCCTATGAACGTTAACACACACAGACATCAGTGTAGCCACTGCCACAATCAAAACACAGAAACTTCCCTCCTACTACACCCCCACCCTTGCAGCCACGCCTTCCTCCCCCATCCCTTGGCCCTGGGAACCACTATTGTCCATCTTTATAACTCTGTCATTTCAAGAACGTCATACAAATGGAGTCAGCAGTAACGTTTTGGGATTAGCTTCTCTTACTCGGCTAATGCTCTCGAGGCCCATCCACGCCGTTCTTCCTCATTGCTGTGTAGTGCTTCACTATCCACTACATGGATACACCACTCTGACCATGCACCACTGAAGGATACCTGGGTTGTTCCCAGTTTCTGGTGACTACGAATAGAACTGCTATAAATATTCATGTACAAGCTTTTGTGTGAACCCAAGTTTTAATTCACTTGGGTAAATATCTAGGGGTGGGCTCTTAGTCCATTTTGAACAGTTATTGTTTTATTTTACATAAAAATTTAAAATTTTACTTTTTAAATACAATTGTTATTTCAATACGAGCATTTTGAGAAATGTGGTTTGTAATGGAAGAAAACAGCAGAATAGTTTCATTTTTTAGGAATGAGTACTTTTCATGAAATATATCAATGTGTTTTAGAAATACTAATAATATACCCTGACAAAACACCAGGATCAGTCAACTGCTACACCTGAAATTTCACTAGAAATCAGGGAACCAAAGGCAACGGTCAAGGAAAGGTCAACTCCAAATAAACAAATACCTCTGGGGCTAATTCGCACTGCCCCCTGAACCCCGGGGTGCACTGAGCTCTGTGCTCAGGAGCGCTGAGGGCCCCTCGGAGTGAGTCCTCAGGCAGGGAAGGCGCCTGAGCCTCCCGGCTGCCCCAGGTGTCTACCAGAGCATGGGAACGGTGCCTCCCGGTCAGGACTGTGAGAAGCAGCCTCTTCAGTTCCACTTACAGTAAGTCCATGCCGTGTGACCACCGCTCCAGGGAAAGACGGGGCCGTCGCTTCTTCAGTCAGCGAGAGCCCCGAGCTGCTCCCCGCACCTGCCCCGCGCGTCAGCCCTCGCGGCCCCCGGCCGCCCGTACCTGCTCCAGCTGCTTCTGGACCATGCTCTGCTGCTCGGTGACGTGCTTCAGCTGCTCGGCGTCCTCCTCGGGGAACTCGCGCCCGGCCTTCTTGGCGGTGCGCTGCTTGGCGGAGAGCGCCTTCTTGGATTTCCTGTGCGCGCCAATCTGCTCTTCGAGGTATTTCTGCTGCATCTGGAGCAGCTGCTGGGTCTCCTGCAGCCACTCCTCGTACTGCTTACGCTGCGAGTCATCTGAGGGAAAATGAAAAATTCAGCTGTGTTAATTTCCTGAAGAGCCCAACAATACAAAAGCTAAACAAACGCACTTTTACCGGGACCTTGCAATAGGTATTCTGAAAACACCATGCTAAACGTTAGACCATAATGTAACTACAAAGTAGGAGGTTTTAGAAAAATATTTGAGAAAACCAAAGAAAGCGTGTCTTTACGACACAGGCTAACTTCATACTTGTCCAGACTATGAATCCAGTCTCTGAAAGCAGAAGACTTTTATCTAACGGTTAAAACAACCTACTGAACTATCAAGTCATCTAACCCACTGTGTATCTCGTTAAGTCATGTTTACAGACTTTGAAGAGACAAAGTAAGACGTGTGTATTCCATTAAGGTCCAGAGCATGGGCTAAATATCATTTCCACACTAATTCCCCTAAGTTTTATAAGGTTTTCCCTATTTCTCAATAGTAGAAATATGTCCTAAACTGAGGGGGAGGGAACCGAGAATGTCTTAGAAAGGACCAATGTGAAGTCTGTGTTTCATAAAGGAAACCTCTAAGTTAAAAATGCTGGTAATTTTTAAGAATTCTGTGACGCAGAACTTCCATAGGTAAGCAGAGGGAGGGAGTAATTAACCCAGTGAAATCTTTTCTACATTTACGACGGTCACTGATATCGCCCCAAAATAGTTGTATCTCTTTGTCTCACACCAACAGTCCTCCTCTATGCTTTCAGGGCACTTTACTTCACTGATCCCAAGTCAAAAAAAAAAGTGATCTCACAGTAGTGAAATTCAGAATATACCTTTTCGACTCACTATAAGACAAAGAAATAAATCAATACAATTCCAGGATGGACATTAGCTGGAAAATTACACCAATGGAAACAGCATATTGTCATACAATCAGAATGCAACCAAAGCCGATGGGCACAGTAAAGCCAGAAAAAGCCAGTTGGTCACAGCAGTTTGTCTTTAATGCGAAACATGTTCAAATTACGATGGTAATTAACTCAGGTGATTTCAAAGGGCCGGACTCTGGGTTTGGTCCTAAACCCAGAAGTCCCAGGACATGTAAGGACTTGAAATCTAGTCTAAATTTGAAGGGCATTTTCTAAGAACAGGCTTTTTCACAAGGTTCAAAAGTTCTGCTTCTGGTAGAATGAGACCTACCGCAAGGAAAGCCTTTCTGGTTTCTGGAACCAGGAGAGCAGAGGTGAGCAAAATGAAAAATAATGGTGAAAAAAAAAGTTAGCTAAACAGTCCGAAGATTTCAGAAAGGTTCAGTTTGGGGAGAACTTTAAACACTATCCTGAACCGCCTCGGGACCCCGGAGGTAACTCGGGAGGACTCAGTGGCGTCCTGCAGCCTTGCCCTGCACACCATGCTGCTAACCCAACGGGCTTCTAAGCACATTCCCTATGTCGTTCCCATTTAGTGTCCTTGTCACTGAGGCAGACAGTCATTAGAGCAAGAAGAGGTTTAACTCTACAGATTGTAAAGTGCCTGATCTATATATAAAAAAACAAACAAAAAAACAAAACAGCAACAATATTGAAGAGCGCGGGGACGATGATTTTTCTGTATTAAAATATTTATCTAACTATAATTTTTCATGCAGAGGAAAAAAGCAATGAAAATACATGCCTTGAAGAAAAGACGCCAAATAAGGTTTCATAAAGGATGAGGGCACTCAGACTTAACACACCTACACTAGCTCCAAGTTTTTAGAACACAGAGCAAACAAGCAATCCCCAGAGAACAGGTAACTTATTAGATTTATACTTACTGACAAAGCCTGGACCAAAATTTGGAGGATTAGGCCTAGAAAGCTGATGTGTTATACTGCCATCCTAAAATGAGTAAAATTTACAAATAGGTTTATTCCACATTTCAGTTAAAGGGGAAAAACTTTTTTTAAAAAAGAGAAAGAAATGGAAGGGGGAAAAACCCTTTAATATCCTAAGACATCTTTAAAGCTCTCCTTTTAATAAAAAGTAGATGAACTGAGTAGTGACAATCTATTTTCTGAAAATTTTAAACTATGTCTGAACTGTTTCATTTTGTAGATTTCAACTGGAAAACAATTATGTTTGAGGTGAGGGATTATCCATCAGAAATACAATAGTAGGGCAAATCAAATACTGTCTGCACATAGCTAGAGATCATGTAAAACCCCACTTTTTGGTGAAATCTACCTGGTCTCTTCTGCAATTAAGACATAACCATAGGTTGTGGACTAAATTCCACTCCACAGCACACAGTTATATTTATAAACAAAAGCTGTTGTCTCTAACATGTACAGATAATAAAACAAATGTACGCTAATTGAAAATATTAGTCTAATTTTTTAAATAGATGCTGTTTCTTCCAGGGTGGCTGAATAAAGTTTTTAATCTCACAATTCCCTGGCAACAATCTATTATGTTTCACTTTGAGAAACCATTTATTTAGTCGTTACAAGTTCTGTTAGATGTGAGCTGTACACAGTTAACAAATATAAAGGACACTAACAGCCAGAATGTTCTACATGTAACCCTTATGCTGCAAGGCAGTTGGGGACCATGTGACAGGTCAGAAAATGCAGGTCACAGAATGTGTAACAATGTTGCACAGGAGATTCAGAGTGGAGCTGAGTTTTTGTAAAAATTAATTTATGAAGCCTATGCTTTTTCTACTGCCTAAGATGTTCTCTCTTCTTTTAATAATAAAAAGAACATAGTTATCAGCATAATAAAGCTAAAGCACAACTAGCTGGGCAGAAAAGAAAATTCTGCAAAGACATGTAGTAGGTAGTTTAATAGGTAGCTTTGTTTTTTTAATCTAGGTAGATACTTGAAAAAAAATCATTGAAGAAAATGCTGTATGAGATGAGCAGTTAGTTCTATTTTCCCCAACATTGCCTGACACTAAATATTTATATATTTATCCTTAGAGCTGATGATCATGAATGGTGAATATTCAAAAAACTAAATTATCCCAAGGAAAAGACAGAAGACGACTATATCTAAATAGAACGATTATAATCAGTATTTTCTACTGTTTATAGCAGATTTATGTTTTTAAAATAATGAATTAAATCCAAAATAAAGGACATGAAAATGTCTTTGTGGAGTTAAATAAAAACTAGGAGAGATTAGCCAAAGAACATATATGCACAGCCCATGGACATGGACACAGACAATGTGGTGAAGGCAGGGTGGAGTGAGGGGTGGGGGTGCTGAGTGGGGAGGGATAAAGGCGGGGGGGGGCATCTGTAAAAGTGCTCACAATTAAATAAATAAATAAATAAATAAATAAATAAATAAATAAATAAATAAATAAATAAATAAATGCAAAACCAAAAAAACCTAAGCGTCTAGCTTCCCTCCAAGTGACTTTCTACCCTTAAATACACACATCCTTTTAAGAAACTGGGGCCCATTTTAATCGTAAAAAAACAATCTTTATTTCTGCTGAGCTGGTATCTAAGGTCCTGTGACTTTCTGGAAGTGGCCTTACTGGGCAGAGAGGTCTGGACGGAACAGGAGAGCGAGGTTCTGGAGGGGCTGGTGACGATACCTGAGGAATGGCCTGTGGCAGGAGAGTCTGGCCGTCACCCGTCTGCGCTCCAGTCACCGACTGGCCCATGAAGGGGAACCTGTGAATGGGAAGCACTAGGCATCATATGACGAGCATTTGTGAGCAAAGTTACTTTAAGTGCTTAACACTGTTTGCTTCCAGGGAAGAAAGAGAATGGCTACATCTCTGTGGCCGAGGACATTTGCTAACGCCCGTTTTCTGCTTGCCAACCCCGTTTAACCCTCCCCCACCCTCCAGGAAGCGGGGCCTCTTCCCGCGGATCTGACTCATGATCAGAGTCAGAGACGTCAGGTCACTCTCCCCACGACGAGGAAGCCAAGGTAGGCCGGCCACGCCAGAGCTGTTCCACTGTTCACGCTTCATTATACCTTACCATACAATCAATCAATCCTTTCGGATAAAAAAAAAAAATCTAAAGAAATAGATTACACATATTCTAAGAGAATTAGTTCTTCTTCCAATCTTTATTTTTTAAAATGTCTTTTCTGAAGTAAAATTAAAAATAATAGGGAACTTATTCTGTATTCTAAAGATGCAACTCTCTCAATTAGGAAGTTTCACACATTTTGGTACATTTTTATATCTAACGTTAAAGCAAATTAAAAATTGGTCACAGATAAAGAAAAAGTCTACAAGGTTGAAACTATTTGGCCATTATTTTGATTTACCTATCCTCTCTGCCCGCTACAGCCTGGGCAGGAACGACCTCTTAATTCAAACAACACTATTACCCCCAGTCAGCATGTCACACTTCAAGCACTCAGGAGAACAGCAAACCCTATGCCTAATATGTGACTAATATCTCTAATTCCTAGAGGTACAAGGTACGATGCTGAACCAGCAGGAGTTTTAATTCTGAAGCCCATCTTTTAAACTAAATGTTATTTTGACTACAGACAGCAAACTACAGTATTAGCAGTAGCATGACTCTGTTACCAATAGAACTCACGTTACTTTCCTAACAACAGTTGCTGCACGTACCTAATACGGCTCATTTAGATTCATCATTACTTTGAAATTGTGGTAATTACTAGATCTACTGCTAAATTTGTTAATGCATAAAGAAGCATATGTACCATAATTTTTAAACGTAAATAACTATGTTTAAAATCTGACTGATTTCCTTCGTAGCACTATGTTTCTGGTTTTGCATACAAAATGTTAACCCTAAAGGTACATGACATAAGGAAGAACCCATGATAGAGAAATAGTGTGAATAAATGCTGTGCGACACTGCAAGCCTCTACTTTCATCTCAACAATGGCTCTCACCCATTTCCAAACTATCTCAACCTTTAAGGATTCCTAATTTATCAGAATGTCTATTAAATTCATGCAGGTTTTACATTCGATTCCATAATCAGCCTCTCCATAAAAAGTTGTTTGAAAAGACAATGAGGCTAAACTGAGGTTGTATCCCTCTATGGACAGAGGCTGTCAGACGACAATCTACGTAAGAGCCATGCACGTGCTCGCCAACGACAGACAGACAGACCAGTGCCGTCTGCAGATATCCTGACTCAGTGGGTCTGGTGGGAGTAACTGAACATGTGTTTTCAAAAACCACAAAATAATTCGGACGGTGGTCCATGATCAAAACTTAAGACACTGCCCTGAGGTTAATATCCTTTAGGGGGCACACATACTCTAATTCCAGGAATTCAGACGGTCAAACACCTCTCACAATCCTCTTTAATGCGTAATTTCCATTTGTCTGCTAATGGTGAAAAATATACAAATTCTCCAGCTGCTGACCTTCGAATGCCCTCTTCTCTCCTCCTCTTGACGTCATTTTCTGATTCAAGTTCAGTTTGGGGGCATTCACTCTACAGCCTGACTCACTCAGCCCCTCTATTGAAATGTCCCACATTTTCCTCTGCACTGTTCCTTTGATGGAATAAAAAATATTCACAGGCTTATATCAACCACCGCCTCATCTCCACAGAGAACAGTCTGACTCCGACTTCCCGGCTCACCTTCCCACCTTCCTTAGGAGGAAAGGTCTCCGTCCCAAGCAGCTCTTCATGAGCAGTAGCTATTCTAAAGGCACTTAAAGGAACAAGCGCTTAAAACGCTGATTTCCTGATCAATCAAGTCAACCTTCCAAACCTTCCTATGTTGTTTCACTATGTTTACCCTGGAACTAAGAAAAATGAAGTACTCCCATTTAATCATATCCGGCCAACGTCACGACAAACAAATCCTGTTCCTTCCTGGAACATAGGTTCTTGAGTTACTACATATTCTTTGGAGGAACCAGGAATAACCTCACGCCTGTCTTAGCGCAGAGGAAGAATCAAAAACGTCACCTACCTGTTCATGACCATTGGTGGCATGCCCATGTTGTTCTGTGCCATTACTTTATTGATGCCTTTAAGGGCCACCATTTTGGCTTTCATGATAGGATCTGTGATTGCATCAAAATCTAAAGAAATAGATGTTAAAGTTACTTATTTCACAGGACTTGGTTCAAGTTACACTTAGGTCATGTAACTGTCACACACGTTATATAACTAATAGACTCTAATTCCTTATTAATCAATAACCAATACCACGGGCTCCTAGGTCAGGTGAGGAATGGTGAGTTGTGAAGAACCTCAGCCGAATTCAATCACATCTCAGGGACCCATCACCAAAGCAAGAATGAAACAGGAAGATCAAACTCAAAGGGAGTATCAGCAAAAACATAAAGCACCGAGGTTCCTTTTCATCCAAACTTTTACATGCTGATCAAACTGCTTCTTTAGTACAGTTAACAGCATGAGGAGTTGCAGTTATTTCCAATACCAAGGAATCCTACCAAATTAGTTAACACCCTCCTAGGGGAAAATGTATCAATTTCTTGAGGACGTATCCCTGTGATGAGGACAGGCGACAGGCTGCTTCCTGAGAAGAGATGGGCCCATATGATGAAAGCGGTAACGCAGACAGGACGGTTTTATTGCTTAGAGGAAAGTTTGCCTCAGACACGCGCCCTCCTTTTGCTAATTCCTACTCTTAGGGACACTCAGGTAATCTGAATGCACTGCTGTTTGGTGGATTGTTTTTCCCCCCAAATTAGTCAGCTTTTAGAAATAAGTTAAAGAGCTTTAAATAACAAAAAACAGCCACGCACTTATTGTACACAAACGGACATTAAGAAATCTATCTCTCATAATTTCTTTAAATTCAACGCCTCTGAAAATACATGGTAACAATGGTTAAAAGGAACTAAAAAGAAGGCTCCTGTTAAACAATAACCTACAAAGAACTGAGGTCAGACTCAAGAGTTTTGAACCTCCTGATTGACCTGGGAGGAACCTAAAACTCTTAATCACTATGTGACCCTCAGTGCTCTAGTCCACACATAATGTCAACACTGACACCTTACAAACACAATGAACACCACCACCCTGAGGCCCACCATGATTCCTACCGATGTTGGGGAAGAAGGGGTCCGAGCGCTGCCGGATCATGGCCTGCATTTGCCTCTGCTGCTGCTGCTCCTGCCTCTCTTGGTCCAGAAGGTCCTGCAGAAGCAGAGGCTGTTCCTCAAGGAGGAGGGGCCTCTCTCTGCCCTGCTGGGCGAGTGTTGGAGGGACCATCAACGGCTGGGGCCCAGACAAGCCACCAGCCCCAGACTGACCGGGCAGAGGCACAGTTTGATTTGTAGGTTTTCCTGTCCCGAAACCATGATTAACTGCTGCCTGACCCTGGAGAAATCCCGGATTCACCTGCACGCCCTGAGGAAAAGCATGGTTTACCCGAGGAACACCCGTCACGTTAGAATTCACGGTGTTATCCAAAACATGGCCAGGCGGTGTCACCATAGGAGGTGGCAAACCTGGCATGTGACTGGGTGGCGAAGCTGGCAGCGTTGGAGCCGGAGACCCCAATGGCCTCATGTCTGCAGTATCCGGTTTTTCATTAGCAAGTAAACTAGAAAGAACCGGAGTCGAGGCAGTTACACTGCAGGAGTTGGCTGCGTGGTCGGCGGGCGGGGGTGCGGATCCGTGAGCAGCCCCCGAGCTGGGGCCGGCGGCCTCGCGGTGAGCCCTCTGGTCAGGCGGGTCGGCGTCGCCGCCCGGCCCATCTGTGTGAGCGGCAGCCTGGGAGCAGGGAGTGTCGGCATGGTCTTGACCCTCGCTGCTCCTCTCCCCTTCACACCTGGCTTCCCCTTTGGAATCTGGAGACAGTACTTCTGTTTTTATCTCACTGGTAACAGAGGATTTCTTCCATGGGGAATGTTTATCAGGAGAAACCACAGTTTTCTCTTCTTGCTTTTTTTTTGGTTCAGCAGATACACACTGACTATCTAACTTGTCTTCAATGGGGACGTTAAGGTCTAGCTCCTCATTAAACACGCTTTTCTTATCTACAAGGTCAAGTTCTGGGTCTGTGTAAGCAATGATATCAAATTTCCCTGACCTTAAGAAGTAGTCCAGGTTGGGGTCATTAGTTTCCAAATTACCTAAAGTGTCCAATTCGTCTCCCTTGCCATCCTCCGTATCCAGATTTAAATTCTCAAGGTCTTCATCATCCAAGTCTTTGACCTCAACCCCCTCGAGGTCTTTAACGTCCAGCTCTTTCACAGATGGGTCATCAGAATCGAGTTTTTCTTCAAGACCATCAGAAGACTGGGCAGTGACCTGTAAATTATCTGACGGCGTTTCAACTGGTGCGGACGATGACAAAGGGGCCTCTGAAAACTCTCCACCTAAGGGATGACTCAGGGACCTCATGACCATAGAAGGTGCATGGACAGGATGGCCTTGCTCTGGCTGAGAGGGTGGCACCTGTTCCAAATTTGGATGCACAGGCAGCTGACTGGGTAGACCATGGGGAGGGCGTCGCATGGGGTCTGTGTGTCTGGGGCCGGGAAAGTCCGGCCGGGGAATGAAGTTCCCGTGTCGCGGGTGAGCAGGTGCCTCTAGAACGTTGCCGGGAGAGGCAGAGAAGGGCAGCCGCGGCCGTCCGTCCGGGGCCCTGTGCCGCAGCTCGATGAACGCATGGCCCAGTAGGTTATGCTGCTGGACCGGCAGGCCCTGGGGTGGGAAATGCGGAGCAAGACCCACTGGGTTATTCACTTGCGAGTTACTTAAAGGCCTGGGGGTGTCCACAGACATTGACCTTCTCAGCTGTGGGGGAACTCCAGGTGCTTGCATTTGCTGAGGCGGCAGGAGGAAGCGTTCCTGACCCGACAGGGTACCATGACTACCTCCTGGATATCCAAATCTACGTGGAAAAAGCAAATAGGAAGCACTAAGTATCACATTAAACACAGGAATAGGTTGAGGATAGGAAAAGTTTTAGGTTAAACTCAGATACAAATGTTGCCAAATACAATGACTCAGGAAAGACAGTATTATCTAGTTTGAAAGCACTGCTAAAGTATCCACACGCACATGAATTTTTGCTAAGTAAACCCGTAATGTACACTCAACACCCTGTATCTGAGCTCTAAAGACAGGTGCTTCACAGACAACGTAATGAAGGCAAAGGAACAGCCGAAAGCAGATGGAATCAACTGTTCAGAACTAAGTGTAACACTCGTGGAGCTGAGCAGGAGTCCATTTCTTCTGCATTTAGGGGGCTCTACTGAGGAAGCAGATTGTGGGAGGGTGGGGAGGGTGCTTGAATCAAGGGAGGAGCTCTCACAAATTGTACTGGAGGGACTTACGGGTCTCTGTACATAGAAGAAAAGGCAGGTGGCTGGAGGGACTAACCTATCTGCGTGGAGGGAGGGAGGACAGGAGGGAGGACAGGAGGGAGGATGGGAGGGAGGAAGAGGCAGACTAATAGGCGTCATCTGTAAACATTTAGGAAATGATTGTAAGACTACCTTTATTGTATATGCTGTACCTCATTCTAGAAAACGAAAGGTGATTTACAAGTAAATAGGAACTAGAACAGGCACACATTAAAATCGAGGAGGAAGGAAAAGGGAAATAAGCATAAGCCTGACATGGAGGCAGGGATCGGACTGAGAAACACCTCTGATGAAACTGAAAGCCTGTCTTAACCAGCTCCTCAGTGTACCTGGGGCGTGTGTTTGGCTTTGACCTTCCCACCATCCACTTCAGAAACAAACAAACAAAAGACACCCCACTAACTTTATAACCACGTGGAAACCTCCACGAAGAGTCACAATGTAAACTACAATACAAAGTTGGGGGAGAGGAGAATCCTCACTCATCAAGCCCGAGGGGCTCCGAATGTGGTGGTTACATTGTAGATTTATGCAATGCCAGCACGGTCAATACTTAGTGACAAAGGGGTCTTCCTTAAAAGTAGGAAAAATCCATTGGATCATAAAAATTTGAGTCAGTTATTTGCAAGGAAGTCCAACTGCAAAACTGGTGAGGTTTGAGGTGAGGGCAGGGAAAGAAACAGTCTACTGTCCTTAAGATAGGCAGGTCAAAACCACTTCCCCAAGGGTGCCCAGAGTGTAGATTTAGTTCTAAAACCTCCAAGGAATGCACACAGTGCTCTGTGTTTTGACAGACTTATCTATGGTTTATTTTTATTTCTATGTAATTCATTGTAGTCCTTCCGGACCTCAAATTTCAAAAGTCTGGACTATTTTCAAACAAAATTCTTCTTTCTAAAGGTAACAAGGGAAAATGAGGAAGTAATTTCCAAAAAAGAGAAAAGCCAGCCCTGGCTGGGTGTGGCTCAGTTGGTTGAGTGTAACCCTGGGTGTCACAAGGTTTCAGGCTCAATTCCCAGTCAGGGTGTGTGCAGGAGGCAATCGATCCCTGCTTCTCTCTCACATCAATGTTTCTCTCTCTGCCCCACTCCCATCCTCTCTCAAATCAATTTAAAAAATGTGTGTTTGTGTGTGTAGATATGTGTTTAAAAAAATCCAGGCAATATAAAGATATAAGGTATAAACTATCAACTTATAATTTTCCCTGATAACCACTGTCAACACGTTGGATATATCACTCAAGACGTACTTATGCAATTACGTAGTTTTATACAAATGAAATTATGTTGTTTAGTCTGTTTTTCCCACCCAATGAGTCGTAAATATCTTTATCAATAATTAATGGCTCTCTTGTATGCCACAATATAGACATGCCAGAATATATTTAACCAACTTTTTTCTGAGCCTTATGCTCCTCAATCTCTAAGTATAACTGAACCGATGTAAAGATCTTATAAAACATCTGCAGTGCAGAGAATAGTTCTTCACACACAGTAAATGTTCAGTGTTAGCATTGCTGTTATTTACTGCTACTACAGATGGACACTTAGACTGTTTCTACTGTGTTTTTTTTAAATTTATAACTAAGGGTTAAAAGAATAACCTTGAATATATTCCCATGGACACCTGCACAATTGTATGCGGAAATTTCTAAGCGAAACTTCCTATAAGTCAAGAGGTACCGTACTGCCAAACTCTCCACGGTTGACCCGACACATCCATCAAACTTTACCACATTACCCGTTTTTCCTATTATCAAGCATTAAATATTTTCCAATCTAAATAAAAACTCAAACTCAGTAATTTCTTTTTTAAATCCATGACCTCTCATGAGTGGAAATAACACCAGTTATATCTCAGAGGGAAATAACCAGTAAAAAGCAGTAACAACTTGACTACAAGTAACTTCTAACTGCAATTTAAACCTGGCAGGAAATAAAGTGTGTTACCTAAATCCATGAGGTCTCATCCCCACACCAGCAACATCGGGAGGATAGGGTCCACGTGGGCCCTTTGGGAAGACAGCATATCTAGGTCCTAGTGGAGGGACAGCAGGTGACCTGGTGCTCCCAGGATAGGGGGGCGGAGGCCTGGAGAAAGCCTGGCTGACGCTCTCTGGCTGCCAGTGCTGCAGGGGGCCGGGGTGAGGCCCTGCAGCTGGATCCTGGGGCCCTTTCTCCTGTCGACTTGCCATCTTCTTCTGCTGTTGCTGCTGCAGAATGATTTCACGTAACTTCTGCCGCTGACGAAAAGAAACAAAAGTCACTGGGATTTCTGGTAACTAAACCCTAATGCACCCAATGTGTGACTGTGGTGATGCTTAAAATATCTTAATGCTGGCCCTGGCCGGGCAGCTTATTTGACTGAAGTGTCCTCCCGATACACCAAGGTTGCGGGTTCCATCCTCGGTCAGGGCACATACAAGAGTCAACCAACGAATGCACAAGGAAGTGGAGCAACTAACTGATGTTTTTCTCTCTCAAGTCAGCCAATCAATAAATAAAAATTTTTAATATCTTAGTATTTTAAAGTTTGATGAAACACTAGTTACATAAACCTAACTATTCAATAGGTTATAAAACATAAGTTATTTGGGGCCTTTTCCTTGCCTCCCAACTATCACAAAACTGAATGATTTCATATCTAAGAATTCCCCTAAAAATTCACAAATATTGAAAATAGATACACAATAAATCCAACTGACTGGTGTTAATTTCACCACTTTCATTTTTCTTCTTTACAATATGACAAAGTCTACAGAAAATAAAACTGAGTATCTGTGTAGAAATTACTCAGTTTGATGAAATGACTAGCTTTCTCAAATAATACACTGAAAACACCCGAGAACATGCAATGTGCTTACCTGTCTCAACTTATCTGCATCTGCTTGAGACATATTGACAGTGTTGTGTGTGTCAGTGACACCCGAGGTTGGTACTGGGCCAGGAAGTTGGGAGACACCGGAGAACTGCTGGCCTTGAGAATTCATGGAGGTGTTTGAAGGTGCACTGAAGTTCCCCTCGGACCCCGGCCGGGGCTGATCGGCAGCATCAGGAGCCACTTGACCTGCTCCAAACGCGTCAGCCTGAGGCCTCGGAGTCATCGGGGGCTGGTCGTAGGGATCTCGAGCAGCCGACGGGGAGACACGGCTGAAGGTGTCTCCAAGGCCAGGTCCCGGCGGCCCAGGTGTTTGGGCACAGGCATCGGGTGTCCTCGACACAGGGCCGGGTAAGGTTGTGCCTCGACTCTGTGCTGCCTGCAGGAATGCATCCTGGCCCGGCATGAGGACAGGTCTTGTCACGGAGGACCGAGCAAACCCCTCTGAAACCCTCGGCCTCGGTGCTGCTGGTGGCTGAGAGTAAAACACAGAGGTACCAGGTCTCGGTGTCCCAGGAGCATGAGCGTACGGGTCAGAGTGCCTCTGACTCACTGCAGGTGTGACGAACAAATCTGCTTGTGCCGGTGGCCTTGGGGTTGGTGGCTGCTGACTATATGGATCAATCGTGGGGGGTCGGGGAGTTCCAGGAGGCTGAGCATAAGGGTCTGGATTGGAGCGAGATGGTCCTGAGGGTTGGGAATATGGATCCTGAGTTGTGGGCCTTGACATGGTTCCGGGCTGGGGGAAAGCCCTTGAGGGATGCGCGAAAGGCTCGCTCATCACGGGGTGTGGGGTGAGGGGAGGCTGGCTGTATGGATCGCTGGACTGGTTATGAGAAAAGTTGTCTGCAGGTCTTGGTGTCAGAGGAGGCCTTTCATAAGGGTCGATGGGCAGCCGCCGTGGTGCCTGCGACACTGATCCATAAGGGTCCTGGGAAGATGGAGGTGGCTGCATCGGGGTCTTAAATGGTCCAAGACCACTATCGAGGGGTGCAGGAGTCAACAAGGGCCGTGCATAGGCATCAGGGACCCGCTGTCTCTGAAACACATCTGCCCTGGGAGATGGTTTCGCAAAGTGATCACTGGCTCCAGCTGTGAGGGGCCCTTTTGCATTTTGTTCTTGAACTACAGGAGCCCGGGGCAGGCCCAAGGGTTTGGGGAACGGGTCTGTCGTCACAGGCCTGGGTGTGTCCGGAGGCTTTGCATAGGGGTCGCTACTTGTCGAGGAGGAAGAGGAGAAATCTCGGACGGGGGATGGCCTGTTGACCGCACTCTCGCTCATCTGAGGGGGCCTGGGTCCTGACGATAAAGACGCACAGCTTTCCACCATTGTCGAGTTCCTTCTGGAAAAGCTGTGGCCTCCAGGAGGTGGTCTCGGGGTACCAACCATTTTTGCGTAAGGATCCATTGGAGACGGTGGCCGGGAGTTAGAAGATCCAGGTGAGAATACCTGCGGCGAAGGTGGCTGAGACTGAGAGGGGCTCTCCGGGAGGGGACCCCGAGAGGGGGTGGCAGGAGGTGGTGGAGCCTGTGGCTTCACAAACACATCGTCCGCTGGGGTGGAGGTCGGGGTGCCAGGCAGCTGCTTTGTAAACAGGTCTTTATGGAATGACTGTGCAGGAGACATGCTTCCAGGGCCAGGCTGCGGGGTCAGGGGGCTCTGAATGCCACTGCTGGGCGTGTCCGAGCCAGATGGCGCCACAGGGGGCTGTGAGCCAAGTTGCTGCTGTTGCTGCTGCTGCTGCTGCTCACACTTCACCTGCTCCAGCTTCTGTGAGGCCTCAATCTTGGCCTGCTGCTTGCTCTTCTGGCGCATTTGCTATTGGGTTTGGGCAGAGAAAGCAACCATGTGGGTCAGGAAGAGGGAACTGTCATGGGGGAGGTTGCTGCCTTTCTCTTGGAATTAACTCTCAATTCTGTTGAGAATGAATCTGCATGACATCATCGGTACCAGATGGTGCCCACCTTAGATTCAGTCTCCTAAACCCAAGACATTATGCCCCCGACCACCTAACTCAGGCCCAGGGCAGCAGCCTTCATGCATCTCAACAAACTTCCCAAAGCAGCTCACATATGCTTTACTGAGAAAGGAAAGTCTAATTTTAACCAAATTTTTATGTTCTAATACGAACTATGTTCTGAGATAACGACATAAATAGCTCTCTTCAGGCAAAAGTGGTATTTTAAAAAGCTAATCTTTTTTTAAAAAATGAAACATACCTGTCTAAATTTCCATTCCTGTTCATGCTCCGACTCTCTCTGCTTTAGCGGATCCTTAAAGAGATCCGAGTCGAGGCGGGAGCCGGGGTCGCCACTGTCTGGCTGCTGCTGCCTTTTCAGGGAGTCGTTTGACATCTGCACTTTGTTAATGCGCAACGCAGCCCTGTTGTCTCTGGCTTTTTGCTTTGAAAAAGGGATCAGAAAGTTATCTCCCAGTATATGTTAACAAGTTTTAGGAAATAAAAATAAAACTATGTTGATCTTTATCATATAAAAGCAAGAAAAAGTCGCATTAAACAGTTGAAACATAACCCCTTGGAGTCTGCAGCCTCCTGTGTGAAGATCTGGACACTGCCCACCTCTCCCTCCTATAACCCTTGCTACCGTCTCTACCTGATCGGGAGAGAGAACCCAGGCGTAATCTAGTATTTTCAATCCTAACTGTCTCAACAGTGGAAAAATTCACAGCTTGTTCAGTTTAGAAAAAAAGGAAACTATCAAATCAATCCTCCAAACTTAAAATCTGGAGTTTGAAGCTTAACATGGAAGAAAAATATCTCAATGCTGTCACTTACTCCGATGGGCCAAGTAAAAGCAAAGCACAGCGCTACCGACACATCAGAAATAGCTTCTGGCCGGCATGGCTCAGCAGCTGAGCATCCACCTAGGACCCAGGAGATCAGGGTTCGATTACTGGTCAGGGCACAGGCCCAGGTTGTGGGCTCCATCCCCAGTCGGGGGTGTGCAGGAGGCAGCCAATAAATGACTCTCATCATTGATGTTTCTCCCTCTCCTTCTATCTCCCTCTCCCTTTCCCTCCCCCTTCCTCTCTGAATTCAATAAAAACATATTTTAAAAGAAGAAAAAAACCCTTCTGTTCCATCTAAACACCTACTATCAATGACAACGTGTGCGCTGAGGGTCAAGTTGGAAAGGAACTGCGTGTACTCCTCAAAACAATGTCGTCGATTTCATACACTTTCAAACGAAAGCAAAGAGAGGTCCAGCCAATAATCTTAATTTGGCTCTTTGGGAAATAGCAATTCATCGTCTCAACGATGAATCTTACAAATACCCTAATGACTCTGGCAAAGTGCACGTCTCAAAAGCTCCTGAAAGGGGTCTGGATACGTTCCCTTCAAATTCCAGAGCGATTTTCTACTGGACTCCACACAAAAAGGGCCTACTGTAGAAGAAACAATGGCACAGGGATGCGGCCTCAAAATTTAGTGACCCTTTGAAGAGCTAAAACAATTCTGAAGTGAAATGAATTAAACATGCTCCTAAAATAACTTCAGTTCAATCTTCAGAATCCTGGTTCCATGAGCTGACTTATAAAAATGCCACACTTTATGTTAAGGCATAAAGAGCTACGACGTCACTATGAAAACAAAGCTGTTTGCTGCACAAGCATTAACGTATGTTTTCTGCAATGGAAAATCTTTTCCTTAAGACAACAACAAGGCTCAGGTATTCTGTTCAAAGATGTAAAGCACAGGAGTTTTTTAAATACCACGTATGGTGCTCTTTCCTGGGAACTTGCTTTCCTCCACAGCTTGGCGATCTGCTTCACTCGAGTCGTCCAGTCTGCAACGAGAACACGGTGGGCCCGTTCACAGAGCCCACAAGGACGCAGCTCAGCAAAAAGGCTGGTGAACTTCTGACAGTGAGACACACTCTGGCTGGATTTTCAGAAGTGAGTATCCTATTTTAAGTTCTCTGTACAGTACACGTTCAAGGCACACAGTAGGCTAAAAAACCATTTTCTAAATAAAGTGTTGCCTTGTTAACAATCTCGCATGTAGAGCTAGTTCTTAAATCAAAGGGGCTAAGCAGTCAAGTTAAATTTAAGCCAAATATTAGAAATCCCCTTAATCATGTACGATGCTATCGGAATCAAAGCTAAAAGTTTTGTAAAGTATCTGTACTCAAGAGAAGTCTATTGATTTGACCAAGAGGAAGTGCGCCTCTCACCAGCATTTGTGCATAACCAAGATACAGAAAAACCACGACCTACAAGCCATTTCTGTGAAATTCAGTGTCAGGACAGTATATAAGATGAAGTTCAGGTGAGATGAACAGTTAGTGGTTAATGGAGAAACAATTTAGTCCATATGAAAAGAAAGGAGATGGGGGAGGGAAAGGGGGAGAGAAAGAGGAGAGAGGAAGCTTGAAAAAAGCCACTGACAATCGAGATGAGCTAACAAGCAGCTTTTACTTGCTGTTTCACGTGGTTCTATAATCACATAGTAAAATCATTAGAGAAAATTACTTAAACTATAGCCTTGTCCTAAGAACAATTACACTGACACAAAGTGACGTGCTGTGACCAGATGTGCTCCTCTGTAGGTGGCAGACAGTGAGGTTAGAAGCACAGGAAGAAGTGTGCACTGTGCGGACAATGCGGGACTGCCGTTAGGGAAGGAGGCGTTCGTTTCTATACATGTAATGAACAAAGTACCACGAGGAGGCTGAGCCAAAAAGGCACCTGGCAGACAGGGTCGTCCATAAGCCAGTGCACTTGCAGGTAGGAGGCCAGCTGCCCAGTAACCTTACAGCTGTGTGCTGACGGCTGGAAGTTGCTGAGGACAGAATGTGCCCAACCTTTTCAGTCTGGTTTGTCCAGCAACATGAACTCAAGACAATACCAGCATCTGCTCACAAATATCCTACAAATGACGTTTCGTTAACCCAAATGCTTCATCCTCTGGCCAATCAGAATTTTCAGAAAGGGCACCACTGTATTATCTGCAGTTTTTATTCAAGCACACTAGATAGCTGGGGGAAAGGGAGGCTAATAGTGGGTTCGTTTTGATGGGGACAATACTTAGAATGGAGTCTGATGCAGCCTAACTTGACACTTTTGATTAGATGATGAGATTCTGGCCCGGCTGGTGTGGCTCAGTGGTTGAGTCAACCCATGAACCAGGAGATCACGGTTCAATTCCCTGTCAGGGCACATGGCTAGATTTGGGCTTGATTCCCCGGAAGGGGCGTGCAGGAGGAAGCCGATCAATGACTCACTCTCATCATTGATGTTTCTCTCTCTCCCTCTCACTCTTTCTGAAATCAATAAAAACATATTTAAAAAAATAAACAAACAAATGATGAGATTCTGTTCTAGGAAATGTTTTGTGCAGTTGCACATAGAACACAACACTGACTTCCATATATTTATAGTCACTAAGAGCATAAAAACATCACTTCATTCATTAATATCAGCTTCTGGGAAATATGCAAATGATCACAGGGCCTCGGGCTAAGAAAATGCCAGATATTTCCAGGAATCAAGGAACTAAGACTATTGCTTTGTTTACAGTCATACTAGATGAAAATCAGCGAGGACACACGGGCTCACTACCATAGTAAAAGCACACCCCCAGAACAAAGGCTGTCTTACACACGCGGAAGCTGACAGCACAGAGCACCACATGCCCAAGACTTACCAGGGAACTCGTCCTTCAGGCTGGGGAAGTTCATGTTGGTGTAGAGAACCGGCGCGACCGTGGCCATCTCCCCCAGGGCCTCCTCCTTCTCCCACTTGAGAGTGCTCCTCTGGGCGCTGGACATCGTGTCGCTCTCCCCTTCCACGGGGGGAGCCGAGGACGTCCAAGAGCTGTTAGGGTCACCGGCCATTGGATTAAATGCTGGATTCTTATCCCTGGCAAATAATACACAATGGTACTTCATAAAGATAAAATAACTTTCAAGTACAATTTCATTAAAACCTATTATTACAAAATAGCTCAAATCTTGGATGATTTTTAGAAGAGCACCATAAATGTTAACGACTACTAGTATCATGCACAGTAACAGACTAACATTCATATAACAAAATCACTTGGGTTGCCACAAGAAGTGACAGCTTTAAATACCTGGCGTCGGTGTAAGGGGACTGTGCTATGGAGGAGAAAGTCCCCAGCCCACCTCCAGGAGGCAGAGAGTTGTGCGGGAGGTGAGGACTGGGTCCAATAAGGCCGTTCATGAGTGGCATCCGTGAAAAAACATCTTAAAAGAAAATAACAATTCAGTCTGCATATTATTCATAAATAACAAAAAAGCAGAAGATATATTTCTAAATAAAAACTTGTATTGCTATTTAATAATAATGAAGTTGGGCAATTTTTTTCAATATCATCCTGTACAATGCTGCTTAAAGAGGGACTGGTCATATGTTGTTGAAAGCTGGCCTCTGTACTTCTGTTTACTGTGTCAGTTTACTGGAAATGGCACACGTTTGGGGGTCTGACTGCCCTGGGCTTGATCTAATTCTGCTACTTGTTGGAAGAGCACCCACCCCTTTCTGTAAAAGGAGGTGATCTGTGACTGACACGGTGCCCGGCAGTTCCCAGCACAGAGCCTGAAAAGGAGAACTCTAGGAAGTTTCATCGGAAACGCTCTTCCTCATTCAAAACTTACAAACACAGTTTCTTCTATTTTGCTTATTCCTACTAATACAAAAACCATCTAAAAACCACAGGTCTGTGTCCTGGCAGCACTGCGACCAACGGGAAGATGGAGCAGGTGTGCAGAGGACAGCGAACCTGGGGCCTGATCAGAGTACAGGCAGCCAGGCGAGGGGACGCAGTTCTCACAACACCTACGCAAGAAGGTCTGAGCGAAGGTGGGCTGAGACTTGGGCAGGGAGGAGGGAGACACTGCAGCACTGTCCCCACCGCCAGTAAAGTGAGCAAGAGGATTCTGGTCATAAAGTGGACCATGAAATCCCAGAGTTTGAGGGAAGGAGGTGTGTGACCAAGATAAATTCAGAGATTAGTCTTTCCCATCGTCACAAAAGAGGGCTTTCTACAATAAGTTTGTATGTGTTGTTACTAAGGGACAGAACTGAGTCTGCTTTAGCAAACACGCACACACAAACATGCGTGGATACATATACACACAGAACCACACTCAGGAGATATTTTGGGGTGACGTACATACCCTGATTGTGTAGGGGCATCAGCTGTGGTGCAGGGGGAGGGGGAGGGGGAGGTTGTGGCAATGGAGTCGGCTGGGCGGTCACAGGACTGAGCACAGCAGTAAACAAGTCCTCAACATCCTTTCCTCCCAGCTCTAGGAAACACAATTACAATGATCATGCAGTTAAAAGTCTAGGAGAGCCATATAAGGATTGCCACTTTTGTGAACTAAAAAAATCAGAACAGCCAGGCCAGCGTGGCTCAGGGGTTGAGCACTGACCTATGATCCAGGAGATCAAGGTTCGATTCCCATCAGGGCACATGCCCTGGTTCTGGGCTAGTTCCCCAGTGGGGGATGTGCAGGAGGCAGCCGATCAATGATTCATTGATGTATCTCTCTCTCTCCCCCCTCCCTGTCTCTGAAAACGATATATTAAAAACAAAAACAAAAACACAGAACACAATTACCTGGAATTTTATATAACTTTCCAAGAATTGCTCCTAGGAGATAATAAATAGAAATAGAAATATTAATAATCACCATTTCAACATACTGATACAAAATAGCATGTCACAGAAATCATTAAAATAGAAGATGAAATTATAAATAAGCATGCAGAAATCTTTGAAAATCATATTTACTCATGTCTTTTAGAAAGCCTAGCTGTAGGGCAAATAGTTTACCATCTGTGACCATTTTGTCTAGCTCAGGACTAAGGATTCCATCCAGCTGCTCCTCACTTAACGGTCGTGAACTCTGACTGACACTTGGCCGAGGCACAGAGGAAGGGTCGTCGGCGACTGGGCCAATATCTATTCCGGCTGCAGGAACAAGGTAAAGACATTAAAAAGTAAATTCTGGACATGCACACAAAATGCAAAACACTATTCACCTGCGTGAACACACAACAGTATGATTAAAATTGAGCAATGAGAAGTCTGTAATTCTGAATTAATCAGGATTGTTTTATCAATCGGGATAGTCAAAATTAGTAAAAATTAGGCACAGTGTATTTGTAAACTGGGTGCCACTTAAAGTTACAGTTTACTCTAAATAAATACGTTTCCTGATGAGTACAGGAACACTTCTGGGTCTGAAGTGCTAATTTCCACAGAAAATGAGCAGCACATTATTAAGACAGGAGCCTAAGAGAACGTTCTATATGCCACAGTCACTACATGAGTAACAGCTTTAACTTGGAAAAGGTGGGTCCTAATGTACAGTTCCCCTACCACATGCGGCATGTGAAACAAGGTATATGTTTCACAGAAATGAATGAGAAGCTCTAAAATTCTTAATGTTTAGTAAACACAATCCCTGTGAGTAATTTCAACTATAGGTCATATTTTTGAAATATTCTGTGGTCAAGTACAAAACAGACTGTGTTTAGGATCTAACATGCCCTATCTCACACAAATTGCTTTTTAAAGCAGTAACTACATTTAAAAGTAGTCTATCATCTAATTTCTTTACCATGCATTCTCAATATTACTATTATTAAAAAGTAAGATTTAGCCTGCTCTTATTTGATTTTATATTAGAAACTAACTCTATAACACCTGGGTAGAATTATAAATTACATGTTAACAAAAATAAAACCATTCATTAAACAAAACAAAACAAAACAAACTACTGAGAAAGTCACCCAAAGCACGATACAGCAGTACCATGCTTTAGCGGCACGCACAAAGGGGAAGGCAAAGGAAGGATTAGTGACAAATTAGCACTATGACAAATACGCATGCACCTACAGGCTGTGGCTGCTGAGATCACTATAAAAAAGACTACTCTAGTCAGCCGTCATCCATTGCTCAGGTTCTTACCAAACGGAAAAGGTGAGCTGTCAACCTGGAAAGTGCATAAATCAAGACCTACAAGACCCAAACCAAATAAAATGGGTGATTACCACAGGAGCGGAGGCGAGGGGCAAACAAGAGAAGAAACAGGACACACGAGACTTTAAGGCAACACGCCTTCCATGTGACGCCATCATAAAGACGACAGAAATTAACTAACTTGCTGTTTCCCCTCCTAAAGCAGGAGAGCCGAGGCAGATCAAATTATAGTGAATTTTTTTATAATGACCAAAACATTTTTTTTTTGTTTGCTTTAGAGAAAAGACTACACTTGTTGCACACACACGCACCTCTCTCTCATATCCTAAGACAGACACTGGGCAAACAGCATTCAATATACCTGAATGATCAACTGATTTTGCAAGGTCATCTGAAATTATTCCAAGAATGTCATCCTCTGTGTTTAAGACTTCGGATATATCAGCTAAGGGGTCGTCAGCAGTACCTAAATACAGTAAGTGTATTTTTAATGTCTCGATAGTTTCCCAGACGTTAAATTCTAAAACACCCTTACTCGTTCATCTACTTACTACATATCTCGAGTACAGCAGATGCTGAAGTACGGGCGAGAATCACAAAACATTAAGATCGCTACTTCTAAAATAAAGGACTTTTGTTCACAGGAAAGGTACTCTGATGTTTTGAGTAACAAAACATTAAAGATTAAGACTATTTTTGTTTTGTGGCAAATTTGTATTAACAATGACATAAAGGCCTATAGGCAATCAAAGTGAAATAGAATACTGTAAGAAACAAGGCAAAAAAAAATTCATTGAGAAAGTGACATCTCTAAAAATGACATCTGGAAAATAAAAACACAGAAGATAAAATAGGAAAGGCGAAGCCATCACTTAGAAGTTGGCTGTGAGGTGAAGCCAGACGCCATGTGGTCCCAGCCCACCTCCCTTCCCCGGGCACTGGCGGGCACTGGCCCACACTTGTGCCCGCAGCACCGGCCACGCTGCCCCGACACGCATGTTCCAGCCGCTGAGCGTGGAGAAGTGACTAAAACCAGGACGTGCCCTCACAGAGCTTACCCTCTCAGAGGGAGTTAGACAATAAATGACATCAGTGTCAGTGCCATAAAGACTTTAAAATAAGCAGACAGGACTAAGAGTCAGATGTGCGGCGCTGCATTAGACTAAGTGGTCAGTCAGGGGAGGCTTTTTACAGGACATGACCACACACGAGTGTAAATGAAAGGAGACGTGCAGAACGGAGCAGGTAGGGTTTTGCCAACACAGGGAGCCAGCGTGCTGGCTGTAAGAAAGACAGCTACGCAAGGGTATGTGGGAGCTTTACTCTCAAGTACAACGTGTAACGGGAACTTGCTAGGAGGCTGCGGCCCGGAGAGCGTGTGATTACCACCTCACAGGTGCGCGCTGGCTGCCATGTGCGGAACAGAGCGGCTGCAGGTGGGGGGAGTGTTGGCAAGACTGGCAATCTGCAGACCAGGCAGCAGGCTCTGCTGCGCAGTCCAGGTGAGAGCCGGGCACGGCCTGCACCGCAGGGACAGGGGAGCTGAGGTAAGAAGTGGGTGCCTGTGAGGTACAGCCTGAAGGCAGGGATGAATGTGTGGGTGTGTTAGATGTGGAATGGGAGGTAGTAAGAAGTCAACGGCAACTCCAAAGGTTTCTGGCCTAACAAGCAGAAAACTATTTAGGCTAGCTTTCGTAATTATGTCAGTCATTTAACTTAGGGAACGTATGATTTTTTTAAATAAAAACGGGACAAATAGTCTTGTCTGACTAAATGCATACTTCCCAAATAGAATTGATACATACACAAGAATATAATTTTCAAATTGAAAGAAAATATAAATCTTGCATGCCCAAATATTCATAAAGTTTTAAGAAAAAATTATTTCAATAATATATTTTCTCTAGACAACAGTCCAGTTGAAAGAAAAAAATTCTGGATAATTCCTTCAGGGGTCATCTAGTGTGCGTGTGTGTTTTGGATGGAATGCTGTACACTAATCATAACAAACATTTTTTAAAAGGCCATGTTTAAAAAGTTTACCCCCACCTGAACAGGTTTTATCTCTCACCAACACATTAAAATTGATGTCACAGACTATGTTAAGTGAAATGTAAAACAGAAAGAAAACTGCTACGTGGAGGTTTCCCATCATGAAGGCGGAGTGGCTCAACAGCAGAGAACTTCATGGTTTCAGCTAAGTTTCGAAATGTTTATCTTACTCTAGTCCTCATATTTGGCTTTATCATCAAACCATTTCTCTTCAGCAGTTTTGTGGAAAAAACAACAACAAACAAATTCAAATAAAGAAAAAAGGAAAAATAAAGTATGGTAAGGTCTTCCCTGTCGCAGTACAGCTGCTGTCCACTTTCAGTTCTGTTCCTCATAAAACTCAAGTGCAAATAATGTCTAAGTCTTTAAACTGCTAGTCATGATTTTTAGTTAGATACATCTTTCATAGCGAGGGTTTCCTTCAAAGGACCCACAGGTCTTTCACGACACATTATTTTAACAGCATGTTCACATGGACAAGAGCAGGTCAATACTTCAAACAACAGAACGAAAGTAAAAGTGAAATAATCTGCTAAAATCAACGAACAAAAGCACGGCCTCAGTACACCAGCGGGAGACGGGACGCGTGCATGCAGACAGAGGGCTGAGACGGCCTCTAGTCCAGGCAAGAAGTCAACGCCAAAAAGGAAAAGCCTACATTTCAATCCAGGATAATGCCAGGTTAATAAAGCTGTAACGACCTAACGTATCAAGCTGTCTTTCAGTGGAAGATTGCTGTAAGAGTACTTTCCAAGTTGAGTTTATGAAATTAACTGAGCAACAAATATAATCAGTGGCAAGAAGGACGTTTATCAGAAGAACGTTAATTATAATTGCTAGTAAGACAAAAATCTGGGGGGGGGGGGGTTCTGATCACAGCTCTCATACATCCAACTAATTAAACTCCAGAAGCCCTGCTGATGTTAAACGTATTAACATGTTTATAAATATGTATTAAGTTCTCAGACCTTCCTCTAACACTAAACAGTCCCCATATTCACTGTATCCAGGGTAGAAGTTCTCCATCGGGGGTGATTGTGTAGGGGGCATTTGGCAATATTTGGAGACATTTCTGAGCACCATGACATCATGGGGAAGGAGAGGCTGCAAGTATTCCCCGCTGCATGGGGCCGCCTCCCTCCTCCAACAAAGATTTACCGAGGTCGGCGGCGAGAAACTGATCTAAGGCTATGGATTTCATTTATTAACAGTCTGCCAGCTGGGTCCCTAGAACAGCATTCTTGTCCTCTTATGAATTGCTTTGGGCTGTGTAATTAACAAAAATCTAAATTCCTTAGGTTGATTATAATATTTATAACTCATGGCCAAATTACACTCCCTACGTGTACCCTCAGCAAGTGTAAACCTAACATTCTCCTTTGCAATTCTTGATTTCGGTGGTAGTTACACAGATACATTTATTTGCCAGACATTAAAGACCTGCCCCGTAAAACAGTTACATTTATTACTGAACACAAGTTACACCTCAATAAGGCTAATTTTAAAACTGTGTATGAGGCCAAACCAAAGCATTTCAGAGATTTAAAAGGGAGATAATATCACAGAATAAAAATTCCACATACCGTGAGCTCCAGGTTTTGCAGGAGTTGAGGATGAACTAAGTAGTGGATCTAAGGAAGGATCCAAGAAATGTGTGTTCACGCTTGTTTTATATGAAAGCTGAGCTGTGTCTTCTGATAGATTATCTAAATTTAGCTTGTTTTGTCTACTTGTATCTAGAAGATCTTTTCCAAAGAAAGCTTCCTAGGTAAAACAAAACAAAACAAAAATAAGAATAAATGACTTAGTTATAAAATTCTAAAATGGCAACAGATAATTCTATCACCATTTTTGACAAGGCAGAAATAACAGATAAGCTTGTTATTTAACAAGACAGAAATTGAACACATAAGTACATAAACGACATAGAAATATCGTCAATTCTTTTATGTAGATTTCCCTTATTTTAAAGGTACAATTCCCTAAAGTTTTATAAGAGACAAAGTTATGCAAACAGCAGCACACAATTCTTCCCAGTGTGTTTCTAGAGACAGCAGTATGGTTATTTAATAATTCCACACGAGGCAACAGTGAAGTTAACGGCGGACAAGCGGACAAGCCGCCGGCGCCGTGCGCGCTCGGAGAGCCCCGGCTCCGTGAGTGCCCGTCACTTGGAGGCTGCTGCAGAGCACAGCGCCCGCTCCGGCCTGACCTGCAGCTTTCCCACAAGCCTCGCATCGCGAGCCTCGTGTCCGTTCACGAGCACGTTCAGGACCGAACCCGTTCTAAACCTGGACGGGGTTTCCGTGGCCATTTTAGCCTCACTGCGTGCCCAAGCTCACTTCTCCTCGGGCTTCTGCTTCCCGCGCGCTCGCCCAGAGACCAGGGCCCAGGCCCGGTGGGGGGCCAGGCGGGAGCCCCGGGCGCCCGCACTCCCCGCGGCGAGCTCTGCCTCCCTCTGTCCCACAACGCGGACCGCCCGGAAGGCTGCTCCCGGGGGCAGCCCCGTGGGGCCCCGCGCCCCAGACACAGCGCGGGCACGGCCCTGCCGCAGGCTCGGGGCGGGGGGGCCGCCGGGGGCGCGGCCGTCACCTCGCAGAGCCCGGGAGCCCCCGCCGGCAGGTGAGAAGCCGCCGGGCAGGAGAGCGGGCCCTTCGCTAAGGCGCGGAACAGCGTCCACACTCCCACCAACCGCCTAAGGAAGCTCCCTAGACGCAGGTAACACCTCACAGAAGATCCGAGGAGGAGCAGGAAGGGGAGGAGCTGGAGGGGGAGGAGCCGGCGGAAGGGGAGGAGCTGGAGGGAGGAGAGGAGCCGGCGGAAGGGGAGGGGCCGGAGGGAGGGGGAGGAGCCGGAGGGAGGGGAGGAGCTGGAGGAAGGGGAGGAGCCGGCGGAAGGGGAGGAGCTGCAGGAAGGGGGAGGAGCCGGAGGGAGGGGAGGAGCTGGAGGAAGGGGAGGAGCCGGCGGAAGGGGAGGAGCCGGCGGAAGGGGAGGGGCCGGAGGGAGGGGGAGGAGCCGGAGGGAGGGGAGGAGCTGGAGGGAGGGGAGGAGCCGGCGGAAGGGGAGGGGCCGGAGGGAGGGGGAGGAGCCGGAGGGAGGGGAGGAGCCGGAGGAAGGGGAGGAGCCGGCGGAAGGGGAGGAGCTGCAGGAAGGGGGAGGAGCCGGAGGGAGGGGAGGAGCTGGAGGAAGGGGAGGAGCCGGCGGAAGGGGAGGGGCCGGAGGGAGGGGGAGGAGCCGGAGGGAGGGGAGGAGCTGGAGGGAGGGGAGGAGCCGGCGGAAGGGGAGGGGCCGGAGGGAGGGGGAGGAGCCGGAGGGAGGGGAGGAGCTGGAGGAAGGGGAGGAGCCGGAGGGAGGGGAGGAGCTGGAGGAAGGGGAGGAGCCGGCGGAAGGGGAGGAGCCGGCGGAAGGGGAGGGGCCGGAGGGAGGGGGAGGAGCCGGAGGGAGGGGAGGAGCTGGAGGGAGGGGAGGAGCCGGCGGAAGGGGAGGGGCCGGAGGGAGGGGGAGGAGCCGGAGGGAGGGGAGGAGCTGGAGGAAGGGGAGGAGCCGGCGGAAGGGGAGGGGCCGGAGGGAGGGGGAGGAGCCGGCGGAAGGGGAGGAGCTGGAAGGGGAGGAGCCGGCGGAAGGGAAGGAGCTGGAGGAAGGGGAGGGGCTGGAGGGGAAGTAGGGGCCGGGGAGGAGACAGACAGACAGACAGAAGCGTGGAGTGGAGGCTCCCGCACAGGGGCGGGGCCGTGGGCGCGGCAGGGCTGCAGTGAGCTTTTGAGCAGACGCCCGGTCCCCTGGTCAGGGGCCCTGATCTCTTAGGCTGTCAGATAAAAAAGTGTTAGCAGCCAACACAACAGCGGCTTTCTGTTGTGAATGAATCAAAGTTACACTTTTTTTGTCAGATTGGCAAAAAGTCTGTTTTTCGGTGTGCAGCAGGATTTTGGACATCAGTGTACGGCCGGGAGGGGAAAGGCGGGAAGCCGCCGCCGCGCCCCGAGCTGGTCAGGGCCCCGGCGGGGAGGGCCCGGCGGGCGCGCGCAGAGGTGAGCACTGCCCGCCATGAGCCCCCGGGAGGCAGAGTGGCACTGAGGGTCACTAATGAAACACAAATAAGCAATTAACAAAAACAACCTATTCCTCAAAACGCAGTACCCTTCTTCCATTAACGAGCTACCTAACACAATGTAAAGCAGAGTAGTACCTGCAAGTAGGCAGGGAAGCTTTCCTCGAGCTTGTTTTTCCTTTTCCGGTATCTCTTCTTTATCTTCTCAGTGTTTTCAGCCACAGAAACGGAGTCATCAGCCAGAGCGTCGGGCAGCGGCTCGCCCCAGCCTGAAACGGGGTCGGAGTCAGGGACGCGCGGCACCAACCCCCGGGCAGCCGCCCGGCCGACCCGCAGGGCTCCGCACCGAGGCCGCCCCGAGGCCGCACCGAGGCCGCACCGCGCGGCGCCTGGCGAGCTTGCCACAAAGGCACCGCAAAGCAAGTGTGTAAGTAAAGTTCAAGCATCATAACATTTCATTACGTGTCTATTTAGTATCAGCATGTTTCCTGCCGTCTTTTTTTTTTAAATAAATATGTCTTTATTGATTTCAGAGAGGGGGAGAGAGAAACATCAACGACAAGTCATTGATCAGCTGCCTCCTGCACGTCCCCCATGGGGGGGGTCGAGCCCGCAACCGGGGCTCGTGCCCTGACCGGGAATCGAACCCCGATGTCCTGGATCCTAGGTTGATGCTCAACCGCTGAGCCCCGCCCGCCAGGCTAAAATGCAGCAATTTCCAATTTTTGTTAATTCACAGGACAATACCCCATCCCATGATAATGGAAGAACTCTGTTCAGAGCACATGCTGAAAACAGTAACTTTTCCCCCACATCCTATAGAAAGCATTTAAAATATCCAAGCGTACAGATCATGACCATGATTGCAGCGTCATTAGAGCCGGTTCTGCTACGGCTTAACCAACAACTCAGCTTTCTTTGACACTCCAAGTGAAAATGACAATATTAATTGGAAGATGTATTTCTAAAACATACAATTTTGTTAAAAGTACACTATCACTTTCAACTACATAGTCTCAAAGTTTCCAGTTTTATGCCAAGCAGCTAAGGCAGCAGTCAGAGAAAGGCCTTTCCTGCGATGGCCTTAAAGTCCCGGATACGAAACTAAGTGATTCAGTCCCTAAACTATCTATTATTTAACACAGGAAAAAAAAGGAACTTGTTTAAAAAAAAAAACCTCAAAGGAATATAGTCTACGGGATTCAAATCGTCTCCTTATCACACCTAATTTCTGTATCACTGGTATGAACTCTGCAGGCACTCGGATCCTTTGGTCATAAAAGCAGCAATGAGGTGGTAGTGTTATTTAGGACAGTTCTGTTCAGGAGCGATAGCAACACAAAGGGGTTTAAACCAAACAAAACCCATACCGTCCTCTCTGCTAGGCAACTGCTCCGAAACAGAGCCCGAGGAATCTTTCCTCATCACCGATCTTTTGGTTTTTCCTTGCCCGGTCCGACTTCGTTGCCGTACCATAAATCCACCAATACCTATAAAAAAAAATTGCATAACCTCGTAAATAACAAATTTATCACTATGGGTCCACAGTAAGAAGGGTGAAGTTGCTTAGTCTTATACAGTAAAGCATTTTACAGATGCAATATGGGCTTATTTAAATCATTAATCTAATTTTCACGCAAAACTACAAGAGTTTGGAAATAAGCAAATAAGAGGTTAAAAAGACTGTTGCCTTATCACTAACCAACCAAACCAGCAATGAAAATTCATTTGAGGACAGAATGTCAAAATTAATGTTCTTAACTAGTATCTGTAACTTACATGATATAACTTACATTGTCTATTAGCGGAGGGAGAAAAGAGACAAGACACTGACTACACTAGACAGACTTCAGGGCCACTGCGTCTGTCACTCCTCAGCGAGGCCCTTGGGAGACGTGCGCAGGTCTGCAGTTAAGGGCAAGGAAACCAGAGCTGACTCTGAAATTCTGTTCGCAACTTGACTCTGGGCAACTGATTTAACTTTCCAGTGCTCAGACCCCTTGCTGGTAAAGCAGCGATAATGTTGACACACGGTCAACGTCATCGGCTTTGTCACGTGATCCAAGCCTAACAATGTACTTTGTGACGTAACGGGTCACTGGGAGGGATGGATGGCTTCCATGTGAGGCAGAGAGAGGGGGGAAAAATAAAAGTTCCCAGAAGGAATCGCAGTGTCTAAAAAAAGTAAGTGTATTTATACGCCTCATAATCGGGAAGAAGTGAAATCGTTTCCACAAAGTGATTTGGGTGACGCTAGTCTGGGTCCTTATAGATGTGGCCCCTCTGTAAGGAGGCTTAGCACCTGAGGTCCTGCAGAATACAAACAGTGAGACAGTTCTTTCTCTTGTCAGTAATACGAGCAATCGGAACCAATTCAACTTAACACCGCACAGGTTTGGTATATAAAACATTAATAAGCTGCCTAAAGAAAGGCTATATGTTTTGAATTGTGACCATTTCAATAATTTACTCCAATAGGGCAAATAAAATATGACAAGCAAGACAGCTTTTCTCTCTACCCCCGAGGCAGACAGGAAATAAGAGAGTTTGTCATCATAGTACTAACAGGACTATACACTTCAGGAGGCCTAAGGACCCTAACACGCCTCTTCCATACTGTGTATTTCCTGGCACTCCGGCATAAATACTAAAATAAGCTTAAAAAACAAAAATATTAGAAAGGTATAGATAAAAGCCATCTAGTAAGGCATTTGATGAAATGGCTGACGTTCCGGGAAAGGCTTTAAATAACGATTTATGGTGAAGTATCACAGATCCAACCTAAGGAATCTGTCACCCGAAGAGCACATTCAAACAGTTCAGTTCTTTCACTTAAACACCCACGTCTCAGTTCAGAAGATGCGGAGAAGCTGCGTTTCATCCTGTCAATTGTAAGGGAAGCCCTGGCCACTCTATTTTTCCTAGACTGAGTTGGGGCGGGATCGGAACTCGCCGCACCTGGTCTGTACGGTTTCCGTTTCCTCTTTTTGACGCCCTCGGTCCCTTCCATGCCCTTGGCGTCGTCATCCGCAGCTTCCCGCTCCGGACTAGATTCTGACTTCGCATCACAGTCCATGAGCTCTCCTTCTGGAAAACAGTAAACGTACAGAGAAAGTTGGGAAACCTATCAAGTACGTCATTCCCACGGAACAGGAAACACACAGAGAAGGGTCACAAGCCCTGCTAACCATGCGCCCAGGGTGGGAAAAGCCCCCAAATGGCCGCAGAGCTCATGCTACTTAATGCAGTACCTCAGGAAATGAAACAGTTACACACACAGAGAAAATTATAAATCAGTTTGCACCCGAATCATTCCCTTGGTTTTAATTATGTCCTCAGGCCGCGGACCCCATGGCTCGCTCTCCAGCCCAGGGCTCCCTTCTGATTTCCAACTACAGCTGGAATTGGGTGTCACCTATTCAAATACTATACCCAAAACTGAGCTACCAATTTAAGACAAACCTTCTCCCTTTCCAGGTGTTAACCTATCGTCGTTAAAAGGCATGGAGGGCCTGGCGTGGCTCAGCGGTTGAGCACTGACCCATGAACCAGGAGATCTCGGTTCAATTCCCACCCAGGGCATATGCCTGGGTTTTGGGCTGATCCCCAGCAGGAGGCAGCTGATTAATGACTCTCATCATTAATGTTTCTCTCTCCTCCTCTGAAATCAATCATACATGTGTGTGTGTATGTACGCACACAGACACACACACACACACGTGTGTAAAGGTCACGTAAGAAGGGAGGGAACCAGCAAAGGCAGGTCGGGGAAGACCACCCATCTGGCTGGAAAGGGCAGGTGTCACACTGAGGGTTACCTACGTCAGTGGGATTTATCCTTACAGGAATCATTCGTATTTTAAAAGCTACCTTATATGCTTTAATTCTTGCAAACATACAGCGCACAAAATCAATCAGTACTACCTCGACTGTCATCCATTTCGCCGTCCCGTGAGTGCTCGGACTGGATGTCTGGGGGGGTCTGCAGGACGGCCACGCTGTTCTGGTTTATAATCCTCAACTTCAACTTTGGCTTTGACCGTTTTCTTCTTGGAGCTGTAGCTATGAGGCTCTGTAACTGCGTCATCCCTGATTCGGTCAGGCACACCCCGTCCTGGGTGTAGGTCTTGGGTGGGTCTGCAAAAACAATATCCAAGGATGCAAATTAAAACTCTCGCTTGAATTCTCTCTCACTGAGAAGTTGACTCACGACATAAAACACCCACATCAAGGCAATGCCACTGCTGTTAAATAATCATCTACGAAATGCACGACTAACTAAGAGTACATGACTGAAAGTAAGAGCAATTGGCCAAATTTCCTTAAGTTACAGGCAGAAAGGTTGCAAGTTTTTAAAAAATGGTCTTCCAGGCCTGGCGGGTGTGCTCGCTGGTTAGAGCATCAGCCTGTGCATCAGGGGTCAAGGGTTTGATTCCCAGTCAAGGGCACGAGCCGGGGTTGTAGGTTCGATCCCCGGCCCTGGGTGTGTGGGAGGCAACCAATCTACGTGTCTCTCTCATGTCGATGTTGTTCCCCACCCCACCCCACCCCCACCCTTCCACTCTCTCTAAAACCAACGGAAAGAAATATCCTCAGTTGAGAATTAACAAAAGATTTTTTTTAAATCAAAAAAATTAAAGAAAGAAACAAACAAATAAATAAACGTCTCCCTGGCATTTCCTTGTTCACGTGTCAACATAAGGATTTAGAAAGAAAGCACTGAGGCCAAAAGCAACGCTTCAGCCTCTCAGCTGGAGCCTTTTCCTGGAGAGTCCGGTCAGACTGAATGGTGAGGACCGATTTGTACAAGAGAAACAAGGAAACGCCGGAAGCGCATCTGGAAAGCAAAGCATCGGTAGAATCCCTTACAGGGGGAGGTATAAACAAGGGGAAATCCTGCAGTTTTTAAAATCCACAGAATTGCCGCTCATAAGGACAATTTCTGAACTATCCAGATACTTTTGGGTATGGTGACAGCAAACAGAAGTAAACAAGAGGAGGAGAGCTGAATGACAGCACCACCGTCATCGCCATTCTAGGCTGACGGGCCGTAGAAGAAATGGCAATAGACAGAGGTAATGCTAAGGGCACCTGTAATGAGGCCTATTTTCTGCTCACTGATAACTACGCACAGTAATAGATCAGTGAAAAGAGCAAGCGCGGAGTTAACGGTTATTTCATGGCCAACGGGGTGAGACTGACAGGAATCCTGTCCCACTAAAGCTGGGCAAGATGAGCCTTTAAATACCAACTGTAGAAATGATTACCAACATTAGGGAATCTAGACCGAGCACCCACATGCTTAAGCCAGGTCTCATGTGCACGTGAAAGTCAGTGGCGTCAACAATTACACATTTATATTTTTTTGTAAAGAACAGCCAAATAGGGCCCTCGGACCTTACCTAGCTCCTTCACTTTTGTGACGATCTGTGCTACGAGGGAGGAGTCGCAGCAGTCTGAGGAAGGCACTGGAGTGAAAGAAGAGAGTCATGCAGGTTTTTGGGGGAGGGGAAAAGATGAAATATATTTAAAGTATTACAAATGATTAAAATTCCTATTCCTATGACCATTCTCCTAAAATAAATGCTTGAAAACTAAACAGGGTTTAAAGGCTGTCTTTAAAACATGCGGGTGAAGGAAATACACAAGTAAGGAGGAAACACTGATCAAGATAAAGAACCAGCCCGGCCGGCGCGGCTCAGCGGTTGAGCATCGACCCACGAACCAGGAGATCGCGGTTCACTTCCAGTCAGGGCGCATGCCCAGTAGGGGCCATGCAGGAGGCAGCCGACCCATGACTCTCATCATTGATGTTTCTCTCTCTCTCCCCTTCTCCCCTCCTCTCTCTGAAATCAAGACATGTTAAAAAACCGAGTTAAAGAACCAACGTCCTGGATTTCTATGCACTGTTACCACCACACGGCTGAGACTTTTAAAAGCAAAATTGCATTTTATAGCTGAAAGATACGCTTATTTTACTTTATGTAAACAAATTGTTTTAAGCTGGAATAATGAGAGTAATAAAACTAACTTAAGCTTCATGCAATACTTGCTCAAACCAGTTTCGCCAAAGGAAGGGATTCGCGCAAAGCCCGCTCCCCGGGAGTGGCCGGCGGCCCGGCGGGTTCCCTCACCGTTGGATGTGGGCACGTAGGGTCTGCACATGCTACAGTCAAAGCCAGAGTCGGCCGCGCCCTCTACGTCCTCTTCGGCGTTCAAGTTCTGGCAGGCGGCGTGCATCCATCTGGAAAGACCGCATTTGTACGTGAAAAGGAAAGAAAGAACTATACTGAGAATGGTTTTTGTTTAAAAACAGGAGTTGCCAGGCCCCACACTTCAAGCCCCCAAGCCTAAAATGCTCCCCACCTCGCCCGCTGACACACAAACACGGTCAGAGCGGCGGAGGAGGGAGGGAAGGGAATGAAATGAGTACGAGGAAGGGAGCAAAAGCCTACACAAGGCAGGCCAACGGTCTGACGACCGCACACTGAAGACCTGGACGCTCGCCGGAGCCAGTGCACAGACTGAGAGGCTGCACATGGTGTCGTGTGCGCCCCACGGGGGCCCCTGCTCAGCCACTGAGGCTGAGTGGTAACCGGGAAACAAAAGGAGTCGTCTGGCCCTGGAACTGGGAATTGCAGGCCGAGTCCTTAGACGCCTGCAGCGCCGGCCGGCACTGCTAACACTACCTGGGGAGCCAACTGTGCACACGGCACGAGGGGAGCCGGACAACAGGACAGCACTTGACTCGGAGGCTCCACGCAGACGGTGCAGGGGGAGCGGGAGTGGCACCTAATATCTATCTAGAGTTAGTGTCGAGAGCTTTAAAAAGTGGTTTAAAGAAAACAGTGTGTGCAGTCCTTTGCAAAATCTAATAAAACATTCAGAAACCCTCCTAGGAAAATGCATATATGTAGACAATGATTTGGCTGCATCTAATTTCAAGGGATGTATAAACCCTCAAAAAGGCCCAAGTTAAAAATCTCTGGCCTGGCCCTGGCCAGTGTTGCTCAGTGGTTAGAGTGTCGGCCTGGGCACCGAAGGGTCTTGGGTTTGATTCCCAGTCAAAGGCACATACCTGGGTTGCAGGTTCGATCTCCGCCCCAGTTGGGGTGAGAGTGGGAGGCAACCAATCGATGTGTGTCTCTCACATTGACGCCTCTGCCTCCCCCCCTGCCCTTTCTACTCTAAAAATCAATGGGAAAATATCCTCAGGTGAGGATGAATGGGGGGGAATCTTTAGTCTGGAACTGAGAAGACAAAACTGGAAACTTCTCTGGGTCTCTCGCAGACTACACATCTGGAAAGCAAAGCTGCTTCTTAAATTTAACAACCGTTTGTGCTCGTTTCGCCCCGCCCGGCTCCGAGCGGGGCGCGCACAGTACCTGTCGCACTGCCGGCACTGCAGGATGAGGTCTTCCTCCCGGTAGTTCCGGCAGCAGACGGGGCAGGAAGACAGGCTGGCACAGGGCGCGCACTGCGTGTAGTTGTTCTGCCACTCGCACCTCAGGCCCGCGGACGTGGCGCCGCAGTGTCGGCACCAAACGCACCTGAAAGCCGACGTCCCCCCAAGTCGCAATTTTACTTAGTTGTTCAGCGAGTATAACTCAAGAAGCTACGCGTGAGCACAAGAGGGGAAATTATTTAACTCACAGTTGAAAATTCTGACTCGTGATATCTATCATGGTAAACATGCATTACGCAGTTAAGCAGACACGGCTGATTTTAAAAAGAGCAGTAGCGCGGGCAAGTTCTGAGCCTGAGGATGAACGGGAGACGTAAACCCCGGGTACCATTTGCACTTCCAGCCTCCTTTGGGAACCGTCTGCAAGGGAGGGTCGAGGCAGTAGGTGTGATAACTGATGTCGCAGTCATCGCACAGCAGGAGTCTCCCAGGGTCCGTCGCCTTCCCGCAGGCCTCACACACGGTGCACTCGAGACACCGCCAACCTTTGCTGAGAACCACTTTAGTGATCTGGAAGAGAAACAGCCGGCCCCCGTGGTTTATACATCAACCCAGGCCGATCCACTCAGTGAGTTCTGCAGAGGCTGACGATCATTACGTTGACACCATACAAGCTGTGCCTGTTTATTTCTGGGTTTTAAAATATTCCCAGTTAATTTCTAAAATAAAATATTCAATGTTTATTATCCTCATAAACAAAAATTCTAATTTGTTTATATTTAAGAGTGTTAAGGGTTCTCAGACCAAAACGTTTAAGAACAGCAACCTTATCTTGAAGGTTCTCCAGAAGGACATCAGGAAGCTTAAAGAGAAGCTTCGAAAGGTTCAAACTTACCCACAAATAACTGCCTGACACAAAAAGGCTCAATGTGTTTTAAAGGAACAAAATCCCGACTCCCTTCAATATACTATCACAGTGCACAATGTCCACGTTCGATCAAAATCTACTAGATGCGAAAAGCAGCAGGAAAACATCTCCAAACGAGCAGGAAGATTAGTTCATACAGGGAGAAGTGCCATTTAAACACAAAGACATGAAGGGAAAAACTTAAATTCAAAACTACAAGATGATAAACGATAAAATGGAACTGAGATTAAAGAATAAAGTTACCTGAAAAATCCCCTGGCTGGGCTTCAACTAGATTACACGCTACCTAACAGCGGCGAGTTTTGGGAAATGTGATAGAAACTATACAAAGTACAACACAGAGAAAAACGGGGGCGGGGGGGCACAAAGTGTCAGTAATTGGGGGAGAATGTCATGCAGTTTCTCTCCCACAAACACACACAAAGTGAGATTCTGGAAAGGGGGGGAGGCAAAGGAAACAGGAAAAATTTTGAAGAAATATGGCCAAGATCGACCCAACTGATTAAAAACATCAACCTCCTGGCCCACGGAGCCTAACGGAGCACCCCGGGTACACGGTCAGGCTGAGAAGAGGGAGTGCGGGGAGAGGCCCGGAGGGCTAAGACTTTTTATGAAATACTCTCAACTTTTATAATTAATAAACAGGATGTATCAACTAAACTCAGGCCTTAGAAGTAACAGTATGAAGTATCTTTTAAATTAAATGTATGCCTTTTTATGTTTTACCTTTTTTCAAGACAATAGCAGGATAACTGCTACAATTCAAAGACAATAGATTTACCGAGTTAGTTTCTTCAGGTAAAACCTGAAAGGCAATACTGAAAGTATCTAAGTGTCGTCACGTACGTACAATTACCGACAGTGTTTCAGTAATTCTAGGAACTGGAAGCGGGGTTCTACCCAAATCAAACACAATCAAATTCAACTGCAACTGTGTTACGTCACTTAAACGTAAGCGTGTTTACCTTAATACTGACGCAGTATGGATGGTAGCATTGCCCGCACTGGGAGCAGGCCAGCAACCTTCCCTCCGCGCCTTGGCCGAAGCTGCCGCAGACCACGCACATGTCCTGAAACGAGGAGCACGCGGGCGCCTTTCAAATGAGGCACCAGGCGAACGTTTGATGACATTTTCAAAGCACCTTCTTTGCTAACACAGCTCCAGCGCTAGGCATCAGGTGGCCTCGGCGGGCGTAGGGGGGAAACGGGCCGGGGGTCGGGAGTGGAAACCGCGCGCAGGGGGTGCAAACCTGATGCAGAGTGAACTTGTCGCTGCTGGAGAACAGGACCACCGTGTTGTGCATGGAGTTCTCGTCTTCGTCCCTGCTCGACGAGGCATCGGCCGCGGACACCTAGGGACGCGGGACAGACAGAACACCGGGGAGTTTATCCCAGGGCCGCAAGGCGGCGTCGGCGCGCAGAAGGCCGACGGATGTCGTTCACCGCGTCGGCAAAGCAGCCGTAGGACTGTCTGCAGAAATGCGGAGACGACCTTGGAGACTCCAACGCCTACTCCCGATTCGCACACAGAAAAAGGTCAGCAAGGTACGAAGGGACAGCGGGGTCCTCACCCTGACTCAGGGCGTCGACTAAGAAAAACACAACAGAACCAGAGCCGACACCGTATGTTGTGATGAAAGACTCAGCGCTGACTCCCCGGGATCCAAACAAGACAAGGCCACCGACCTCGCCAGGTCCAGCGGCACTGTGCTGCCGGCATCGCAGGCGCAACACGGAATCAGGAAGGCTCCCGGCGGAAGGGACGTAACCCCTTGTTTGCCGGCATGACTGCGTGTGTGCAACACCCAATGAACTCTACAGATCAGCAAGGGGAAGCGGCGAGGGAGCTAGCGAGGCTGTAGGAGGCAAAGTCAGCGCGCGGAAACGAGCGCTGTTTCTAGGTACCAGCAGCCACAGCCACACTATGAAACTGGGATCACGCTGCCGTCTACAGCGGCATGAAAAATACGGGCGGCTTAGAAACGCATCTGCGAAACGGGGAGAGAAACCTGTGTGTCAAAAACTAAGTAACGTCACTGAGAGAAATTAAAGCCCTGAAGAAATGGAGAGATTCGCAAAGTTCATGGGGTAAAAGGCTCAATATGGTTAAAACGTCCATTTCCCCTACACTGATCTGTAGTTTGAATGCAAATCCAACCAAGATCCCACCGAACTGATTTGTAGAAATTGACAAGCTGATTTTATAATTCTCACAGAAACACGAAGGACTTAGAACATCCGAGAGAACTTAAAAAGTAGAAAATCAAGAGGCTCACGGTGTCTGATTTCAAGAGCAGTTACCGAGTAAGAAATCAGGAGAGCACAGTACTAGCCTAATGACCGAGGAAACTTTAAGAGATTCCAAAATTAGATCCACAGACAGACAGACACCTGATTTTCAAAACGATGCAAAGGCAATTCAGAAAACGGCACTGGAACAACTGGATGTTCAGTGTCCCGAAAAGTAAACTCTGACCCGTTCTCACAGCCGCCATAAAAGTTAACTCGAACGCGATCAGAGATTAAATGCGAAACCTAGAACTTCTCCAGAACTTCCACAAGACAACACTGAGGACCTTCATACCCTTGGGTTTACGCAAACATTTCTCAGACACCCAAAACACAATCCACGGAGGAAGATAAATCAGGCTCTGTCGAAATGAAAGCATCTGGTCTACAAAAGACTCAGTTAAGAAATGAAATGAATTTGCTTTCTTAAAAAAGGACCGGGCCCCGTGTCCCGACTCCTTCTGTAGTAAAATTAAACAATCCCACCTGTCTCCTGATCTTAAAACAAAAACTAGAATTTGAAAATCAGAATTTGGGGAGAATAGTTACTGCGGGAAACATTACTTGCCAAATAGTTTTTTTCAATACACCTGTAAATAAAGCCTCATCGTGTGTCAATCAGCAAATACTTGTCAATCTTAAAAATGTGAGAGTCACAAAGTCCTTCACATCTCAGGGTCGGTGCTCACCTGCAACCTCGCGTTTCTTCCGTGAACCGCTTTACAACGCTGAGAGCAGCTACACCGAAAACTCAAAACGCCAACAGAGCTTTTTCAGCTAAACAAGACTATGACAGGCGTTCGCCCTTTTTTAAATAATAAAGAAAATATATTGCATTTGGATTTCGGGGGAGGATCGGCATGGAAAGAACAGAATCAAAACGGAAGGCAAGAGAAAAAAGGTAAGAAAGTAGAAAACCTGACCAGAAGTTTGTGGTTTTTTGTGTGTTTTTTAAAAAGCACAGTAGAGATACAGTAAAATTAACAATTTTAGCATCTACATAATTTGCTGCCCATGAGATCAGCGTGGAGAGTGGACGTGTGGAGGGTCAGAGTGAACGTAAGAAGGAGGGAGCCTTACCCCGGGCAGCACGACAGCCCCCATTCCGCTTTTCAGCTTGGACCTGCCTCTGCCGCCCCGGCCCGACAGTCCTGCACCGCGAGGCCTCCGCTTCCCTGGGAACCCCGACCCTCGGCCCTACAGGACAGACAAGGAAAAGTCAGCATTCGGTACAAGCCCCAGAGAATTTAAGACCCAAGTGGGAGATAAAACATCTTATTAAATGTTACACAAAGAGCTGCTTCTTTCTTTTAATTCTGATCAAATATTGAGACCAGGATTATTATTTGTGTCTTTCAATATATTCTGTGTATTTCTATCTTTCAATATGTATTCTGCAAATTAAAAAAGACATAAAGTGCCTATAACCTGAGAATCAAAACTCTGGGTCTGTCGGGGCGTGTGCCTGGCACCCGCAGGCCGCGGCCTCACTCCCCCCGGCCTCGTCCTGCATTCCAGGTGCCTAAGGACGCCCAGGGCCCCCAGTACGTGCACGTGCGACACCTGTACTCGGTGTGCGGGGGCGTGGGGAGCGCCTCTGGCTCCCCGGCCTCTGGGTAATCGTGGTCCTAAGAGCGCACACGTCCGGGGGACGCGTGGGCAGCTCGAGGCGCGTGTCCCTCTCACAGCCTCCCGAGTCCTGCTCTGCCCCACTCGAGACAAGTGCGCTGAGCGACGCGAGGTCGCAGGGCCGGCGGGTCGGGCTCTGAGCCACTACCCTGAACCGCCGCCTCCCCCAGAGCCCGCCCGCGCGGCTCCTTGCCGGAGAACTGTCCGTCCGTCCCGCAATCCCTCGGGTGTCTGTGTGGCTGAACGCGTGGCCTCTCTCTCATCGTACTTAGAGGGGCGTTTTTTACAGACAGGAAAACCGGGGAGGGGGGAAAGGCTTGCTTTAAATCATCTCTGAGGACTTAAAACGGAAATAACTTATCGGAATTTTTACCCAACATGAGAAAAAAATTCTATGGGAAAACACGTTAAATTCCCCAATATTTTAACAAGTTAAAATACTAGGGTTACGTGTTGTGGGGGTTTTCTTGTTTATACTCAGACTTATTACTACCTCAAAAAACCTGGCACCTACATATCCATATATATATATTGAAAATTATGAAAATACTCAGGAAAATGCTTTGCTGTTTTTTCCCTAACAAGCTAAATAGTGTACCTTGTGCTCAACTGATGTCCCTCATCACAGCGTGAAATGCTGAACTCAGTACCTATTTGGCAGAACGCTTTCCAAGTTGATAATTAATGATTATATCGTGAGTGTAAGACTCATACACACGAGTGAAGGGGGGGTGTCTACTTCTCCGTCTGTTTTAATAGCACAGCCACCTACCAATTTTCAAACTGCCCCCCCATCCTCTGAAAGCGCTGTCCTTTGGGTCCCCTGAGCTTCTCTGACCAAAGGGACCGCAGGGCTGCACTGGACCGTTTCTTCTAGTCCTTTCATTAACAGGTAGGAAACCCGTTTTCTTTAAGTGAGTGATTAAATCAAGACTCTAATAATCTCCGTTTATTTTTCCCCAACATCCAATGACACAGGTAAGAATAAGAAAATCAGTGGTACTTGCTTCAAAACTGTCAAAGAGTCATCTTTTATACTCTGAAAACGAGTGTTTACAGTTTCAGCACCTTGCATGACATCAGAATGAGCTCAAAGACCAGTTCTTCCAACGCTGGTCGGAAATAAAGTGGCCTCTGCAGCTCCTCTGAACCTGAACCACCTCGCCCCAGAATTACAGCGAATGCAGGGGACCACGGCAAGCTGTCCTCCAGCCAGCAAAAGGTTTCGACTTTTCAAACGGTTAACAATTTTTCAAGTTAATTTTCTGCCCTTCAAAACGCACCAGACAACGTAACGTACTTCAAGGGCTAGCAGAGTGGCCGGGGCACGGAAAAGGGGCCCTGTGACTTTGAGGGTAACGCAGCCAATAAAATCTGCTGTGTCCTGGCATTTCCTCTGCATCAATTAGCACAGTAACAGCCTAGTGTCGTTTTTCTTTTAGTCTCTTCCAGGCAACAGGATTTTATGGTGTCCGAATAAATAACCAAGTCCCTAACGGCTGCCCAGCCTGTGCGACAAGGGTTTCCCCCGATAATGCTAATGACGACATAAAAGAAACTGCGGAAAAGGGCATTAAAATTCACACTGAAAATCAGACATGTAAAATTGCAATTTAATTTCCTCCCAATTCATGTTTTAAGTGCAAGCACGCTGCTGCTTCATGATTAAAGTTTTAGGTTAAAAGCATGGCTCTGGTAGCTGAACTAGTGAGAAAGGAAAGGTTCGATTCTTAACTTCTACTCGGAGAAAAGCAGACAGAAATGATACATGAATGTAAATGCGATTTTATTTACCACTTTGATGCTCCAAATGGCACTGCCAGGAAGCTGCCTGGGTTTAAAAATGTCCCGACCTTCTGAAATGTCTGGGGACCAGGAAGGCGGGCTCACTGTGTTATGGGTACTCCAAGCCCCCTAGGATATGGCAGGTGAGAAAACAGATGTGTAAAACTCAGCAACATAAAAGGTCAAAGCCAGCAACTAAGGAATTTCAGGAGAGCAAAAAACAAATGCAGACGTGTGGAAATTTAGGACACACTGCTTCAGGTTAGGGAAAATAAGCTTATCACTTACAGTGACTTTACACTTAACCGTTTGCAGCTACAATTTACATTAAATATTTCATCAATACAATGAAACATCAAAAACCAAGGCTTATATGACATCGACATTTACTTAGGCACTACAATTATAACACCAAATAAAATGAAAGTCAACCGAACTCGAACGTGAACACCGTAAACAGCTATTGCGGATTATGTTCGCCTAGCAGAGATCAGCCCCCGGGAGGGAGAATGGGTCACCTAACCTTCCAGAAGGTCCTGTAACCTCTCCTACAAGCAGCCTGGCCAGTGGGCCAAAACTGCAACCAGAAAATGCAATAAAAACCAGCAATCCGTAGAGACGGTCACTGTAAACTGTGGGAAGTTAGTGTGTGACGTTCAGGTGCAAATACCAGGACGGTCCTAGCATTTCATCCCTCCCTTTGGTGACCATTATTGTGGGTTTTGGTTTTTAGGCGACTGTTATACTTAGATCACATCCCAGGGATTAATTTGAAAAGCAAAAAAATCTTAAAGCAATTTGTCCTAAATTTGCAAGTTAAAATGCCTAAAGTACCTGATTATTTATACAAGAAACAGTATCTTATTAGAGCAGTTACAATAAAACTAAGACATTTTACTTCCAAATCACCCCATCTGGAAATAACCTGGACTAATCCGATGATGGAAAATGTTTACTCCATGAAGATACCATTTTAGAGAAAAACGCAAAACAAACAGTATAGAACCAGGTTTGAATGAGGTAATTCGACAAGGCACACTATACACTTTACCAATTAGGTGACCCAAACTAACAGCAGTACTTACCAGGTTTCTAGAATATTATCAAACTATTAATCACATAAAGATGCCACCGGGAATTTAAATAATCAACCAAAAAGAAGCTCCCGGCTACCCTCCGTGGAGCAGTCAGTCAGTGGGATAACGGCATTTACGGGGAAACCACGCCACGGAGAGGCCTCCGCGCGTCTCATCCACACAGCTGCTGGCTTCCAGCAGCCCGACCAGTTCTCTGCCCTCCCTGGCGACCTTCGACCTTCCTCAGTCTCCACTCAGTTCCTCCACTGCCCGCCTTTCCTGGGGCTGCACCCGAGAGTCCCGTCCGTGTCGCGTCCCCCGCCCCCCAAAAACAGTCTGGTCGGCAATGAGGGCTGCAAACACCCTCTCGGGTGGTTGTCTCCCAAGGTCCCATATTCTGAGCGCAGCCGGTTGGTGTGACTTTCAACTTCCCTCATACATAGAGTGTTTCCATTTTCTCACAAACTCTCAAGTTCGCCACGTCCAAACTCTCTCCCTGAGCCAGTCCGGGCTCCGCACCTAACCCGCCTTCAGAAATGGCCTGGGAGACGTGGGACCTGTTCTTCTCCCTCCACCTCTCCCCTCCTGCCTCTTCGGTCCCCTCCCCGCCACTCCTTCGGTCCAAACCGCTGGTGAATTCGGTTCATCCGATTCTCCAGTCTTGTCCCAATCACTCTGCTTCCCTGCCCTCTGCTCCCGGCCCAGGCCCGCTGCCCACACCGGCTCCCTCCAGGCAGCGGCCAGAAGGACTTCAGAACGGCAAATCTGGTTGAGCCACTGCTGCTTCAAACCCTTCAACGGTCCTCGGTGCTCTTCAAGCCCAACCCTGCCCTCTGCCGCCCTCCCACCTGGGCCTGCGGCAGGGGCCCCCTGCTATCCTTGGAACACGCCCAGGCTCTGCACCCGCCCAGCTCTGCACCCGCCCAGCTCTGCACCCGCCCAGCTCTGCACTCGCCGGAGCCCTGGGGCTCAGGCCGCCTCCAGCTCTGCCGGCTGCTCCTTCCCAAACCTCAGGTCCGGCCTCGACGTTGGTTTGTGAGTGAGGCCACCTCCCTTACCACACCTTTTGCATCTTCTCACAGATCACAATTTGTGGCTTATAATTATTTAGTGGCAGAGAGCGGGGGACGAGATGTCTGAATTGGTTCTCGCTAGTTCCACTGGTTTTTCTGAGGACATCTGGGTAACGTACATCTTAAATTCCTTTTGATAGATGGTTTAACGTTATGTCAATGGGCAGTTCTTAAAACATACTGTAAAAAGTCCTACTTGAGAGTGATGTTATGTCATCCATCATAATTTAAAAGTTGGCTCTGATGCCAAAACCGTATCTCATTTTAAAAAGCATTAATACTTCATAAACTATGGATGGACAGAAATGAAGGGTTCTACAGATCCACAGTGTTTGGGTGTCATTTCAGGGGAAATTGGAAAACCACTCGGGCTGCTACGAAGAACATATGTAATAAAAACCTGGGTAATTGCATTATGAATTTAGTAAGTATGCTCTGTAAGACACTGGAAGATAAATTACGTGTGATTTTATAGGAAAAGAAGAAAAAGTATGATGTACTGAGATATTTTGACAAAGAAGTTACCTAATATATTCCTTAGACCTTAAAACTAAAACACAGCTGTAATTATTTAGTTATAAAGTATCCTTCAGGTCTCAGCTTCGATAAAAACCAGACCGTTCAGAGGTTAGAGCCCTGTCGGCTGCAACACGGTTTACACTGTTGTTGCAGGTGAATTTACACTGAATTTACACTTGCTACACTTCGATTTAGAAGAGACCAGGCTCTTTCTGTTTGCTGCTGTGTTAATTGTTCTGTTTAAAACTTACCAACCACATCTGTTTTTTACTAAGCACTTACAATTTTTTGCATGCATAAACACATCAATAAACGCTGTAGTATGATATGAAACGTACTAATCCACCCACCAGTTATAGCCTAGAATCTTGGATTTACTCACCTACCAAAAAAAAAAAAAAAAAAAATCAACCTGCCAAATGCCCTGTTACTCTTTACAAAGTATCTACAAAATGAACTAAAAACAAAATGTTCAAAGTATAGCTAGCTGGCAGCAAGAAAGCTAAACAGACCCGACCGCTAACAAATCCTATAAAAACTTTAAAAAAATACTACTTGCCCGGCTGGGCGTGGCTCAGTTGAGCGCCCAGGCGACGGGGTCGACTCCCGGTCAGGGCGCAGGCCCGGGCTGCGGGCTCCTTCCCCAGCAGGGGGCGCGCAGGAGGCGGCCGATCCGTGGCTCTCACCACTGATGTTTCTCTCTCTCTCCCTCTCCCCTCCTCTCTCTGAAATTAACATATTTCTAAAAAAATAAAGAAATTCACGTAACAGAATAACGGATTTCCAATATAAGGCCGTGCCCATTCCTGCTCAGGAGCATACGATCCCAGTGCCTCAGCAATGACCTAAGAAGGCAGGCGCTGCCTGGTCCCGGGCGGGGCTCCTGTGCGCACGCTCGGCAGCGTCCCAGCGAGTGATCGGCGGGGGCTGTTCGGGGCCCAGCCACGACCAAGATAACGGGGAGGGAACCCGCGGCCGACAGAACGCTCCTGAGGTTAGCAGCAAATTATGAAGCAGGAGCGAGACAGTGACGGCCGAGGAGGAGGCAGGACACCCGCAGGCTGGGGGAGAGGACGGCAGAGCAACAGCAAGCGCGAGGACAGGGCTCGATAAAACAGGGGACACCCGGGAACACACACTACTCAGAACACTCGTCAACAGAAAAACAATCCTAACGGTCCCGCAGCTGGGACAGGTGTCTCTAAATAAGGAGAGATGCTGTAAAATTTAACGGGAATATTTACGATGCCATATCCTTACAGAATGTAATGTGAATTATCGGAACCAAAATTAAGTTTGAGAATTAAATTTCCATTGCTAAGATCTTTTCAGAGCCAAGACTACATAATTATTATACATAAGTATTCAAGAAATAAAAAAGGAAAAAACAAAACAAAAACACAAGAGAAGACAAAGGGGCAGAAAAACCGGTCTGCGAATAAATACCTCCCTTGGTTGACAACAGTGTAACTTGCCGTCTTTACAGAATAAAAATATGTCTGGGCCTGATTTAGAGATGAATTCTCACATTAAAATAAAATACAATCTTATTTTTCTACTGATCTTACAATTCCAAGAGCAGATAATCAAGACATTATTCCTATAAAAAGTCAAAGTTTCAATCAATTTAAATGGTGAGACTTGAAACGCCAAATTGCCGCTGTGACTAAACACTTCTGCAGTGTTTGATATCTGGCCATTTTATAGAAAGTTCAGAAAGTAGGAATTTTGTAGAATAAGTAACTCTTAGGTCCAGTGTCTCCGCTTTGCACGTAGCTTCACTCAAGTCCCCGTTAAAAAGAACTGGATCTGACCCTTAAGGGGTAGAACCCACATTATTAAAACAATCCCGGGAGGCGCTAGCTCCCTTCCCTTCCTAAAAATCAACAGTACAGTTCTGAGACTTTTCCAAGAAACCAGTTATAAATCCTAACCTGCAATGTTAGTTACACTCTACCCAAAACTTTGCCTTTTTTTTTTTTTTTTTTTTTAGGCTCTATTGTTACTGTAGCCTAGAACTAAAAAAAAAAATAAGTATCTTCTACTAGAAGCTATGATCAAACAGATTAATTTGCATCTCGCAACTGAGCTGAAATTCCAGATAAGCCCACCCCAAGTTTAACAGTGTAAATTCACAGCTTTCTCCAAAGATGTTCCAAACACCCAAGCCAAGGTCACCTGTCCGGTCTCCCTGAAGGCGGGACCGCGGTTCTCGGACCAGGGCCACCCACAGAGCCGCACGACGCCCGCGCCCTACCTGTTTGGACCGAGGTCTGCCCGGAGAGAACTTTCTCTTGGTGATGGCCGGCTTGCCCATGCCGATTTTTGGAGTGACCGCGAAGTACGTGGTGGGCAGGATGTTTCCCACAGAGGCACCGAGCGCGGGGGGGTAGGGGCGCAGCACGTCGCGCGTGGGCAGGTCCGAGGGGCGGGCTGGGGAGCACGCGTGGGCCTTGCTCGTGTCCGCTGCGGGCGGGCGCGGCGACTCCGGCCCTGTGGGCGATGCGGCGGCTTCCTCACGGCCGGAACCGTCTTTCGCAGGGCTCTCGGGGGCGACGGGTGTCGCAGGGCCTGCGCCCCTCCCCGCTTCTCCCTGCACCTGCCCCAGGGCGCCGGGTCCCGAGGGGCCCGCGGTCCTCTCCTCGCTCGGGGACGCCGAGGCCTCCAGCACCGCGGGGCCAGGCAGGGCGGCTTCTGGAGGCTGGGCCTCGGCCTGCGGCGCCTGGAGCGCGGGGACCACGCCGTCCTCTGTCACCTCCAGCGTGTCTTCGCGGGGACCTCCGGCACAGGGGTGCGACGCTTTACAGGGCGGCTCCACTGTCCCATCATCGACTGCATGAGAAGCCCGATTTTCCAATTCAGGAAGCATGTTGTCTTGAGATGACTCTGCAAAGTTCGGGACACGCGCGGTGTTAACGGAGGTGTGGATTTTCACGTCTTTGCCTATGAGGGGGTGTGAGGCGTAAACTTGCCGCACAAACACAACAGACCAGAAAACCTCCGAAAACGTGGTCTAAATAGTAGGATCCCCAGGGAGTGAGGTTATTTCTGGTAAGAACATTAAAATAGCATTTCTAATATAATTCTATCACACACGTAAAATGTTTTACAACTTGAGCGCTTACAAAAGTATTTAAAACTTTGCAGGTGAAGCTGTGCTCGATCAGCGCTGGGCCGCGAGGCTCCGGGAGGCTCGGGAGGGCCTGCGAGGGCCCCGAGGAAAGAGAGGCCCGGCCTAGAGCAGAAGCTCTCCTGCGGCCGCAGGCGCCCACCAAACTGAAGCGAGCGGCACAGGGCCGGCCTTGCCTCCCCGGGGCCCCAACGCCCTCAGTGCGGAGCCTCCTTCCTCGCCTCCAACTGAGGAAGCCAACCTGGCCAGGCAGCGAGCATCACTCGGTGTCAGAAAGGCCTCCGGTCGCCCACCAGCAAGTTTCACATCAGGGGGCTAGTGTTAGACCGTCACCCCAGCCTCAGGGGACGGTAACCGCGAGGTCCGCTCGCAGGGGCCCCAAGAGCTCCACCGAGTAAGGCCGCCGGTCAGAAGCACTCGGCACCTCGCGCACCAACCACCGCGGCGACTGCTCAGTCGCATTAACAGGGACACTAATGCCCCTTCTACACTTCGCCACGGTGAGTGAAATGCACCCACGTTCTGGTATCAAAACGAAACCTCACTTCTCATTCCCACCTGACTGAAAGACCGTAGTTGAGGAGAAAACGCCAAATAGCACAGCGGATTGCTCCTAATACGGTTAAACACAAAAACGCTCTAAAAATGCTTCCGCTCCTCCTAGAGAACGTCCCATCCTGCAGAATCCCACTGCCCCTTCTCCGCAAGGACAGGGCCACTTAACTGAAAGACGTCATTACTGCGACGTGCACCTAAGCGGCAGGAAGCAACTCTGCAGGGGAATTAATCTGAAAAGTCGGCAAGGACACGAATCTGCACAGAAACCACAGGCAGGGCGGGAAGGCCATGGCATCAGGCAGCGAGGAGACCGCGCCCGAGGCCTCCCGGGGCTGCTCCCGGCGAGGGCCTGAACCTCTGTGAACTCCCCAGCAAGGAGCCGCGCCTTCCCCAGCCCTGCTCCCTCCACAGCAACCTGAGCAAGGTTTCTATCGGCTGCCAAGCGCCAATTTCCAAGATCAGCACAGAACCTCGTGCTCCGGCTCGTGAGCAAGCAGGGCGAGGACGGGCAGGGAAAACACTGAGGGTTCTGACTGCACTGTGACAAGACTTATGATGATAGATAATAATAAAGCTTTGCCCTAGTTTTCTTAACTTTACATAACTTTTAATGAGTTAAGTATAAACTTAACCTCACAAAAAATCTCACACTTTTTATATATATATAGTCAACCTATAACACACAATTTCACATAAACTACCACAAACTATCAGATGAGGCCAAGATTAAATTTAGCAAGTAGTTTTCCCCCATCCTGGTCTCTCATTAATTTCAGATCCTCAAGTACAGTAATAGCTGTTATCAATATTGCAAAAAGCTGCATTGAAATAACTGAAATAACCCTCAACAGGACTGAGACGACCTAAAATAAATGTTTCACTGTCTCTGCATGGAACATCTCACAACCAGCAACGGCTCTAATTAGTAATAAACAAATGTAACTGAAGGAGAAAGTAACATTACTTTTTAATGAAAATCATTTGACCCCTGAACAAAACATTTACTTGTGATTAACTCTAGATTATAGCTCAGCTACAAGTATCTATGTGCCCTTTCCCCTATTACTTTCTGTCTGAAGTTATTTTACTAAAAACTCCTCTCTGAACAATTTCCTAAGTTGTCTTGGCTAAGTTTTATTTAGGGTACTGAAATTTTAGCAGCCATTCACATGTTCACTGCACACACACATTTTCTCCAGAAAACAGACGATATCCATTGTGGAAACTCTCTTACCATCTGGAACAATTCCAGGTGCAGACTCCTGACCGCTGGCATCTTTGTTAACTGCTTGCTCCAGAAATACCACAGGGTCTTCAGGGCCTTCAACTTCCATCTCATTGTTATCTTAACAGAAATGTATTGACTCTTTAGCTCAGAATGAGTTCTCCTGCTTTTGGTAACTTAAGTCAACAAGTATCACTCTGCTTTACTGAGGGCAACTTATCACCCAAAATGCCATAAATAATTCTTCCCATTTTCCTATTCTGAACCCAATATATGTTTACATTTTTTAAATTGTGGAAAGTATAATGAATTAAGAGATAACTGGCATTTTATTATTTTAAATATATACTGTATACTGATGGTGTCCTGGAATAAAATATAAGTAATTAAGAAGCGTCTACTAAACCCCCTGCAGACAGTAATACGGGCTTTATGGAGGTTGTCACTCATACTGATGAAAATAAAAAACAACCTGGAAAGAAGTTCTGTTTCTTCCTCTAAGGATCCTGTTATCATGTTTACAGCCAACAGTACACCGCTAAAAATACCTGAGCAAAATTTTGGGCTCTAGAGGCGAAAATTATAGCCCTGGCTGGTGTGGTTCAGTTGGTTGGGTGTCGTTCTATGCCCTGAAAGGTTGTTGATTCTACTCCCGGCCAGGGCACATGCCCGGGTTGTGGGCTTGATCCCCCGTAGGGGGTAGACAGGAGGCAGTCAATCGATGCTCTGCTCTTACATAGATGTTTCTCTCCCTCCCTCTCTAAAAGTCAATTTAAAAGAAATATATGCCCTTATTGATTTTAGAGAGGGAGAGAGGGAGAGAGAAACATCAATGAGGAGAGTCATCGATCGGCTGCCTCCTGTGCACCCCCTACTGGGGATTGAGCCTGCAGCCTGGGCATGTGCCCCGGCCAGAAAATCAAACTACAATCTCCAGGATCATAAGTCAATGCTCAACCGCTAAGCCATGCTGGCCGGACTAAAAATAAATTTTTAGAATTTTTTAAGAAAAAAAAAAAAAAAAGACATTCTAAAACTAAAACTTGTCTAGAGTGAAATAACGCAGACTGTGGAGCGCAAACTAGGACCTATAACCAAACACAGAGGAACCCGCACTGTTGGCTGAAAGAATACACCTGGAGGAAAGCACACCAGCCGGAGGTTCAGTCATCAGCCTCAGAGGTGATCGGGTCACGTGTACATTTAAACTAGGCGGAGAAATTAAGAGTAAGATGGGACCTGGCACACAGGGGTTCCTCGTTAGCACTGAAGCAGGAGGTTGGAGGCTGGGGGGCGGAGTGTACCTGCAGGGACACCGGCCAGCTCCACGCCCGCGCCCGGCTGCAGGGCGCCCATCTCGGCCGCCAGGTGTTTGCAGTACGTGCAGATGTAGTCTTCTCTGGGCTGAGAATCCAGTTCCTGGTCTGCTGGTTTGTCACATTCCAAGTGAACCCACCTGCAGTGATACATGTTTTTTAAAAAAGTTTCCCAGTTAAAAGTCAAGCTCATAACGCAGGGCAGAGAGAAGCAACTGCTGAAAACCTGGACACAGGAGGTGCTGAGGCCGACACGGAGAGATTACGGGGCTGGCGACTGGGAAGGCGCTAGATACGGAACCTGCATTTGTGCAGGTCCTTAGAGGTGCTGACACACTTCATTTCCACACCGTCAAACTATTTCCTCTTTAGTTTCTCCTGTTAATACTCATTTCTGGTCCTGTCTTTTGCCCACTGACTTCCTGAGACTGTGACTCGGCTCCGCCCACAGCAGCCCTCAGAACTGAAGGGACGCTGGGTGCTGGAGCTGGAGCGCGCGGGCACGTGGCGGGCACGTGGCGGGCACGTGTACCACTCAGCGGAGCTGAGGAAGCCCGTGGACGGGATAAGGGCCGCTTACCTTTTGCACATGTTACAGTGAAGCATGTCCTTCTGCAGCTCTGGGTTGTAGCACTTCCCGCAGAAAGGACACAGGTTGTCCTGCTGCTGGTAACAGCTGTCGCACACCAGGCAATTGTGGTGCCACTGAGGGCTAGACCGTGTGCCGCACTCGACACAGATCCTGCAATTCTAAACGCCAGGAGAGACGAAAACAAAACCAGGGCGTTATGCATCTGTATTGGGGTTCTGGTGCAAACCTTTCTGAACTCCACGAAACACCTGCGGGTTATACATCAGGCTTTAACTTTCATGACGTTAACTCAGGGTGTTTCTTTTTGAAAAAGCAGTTTGTTTTGAGCATCTGGTAAGACGTCACTCAATTTGCACTAAAACCTCCAGGAAAATGTAAATAGGGGATGGAGAGATCCAGGAAAACATAAACAGGGAGGGGGAAAACCAAGAACACGGCAACTACTCAAACTTCAAAAACAGGACACGTGCTCCAGAGCCGGGGGAAGCCCGTGTGGAGTGCGTCTCCTCAGCTCCCTGCAGAAAGCAGACTGGTGCTGCCCGGGTGGCTCCACTGGCTTAGAAACCAAAATCAGGGGCGCGCACTACAGAAGTGCCATCCCCCACCCCAAACGACCTGGTGTCTCAGATTGTGAGACTCATCCCTCCACACCCAAATCCAACTACGGCCCCTCGCATTTTCAGAACAGAACGGCGGCCGCCTCCGTGCCTGAGAGTTGGCCTTAACGAGCCCGGAGCAAGACGGACAGACTGCGGGGCCCTCACTGCCCGCCCGACGTTCCGACCTAAACCACCAAGGGGAGCTGCCTCTTTCTGAGCTGCTGCACTGACTTGCCGGCCAAAGAAGAGAAACTAGCAGGAGCCACACGTCTGCCGAAGTCTCACAGGTACCATGTGATCGCACCAATATTAATGCAAAACCCCGGGGTAACATGACAAATAGACCCCAATAGCGAATCAGGAAAATATTAAGCCACATTCAAGTAAAGCTTATACAAGAAACGCAAAGAGGATTAACTATTAGAAAAGTCTATTAATAAAATTTAACACAGTCTTGGGTCTGAGGAAAATAACTTCAATAGATGCTGAAAAAGGCTTTGGGGGGAAAAAAGAAATCAAAACCCATTCCTAATTTAAAAAACCCTTGAGAAAATAAAAATGGATGGGTATTTCCTTAATGTGATAGACACACTTCGCTCAACTCTAACGCCAGCGTCTTATTAACTGGGGAACCCCCGAGGTGACCCCACTAAGGTCGGCAACAACGCGAGGCGTCTACCCGATGCACTGCTATGAACGTGGTTCTGAAGTCAGTGTGCACCCTGAAACACACAGAGGCAGGGAGCCGGAGGAGGGGAGAGAAACTGTCCTCGTGGGCGCCAAGATGGCACACTCGCAAATTCCTAGAGAACCAATCATAAATTCAATAAAAGAATTTAAGAAAGTAGCAAGATACAAAGCAAGCAATGAAAAGTCAGTAGAATTCACACGCACGAATAAGAACCTGTTGAAAGGTATAATAAACGAGACAATCCCATCTACAATAGCAACGACATGGATAAAATAGCTCAGAGTGAACCTAAGAAGTGCCTCAAACCTGTACAAACAAGCACGCTCAGGGCCGAGGCTGCACTAGACCTGAACACACGCTGACATCCCTGTTCTTGGTTAGGATGTCTCATCCTCAGGACGCCATTTCTCCCCTAAATCAATGAATACACTTAAAGCGACCCCAATAAAAACTCCAGTGAGGTGTTTCACGGAGTTAGACCAGGTGACCCTGGAGTTCGAAAGGAAAAGTAAACACGAGAACAGGCAGGAAAAATGGGAAATGGAAAGGCTCTGAGGGCACCAACACTCCCACAGCCCCTCGAATTGAAACAGGACGGCATTAGTTCATAGAGACAGGTGGATGGAATAGACTAGGAGTTCCAGAAATGACGCCAACCAAAATCGAAACCCCGTGCGGGAATCTCAAGTCAATGGGGCAAAGGGCAGTCTTGCGCGTGACTGGCTGTGGACAGCGGGGGGGCCCGCTGGAAAGAGACGTCACACCACACGCAAGGGGCAGCTCCGGTCGCTAGAGCTGGAAGCTGAAAACAGAGTGACGCAAAAACTGGGAGAAAATACGAACTCTTCTGTAACCCCAGTGTTGGGGAAGGATAATTTTAACTAAAAAATCCAGAAGTAACAGAAGACCAATAAATATGACTATAATGTGCGACAAAAGATAAAAAACAACGTAAGCAAAGTCAAAAGGGGAATAACTGGAAGAAGATACTTGCATCATATAACACAGATAAAGGTCTTACAGCCCCAATATGTAAAGAACCCTTAAATTGCGAGGTTAAAAAAAATCGAAGTCTTCAAGAGCCTGAGGCAACACACACGAGCAGACAACCCATAAAAGGTCAAAATTACCCTTCCACATATAAAAATGATCGACTTTGCCCTGGCCCGTTGGGCTCAGTGATTAGAGCATCAGCCTGGGGACTGAGGGTCTCGGGTTTGATTCTGGCCGGGTTATGTGCCTCGGTTGTGGGCCCATCCCCAGCCCCGGTCTGGGTGCCTGCAGGAGGCAACCGATCAATGTGTCTCTCTCACATCGATGTTTCTCTCTCTCTCTCCCCCTCTCTTTCTTCCACTCTCTGAAAAGCAATGGAAAAAATATCTTAGGGTGAGAATTAAAAAAAAATTTTTTTTTAATGATCAATTTCACTCAATGGAGACATGAAAATTAAAATTACATTGGATATCATTTTTCACCATAAAATGGGCAAAAATTCTAATGCTGAACAGGACACTGTTGGCCAGGGTACAGGAACCTTTCCCTGCACACGCCGCCTTCCAGGGGGCAGTGGGAAATGTCACAGGCCCCGGGAGAGGGAATCTGAGACTATCTAGGTCAAGGCCAGGGGCATTTACCCCCCAGGCAGAAATCCCACTTCTAGGAATCTGTCCTAGAGATCCTCTCCCAACCATTCAAAAACCCCTATGCACAAAATTACTGCCTTCAGAACCATCTGTTATGTAAATACGGAAACTACCTAACTACCCAAGCAGAGGCCACTGGCCAAAGAAACTGTAGCAGATAAGACAGCGGGGGAGGGGAAGGGGAGGGAAAATCTCTGAGAACTGTTACAAAGTGACTTGCAGATACTTTTTAAGTGAAAAAGGCAACATGTAAAAGAGCATACATAATGTGTGGAAGGAAAATAATTTATCTGCCTATCATTACCAAGAAGCACAGGAAGGACAAGCCAGAGAGCATGTTAGGTACCCAGAGGAGCAAATGCAGTGGACGTCTCACGGGAGGAAATGACAACTATGGGTAGAGCTTTTTATATAATTTTTGACTTCTAAAGGCATGTTAGGAGCCTATATTTTTAAAAGTTGAAATCACTAAGAAAAGGGGAATTGCCCAGCCGGCGTAGCTCAGCGGTTGAGCACCGACCTAGGATCTAGGCGATCAGGGTTTGATTCCTGGTCAGGGCACATGCCCGGGTTGGGGGCAGGGGGCATGCAGGAGGCAGCCGATCAATGACTCATCATTGATGTTTCTCTCTCCCTCTCTGTCTGAAATCAATAAAGGCATATTAAAAAGGGAAAACAGAAAAGAGGAGTACAGTCTATCACTGAGAGCAAACTGAAGTCTGTTGACTGCGCTGAGCAGCTGAGTAAGTGTGGGTGGGACCCGGGATTCGCAAGAGCGGGACAAGGCAGGACCCTCAGGGGGAGGGATCAGGACTGGAGGTCCTGGTGTAGAGCCGTTATTTATAAATTTTGTGAGTATACGCACATGTATGTGTGTGCATGTATTTGTAGCGTGTATGTGTACGTGCACAGCCACGCACTATCTCCTGCCCCATCTGCTGGAAGGGCAAGCCCAGGGCCCCTTCTCCACTCCAGGCACCAGGCCTAGGTGAGGGGACGGACTCCAGGGTGAGATAAAATGACCTTGAGCATCTCTTAGCCACAGAGTGAGCAGGTGCCCAAATGAAAGGCGAGGAGGGCAAGTCACAGGGGCACGGGAACCAGCCTGAAGAGGCTGCCAAAGGGAGCTGTGGGACACCCTGAGCACACAGAGAGCTAGCGACAGTAATGGGTCAGAGCATTAGTTTACAACCAGCAGGTGAAACCTGTCAGTGGTCAGAGCGGCGGCCTGCAGACATACCAGAGAGTCTCGGGTTTGGTCCCGGCCCTGGTCCAGGAGCGTGGGGTAGCAACCTGTCGATGTGTCTCTCTCACATTGATGTTTCTGTCTCTCCTCCCCTCTCCTTCCCACTCTCTCTCTAAAATGGAAAAAAATATCCTCACTCCTTCAATGAGATTTTTTAAAAAAACCAAAAACCTGCACCAGGCAACAGGTCCTAATATCCTAGAGGAATTCAGAGGAGGGGCAGGGTATCTGCACGATCAGTGTCTCCTTAAAGAGCTTCATTGGATCCAGGGGAGAAAAGAAAACTGGAGAAACCTGGCGGCAGCAGCTGGCGCAGACAATGGGTGCTGAGGGCACCTGCCAGGAGGCGAGCGTGAGGTGCACCGGCTGTGATACCCGAGGCGCATTCGTCACTATGCAGCCTTTTCGCCAAGAAATGCCGAACTCTACATACTCATGAGGAAATCTCAGACAGAGACAAATGGGAAAGGTGCTGGGGGGGGGGGGGGGGCAGGTGTGTGAGGGAAACTGTCCTTCAAGATCAAGAGAAGAGCTTAGGAAATGTCCCAGATTTAAGGAGCCAAGGAGACATGACAACTAAATGGAACCCCTGGCCCTAGACCAGATCTCGGACCCTACGTGGAGAGGGAGAAACTGCTATGTGGGACTTAGATCTAGTGACAAAACCGAAACACGGACGGTAGACTGGATGAAAACACTTGCGGTGTAAGCGTGCGAAGCGGGTGTCGGTGCTGTGATTAGGGAAGACGGTCCCGAGCATTAGGAAGCACACTCAGGTATTTAGGGGTGAAGGGAGCACAGCGCAGGCAACTTACCCTCAAATGGTTCAGGCCAAAAAATGAGGGGGGCAGGCAGGGAAGGGGGCTAGGAGGGAGGAGAAAGGGCGATGACGCTGAAACCCTAACCCCAGGTGAATCTAGGTAAATGGCATGTGGGTATTTTTATTTTTCAAACTTTTAAAGTTCCTGAAAACATCACCCTCATGTCACCGAGCAGCCTCACTAGATGGAGACTCTGGAGAAGGCCCCTGTGTCTCCAGCCGCCACCAGAGTCCAGCTGGACATGTACCGGGCCTTCAAATGTTCAATAAACGAGCAAACTGGGACTGCAGACCATGGCGACACATGAGAGAATTCAACAGAAAGCCCCGTGCTGATTCCGTGGGTACGTGGGCACTTTATAGGTACCGTCTCGATAAACCCAACACCCCTGGGAGCTGAATACCGTGAACATTCTCCACGCGAGGAAAATCGGCTCGGCAAAGTCGAGCAACTGCCAAAGGTCCTGCACTTAGTAACCAGAAAAGCTGAGATTCGACACCACAACCTAACCTTTTACCCACGTTGTAATACCTCCGTAGAACAGAATTTAAAAAAAACAACTATCCAATCCGATTCCCAGCAGGGTTACAATGGGAAAGAGACCAGCAGAGAATCGTAGGGAGCAAATTAGTCTGAGAACAGCCTTGGGAAGTGCACCTGGGAACCTGAGGACGTTTTCCAAGACAATGAAAAACATGACAAAGAAGGTAATGAATTGAGAGCAGGAAACAGCATCGTCTAGATTTTACTGAACAGTATTAAAGAGAATGTAAAGAAGGTGAAATTTCTTTTTAAGGCAAAGTTAACCAACACTCCTCTAGATCTTTCCAGGGGTCCAACTGGAGCCCGACAGTGGTCAATGTGCGAAAACCACGCTAATTAGTGCAGAACCACAGATGCATCCTGGAAGCAAATACAAACAAATGACCAAAAAAAATAAAAAATAAAGACACAAAAGCTTTTAAGCAGAAAAAAAGAACATGGCTAGGTTAACTTAAAAATAAATAAATAAAATAAAAAATATTTTTCTCCTGTGATAAGCTGAAAAAACTCTGAAAAACAAAACTGTTTCCCAAGTTCACAAAAGGCAGAGGCGCAGCACAAAACTGCACCAGACCAGGCTCCTGTGTAGCCTGAAGACAATGGCATCTTTCCAGACACACATTTCAGAAAACATACCCTTCTTCAGAGACTAACCGGGATGCCCCAAAATGGGGGGTGAAACGAGGCAGGAATTTGTAGAGGAAGTGTGTGTGCGTGTATATAGTTTTTTTGCAAAGAAAAAGTGACGAGGTTTATAGTCTGAGTTAACTTAACCAAGACAAAGGAGGAAGGAAAGAAAAATCTCTCGTTTCTGCATTTTCAATGGGAAGTGAGAGATAAAAAATTAAACTTTCAACAGTTAACATTCACAGAGTAAGATTCTGAATTGCAAATCATCGCAGGAAACAGAACTAGCTGGTCTTAAAATAGCCAAGCATTTCAATCACAACCATTAACCTCAGGGAGAGCTGGCTCTACTTAACCTTTCAGAAGATACATTTTAAATTACAACAAAGGATACAAAATTTAAAAAACGTGGGGAAAGATCATTCAACTAGTAAACCAAACCCCCAAGTATCTGGTCAAAAAAATAAAAGCGTCACACAGGATAAAGGCAGCATTATATTGATTAAGTCACAATACATGTAGCAACACCGGCCTCGCCTACTTCCTCAGTAATAGCCACAAAACACGAGTTTGGTTTAAAAAAAGAAAGTAAAATACAAGGAGAAACAAATACCAAAAATGATATGTCAATTTTACCTACGTCCTTATATGCTGTAGTCAAAACATGACTTTAACAAAATGAAGTTAAAAACACAAATACTACACCTTAAAAAGTCACTATTTCAAGTACCAAAATATCTGCAAAACCACACTGGTTAAACTGTCTGATTAAATACAATTAAGGCAGAAATGAACATGCTTAAGCACATCCTAAAAAATAAAGGCGTTAGGTCAAACGTACATAAATAAGGTTAGAAACACAGCTAGTTCGGGGACAGCCAAAACCACAGCCACAGGTAAATGCGTAGTCTCAGGCGTCCTTCCCTGGGGCGGGCGGAGAGCACGAACGATCCGGCCTGTTTCAGACGCGAGAAGGCGGGTGGCGGCGGCGGGGCGCGCGTCGCTCCGACTCCCGGGGCCCGGCCGCGAGGGAGCCCCGCGCCCCCAGCTCGCGCCGGACCCGATCGCCGATGCGGCCGCCGCTCCGCCCGAAGCCGAGCTCAGCCACACCTGGGGCAGCGCCGCCCGGAGGCCCCGCCCCAGGCCCCACCCCCGCCCCGGACCACGTGCGGCGCCGCCCGGGCCAGGCGCGCACCTCACCTGCGCGGGGGCGGGGCCAGGCGCCCCGTTCCCCCGGCGCCTCCCCTCACCCCCTCCCCCGCACCCCACTCCCGGACCCTCCCGGCAGGTGCCCCCGTCCAGGAACCTCCCCCCCCAGGACAAACAGCCCCCCAAACCAGCCCCTGGGCCAGCGCCCCCCTTCCCAGCGCCGGGAACAGGCTCGGCGGGCCCCCCTCTCCGCCCGAGCCCCGCAGCCCCGGAGCTCCAGTTGGAAGCGCCCGGTGCCTCGCCTCCAGGGGCCACCCCAAACAGAAGCGCCAGGACAGGGGTCCCTGGGGCGCGTCTCTGTGCCAATGGGACGGACGAGAATGGGAGGCCGCAGGGAGACCACAGACGTTCCCCCGGGAGGGCTCCGGGCGTCCCGAGATCCTGGAAGTGTCTCAGGGAAATGCTAAGCGAAAGCCACTGGTGTGACTTCAACCGGCCTGCGAGGAACCGCAAAGCAGATTTTACCACCCGCACTCAGCATCTGTGTGTCGCTATCAGTCCCAGGCGCGGTCGGAGACAGGAGGAAGGTGCGGGTTTGCAGAGTCGCGGGGAAAAGGAGACGCGGCGCAGCCGGGCTCCCGGCCCCCTCGCAGCACGTGGCGGGGGTCACCCCAGGACAGCTGCCCGCAGCTCGCAATGGGCGGGGGCCGCGCCTCTGCACCACGGGGGCAGCCTCCCGGCGCCCCGGCCCGGTGGCGTCTCACACCGGAGTCCTGGGGTCAGCGACGCGCAACCAGGACACGCGGGAAACACGGGCACCCCGCGACCCCCGCCAGACACCAGCGCCCCCGCAACGGCGCTCTCGGGAGCGACGTTAGGAAGCCGAGGGAAGGCCTGACACAGTATCTGTCTGCGCGGCCCGGACTTGCCACTTAGTTTCAAGGCAAAAACCTATCTGTTTGAATGAATACAGTGGTACCTCGGTTTTCCAACGTCTCCGTGGAGGAACATTTCGGGTTACCAACGCCGTAAACCCAGGAAGGAAATGCTTCGGTTCTGGAACTCGCCTCGGGAGTCGAACACGCCCCGCGGCTCCCGCTGAGGGCAAGGCCCTGAGGCCCAGCTGTGGGCTGCGGATCCCTCGGTTTTCCAGCGTTTCAGAGCTCGAACCGTCTCCCGGAACGGATCACATTCGAAAACTGAAGCACCACTGAACTTACTTTATAAATTCTACTCGGTTTTATTTTAAAAGTCAGTGTCATTCCTGTAGGTAAAAGAAGTGGATGCCTAGCCTCGTGTCTGTTCTATAAAATTTAAGGTAACTTTAAAAACCCTCGACGTGGTGGGAGCGCAGACAGCGTGGTCCCGGAGTCTTCGGGTTGTTACAGTCTACGTCCCAGCACAACATGAAAACCAGACCCGAAAATCTCTCTCAGTGACTCTGGGAGCCAGGCCCGGCCCAGCGGGCACAGGATGACCGCCCGGGGCGGCTAGCGTGCGGGACGGAACAGTCCGCTGCAGGCGGGAGGCCTGAGGTCCAGTTCCTGTCCTGTCACAGATCCGAAGCTCGGGGCAATTTACTTGACCACTAGGCCCTTCCCGGCTCCTGATCTCGTATTTATCACTTAACCTACACGGATTTCAAAGGAAGCGTGTGATTCAGCCTAGAGAACATCCAAGGAAAGGTCACAGTATTTTTGTAACTGTCTCCTAAACAGGAAAAAAAAAGTTTCCTTCAGTCAGGTGAGAATTAACGGCGGGCACGCAGTGCAATGCACAGGTCTCATATCACCTGAAGCCTCTATGATCCTATTAACCAGTGTCGCCCCAATAAGTTTAACTTAAAAAATAACAGTAAAGGAGTCACTCTTACCTTCTGCTTCAAGAACTTAAACGTTCTGTGCTTCCATGCACAAATAATTCTAAGACTTGTCTACCTGGCGCTATAGGAACTCTCCCCATAGGTTCGGTTGTCAGCCAACCTACAGGGTTGAGAGATTCAGAGACGGAAGCTCAGGAAGCTCAGAGACCAGCATGGAACACCTCAGGGCCACAGAGACCCAAAAACCCAAATAGATGGGCGAACAGAGAATCACTGACCAAGAATATCCAGAAAATTAAAAACAACTGCAGAAAGACTGGCCGTGTTAACTGGAATGACTTGACTGAATGTGGCTCGAAGGATGGGTGAGAATACGCACTGCGCAGTGTCAGGCAGACTGAGATCCTCAGCTGGGGTGGGGAACGTCCGGCCCGCAGGCTGTGAACGGCCCTGGAAATCACTCGGTCTGGCCCTGCCAAGACCTCCCAAAAGAGAAGCAGCTCCAGCCATCCCCTTAGGGGTGAGTTAATGAAATGTATGACCAAGTATAGCAGGCTAGTTTTTCAGTTGATAATTTTGTACGGCCCGAGAATGATGCTATAAATGTCCAAGTGGCCCTTGGCAGAGAAAAGGTTCCCCACCCATCTTAAGCAATTAAAAAAACAATGGAAAGATGTCCATAGTTCTGTTGCTGTTGCTGTTGACCCTCACCCAAGGACATGTTTTCCACTGATTTTCAGGGAGAGTGGAAGGGAGGGGGAGAGACGGAGAGACACCTGGATGTGAGAGAGAGACATCCACTGGCTGCCTCCCGCACTCGGCAGGCGGCCGGCGGCCCCGGTGGCCAGGAATCCGGCCTGCAGCCCAGGTGTGTACCCTGGACCATAACTGAACCCACAACCCTTCAGTCTGTGGGGCTGACGCTCTAACCGCTGAACTAAAGTAGCTAGGGCTAGATCTTGTCTAACTCTTCAAACCCAAGAGAAAACTTTAAACGACGTCTAAAAAACAAATACCTAAGTCAATCACTTACTAAAACTACCACGGGGGAGGCACAACATACACATACATATGCATATATAATATGATCCCAAATATTTAATGCAAGCGCTACATACATACATAAATATGTGTACATATAAAAAGCACTATAAAACCACCTAGAAGCTTATCAAATTTTAAAGTATTTTATCTCTGGATTTTAAATTAATGAGTTTTAAAAATATGTCTCTGTTTCCGTATCTTCATCTGGGGAGACTACCTATTTCAGCGATTTCTGGGGAGATTAAAGATAAATCATTAAAAAACACTTTCTGAGCCATGAAGCACTGCAGCGTTAGTTAACAGGTTCAGCAGCATTTTATAACAGCCTGAAGTTGTAAACAACCCCAGGGCTCACCAACAAGTGATTCAATAAACAAATTGTGGCGTCTCCACTGCTCAGCAACTACAAGGTGTCCCCAAAACATGTATACACGCACTTTGAATAATTATAAAGGCAGTGTTTACTAAAGTACAGTTCATTTTTAAAATGTGAGCTATCAGCCATTAAAAGTGTGTATACATTTTTTGGAGGGACACCCTATATGTGGGTGAATCTCAAAATAATTATAGTTTAAAAGCCAGAACCAAAAAGAGAGAAAAAAGAATATATCTTATATAAACGTCCTTTACAGAAAATTCTGGAAAATGCAAACTAATCAGACTGCCTGGAAGACAAGGGGTGGTGACCGGTGAAAAGGAGGGGCTCTCGGGGGCACCAGGAAACTTTTAGGGGAGATGAGATGTTCATTATCTTGAAGGTGAGGGTGTTTCACGAGGGTAGACATGTGTCACATTAAATTATATACTTTAAATATGTACAGTTTATCGTATATCACTTATGCGTCAATAGGGCTGTTTAAAGTTGATGGCAATGCATAGATTTGCAGAGGTATCCGGTATGCTCTATATAACTTAAAAAAAAAAACATATACAGATGCTGATATTTTTCTTAAAAAAATAAACAACTTACTTTGCATTTCCAGCCATTGGTTGGTACTGATTTCATAACTGGTTGAAGACAAAAGGTATGATACCCTTTGTCACACGTATCACACACTAGCATCTTGCTATCTTCTCCCGATTGTCTAAAAAATAAGATAGCATTAATGATGCCTGACCTTTGACCTTATGTTTGTAACATAAGCAATCACTAGAGACCCCACCCCGGGCACTGAGCGGTGTCTGTTTGGTCCCTGTGCAGACACGGACAAAGGGAATCCCCTAGAGGATGTGACAGCTTTCGTCCCAAGCTCCCTGGGGATTTTCCTTACTGACTGCTCACCTATGGGGAACCCGCTCTGGTCACTGTGGGATTCCTGCAGGGGAGAGGGGGTAGGGCAAATGACCGACTCTGCTCTTGGCCTCTCCAGCATCTCACGAGTCCTTTCTTGGGAGGGGCTCTGACTGGCAGGTGAAGCTGAAGGGACACCCCTTGGCTCAGCGACAGGGGAGGCAGGGTCATAATAAAAGGAGTTTCAAATCTGGCACCAGGCCTATCTTTGTACGGGGACTGCTGTCTTTCTGGCTGCGTGACTCCTGAGTAACTTAGACTCGAGTCCTCTTAATTTCAGGCATAAAATGTGAATAGTTATCAAAGATTACTGTGAGAATTAAATACAATTCTGGTTGAAGAGCTTAGACTCGCGGGGGTGGGGAATGCCCAGACCTCGGGCCGTATACAGCTCTCAAAACCCCTTGATCTGGCTCTGCCAAGGCAACTGCAGATGGGACTCGAAATTCACTAAATCTAGGAGTTTTCATAGCTAATTTTTAAGTTGATAATTTTGTATGGCCCGGGAATGATGTTATAAATATCCAAATGGCCCTTGGCAGAAAAAGGTTCCCCACCCATGGAGCCTTAGAATACTCATTAAGCAACATGTGCTAAATAAATAGGTATAAAAATAACAATCTTATAATTATTAAGTACTATACTAAAAAAAAAATAATCTCTGCCTTGATTCTTGGCTATTAATCACTCTCAGATACTAAGAACTGAACTCATAAGGAGAAAGAAAAACTGGGGAATGTGAGAAGAGCTGAGAGGAAACGCTGAGTTAGACCTGGGGGTAAACAGAAGTAAAAAGTAAATGGGTTAGTTGGCCTCCAGTTATCTATTATTGGGCTTAACAAATTCTACATATAAAATTGCATATTTATCTCCTCAGCTTCATGGAAAGATCTTCAGGAAAAGCTCTCTTTCTTCAAGTTCTCTCATTCCCACCCAAGAAACTAGGCACAAATACAAGGTACCAAATAACTGTTGACTGGTATTTTCTTTAATTTTTACCAAAATATAACAGCACTGGATCCTACTTATTCCACATATTTCTGAGATGTTGATGCTTATTGTTAGCAAATTAAATTAGGAATAAAACAGACTGGTTGTGGCAGCGGTGGGCATAATTTCTCCTGGTTACAGAAGCCCTCCGCTTGTAAACAGCTGGAAGACTGCAGCAGATGCAGGTAACAGCCCCGCATTATCACGCTAATTAGTAGCATGAGAGAGAAAAAATTACTGAAAAGACTGGAGAAATGACCTGAAGGATGGAACAGAAGGAATAGGAAAAGATTGCCCCTTACAAACGTTTAAATGCCATAGGATACTTTGTTTCAGTGTATGGCGACTCTACTGAGGTAACTGTATCAGAGAGATACAGTGTTTTTTTAAAAACAATAATCTCAGTATAAACTGTTCTTCCTGGAAGGGAAGGTGGCTCACTCGGATGGCTCCTGTCTGTAGTTAGGTCTATTTTCCTATTAAATCCCCTCCCCAAGTCTCCCTCTAAAGAAGCTGCTTTAGTTTCCTGACACTTATTTTGTTTTATTACTTTTTAAAATCTCTTTATTGTTCAAAATATTACAGATGTCCCGTTCCGCCCCCTTGATCCCTTCCACCCCGCCCCCGCCCCCCCCCCCCAGGCCTTCCCCACTCTATTGTCAGTGTCCTCAGGTCAGGCATTTATGCAGAGAGGATCTCTGATTAATCTCTCCCCACCCGCTCCCACCCCCGCTTCCCTCTGAGATTCTCCAGCCAGCTCCAAGCTTCTATGTCTCTAACACTTATTTTAAATTGTTAATATCATTCACTTAAAAAATTGTTGGCAAATTTAAATTAGCTTTTTTGTCAACCAGAGGAATTTAAATGATTAAAATTAGTTTTTGTTTAGCCTTCGTCTTGGAATAATATAAATGTTAACACATATCTAGCATGTTTTTTAAATTAAGACATGATGAAGGCAATGGGAATGAATACAGCTGCGGTCTCATCAACCTTTAGCACATCACACAAACCCCTTGCACCTACGAGCAGGGTCTCTCGCAAGCTCAATACACACCTGTGAGTTGAAATTAAAACTTACTTGCAGTTCTGGCACACTTTGCACTCGGGACATTGCCAACCTGCCCGTTTTAATGGAGTGACCGCTATATCCAGGCACATTCCATGATAGTGCTGACCACAAGTGGTACAAAAGAACTGATCTAACAGGTCTCCCGGGCTGTCGCACACTGCACAGTTTGCATCTTCCTTTGCTATAATTAACGGTAAAACAATGAAATCGTTGTATAAGAATTGGATATTTTTCTGGCTTTACAGTTTAAAAATCACTTTAAGGGGATTTGCACGATAAATTTTTCAGACGTTATACACACTGAAGCGACATCCAATCAGAATACTGTCCCCATAAAAACAATGCAATGTATTTAATCTAAATTTATTTACACTTAAGTTTAATCATCCAGTTTTGGGATCTGTGCCTACAGGTACGTGAAACGGTTCTGATGTACCTTTACATCCCTAGTACCAGTGGCAATGCTGGGTGCCTAGTTAACGCCCAATATACGCTGCTAGGGAACCAAACAGGGAAGCATCCTCTGAGGGCCGCCGGCCGTCTAAAAAGAAACACTTTATTTGGATGGTAAATATGTTCTGAAGTTAACAAAGTGAGACAAGAGACAAAGATTAAGAAATGTTAATATCAATTAAAGATGTTTCTTAAGCATAAACAGACTAACTTTTATTTAAATCAAGTAAGGTGGGGTTTGTTAATACTGGGAAATACCGGGTGTGGGAGAACATTCGGTGGAAGTTACACATTCATACCAGTGAGCACTTCAAGCACTGCTTCCGTGCTCGACTGCAGTAACTGCCACTAGCGAGAAACGCTAAGTTCTATATAATTATGGACACCATCTGTCCCCTAAAAGTGGATCAAGAGAAATGGAACTTTTAACAGTTCTTTTACCACTAAAACAAGAAGTAACTGTAAGAATAAACTGCCTTGCCAAGAACACAGGGAAACACGCACATCACGAAACAGGGAAGGTAATGTTTTCTGAAGCCGCACCAATCAGCCCGGCCGGCGTGGCTCAGCGGTTGAGCATCGACCTAGGATCCAGATCACAGTTCAATTCCCCATCAGGGCACATGACCGGGTTACAGGCTCGATCCCCAGTCGGGGTGGGGGTTGGGGGGCAGCCGATCAATGACTCTCTCATCACTGATGTTTCTCTCTCTCCCTTCCTCTCTGAAATCAATAAAGATATATTTAAAAAAAAATAAAATTGCACCTATGTGACAATATATATAATTATGCCTACATCTGACAGGGCAGTTATGCAAATGAGCCCTGGGCTGGGAGGTACCCGCCCCAAGGCCGGACCCCAGGTGGCTCCACGCCCAACGTTCACCAAAGCTGCTTTAATGAGGCTGCCAAAGATGGCCTGTGGGCTCCAGGTTACCCTTCAGGCCTCACCCGAGTGCACCTCGGGGCATCTGCATTACTGTCCACGCCTGCCCTCCCCCCGCAGTAAGACCTCCCTTCCCGGGGCTGTAGCGCGGCTGTCTCCCGGTTCCCGTAGGGTCCGCCTGCCTCCATCTCTTCCTCCTGGGCTGGCTTTTGTGCCTCTCGCTCCCTTTAAATGGGGTGTCTGGCAGGAGTGCAGCCTGTTCTTTCCTTTCTAATTCCCCGTGCCTTCTCTCTGTGATCACACCAACCCCCACGGTCCCCTGATCGATATCGCCAGCCCCAATGCATCATTTTCAAGTTTTCCTGGACCTCAATAACCACGTCCTACAGATACTCACCCAACGCCTCTAAAATAAAACCCTTTTAAAATGTAAGTCTTCCCCTTTTCTCTCCACCAGCTTAGTATCACCGTCGACTCCGACTCTTCCCGGACCCAACACACCCACCGGACACCGGCTCTTGTTGAGCCGCCTGCCTGTGCCCCGTCCTTCCATGAGGACAGCTTGGTCCTCGCGCTCCCTGCCTTGGTCACTACGGCCCCTGAGCGGGTCCTGGCCTGCTCCCTAAATCAGCTCCTACTCGCCCAGAGAGTCTCAACACTGGGCCTCTAGGCCCTGACGCTGAACTTCACCAGTTCTTCCTTTACACCTAAAATTAAGGTTAAAACTTTCTAATATGAGGCAAAAAAAAACAAAAAACCCACCCCGAAACAGAAAACCATGACCTCCCTTTCCAGCCGACTCTCGGGACCACCAGCATTTCCTGGTCACGGCGAGCAGTTTGCTGCACACGGAACACGCCGTGGTCAGGGCCATGCGCTGGGACGTGGCCTGTTCCCTCTGCCTGAATGTGGTTCCTTGTCATGCCCGGAGCCCCTGCCAAAGAGACTCTCCAATCTCTGCGCGAACGTGTCCCGAACATGGACTATCGCGCACCTAAGAGCCCGTGTGTGCCGCTCCTGAAGGTTCCCTCTCTGTGCGCTTAGAAGGCGCTGCTTCATTGATCACACCACAACACTGCTCCCACCTGGCATCCTCAGCTGCCCGGCACAAATAAAGTCTTATTAAATACATATTTTAACTAAGTGACTTGCTTCTAAAATCACTTTTCGATGGCTCTTTGATTGACAGGCATTAATTTAAAAGTGGAAATGTCACACATTAGTTCATTTTTTACAGACATGGCCTAATGGGTGAATTATTTCCATTAGTACTAAGAGGGAGGGGCAATACTTACTAGTTTAAGCCGTAGGATATTTAACAATGAATCTGGTGTCCGCCTACCCTCAGAACATACGAGAAACTGGGGCAGACACCGGACTCTGATGACCAGATGCTCAGCCATCTTCCTCTGTAACCTGCCAGGAACACCATCCAACGTGCTCCCGCGGAGCCTCCTGGAGCCCGCCTGCCACTCCCGCCTGCCCCGGCAGCCACGCCACAGGCGGCGACGAACCAAGTGCGGCCGTCCACACTGAGATGAGCTGCGCCCATACACACGCCCCGGTTCCAAAGATTCCTGGGGGAACTGTCTCCGCACGTCCTCCTGACGCCACGAGGAGTGCGGCTGCTCTGCGTGTGCTGACGTGACCCGACAGTGGCGGCCACGCGCCCCGCCCGCTCGCCCGACGCCGTCCCAGGGCAGCGAGAACCTCGTCCTCCGCCAGCCGCAGCGACTCCGCAGGGACAAGGCCGTCGTATTGTTTGGTTAGTATGGATCACTGGTGATGAGTTAAGCAAAGAAAAAACACCCGCAGGATACACTGGGTGCAGGTCCATTTGCTCCACGGTAAGTACAAATAGTAACAGAAAAAAGGGGCGGCTCTGACCACGTCCCCATCCGAGAGAGGACACAAGCAGAGACCTGGCCCGCCGGGAGGTCGGCACGAGGGACCCCGCTGGACGGCTGAGGGCGCTGTCTCCTGTCAGCGTATGCACACACACACACACACACACAGGCACATGTATGCGCACCAGACACACATACACACACACGTCTGCACACCAGAGACAGCAAGTTTGAAGCAGTAACTAAACGACTATGTGAGATTTTTCTTTAAGCAGCGGGAAAGCGGAGGAGCGTGGGTGTGAGACTAAAGCTAACAGAGGACGGGAGTGAGGCCCAGGTCGCCGGCTCCAAGGCCGCGCCTCCCCGCTCGCCAGCACTGAGCCCACCCGGAGGGCGGAGGAGGTGCGGAGCCCCTGGGCGTGGACACAGCACAGGATGGGGGGGCAGTGATGGGGACTGATGGGGACCCGAGCAAGGGAGAGCGGGAGGGGCGGAAGGCCAAGCTTTGGACGAGGTCACTCCCTCAGCGACGGCTCTGAAGAGACGGAGGGAAAGAGAAACCAGCTCATCTCGGACCCTCGCACTGGGTCAGGCCGGAAGGGACTACGCTGCCCACGAGTGTCTGAAGCACAGGAGACTGAGCATAAATGTGCCACGAATAAAGATGGGAAACGTCAGTGAGGTCGGGCAGTGGGGGTAAGGCGGACTCCGCAGCAGGGCTCTGGCTTCTGCCTGCGGCGTCACTGCGCCGGGTGACCTGTCACAGGGAGTCTCTAGGCGTCTCTAGCAAGAGAATGGAAATCGTGGACGCAGTCAGAGAGGCTGGCCCGCAGAGGCAGGCAGGCAGGCGAGAAAGGAAGGTCCGGGGGCTGGCAGAATTCAGGGTAACACAAAGCAGCAGGACGTCGTGTCCAGAGATACAAGGACGGCCAAGGGACGGAGTCTGGAGTTAACAGCGTAACTGAAGCAGGAGCGAGAGCCGAGCGGGGGCAGCTAGTGCCTGAGGGAGGGGAGAGCGCTGAGACAGCCTCCCGCTCGCTGCGGACCGAGGAAGACGAACCCTGGCCCTGGGGACCCAGCCTGTGCCACCCGGGTGCTGCCCCCGCGGTCCGCCGCACAGACCCGCGGTCCAGGCGCAGTGACTCGCTGGCGGCCCGCAGCGGCCCTTCCTCAGGCCCTGCAGCTTTCCCTGGAGGCAGCCCTCCCCGGGAAGCAGGGCTGGGCGTGTCCCCGCGATGGGCATTTGGTGTGAACTGCCCAGACAAGGTCCATGTACCCTGGCATCACCGTGACAACAGTGCTGGAGGGCATCAGTCTATGGCAGAGCACCTACAACCGCTTCCCACTGAGGCCTGGCCTTGCTCACTGACACTCTCTCTTTGCTGAGATTTCTCTCTAATGAGGGCTGCGTTTTCGTTAAGATTTGACAACTTTCATAAGAAGATGTCACTCTTACTCCTAACTCAGGTATCAGCCTAACACTGCTCTACACTGAGCCAGCAGGGTAAGTGTTATATTCAATGGATCCATATAGCTTGAGCCGTAGCAAAGAGCTAAACTATCTTTTCGTAAAGCAATTAATACAGACAAGGTCCAATGCTACATGATTTTCACTGATCAGCGTCTCTTCACCCATCCCCACTTTTGAGACATGAAAGTCATGTGCCTGGTGCTATGACACAGGATGACGACAGCCAGGATTAATGCCTGTAACTACAATACAGTCCACCTGCCGTCTTCTCTGTATCCTCGGATTAAGGTAGGTGGTCAGAAAGCTGTGTGTTTAGACTGTTGCTCAAGATCCCCAAGAAACAGCATGTATTCCGTTGGGCTGACTTTGTGCCACCGGCCTAGTTCGAGGGCTGTAAGAAGAAACTGCCCTGTGGGGTTTGTTTCCCACACTGCCAGGCAGCTGCCTAAAGACAATTTTCACTGCCGCCTACAGTGTACAGTCTCTGCAGCAAGTGAGTTCCTGGGGTGTTACCAGGACCCAGGCAACCGTGCTGACCGCTGGGAACCTCGGAGCCCACTGTGCGGCTTAGGTTAGGAAGCCTCACCCTCACCTTCGTGTTTATCCTGCCCTCACTTTCCCACGGCCAACTTCCTTGCCTATTTTTAGTTTTGTTTCATTTTATCCTACTGTTCCGGTATTTTTATGCATCTCTGTAAGTCTACTTGGGAACAGGGCACGAGACCAGTCATCTCAGGACACCTTTTACTTCTACGCTGCCAGCATGGACCGTCCACTCCGGGCATGAACAGTGACGGCAAACATCTCACCTCAGCGCTCAGGTCGCCGCTCCACGGAGCAACATGTGGCCCGCGCAGGCGAGGTCTGCGCTGTGGGAAACAGGCCAGCACAGAGCACTGGGTGACTGCCGTAGGCGATGAAACAGCTCGCGTTCGAAACAGTCACAGAAAGTTGACACATTGTTTCCTGAGCTCTGAGCAGGACTAAGTATGAAAGCCGAGTGAAATTCAGACTCTTACACACACAACCGCTGTTTCCCACTGGCAAAGGGTCACGTACCACCCGGAACGGAACCGCCTCCGACTGGCATCGTGGTTTGTGTGCTTGGTGGGTAACGCCCTGCGTGAGGTCTTACGTGAGTAACACCCGTGAGAGCGGCTGTGTCTGGCAGACTTAACAGTGTGTGATCCAAAGCATTTTTAAAACTTTAAATCCCTCAGTAGTCTAAATACGATCTGACACTTTGGTTTGCCTTGCCTGTGGTTTGCGTCTGTATGGTGATTACACATGTAGATACAAAATAATTTTAACTGAAGATAAATGATGGTTATGAGATCTAACTGTGCTTGGGAACTCTTCTGTTGGAGCCTGAGGTAGCTGTATTTACCTTTCACAGAGATGAAAAAGCCTTTATCGACACTGCTGAGAAACAGGTAAAAGCTACAATTAGGTTAAAAAGACTGAGTAAAGCATCACGGAGATTTCTCAGTGAGACTGGAAATGCAGTTTACAAGGGAAAAAGATCCTGAAGCTACGTGCCTGCTGGAAACCCAGTAAAGAGAAGGTGAGATCTCTCTTTCGTGACAGACTGGAGAGTCAGTTTCCTGTTCAACATGAAATTCAAGCACGTAAACATCTTTCACTTAATTATAAAATACTGTTTGGGAGAGGAAGGAAAAAGCACAAATGCAGAGAGAGGGCTCGGAGGCTGCGGTGACAGGTGACAGGTTTCCACAGGGCTCTCAGGGCCGCGTGGTTTCCAAGACCTGGTGGCCCTGCCCACAGTGCCCATCCTGCGGCACCACCTGACTCGGCGGCTCTCAAGTTACTAAAATTAGGCGGCAGCACCAAAAAATGTATTTTTTGCCAGTCTGACCAAAAAGAAATGTATAATTCTGATTCCTTCACACCAGACGGCTAGGGCTGTGCTGGCTGCTGTCATTTTTTTTATTTGACTAAAAGAGGTCAGTGCCCCAACCCAGGAGTCAGCCGCCGCATGTGTTAAAAACTCTTGTGCTCATGGCTGAACATCACTGGCCTGAGTCAATCCCCTTCGAATTCTCCAGCGGGGTGCTTTTTGGTGTAAAAGACACAGGATACTGCGTAACTTTTTAAATGACTTCCTTTCTAGCGCATATTAAAATACTGCATACTTGGTATTTCTATCTTTTGACAGTGGTTGAAAATTTCTTTAAATAAGAAAAACCATGTAACCTGCACTTGAAGTTCTGAGGACGTAACTTTCTGGATTTAACTTCAGTGACACTTGATAGGAGCGTTCCCCAAGCACTGTGGCAGAGACCGCTCAGATTACGAAGGTTACACAATGCTGCCTTTTAACGAAGCAGAGTAGCACTCGGGGACTGACAACACGGTTATTTCGAGTGAGCACACTGACCGGCAAGCGTCTAAGGCGGTACCTGCGGTGCACTTACATCGTTCAGGAGCTTGGTCGATGTGCTCTGGACAGAGCAGGAAGAAGTGGCTGACGTCCTGGAAGGTGCCGGCCCCCACAGCACACGGGTAATGGTACGTCTGGGCACATTTCTCTTCACAGCATTTGATAGTGGCTCCAAGGTGCTTACAAAATGCACATCGCTGAAGGGGGCAGAAGGGAGAGAAAGTTCTTTACAAAACCTGGTAGAGGAACAGTCAAAGGCAGGGGTAGGGAGGTGTTGAAGACCTTTGTGCGTCACTCGTTAAACTATTTGACTGCAGAACAGCAAATGAAGGACCCGTCAGGAATAAGGAGACCTACGGTATTCGGTTCCGTGCTTGGTACAGCACAGGCTCATCCTTCCATTCACGTTTACAAAGTTAGCATTTCGCTTTTTTCTGCTGACTTTGTAAAAAACGTACAACTGAATTTTTTTTAAACATCAGTAATATCAGTTAAAAAGGCAGGTTCCTAGTTGAGCATTATTTTAAGCATTTAAATCCCATCAGTAAAACAGATGTAGAGTATTTATAAAACATCTTACTTTCACCTGCCTAAGAACCATATGACCTTAACTAGCCGATCACAGAGTAAGTTCGTGAGGACACCTATGTTAAGGCAACAGATCTACCCCTTTCCCTGCAGCAATTCACTGTAAGTTTCTCAGTAAATGTGGGGGGGTGAAGAAAAATTAGGTCATGAGTATCCCCCCGCCCAACTTCAATCGGCTTCTACTCTCTAGCAAGTGGTGAAAGCTAAGACATAAGCCCCAAAGGCCCAGCAAGGCAGGTCAGAGCCGCTGCATGCGTGAGGTCGGCTGGGACGGCCACACTGAAGGCTGCTGTGCTCAGTGCACCCCCCAGGAGGCCGGGTCCCGCTGCCCGCCGGCCCACGCCGGAGACCCTTCCCTGGCGGGGCTGGGGGGCCGGCACGTCCAGCCTGCACCCCGCGTGGGAGAGGCCGGTGTGCACGCTCCGGAGCTTCTGCATCAGCGTCTATGCATGTGCACGGCGATGGCTCTGCCTCCTGTTCCGAGGTCCCTGCGCAGAGACGAGGGGCCGCCCCAACTTTGGTTCCGAGCACGCGCGCCGCCCAGAGAAGGGCCCTGCACCTCTAAGCGGCTCCCGCCCTCTCGGCCCGTCTGTGAGGGGGTCACACAGCGCAGGGGGCCTTTCCCTACAGCCGGGGGGGCTGCTGACGTTACTACGGACACCTGCACAGGCTCCCGCACTGACTCCATGTCTCAACACGTATGTGCCAACCCACGTAAGGCAGCGCATGCCGTCAGGCGCGCTCAGCCTCGGGTCCCCGCGTCCGCCAATACGGGAGAGCGCAGCGCCTCCCGGCGGGTCTGCGACACGCTGAGCCCAGCAGGGACCCGGCAGCTTCTCCGTCCCTCAGCAACTCCAGCTGTACCCCTGGCACTTACATTTTATACCACGCCCCACGGTCCATGGACTAACACAGCCCAGTTCTTTATTTGTACTCAAGGGTGCTGGTGCATTAAAAACATAGAGGAGCCCTGGCCTGTTCAGCTCAGCAGTTAGAGCATCGGCCCGCGGAATGAAGGGTGCGGGGTTCAATTCTGGCCAAGGGCACACACCTGGGTCACAGGCCTGATCCCCAGCCCCGGTTGGGGCGCACGCGGGAGGCAACCAATTAATGTGTCTCTCTCACATCGATGTTTCTCTCTCTCTCTCTCCGTCTCCCTTCCACTCTCTCTGAAAAGCAACGGAAAACTATCCTCAGGTTAGGATTAAAAAAAAAAACACAGAAGAAAAGAAATAAAGCCTTATTTCTTTTCACTGATAAAGTGTAATAAGCACCTTTTTCCAAACTGGACATCAATTTTAGTTTACAACCTCCCAAGGAATATAAATATGTTCAGTGTATTAACAGGACTCAGAATTAACAACACGTGTAACCAGCCCCCAGGTAGTCTGCGTATCCTGGAGTAAAAATGAAAAGGCCAAGGAAATGCTGAGGGGAGAGAGAGCATTTATAAGTCCAACCAACCACTGAGAAGTGTTTCTATTAACTCATTAACATGTAACAACTTATGCGAACTTAAAATCTAGAGTCTCTGCTACTTTCATAGCATATGTCGAGTTGCACGGAAGCCTTCTGCACTTCAGATGATTCTGGCAGATAAGATATAATGACTGTTACTTATGTGCATAAGGAAACAAAATAACTTAAATCGATCCTTTCCCCAGTGTCTGTATCATTTTAGAAACATCAATGTGTTCTCTTAATCACATTTGCAACGGAAAATATCATATGACATTAGCTAAACTACTCTGAGAAGTCCTGGAATGTATTCAACATACTAATTTACAATAACATAACATGTACAGATATCAGGGAAGAAGGAGAGGAAATAAAATACAAATTGCATTTAACTGAACGCCCCAAACCCATCTGTGATAGTTACAAAGTAACTGAATGACACTGGCATTGAAAGAAAATATATACTTTATACAGAGGCTGGGATTTATCTTTCTGAACCAAATAAAAAGTATTTGTAAAACTGTACAAAATACCAGAATAAATTTCCACAGGGAACTTCTCTAACATCAGCACTCTCATAAACCACATATTAGAAATCTAACAAATCATAAAGTAACAATTACAAAGCTAATGAACACTGGGAGAAAGGAAGGGACGGTAAACAGCTCTTAAGTGGTTTATCAACTAAACGATTTATTGGAATCAATATTTAAAACTCCTAAATAGCGCTTTTCCCACTTTTTTAATCATTAAAAAAGAGAGGGAGGGGAAGAGAAAACAGAAAAGTATTATAAGATCTTCTGACATGAGTCCGAGAACTCATCCAAGGAAAACTCTCAACGAGCGTGTTGAGTTTCTGAGCGTCGTTTCCATTGCCGGCTGTGAGAAAGAGTCTGAGAAACTTCCTGAACTTCCATCGCTTGATGGACATAAGGAAGAACCTCTCAAAATAAACCTATTAACCCAAAACAGAACCAACAAAACTTCTGTTTAAGGTTCAAGATGAGCTGTGAAACGGTAACAAGAAATCTGAGAATCCTCCAAAGCTCAGCCACTAATCACCAAGTATCTACTCTGTGTCGACTGCAGCAGTGGGTGGGCTAAGGGCTCTAAAAATGTCAATTATCATCAGGTTTTCCACAACCAAACCTTTACCAACGTTTTCTCCTCACGGGTCAGCTGGGATTCTCGCAGGAGGCGGCAATAAAGAATTAAGACAGAGAAGGTAGAATGATGTGGAAAACTGATCCAGGCCTGATGTCTGTTTAACTGAGTGCAAGGAGGAGGGGAAGTGGAAGGATGATAACCAGAGAAATTATTCTAGAAGAAAATATCTAATCCTGAGAGCTAACATTAAGCATAATCCCACTTAACAGACAAAGAAGCTGAAGGACGGCCTTGACCTCTGTTCCACGGATCCTGTGTCACCAGAAAGCACCCACTCGTAGTGTCCATCACATGGCCTCCCTAAGCAGAAAAGACTGCTGCAGATTAGAACGTGTCACACCGCCCGGCCGGCGTGGCTCAGCGGCTGCGCATCAACCTAGGATCCAGGAGATCGGGGCTCGATTCCCAGTCAGGGCACAGGCCCGGGTTGCGGGCTAGGCAGCTGATCCATGACTCATTTCTCTCTCTCTCTCTCCCCCTCCTTTCTTCTCTCTGAAATCAATAAAGATGTATTTAAAAAAAATAAAACGTGTCACACCTAGAAACATGCAAAGCTTGAACACGGGTGTAAGAAAAATCCTAGGAGCCTTGCCAAAAAGGAAAATCAGGCATTACTACTCATTGGCAACATTAAATGCAAAAAAAAATGAGGGGGGGGGCGATATAATACATCCCAAGGTCCATAAAAATTCATCTGAAACTAATTTTAATACCTACTAACATTCACGTCCGTGAATAATGAAGAGCGGGGGTGGGGGAGCACACAGACGCCGTTGGAAAGGAAGACGGGTAGGAGTGTGGACTGGAAGAACACAGGACCCAAACCGTGACGCCGGGACGGGGGAAGGCAGAGCGCACATTAGGCGATCGCGTTACCGCGTGAGCACCTACACAAGAAACAGCCTTCAAAGTCTGTCCATCCAGGGAATTTCCCCGACGTACAAAAGTAAAACTGAGCAGCCCGGGCCGGTGTGCCCGGGTGGCTGGGCATCGTGCGGACGCCGGAAGGTTGCTGGTCCCATTCCCAGCCGTCAGGGCGCAGGCCGGGGCCGCGGGCAGGAGGCGGCCGATCAGTGACTCTCTCATCACTGATGTTTCTCTCTCTCTCTCCCTTCCTCTGAGATCAATAAAAACATATTAAAAATAAGTAAAGATTAGGAACTTAGTAACAATGATAAATGTTAACCTACTGAAACTTTCTTGTGCTCCGAGCACCATCTTCAACTTTCCAACTTTCAAAATATTTCCAGGTTTCCTCAGTCAAAACACGCTGCCAATAATAGTTAGTTAACTACAGAACACCCATGCCATCGCTTGTAGTGGGGGGTGAGGGTAGAGAAAACACAAGAAATTACAGATTCTAAGGGAGATGATATAAGCAATTAAAAAAAATTTTTAATAGAGTATGACACCACATGTGATTCAGAACTAGTTAAAAGGACAGAAGTAAGTGCTAGAGGCTGATGAGTTTCCTTTGGGCGGGGAAGGAGGGGAGTGCGGGAGAGAGAGGCTTTTGGTAAATAAATGGCCAGACATCTGTAGCAGGCAGTGGTAAACTATTCCCTTGGTAATACTCAAACTATCTACATTTCCAAGATGTTGGTAACACCCCCAGGGCTCTAGAGAGGAAATTAAAAGAGAAACACCATTACCTCTCCTGAAACACAGGTTTACAGTTTTAGCATATTCTTCCAACTAGCAAAAGATAAATAGTGTTCCCTCTGGAAAAACTGAAAAGCAGTCTGGGGTATCCCAGGAAAACTAAACTGCTTGATGGAGAATGCCATTTAACAGCTGCAGAAATTATATTAAGTATATTAACCTGAGAAGAAAAGCAACATTATTAGTTAAACCAGGATTTCTCAACCCAGGCACCAGTGGCATTTTGAGCTAGAGCATTCATTCTCTGTCGTGGGCCTCAGGCTGTCCTGTGCGTCTCCGACTTTCGGCGGCAGCCACCAGGCGGCAGCAGCACCTTCCTCTCCGCTCGAGAGAACGCGCTTGGCGGCCAAGTCCCAGCCAGGGCATGGGCCCGCCGCAGAAAGATCGCCGTGTTCCAGGGGCCCTGCTGGGCGCTAGAGAGAAAATGAACCGAAACAGGTATGGTCCACGCCCTCGCGGTGCCCACAGCCCTAGTCGGGCCGCCACAGAAATAAAGACTCACGCAAACAATGTAAGTTGACAAGTGTTGGTAAGTGAAGTAAAGGAGGACACCTGTCCCATGAGACTGTGCAGTAAGGATTCCGCTCAGATCTTCATGATTCCAAGACATGAGCAATCAAGGCTGGGAGAGCGTGTGGCCTCCACCTGACTCCCGTGATCCCGCCCGAAGGCCCGAAGGCCTCTTGATTCCACCAGCTGCCGTTGTGTTTTAAAGGGGGAGGCAGGGGATCCTCACAAAAATAAGGCGATCTAAACAGCGGTGCTGCTTCATTCTCATGACCATTTTTCAATCCCAACCAAAATTACAGAAATTTAGCTAGTAAACTTTTACCTTCTGTGATTAGAAAATACTTTTCTTTTTAACAAATGGGTTTAAAACATACCAAAGCTCGGCCCGGCCGGCGTGGCTCGGAGGCTGAGTAGCACCCCACGATCCAGGAGGTCACAGTTCGATTCCCCTCAGGGCCCAGGCCCGGGTTTGGGGCTCGATCCCCAGCAGGGGGCCTGCAGGAGGCAGCCCATCAATGACTCTCATCATTGATATTTCTCTCTCTTCCTCTCAGAAATCAATAAAGATATATAAAAAAACAAAAACACTTTCAAGTATTTTAAACAGATCAGGAAATTCCATGTCCAAGATTTTTTGGTGACAAATGTGAGAATATTTTTTCCATTGTTTGTTTTTACAAATTTGCTTTGTTTCTGGCAATAAAATGTCAATAGACAGAGTCCAAATATTCATTTTTTAAATGCTCAACCCCAGCGCACTTATTTGAAATCGCACGGAGTTCTCACTGTTGATTTCACATTTACCCCGAGGCGGCAGATGAAGTGTCACGATACACATACAGCCACATGTCGTCATAATGAAAGTCAATAAATTTAGAACATCTGTCTTTTGGTAAAATAAAAACGCACTCTAAGTTCAACAGCACTTGTACAGACTCCTCCCCAGGGAGCCTGAGATATTAAAGATTTTCATTGTCACCAACCTCTCACCCCCCACCATCGCTTATGTAGAATTGTAAAAACTCTGTTTCAGGTATTTTCTGGGGGACAATTATAAATTTATAAACCTGTGTAACATGAACCACACTGGTGACCCCCTTTAATACTCCGGACTCTGGACTTCTGACTAACTATGAATGAATGATTCTGTGAACAATCTTTAGTGCTGGTCATTTAGGCTGCGAATGTTTCTTGAGGAACCAAAACAGAAAAAGATCCTGCCAGAACGGCACTATCATTCCAGCGAGAGAGGAAGCAGGCTGCTAAGAAAATACCACGGCAGACGGCAGTGCGCGGGAGCAACAACAGGGCAGGTCTTCCGGGGGGCACCTGAAACTTCCCAGAGGAACCCAGGGAGGTCCTCGCGGATGAGGCGCGAATGACCGCCTACAGGAAGCGAGGAGCCGCCGCCGGTGGCTAAGAAGAATATTCGACAGAAAGAACAGGAAGTGCAAAGGCCCTGAGGTGGGCAGACGTCGGAGTATCTGAGGGAGACGAGACAAGCGTGGCTGAGGGGAGCAGGTGAGGGGACCAGTGCTGCTGATGTCTCAGTACTGGGGGGATGGCAGAGCCCGGTAGGTTAGTCAGGACTAGCTCTCACCCGCGGAACCAAACGGGAGTCACTGAAGGATGCTGGGTAGAGGAGCCTGTGACTGACGCGCCACTTCTTTATTTCTATCGGTCTGGACTGGTGTGTGCGGATTCGGCCGAGAGCCGTTCCTGGCCGCGTTTTCCCAGCTGCACCACATGCCACCGTGTGAACCAAACCATAGTTCATTCAACCATCCTGTGTGTGGCCATTTAGGTTGTTTCCAATATTGTGCAAACTAAACAATGCTCCAACTACCCACTTGTAACAGCGTGAGTGTTCCACATTATTGCTGGCGTGCTTTCAGTACAGAGTCCTAGAAAGGTCACAAGCAAGCCTCTATGTGACTACAGGAGACGTTATAAATGTGTGCAGATGTGTTTCCCCACTTACTTCTGTGCTCCCTGAGACAACAGCTCTGTCCACGTTTGCGGGTAATGCTTCTTCCACGTGGCACACGCCCAGCGACCACTCCACACAGCGGCGATGCGCCCAACAGGTGCCTGGGAGCATTACAGGAAAAGAGCAAAGGAGTGTCGTTAGCCACAGCAACACTGACAGGGAGAGACGTAAAACTCCCAAACCCACTCTAAGGTGTAAATCGCACACTGGAGCTAAAGCGGCCCTTCCCGAGACGTGGTCTCATACCACCTGGGAACTTGTCAGAAACACAAAATCCAGACCATGACCAAGACCCACTGAACAAAGACTTGTGCAGAGGTGCACGAATGTTCCAACAAGCCCTCTAGGTGATTCTGACACTCACAAAGACTGAGAATCACTGAATTAAGAACTATCTCTCCAACAACAAAAATCAGTTCGTTGCTGTAAGATACCTGGAATCTGACACATAAAATATGAAGGACGTTATTTAATGCTCTGTTTATGACAAGAGGATGTATAAGAGTTTAAGGTGCAATATACACCTCAATTCTGCTCCATCCCACACAAGAGCCCACATCAGTCATTAATAACAGAGATGAACCAACGAACTTATATGCGTATATGCATAACCCATGGACACCGACAAGAGAGCAGAGGTGGCCTGGGGGAAGGCCTCAGGGATGAGAGGGGGGAGAATGGGGGACATCTGTAATACTGTCAACAATAAAAATAAATTTAAAAAGTAACTAATAGTAACAGCCTAGTTGTTAAACCCTCTATCACAGAGTACACGAACCACTATCAATATGCAGCTCAACTGTGGAATGACACTGACTTGAAACCCCAGCAGCACCATGAGTCTGGGCTACTATTCTGCCATAAGGGGATACCCTGCCCACATGCCCTTCACCCCTACAGTAAACAGACTCAAGCTGCCATGTTCCCCAAGTTCTCACAGATCCCTTTAAAATTTCCTCTGTCCCCAACTGTCAGATCACCATGGCATTGCTGTTACACAGAAGCAAATGCAAATAGTTATCAAAGTGTCCAGCCCGGTGTTAGCCCTATGCAGATGCTAAATAAATCAGCTCAACAGAATCAGACAACTTATTCTACCTGAGCGGGCATACTTAACAATGGCATCCGTACCATGTGACCATAATCACTTCTAGATGGAAGGTATTTCCTACGAAGCTGGTAATTCACTAAAACTGAGATGCTTACAGAATCGAGAGGTGTTGTGACTGGACACTGGCTCATACCTGCGGGATCAAATAGGGCCTGGACATCGACGGCGTCGGGAAGGCCGACCAGGCTGAGCTCGTCCCACAGCTGGCCAGCCTGGTCGTCGGAGGCAGTCTGCGTGCTCACACTCACACAGGACACTGCGTTCTGCTGAGGAGACCGTTCTCTGGGGGAGAGAAAATCCATGTGAAGTGGTAACAACAGAAAAGGTTTCGTTTTACAACTTAAATGTCCCGTATTGCCAGGTCGCTTTTGTTGGGCATAAACTGTCATAAAGTAACTTCTAGAACACACCTGTTATTATTCAATCTACACTGTAAGACTGGGTTGCTACATTGTATTGTGTAAGCAGCAACTAAAAAAGCCTTCAGAAACAGTAAAAGGTGTAAAAATTTAGTTACAAATTTATTTTGCCATTGTATCATTATATTTTTCTAATTGGCGCTCTAACTTTCTAATGGGGAGCCACGTTTTATCACATAAAATGGATATTCTCTTTGGCCTTACTTAAAGACTTATAAAACCTAACTCGATCAAATCAGGAACTTTAATTTGCTAAAGCACCACCTCGGAGGCGGGGTTCAGTTTATGCGCAGAAAGGCGTTTCCGGGGGAAGTGAGAGCCACTAGGTGTGGAGCAGGAGGTGGGGGAGCCCCCGGAGGGCCCCTCGGAAACCTCGACAGCGGGTCTGGGGCAGGACGCGGCAGGTACCCTCCACCAAGACCGCACCTCTCAAGTCAGAGGCAAAAAAGAAAAATCGAAACAGCCGCCCGCGGGCTGGGGGCAAGGAAGACAGTGTGAGAGCAGAAGCGACAACACACAAACGACCCGAGTAAGGCAGACAACAGTGGGAGGTTACAGGCTCAAGGCCCTTAGACCCCAGGTATGAACGGAGAGCTACGTCAACGACGGCTTCAGCCCCTCCTGACATCAGGGCGGTGAACCTGCGAAACTCCGATTACATCGCTACGAGTGTGGACCACAACTCACTGCACTCTGTCTGTTGGGGATCTATCCTGATTCCTACCAAGAGAAAATCAGCACACTGACCGGGGCACTACGCTTTTCATACCTGGAATCGCTGAAAGAAGAAAAGCATTAACATATTTCAACAAGCACATTTAAACATCAAACCATATAAAGAGTAACCAGCATGTTTTAGGTTCAGCACAAGAAATGCATAGACGTAACTTTTTTTGGAAAGTTGAGCATGCTGAGCTATCTTTAAATTCTCGTTTTTATGAATGTCCACAGTAAAATGAGAACAAACTCTGTCCTAGGCACATCTCCATTCCTGCAAACATGGTCTTCATTATTAATCATAACTAGTTTATTGGGAGTGGGGAAAAGACTAACGTAACAGTCCATCTATAAAGACTAATGTGCCGTCTGAACAGATTTCCTTTGAACCGGCATTTTATGGGGGCGGGTCTACGCCCAACGGAAGGGCCAACCAGACTATCACTAACCAGTTCCTAACAGCAGCTCAATCAAACCCCCCCATCAGGTTTTGTGACCGGTTTGTAGGACACACATCAGTACGGTGTGTCAACCCTAAGGATGACAGCAGCCCCCTTAGAAACAACATCAAGGGAAGCCAGCGGAAATGCATACCCCCCAAATTTTAAGTCTAAACAAAAGGAAAGAAGAAATAAATCCTTAATTACATATCTTACATTCAGCAAATTGAGAACTATTTAAAAACCTCCTTTACAAATTAAAATACACACACACACACACACACACACACACAAAAGCCCCCAAAACTAGCTGTTTATCTGGTTTATAGCCCATTAGTAAAATACTCTGTAAATATTTAAAATCATTACAAGCTAAATTAATTGTTTACCCCTAAATGATTTCCAACTTTTATAAATGTGCTTTACTCCTAAGGCCCATTTAACTGGCTTGTTAGCGTTACTTAATAACTTGGTAAACACCGAGTGTGTATAAAGACCTTCATTAAGCCAAGGCTATTTTTACATAATTATCATCTCAGCTCATAAAGGTTTGCACTAAAAATTAACTTAGATTATAAAATAAGTAAGTTACTGAAGCCCAACTGTATTTCCCAGAACAGGCGCTGAAATAATCGCTGTTTAAACCAGAACATGAAGATGGAAGACGTAGCCGAGTCCCGCCCATAAATTTGCATTATCGATGAACGTGGTAATTGGGGGACGGGCATAAACCAACAGAATAGCTAACCAGTCTCCTACTAACCAATCTACTACTGACCAGTTCCTAACCAGTGGCTCAGCCGGTTTGTACGCAGGCACCACATCAATAAGGTGCTGACGTCAACCCTAAGGGTGACAGCAGCCCCGCTTGGGGCGAGACCGCTTATTTCATCTCAAAGGTAAAGCTCGTGTGTACGATTAAAACAGCGAGGCTCCGAGCACAGGCCCTCTACACTTCCTTAAACGGGTCCACCTTAAATTCTGTCAAAAGGTCCCCTCCCGTGATTGCTTCATTTCCTACTTCAGGTCTTCAAGGCCCTGGCAGGCGTCCAGGAGAAGGGGCCAATCACCGAGTACAACGCAGCGACAAAGCCTCAGAGCCTCCTCTGGAGGAGAGCCAGGCCGGCTCTCGGTTACATCACCACCCTCCGGGGCAGGGGGGGCCTTCCAAGCTAAACTAATTTTACACTTTCTCGGGGACTCGGGAAATTCTGTTCCCTCAACTCCCAGCGCCAGGGCTGCAGACTGAGGTGGCCTTTAATCAAACTGCAGCATGGAAAGAGATTTTTAACTCAAGGTTCTTAACTCAAAACGTATCAGACAGGAGCTGGGGGTACTATACTGCCCATGAATATAAACACTCTCACAAATGTCTTAGTAAATTCATTTCATTAAAAAAAGAGCTGCTTCCTTAACTTCAGAGACGGCGCTCTCGGCGCATAATTACTACTTGGAGCGAAAGCAGGTCCACGCTGTCTGTGATAAGAGTCCACAAGGCACTCAGCATCCTGAACCACGCAGACACGTCAGCAAGTGGCAGTGAGACACGGGTGTCGCTGCTCTCCTGTTACATATTCTTACAAACCATGAAAAACTTACTCAGAGGAAGGAAAGACTTCATTAACCTTTGTCATCTTCTCTCCGCTTACGGTATGTTCTTAAAAGTTCTCTCCCACAAGTTAGCTTACAGGTAAGATAGCAAACTTTTCAAAAGAATGAAATTTGGAAAAAAGGAGTGTTTGTTGGGTTAGTGGTGAGTCAAGAGCGCCCTGTGAATGCTGAAAACACGAGAAACTGTTTGGTAAGGACACGGGCTATACAGCCACAAACACCGCGGGGAAGGTAAGCGACAGTCTCACTGCGCCCCAGCCGGTTAAATTAAAATTGCTTACTTCCTCTGTCCTCTCTGTTTTCGTGGTGCCGAGTTTTGAATCTTCTCGCAGGTCCCATTGCTGTTGTCATCAGGGTCCTTCCTGCAGGGAGGCTGGTTTTTCCACGGCAAGATAAATCCGGGCGTCACTCTGAACTGCTTTAAGTCTCCTTGTCCTAAGGAACTTTTATCACCACAGTAACAAAAAGCACAGAGCTGTTCACTGGTAGAGATGAAAGTAAGGGAGACAGAGAAAGTAATTTTATTTAACTTTTTAAAGTGACAACTAAAGACACCTGTGCTTTAAAATTAAACATTGTGTTTTTAGTGTGAGGCGTATTTAAAAACGTTGATAACAATTATACATTTGCAATTCTACTTTTCCACAGCATGGCTTTAAGATAGTAAACATACCCATTCAAAAAATTTGTAGCTTGTACTTAGAAACACCATTTTCTTTTAAATCTGATTCAAGAAACTCAAAGTATTAACCAGAATGAAGAGAGGAAAGCCAAGACCGGGGGAGAAGGCAGGGCGGGCGGGCGGGCACACGGTTCCGCGCCAGCTCTGTAACACGCGGCAGCGCAGCTGTACTTAACCACCTGGCGGGCCGTTCACTGCACTGCGAAGAACACCGCATCACACGCGCTTGGGGACAGACACATCACAAATGTAAGCGGCTGTCCGGCTGGCAGTGAGACGGGCAGTGAGAGGGGTCGGCAGGAATGGGCAGGACGGAGGCGGGGCAGGGGTTAGGAGGGGGGAGAAACTGCCCCATAGGATACACTGTAACAGCAGGTCCCCTCTGTGACACAAAGAACGAGCCCTAGTGTAAACTAGGGGCTTTAGTTAATAATAGTGTATCCAAACGGGGTATCAGCTGTAACAAATGTACCACACTCGTGCCCAGTGCTAACATGAAGGTGCTTCTGGAGAAGTGCTCAGGTTACTGAAGTGTGAGGAAAGGTGGTAAGAGATGTAGAAGCAAGGACAGTCGAACACCAAGTAATCTGTTGACTTTGGGGGGCCCAGGGGGAACCCCTGGTCTCCACTTCGGAAGCGGAACGCTGCAGAGCACTGCCCCACCTCGCGACCAGTGCTCGCCAGACAATCTGCACATTCACTCCTGTTGGACCCAGCAGGTGCAGGAGTTTCAGGGCCACCAAGTCACCTGCGAAGGAAGGGCGGGCACTGCCGGGCGGAGGTGAGACCCAAGCACCTGCCTCACCTGGGGAAGAGGCCCGCATGTCAAACAAGCAGATAAAATGATGCAGCAAAAAACTCTAAGGAACTGCTCGAGGCCGCGTGGAGGCCGGTGGGAATGCACAGCATCCACGACCCACGACATGGGCACCTGCCCGGGGCCTCCCCAGGTGCCCGTGTGCATGGGGCGTCCTGAGAATGTACCTGCCAGTCAAGGTACCACCCTGGGGACGGCAGCAGCAGCAACATGGGAAGTCACACAGGCCCACCCAGGTGGTCTCCCTCTCCCTTCCTCTGAAATCTATAAAAACGTATTTAAAAAAACACAAACCTACAGAGATGGCAAATAGGTGAGCAGTTGCTGAGGGCAGAAGCCAGGGTCAGGGGTGATACAACAGGCATCGGAATTGTGGGGTGATGGTGCCGTTCTTCACCTTCTGGTGGCAGTGGTCCTGTGACCGTACAGAACTGTCGCTCACTCAGTGGGTGAACGTCACTGCATGTCAATTCAACCTCCATTTTCATAAACGGAAAAAAGGGGGCCGAGAAAAGGGGGTACCTATCTAAAATAACCAGAAATGAAACGCCAGATGACAGATTGCAGAGATATGAAAATATGATAAAGCACCAAGACTGGAAAAAAAAAATCAATCAAAACTATAAGTTTGAAATTCTTTCAAAATTAAATTCAATAAAGAACCATGAGGCCTGAGCCTTAAGTAAGGGAAACCATCTGAAACACAAAATACAACGTGCAATCAATAGAAAAAGTGATCAGCGCGACAGAATGCAGACGAAGTGCCGCCCCCCCAGCGCTCGCTCGACAGCGGGAGAGACGCTGGGCGGGCTGTCGGGAATGACCAGTATTTCAAGGGCCAGGAAAGCGGGCCCGTGGGTGAATGTGGGGGCTGCTGTTCCATTTATTTTTCCCTTTCTTTTGAAATTTTTCAAAACTTTCCCCCAAATGGGGATAGGGGTGGGGGCGGGCGTAGAGAACAGCGCGGCAAGAACACCTGTATGCCCTTAACCGACTCACATCGCCTGCTCTTCTTCCCCCCGAGACGACGAGGCTGAGACACAGAACTCGGGAGAGCCACGGACTACGCGCAGGGTGGGGGGGGGGTCTGGGGGAGGAGGGCCACGGGAAACACGGCCCACGTGTCAGGGGCGAGGCGGCCACGTGACAGGAGCACAGGAAGTAATAATGAAGCTGGAGAGGCAGCCAGGCTCAGAGCAACCTGTAGGACACGGAATGGACTTGACGCATAATATAAATGTGACCGCCGCCAGAGAGTCGGGGTGGAGCTGGCTGGGTTTAGGATGCGCTTTGCAACTGTGCTGAGAACCTGGGATGTGGAGAGTAAAGCGAAGCAGCAAAGAAACTGGCTGAAAGGCTACTCTGGGCTCTGAAAAGTACTGGGCTGGAACCATGGCGGTCGGCGGGCAAATGCAGAGGACAGGGACTGGCGGAGGCACCTTCTAAAGTTGAGCTACAGGACTGAGCGCGTGAGGTGCGAGAAAAGTAGAAATCGAGGGTGAATGCAAAAGTTTTTGACCTAAGCCACTGGGTGAATGTGGGCATTACTTACTGAAGTGGAGAACTCTGGGAGGAGATCTGGGCCAGGGGAGGGGTAAAATCAAAAGTGATTTTGGGTACGTCCAGGTGGGTGTCTAGCACATTTGAAAAGGAGATGTCAAGCAGACAGCTGGGTAGGAAAGTGTGAGGTTAGGAGGAAATCGGCCCTGGGAATATAAGTGTGGACATCCCCAGGGAGTGAGCAGAGGTAAAAGTGGGTGCGCCAAGGCCGGAGGCCTCCAGGGTTATAAAGGTCGGAGTCTGGGCAGGAACCAGGCAAAGACTGGAAGCGAGGGAGGTGTGGCCACAGCAAGTGAAAGGAGACGCTTGAAGGAGAGCGGGGCGCTGGCTGAGGCGTGACTTCAGAGCTCTGTTAGCGGCTTCCAAATAAAGTAAAAAATAAAAATAAAAAAAGACTTCAAAGCTGAACTACACACAGTTAGGCTACGACGTCCTGTATTGCTCTTTCAAAGAATAAAGACCGTAAGTTACAAAGGTACAAACTCAAGTTTGCAGGTAACTAGGAGAACCATCCTCATGCCGAAAGCTCAGGTGCTTCGTCCGGCAGGACAAGCACACTGGGGACAGCTGCCCTGTTCCGCTCTGAGGGTCCCCCGGTGGTACCCCTGAGCCCACAGGCGCCCCTCCCCCAACCACACAGGGGAACCGGCCTCCTACTCACAGCTACTAAGTAACAAAACCACCCGAGCCTCCCAGCTGGGCTCTGGGCCTGGGACTCACAGCTGCTAAGTAACAAAACCACCCTTCCCGTCCCAGCTGGGCTCTGGGCCTGGGACTCACAGCTACTAAGTAACAAAACCACCCTTCCCGTCCCAGCTGGGCTCTCGGCCTGGGACTCACAGCACCGTCCCAAGCCCGGCTCCGCGTTCCCCGTCAGCCCCTCACCTGATTCTGGCCTCGACGCCGACGGAGACCAGGGAGCTGGCGGACTCCTCAGACACGGAGCGCTGCAGGGCGGGCGCTGGCCGCTTGCCGCCGTCCCTGCCGTCCGCCTCGGCCTCGGCGTCCTCCTCGGCGGACTGTTCTTTGATCTCTGCTGCAGGGGCAACAGGAGAAGAGTCATTGTTGCATCTGCAGGTTACAGAGCGGAGCGCATCATGAAGCATCATGAAGAGCAACAGCCGCGCTTCACTAACAGTCTGTGCACACGATCAGCCGCATCGCTTATGTTTATTCTCTCTCCCCCTCTCCCTTCCGCTCTCTGAAATCAATAAAAAACATATCTTCAAAAAAGAAAAGTGGACAAAGGACAAAACCCACACTCACGTGCTCAAATATTCAAGTTTTAAGTTGGCCGCCTAACTGCACAGCTATATAGACCGTATTCCCCAACGTTTTTGCAGCCACGCCTGGAGAGTTCTCACCAACAGAAAATGACCAGAAGGGACGGCGCAGCTTCTACCTCCCCTGAAAGGACCAAGCTATGTCCCCCTTTCCTGTGCGCTGGAACAAGGACACGCCAGCGCCCCGGCTGCGGTACCGCAGGTGAGGGCAACACGCTCGGGGAGCGCAGACACAGGGCGGAAGGACCCTGGGTCCCAAACCACCGCGGGAGCACAGCCGCCCCAGCAGCCGGGACCTCCCGCTCTCAGGTACACTACACGAGAGAAAAGACGTCTTGTTAAAGCCCCCGCTGTATTTTGGGGTCTCTTACGACATTTTAACTCGGGCCCTCACAAACAGAGACTGGTGTCGGGAGTCGGGAAATGCCACAGCACAAACCTGAAATAGGGGGGTGGGTGACCAAAGGACCCTTTTATGCTGTTTAAAAATATGTGGCAGATCTCTGACCTGCAATAAACGTGGAAAGCGGACGCAGGGAAAGGCATCGGGAAAGACCCTGAAGTTACCCTCGGAGCTTTCGCGGCCAAAGACGGAGAGCAATGCGGGTCTGCTGGTCTCTCCGCCCGGGGCGGGAGGTCCTCCACAGCGCCCACGCGAACCGCTCTGCGAGGGAGCGTTTCACTTCCACCAGAGGCGCCCGGGCAGGCGTGGGATACGCTTTGTCTGCACCCCTTCTATTATGAGAGAACGAGGAAGGGTAAGAGTCGGGAGAGAGGAGGCCCAGCCCGCGGCTCAGCTGGCTGGGGCGTCGCCCACACCCTGAAGGCTGAGGGCTCCATCCCCGCCGGGGCCAGTTCGGAGGCAGCTGATCAGTCTCTCACATCGACGGTTTTCTCTCCCCCCCCCGCCCCCGCCCCTTCCTCTCTCTTTCAAATCAATAAAAACATGTCCTTGGTGAGGGCTTGCGAGAGAGAAAAGATGAGACATGTAAAGGAGAGAAAGACTGTCTCAGAAGCTGCCGGGCAGGCACTGAGCCCAAGGGCCGGGGTCCCGGGCCACTGCTGCCCCGAGGACGCGGTTCCTGGGAGGGGCGCCGGCAGCCTCGGCCGGCCCGAGGTGTCCCTCCACCAGGCGGCGGCCTGCTCGCAGCTCGACCGCGTGCAGCCTCGGGTCCCAACCTCCTCCCCTGGCGGCTGCAGCACAACCCCAGCTATTCCCTTATTTCTTCCCCCTCGAAAAGAAAATGCATAACACTTTTAACATTTTTAGGTGTGTGGGGTTTTTTTGTTTTTTTTTTTAAATTTGCTTACAGCTAAAGAGAAACAAGTAAGAGGGCAGTGTGTCTGTCTGTCTCTCAAATTAGACCCAGAGGGAAGCGGAAGGCTAACTGTGAATGGTAACGGTAGGGGGGTGGTTTCCAGGTACACAGCCGTCTGAAATTGGGTCCCCTAATCCCACAGACTCTAACTACAGGCATTATTTTTCCTTAGAAATGGGACTGGGAAGGAACAGGCCAACCCACGGAGAGAACCACGCAGGGCCCATCCTGTCCTCTCCTCTCCTCGGGCCCCAACCCTAACCCGGATCTGCGAAAAACAGCAGGGACGGCGGGTTTGGTTTTACATTTGGTTTTACTTCTGCTGTTTTGGTCCCCTTGTCCTTAAGGAATAAGACAGGCTCTGATGCCTGCTCCTTAGACCAACCACGACACAGAGAGAGAGAGGGGTGCCCACGACGGTGCGAAGCTGCAGGCAATCACAGCGCCCGTCTCTTCGGGCCGCCGCTCTTCATCCCTGGCCGCGAGGCCAAGGCGCTCTGGACGAAAGGACCGTGAGCCAGCGGCGACTGAGGAAGCAGCGCTGATGCCGGGGCCTGGTTATCCAGTTTACTAGTGGACACGGCCACCACCCTGGGCTGGTGTCTAACGCAGGAAAGATCCGCCCCGGGGGGACAGGGACTCCCCTCGGCCCCTACCTGTGCTTAACCCGGAGCCACTAGGTGGCGCCTGTGCGGCGGTAACGACACGAGAGCACATCCCCTGGGGGCGGCTGAGAGCCCGCCAGCCAGGCCGCCGCTCAGGGCACCGCCTCGGAGCTGGGCAGACCTCTGGGGAAGCGGGTACACGGGACAGGGTGGTAAACCAGACCTGAGGCCTGCCGCGCCACTCCCACAACAGTTAATGGTTGGTTCTGAGACACAAAGTTGACGTGAATAGCAAAGGCTATTTGCTGGGGTGGCTAAAACCAAAGCCTTGGAATTCAATGGTCCGGAATCTGAATCCTAGAGGAGTCGTCTGCCGGCAACGTGATGCGGGCACGTCACTTCACCGCATCTCAAGGTCAGCGCGCTAATCACTTAAAAGGCAGCTGACACCACCAGGCAGAAAACTGTCTTTAGGATCAGAAAGGACAAGACATGTGAAGGCCGAGACCACTGCCTTCAGTGCGCAGCAGGCGGGGGCGGCTGCCACCCTGAGCTTCCACGTTCCCACACGCCATCCCACCTGCGCGGCGGGGCTCCCGTCTAGCGGGACAGCGCGCACAGCCTCGGGCCCTCGATGTCAGGGTGGGCGCTCAGAAGCTGCGCTGTGAGGACACCGCACTCGGCACCCCCGGCCTTGGGCCAGGCAGTCAGCACATCGCTGCTTCAGGACGAAGTTCCACCCGACAGAACTGCCGTGTGCATGTATTCCACCCAAACGGCAGCCAGGGCAAAAACGAGCGGGACCCTCGTGGGCAGCGGGTCTAGTCAGGAGCCGGAGGCGCGAGGCCATGCGTCGGGTTCAGAGGCAGGGAGAGCAGGAGAAAGGAATGGGTCCCGCCAGCACTGCAGGGGCCGGGCCTAACCGTCATCTCACTTCACGCCCTCCTTTTAAACAACCAGAACACCTGGCTTAATATCCTCACTGAAAAGGTAAGAAAACTCCACTCTGAAGGGTAACGGGAAGCAGAGCTGGGCGCAGAGCCCGAGGGCGCCCCTTCCACCCGCGCCCCGGGAGCTTCGCAACTGAATCGCCAGAAGAGCGAAGCTCCCACTCGCTCGGCCCGCTTCCGAGGGCGACGCTTGTTGACTCCGAGATGAAACCTGAAAACGCGGAGTTTTTCCTCCGTATGTTTTAAGCTCTACTGAGTGAGATGATAGAGAAAACACCTCACAGCCAGGTTCACAGAGATGACCTTCTGATTTGGGGCAATGAGGAAATTATTTCCCCCAAAGGTTGGGTAATTATTTGGAAGGGCTGTAAGTGCCCCACGGATATAGTCGCCATCTCACCAGTAAGACAGACTAGACTGTAAGATGAAAAACGTCCCAGTGCCCACGTGTGGCCGCCTCAACACGCAGGACATATCCTCAAGGTACAGAGTCTTTTCCCGAATTTTTAAAGTGTATTTAACCAAGCATTCTGGGATCTTGGAGGGAGGAATTACACCTCTGTGTTTACTGACCTCTGAGATTTAGGATTCTAGACGCCCATCTGATACGGCTGTAGCCACAGGCAGAGTGGGCACTGCCAGGCAAACCCGCGTCTCGACACCACCAGGAAGCAGGTAATTTCTCATCAAGTTCAGTGTTTGCATATATCTCAAAATACCATTTACCCTCATTACTACTTCAGAATTACAGTAAGTATTAAATTAGATTTATAATTAAGGGTGAATTTAAAAACGCATTACAAAATTACAAATTTGGCTTCTTACTATTTTGATCATATTTCAATATAATTACCTTTGCAATGTTACGTTTTTGTTTTGTTTTTTTTAATAATATGTTTTTATTGATTTTTAGAGAGAGAAGGGAAGGGAGAGGGAGAGAAACATCAGTGATGAGAGTCACTGATCAGCTGCCTCCTGCTCGCCCCCTGCTGGGGATCGAGCCCGCAACCTGGGCATGTGCCCTGACCCGGAATCGAACCAAGACCTCCTGGGTCATAGGTCAATGCTCAACCACTGAGCCACACCAGCTGGGAGCATTCTCATGTATTTTATCCATTTAAAAACACAGCTTGGAAAAGAGTCTGCCAAAGGGGCCAATGGCACAGAAAAGCATCCCATTCCTAGGAGACAGCACCCCACTCTACAAAAGTGGGCACCAGACCTGTTTATAAACCAGGGCCTCTCACAAAACCTGGGTGATGTTCGACACTTGTTAAATTCATTATATACTATATCACGCAAACCACGCAGGTAAGTCTTACAATACACACATACATACAGAATTACAAAGAGCACAGAGGAAGATACACAAAATGTTTTAAACGGGCTGGTATTTGCTAATTATGTTGGTCAACGCTGGCAACTTTTTACCAGTGATCCAAACAATATGCTGGCTTCTGTGCTTTAGTTAACTATTAAGTAGAATAAAAATTACTCTTCTCTCCTAACTCCCTTCACCTCCACAGAATGACAATACTCTCCATGCTTCTTTATACTAAGACTACAGAAGAAGATGCATCTGAGAAATTGTGCAATCGTGTCCTTTCCTTCTTTAGAACAGCAGTGGTCAAAAGAAGGTGGCCTTTCGATAGTTCCATTCTGGATGTGTCTGTATCTTACTAAATCTAGTGTATCCACTGCCACCAAATTTCGTTGTAAAGGTAAAGACTTAGCACTACCTCAAGAACAGAAATAACACACAAAAAAGCAAACATTTTATCTATCCTACCTTTATTCACTAAACTACTTACAATACTGATGCGATTATTAACATGAAGTAGCCACTCCTTTCACAGAGCACAGAGAGAGTTTAAAATGTAGCAAAAATAAACACACAAAAACGTAAAACATTGTTTTTTTCTAGGACTTAACACTTTCATAGCTACTTATTCTCTTTACACTTATCCATAGAGTTCCATGTTTTCAGAAATGTGCATTACTGTTATAATTTTAATGTGATTTTTTTAAAACAAAGGATTAAGAATGAGTCCAGCGGAGCCAGCGTGGCTCAGCAGTCGAGCATCATCAACCTAGGATGCAGGAGATCGTGGTTTGATTCAGGGTCAGGGTTACGAGCTCGATCCCCAGCAGGGGGCGTGCAGGAGGCAACCAATCAAGAACCCAATACTTATCAACAGCTCAAAACAAGCTGACATTAATTAATATAATAATTGTTAAAAGCCAACTGCTCGCTGGATGTTTAATTTAGTAATTAAAAGTATTTCCTTTAATTTTTCTATATAACTTTTTAAAAATGTGTTTTTAATGGATAATCATTTTTTACAATTAATTTAAAAAATTAAAACCATCAAATTACAATATACATCATCACCATCTAATACCAGCTATTTATAGCAATCTTAATCTTCTGAGAAACATCTTTACTTAGGCCCCAAAACTCAGTGCAAATAATATGAAAAGAATATTTAAAGAAATATCACCATGGCTAACTTTCAGGAAACACGCACTATGTTGTAGGCAATAACGTGAGTGGGTATGTGCACTAACTCATGCAAACTTCACAACATCCTTACGAAGACGGCTGCCAGGTCCAGGACTGTAGACATGCTAACACGTCAGGGTTACTGTTCCACAGATGCTGGCAGGAGACACGAGTCTCCAGGATCAAAGACAAAGGACTTCGTCACTCCCTGCGTGGCCAGCAGCATGAGCGAGAGGGAATCAGTTTCCTTTCGACCCCCAGGTTTCTCAGGGGTGACACCCTGAGCCCAAATGAATGGTGAAATGCATGACAAGGAAGGAAGGAGGGAACAGAGAGTGGGGAACCCACTGTTTTTACGATAAGCACTAAACAAGCCCCGTGCTTTGCCCGCAAGGGAGACATTGCCTCACAGTCCAGCTGCTCCATGCAGATGCAGTTCTGAGAAATGGCCCAGATAAGGAGCGGCCAAGTCCTTGCATTCCTGGTCTGCTCAACGAGACGTGCCGGGCGCAAGAGACGCCTCCAACAGCAGCTGCCGTCATCTCCACCGCGCACACGAGGAAGCAAGAATGGTGCTGAGGAACTTGGCTCAAAAACACAGTCAGCAGCCCTGGCCGGGTGGCTCAGGTGGGCACCATCCTGTACACCACAAAGTTGCGGGTTCGATTTGCAGTCAGGACACATGCTTAGGTTGCCAGTTCGATCCCCAGTGGGGGCACGTATGTATGGGAGGCAACCAATTGATGTCCGTCTGTCTCTCTCCCTCTCAAATCAATAAAAACATATCCTCGGGTGAGAACACAGCAGAGGAGCCTGGACTCCAACACAAGGCTGTCTGGCTCCAGATCCTAAACCAACCGCTACTTTAGTGGAAAATTGTGATTCCAAGTGACGCAATTAAAGAAAACAAAATAATTGTATAAGTGAAAACAAGAGGAGCCCCATGAAGCAGCAACAATAGCTCTGAGACAATGTTGCTAATGTGGACGGCAGGCTGGAGAAAACACAGAATCTGAGGCAGTGGAAGCCATGGCGAAGATCAGCCCAGGAAGGAAAGGAACACACAACAAACGTGCGTAATTATCCCTCCCCGACGAAGGAGGCAGACAGCACGGGGAAAGTATTCACAAAGGTTCCATGGAAAAAACATCCTGGAAACAAAGTGAAGATCGAATCTGCAGACCAAAGCAACTCAACCACAGCAGCAGAAAGAAAGCAGCCGGCCCCCGTCCGAGCCCCGAACAAGGCGGCAGGTGAAAGGTAAGCAAGGGCGCAGCTGAGCACGACCTGTGGAGACTGGGCAGAGGCCACCCCGCTGCCTCCGGGTGCCCGCTCCACGCCTCCGGCCCTGGCCCCAGGCGGCTTCTATTCCCGTCTCATGAGTGAGCTCCGAGGGCTGCCCTGGGACTGCACCAACTGGCCTACTTCTGAAACAGACTGAGTCACAGAGACCAGGGACCTGAACGGGTCCGTCTGATACAGAGACAGCTCCCTCCGGGTGGACACGGGCCAGGAATCACGTAGCAACCGAGACTGCAGGCAGCCGGCTCCCGTCAGAATGAAGCTCACTCGGGGAAAAAGCAGAGAGGCAGGCGACCCAGGCGTCGGTGACACTGTGGGCCTGACGTAAGCCGGCTCAAACCCATCTGACCTCTGAACGAGACAGGGTATGACCACAGGCAGCCCTCTTTCTTGGAACCTGAGTTATCTTACTTTTAATAGAAATACCCTAATGGACTGGATCTAATAATGGATATCACGTTTCATACACTATCCAAGGGAACAAAAGGGGTTACACATTCTATCCAAATGCCCAGAAAACAACGATATAAACTAAGCACATACTCGGGTGCCGAGAAATCCCCAGAGAATGTCTACTTGCACAGCAGCAGACTGGCTGATCTGGACAACCCTCCCCTTGCAGGCAAATAAGAAAGCTGAGCGAAATATTTTAAAAATCAAAAAGTCTACGGTCCCGGCCAAGGTACTGGATTGGTGGGGCATCGTCCCGTACACCAAAAGGTTGTGGGTTTGATTCCTGGTCAGGAGACATGCCTGGGTTGTGGGTTCGATTCCCAGTAGGGGCCATGCAGGGGGCAACCGATCAATGACTCTCACATCGATGTTTTTTTTTTCTCTCTCCCTTCCTCTCTCTTTAAAAATCAATAAAAACATATCCTCAGTTGAGGATTAAAAAACAAATAAAATTCAAAAATCTACTCACAAGGTGGTAAGGAGTACTGGTCAAAACTCCGGGGGGAGTCCTGGCCGGTTTGGCTCAGTGGTCGGCCTGCGCAATGAAGGGTCCCGGGTTCAATGCTGACCAAGGACATGTACCTGGGTTGCAGGCTCGATCCCCAGCCCGGCTCGGGGTGCAGCGCTTGCGGGAGGCAACCAATCGATGTGTGTCTCTCCCTCTCCTCTTTCCCTTCCTCTCTCTCTGAAAAGTAATGGAAAAAATATCCCCAAGTGAGGATTTTAAAAAAACACAAAATTCCTGGGGAAGCAGTGAGGATGGGGAGCCAGGCACTCAGGGCTGCGTTTCCCATGGGGGTATCAGCAACAGACTAGGAGATGGTCCTAGAAGTCTACAACCATCGGGGATTGGGGTTCAGGGAGGGCATGAACCCCAGTGGCTGGACATGAGGAGAAGAGTGACCGGGAGTAAGCCGTCCTCGCGAGGGCTGCTGCGCAGCGCTGAGGCCGGTGCTCAGAACAGAGAGAACAGCCGCGCCACTGAACAGGGTGGGCCCGGTCACAAGTGCCCTGGGTCCCTGGAAAATTTAAGAAACAAAACAAAATTATCTTTGATGGGGGAAAAAATCATCAATATATTTCCACAAAAAAAACCCAAAAACAAACAAAACCGTCAAATACACTGTCCAGCCCAGCAGAGAACAGGCAGGAAGGACTGAAACATCCACTGGAGCAAAAAAATGTGAACGACCTGTGTTTCCTACATTAAAGGGAATAGATCCTACCCATTAAATTTTTCAAGAGAAACTAGAAAGTATAAAAAGTAATGCTGCACATCTGAAAACGAGTAACAGACTTTAAATTATGGCAAATGGGCCCAACTGGTCTGAGCTCAGATTAGACAAAGCGAGGCGGGTAAGTGAGCGGGAAGGTCTGGAGTGATCTGTCCAGAAGACAGGACAGAGGGACAAGAGAATGAAACACACCAAGGAGGACGAACGGCAACAAGCAGGGATGCGGCCTGAGGCCCTGAGGGAAGGGAGGGTGGTGCACGGTCGGTACTTGAATATCTAATCGCTGAGAACGCCCCCAAACCAACGAAGGCTTCGAGAAACCTCAAATTCCAAAATGAAAACAGGGTGCCAACCCACCACAACAGAATTAGAAATTAACGACAAAGCAAAAACAAACAACAATAAAATCTGCACAAATACCTAGAAATTTTAGAAACTCTATCGAGCATCTGACAAGTCCAAGGGGAGGTCAAAGCTGCAACTAAAAACCATCCAGAAAATAAGGCACGTAATAATATCCAAAACACCAGAAATCATGTTACGAGAAAAGGCTCACCAGCCTTCGCACTTTGCTTTCTGGTTTAGTAATTAAGGAAAATTAATGAGTTAAATATTTACTCCATAAGCTGGAAAGGGCGGAATCCACAAAAACTCCCACAGCTCACATGATACAAACAGTGAGTTTACAAGATCGCAGAGCACAAGGCAAACACGCAAAAACAAATCGTATCTTTACCTATTAGCAACGTAGAATCTGAAACCCGTTCTTAGACGTGTGTCACTTCTTCAACCATTTACACCTGGGGAAGGGCAGGGCTTGCTATCCCTAACTTCCTTCAAAACTACACCGTGCGCCAGGGACGTGCACACGCTGGTGAAGCGCTAGCTCACTCCCCAGGAGTGGGGGGAGGGCCCTGCTGAGCTGCTCTGGAAGCCGCTGCACCCCTACAGCAACTAGGGGGTGCTCCCTGCTCCTGCTGACCTTCACCTCCCATCAACGCCCAGGGCGGTGCTACTGAGCATGATGGATGTTAGAGCTGTTTTCATTGGTGGAGTTAATGACTCATTAGCATGACAGACATTAAAACCGGACAGTGGTTCTGAAGTTGCTGTTTTAGACCCCGGGGCCTTGTCTGGAGCTTCTAGCCTGGAGGCCCTGCCATTGGGGGTGACTTCAGGCTCCATCCCTGACCGTATCCTGCTAACCCTTCCCACCAGGCGTGGACACAACACCTAAAAGGGGGGAGCTCGCAGTTTGTCCAGCTTACAACAGGATGTTTGATTTCACAGTGTGAGTGTGCCTGCTGCTGATAAATGGTTGGGGAGTATGACAAGAAATATATATATGTCACTTATAACAGCTTCCCAAGAAATGAAATGATGTAACTAACAAAACACAGACAGGGCCTGGATAATGGAAATCACAAAATGCCAACGAAAGAAATCAAGGACGCCCCAAACAGAGAAACATGGCAGGTTCACAGGACGGAAGACTCAACACAGTAAATGCACCAATTCTCCCCAAACTGAGATACAGGTTTAAGACAATTTCAATTAAAATCCCAGCAGGGTGGCTCAGCTGGCTGGAGCATCACCCCATATACCAAAAGGTCCCGGGCTCATCCCTGGTCGGAGCGCATGTGGGGAGCAACCCATCGATGTTTCTTTCTTCTCTCTCTCTCCCAATCAATCAATAAAAAAACAGATCCTCAGTGAAGATTTTAAAAAATGTCTCCCCATAGAAGTAAGGTACAGACACTCCTGGCTACTCTAGAAAAATAAGCTTAGAGAAGTCTAACGACTGAAGGGCATTTCTGGAAAGGAGGTGGAGTGGGTAGTCACAGACAGGAGAGAAGGGGTGATTCTTAGAGAAAGACCTGGGTAACTGATTGAGAGACTGGTCTATACAAAGTGAGAGCCAAGCAGGCATGCTCTGCGCACAACTCTCCTCTGTGAGAAAGGAGGTTCCCGGGCAAGCCCGGGACCAGCATGAGTGGAGAGCACTGGGTGGCACTGCTGACAACGTATCTCAACATGCCGTTGACCTGGTGTTAACCAAAACACGGAAGGAAAGGTTCCAGCAAATGCTCGCCGACACTTTAGATAGGACTGATGTACCAGGGATAGTCTGGGAAAAGTCCCTTCCAGGCAGAACTTTGAAAAGTCTGTAGCCTAGAAAAACCAACAAACCAAGACAAAGTTCTAATAAAAAATGTAAAGGTGGGCAGAGAACAGAACAGTCGTTGCCAGGGGCTGAGGCTGGAGAAATGGGGGGGATGCTGGTCAAAGATACAAAGCTGTAGTTACACAGGATGAATATGTCTAAAGATACAATGTACTAGACATGATGAGTAGAGTTGATAGTGAACTGAATCCTGGAAATTTGCTGAAAGTAGATTTCAGATCAAAAGAAAGCAGAAGCTATATTCATCTCGGACACAGCGGACTTCATAGCAAGTAAAGTTATCAGGGTAACCAGGGGTATTACATAAAGGGGTCAATTCTCCAAAAACACACAGTAACTCTTAACACATATGCACCTAACAACAGTGCCAAAATACGTGAGGCAACAACTGATAGAACTACAAGGACAGATGTATGAGTCCAGTATTATATACGGGGACATTAACACCCATCTGTCAGAAGGAGACAGATCCAGCAGGCAGAAAATCAGTAAGGATGCAGCTGAACTCAACGCCACCATCAATCGTTTGGATGGAATGGACATCGATAGACCACTCCATGCTACAACAGCAGACACATTCTTCCCCAGTTCACGTGCTACATTCACCAACAGACCACATCTTGGGCAATAAAACAGATTTAAAATAATAGAAATCATACAATGTCTGCTCTCAGATCACAATGGAATTAAACTAGAAATCAGTAACAGGAAGATAACTGGAGAATTCCAAAATATCTGGAGGTTAAACAACACACTTCTAAATAACATATGGATCAAAAAAATGATTTCAATAGAAATTTTAAAATATTTTGAGCTAAATAATTAAGGAAAACTCAACTTATCAAAATTTGTTGGATGCGGTGAAAGCAGTGTGTTGAGGAAATTTTATAGCATTGAATATATATATTAGAAAAGATCTAAAATCAATCAGCCAAACTTCCACCCTAAAAAACTAGACAAAGAAGAGCAAATTAGATGCAAAGCAAACAAAAATAAATCATAAAATTAGAGATGAAATCACTGAAAACAATACAGAGAAAAGTCAATAAAACCAAAGCTGATTCTTCGAAAAGGTCAAAAAAAATCAATAAACCTCTAGCCAGGTTAACTAAGACAAAAAAGGGGAGAACACAAAATACTAACATCACAAATGAAAGAGGGGGCATCACTACAGACCCCGTGGACGTTAAAATAATAACAAAGGAACACTGTGAACATCTCTATGCCCATAAACTTGATAACCTTGCAAGACATAATTTGCCAACACTCATCACAGGAAAGACATAAACATAGGATTATATCTGTTAAAGAAACTGAATCAATAATTAATAACCTTCCAAAACGAAAGCACCAAGCCCAGATGGATTCACTGGTGAATTCCATCAAACACCGGAGGAAGGTATTACACCAATTCTCTACAACATCTCCTGGGACACGGAAGCAGAGGAAATGCCTCCTACCTCATGCTATGAGGCCAGTACACCCTAATGCCAAAGAGAGACAAAGGTTTTACAGGGAGAAAACACCTACTTACCAACAGCTCTCATGAAAATAGATGCAAAAATCCTCAACAAAATATTAGCAAGCCAGACCCAACAGTGTATAAAAAGAATTATACACCACAACCAAGTAGGATGTGTCCCAGGTATGCGAGGCTGGTTCAACATTTGAAAACCAATGACTGTCATCAATGGGCTAAAAAAGAAAAATCCCCACATTACATTCACACACACAAAAAAAGTTTGATAAAATCCAACGCCCATTCGTGATTTAAAAAAACAACAGCAAAACCTCTCACTAAACTAGGAATAAAGGAGAACTTCGTCACCTTGATAAAGAACTGCTACAAAAAGGAACCGAGAGAAGCTGGAAGCTTTCCTACTAAGATCAGGAGCAAGGAAGGGTGATTCAACACCCCTTCCTTTTCAGTGATGCTCTGCAGGTTCTAGCTGCTGCCATAAGACCAGAAAAGGAAATGAAAGGCATACTGACTGGGAACAGGGAAATGAAACCGTCTTTGTCTGCAGATCACCTACGTAGAAAATCCAAAAAAAAAAAAAAAATCAACCGAACAACTTCTGGAACATCCAATAAGCTATTATAGACAGGTTTCAGGATACAAAAGTTAACATACAAAAGTCAATCACTTTCCTACATACCGGCAATAAACAAGTGGAATTTGAAGTTTAAAAAATATATACTATTAACCCCAGCACCTCCTCTCCTCCCCAAATGCAATGCCATTCCATGTTCATGACTTAGAAGACTCAATATTGTCAAGATGTCAGTCCCTTTCTATGTGAACTATAGATTCAGGGCAATACTGATAGAAATCCCAGCAAGTTATTTTGTGGATATCGACAACGCGATTCTAAAGCTTATATGGAAACTCAAAAGAGCCAACACAAGACTGAGGAAGACGTGAGTGAGGAAAGGACACTGTCTGATGCCACGAAGTCTAGGAAGCCACAGTCATGACGACAGAGTGGTAAAGGTAAAAAGCAGACAGATTAACAGATCTACACAGAGAGCCCAGAAACAGGCCTCCTAACTATAGCTAACTTCTCTGAGAAAGGAGCGAAGGCTATACTGTGGAGAAAGGGCAGTCTTTTCAACAAACGGTGCTGCAACAACTGGACATCCGGAATGGGGAAAAATCTAGGCACAGACCTCACACCCCTCACAAAAATTTAACTCAAAGTGAATCACCGACCCAAATGCCAAAGGCAAACCTGGAAATGTCCTAGAAGATAACAAAGGAGACTCTAGGTGACCTTGGACTTGGCGATGCGTTTTTAGATACACCACCAAAGGCGTGTGACACACACTGATAAACTGGACTTGATTAAAATTAAAAATTTATGCTCTGAAAAACGCCGTCAAGAGGCATGAGAGAAAATACGTGCAAAAGACGTGTCTGATAAAGGACTGTTATCCACAGTATACAAAGAACTTACAACTCAATGATAAGAGAATAACCTAATTTAAAAATGGGCCGAAGATTTTAACAGACACCTCACCAGAGAAGACAAACGGGGCAAATAAGCATATGAAAAGATGCTCCACATCATATGTTCCCAGGGAGACGTAAATTTAAAAGACACTATATACAATGGTGAAACCCAGCACAGGGACCAAGCGCAGGCGACGGTGTGGCCGACGGCAACGCACGCGCCGCTGGGGGTGCACCGTGGGTGGTGCAGCCGCTTTGGAGAAACCCGGCCGTTTCTTCCCGAGCTAAACGGACTCTCGCCATATGGCCCAGCCACCGTGCACGTTGGTATTTACACAAAGGAGTGGAAAACTTATATCCACACGAAAACCTGCGCACCGATGTTTACGGCAGCTTTTTCCGTAACTGCCGGAGCCTGGAAGCAACCAAGGCGTCCGTCCTTCAGTGGGTGACGGATAGACTGCTGTACACACATCCGACAGAATATTATTCATCAACAGAAACAAGCCACCAAGCCACAAAGAGAACCTTAAATGCATATTACTAAGTGAAAGGAGCCCATCTGAAAAGGCTACACACTGTACGACCCCAATTACGTGACATTCTGGAAAAGGAAAACGCTCGAGGCAGAAAGAAGAACCCCGGTTTCCAGGGGTCAGAGAGGACGGGACGAGTCGGCAGAACAGAGGGTTTGGCGGCAGCGAAACTCTGTGAGACGCTAAAATGACGGACACATGTCACCGTGTATCTGTCCAAACCCACAGAATGCACAACACGCCAAGAGCGAACCTCAGGATCAACTACAGGCTCCGGGTAACGACGCCGTGTCCGCGCAGGTTCCCCCGGCGCACGTGGGCGGCGCTGGTCACCAGGGAGGCCGGGCCCGCGCGGGGCAGGAGGTACCCGGGAAATCTCCGTACCTCCCCTCAGCCTGACTGCAAACCGCAGCTGCTCTAAAAGCCAAAGCCGGTTTTAAACAAGGGAGCTGAAGGCGAACTGAAGGCGTGGACGTGAACAGGCGCCGTAAGCGTGGGCGCGCTCCCGGGCACGTGTTCACCAGCAGCGTCGCTGAGATGGAGTCGCTCGCTCACTCTCCCCGGAGCCCAGGCTTTCATCTCTAATCCTGTCCTTTCCACGGAAAGGAACCAGGAGCCTCAGAGTTGATTTCGCATCTTGGGGTAGAGAGAACTGGGGGTGGGCCTGGAAAGCACTGTCACCAAAGAGCAACGGGCTCTGGCCCATTTGAGATGCTGTTTAAGACGACGCAGGAGCCAGCTGAAAAGGGGCCCCGCTGGCCGCACTATGACAACTCGAACAGTAAAAAGAAAAACTTTAATTATAATTAGCTAAATCATAATTAACCAGTTATAATCAACTAAAGCAAGTTTACGAAGCCCTAATCACATAATGACCCTCAAAGAAAAGAGGAGTTCCTCTTCTCCAGTGACAAGCGCTGCATCCAAGTTGATTTTATTCAAAAAGGAAGGTACAGGGACTGGCAACAGCCCCCACCTCCCAAAGAAAGCCAGGATCTTCTTACCAACAAAACGTAACGAAGCTGGATCCGGGGGACGGAGGTCTTGCTGTTTTCCCAATAACCACTAGTAAGACAGCATCCCCACCACTCCCACCCCGCACCCCTAAAGGGTGCTCGCTTTAATAAATACTCTCCTATTACTACAAATCATTAGAGAAATGTGTCAAGACGTGGATTTTACAAGAACAAGAGACCTTCCAATAAACCCACGGCCTTGAGGCGTGCACAGAGCTCAAGCCCCGCGGCCGGCTGAGTGTGCTTATTTCTGTTGCTAACACTCACCCAAGGATATTTTTTCCACTGATTTTTAGAGAGGGAGGGAGGGAGAGAGAAACACCGATGTGAGAGAGACACATGGATCGGCTGCCTCCTGCACGCTCCCCGACCGGGGCCGGGGACCGAGCCTGCAACCCAGGTATGTGCCCCCGACCAGTCATCGAACCCGAGACACTTCGGGGCTCGAGCGGACCCTCTAATCACTGAGCCACACCGGCCAGGGCTCGAATGTGCTTTCAAACTGACTAGAAATTTTCAGGACTCTTCTCTTTGCTTGGGTCAATCTGCAGGCGGGTAGTTTTAACAACTGTCTTTTGTCCTGCGTGTTCTCTAAATGAAATGGACAGAGGTCTTTCCCAGGACAAAGCCAGAGCAAAGGCAAACACTCCTGGCTGTACTTACCTGTCGTAGAAAAGGCCAGGGTGAGAAAGAGATCTCCCTGCTCCTGTTAAAACCTCCCACTAAGCCTGACTTGCCCTCACGTCTCACAGGAGACAGTGTGGGGGGATGGTTGACTGTGGGGCTTACTACTCCTCGAGCAAGAAAAAATCAAGTTCCAGAATTTCAGCTTTGTGGCGACGTTCCAAGCAGAGGTGACAGAAGTGAAACGCCCGAGGAAGGGCTGTGTTTGGGGCACTCTGGGAACAGCACGGAGGCCGGTGTGGCTGGGCCCAGGGAGCAAGGGGAAGGGTAGAAGACATGGTTGACGGGCAGCCAGGTATGGACTCTGGATTTTATTTTAAGTATCCCTGGAAGCTTCGGATGGTGGACAGAAGGAAAGCAGGGGGAGAACAGCAGAGGAGCTGAGGGTGCGTAAGAGAAGAGCTATAGGGATGGGCCAGGGACGCTGAGCGGGGAGGGAGGGAGGGAGGGAGGGAGGGAGGGAGGGAGGGAGGGAGACACAGCCGTGGGCAAGACCACCCGACTGGGGGGCTCCACACGGCTCGTGTGCACGTCAGGAGACGTGAGCTGGGAAAAGAAGGGGCAGTGAGTCGAGGGGACGGTGGCTGAAGGGAGGTTTCTGGAAGTGAAACAGCGGTTGTCCTAGAAAGTGACACAGTGACAAAGGCTGAAGCGTGACCAGGAGAACAAGTGGCTGGGGTGGGCTGGCAAATACGATTTCTGAGGAAAATCAAGGAGCCCAGGGTCTGGGTACCGAATAGATTATTGAAATTGGCAACGGGAGCCCTGGCTGGTGTGGCTCAGTTCCGGGCACTGTCCCGTGCGCGGGAGATTCCCGGTCGGGGCACACGCTCGGGGGCTGTGGGCTCGGTCCCCGGTAAGGGGTGTGCAGGAGGAGCCGATGGATGTTTCTCTCATCACTGACGTTTCTCTCTCGCCCTCCCTCTCACTTCCTCTCTCTGAAATCAATAAAAACATATTTTTTAAAACTGGCAACGGGAGCAGCAGAGGAGAGTGGGAGGCGGGTGCTCCACCTTCAGAAATGCTCAGGAAGGCTGCTCATCAAAGGGACCTGCGGGCCAGTCTGGCGGCAGCTTTAAAAGGACGTATCGTCATTACGTAAAAAACGTCACTTTAGAACTTCAAAGACTTTCACCAGGAAGTCACTGTGTACAGTATAGAAAAAAATTATGCTAAGGGGGGGGAAACCCACATGAAAGGAACTAGTGGGGAACTTATATAAACCCAACGGTAAAGTAATGCGCCGGTAAATGCGCACCCAAGGGTGACGTGTGGAATTCTGACCGCCCAGGCTTCACCCTGTCGCTCGGCCTAACCAGACCTGCTGGGAGGAGGGATGGGAATTGCAGAACATTCGAGAGCTTTCCAAGAACTGTAACTGCGTAACAGCAACACATCTGACGCCGAAAGTATTGTATGGAAAACGTTTTAAAATATACAGCACTTTCTAGCTTTTCTCTAAAAGCTGCATGACATTCTATATGCATCGAGACGACACTACTTCAGAGAAAAGGCCTGTGGCCGCATCGAAACCCTACTCCATGGCTGATGAAACACTGCCAGGGGCACCGCTTCCCACACAAGCCTCCTCTGAAGACAGCATGAAGTCTCATCCCTCTGACAACTTACTAAATAGCTACCTTGGGATGAATTTTGGAGACTACCTTGGGCAGCCCACTCTACCTACCTTTTGCAGGTACACAACGCACAGTGGCCTAGGTAAGTCGCCTGAAAGTCCAGTGGACAGACCAGAAAGCGCTGGGCACGGCCTGCCCCGGCATTTCACAGCATCGGTCACCCAGGGAGCTGTTCGTTTCCCTCACACACGACAACACAGTCAGCTCTAAACAAACACCACATGGTTCATAAGCCAGAAATGCGCTCTGAGCTGTCCAATTGGTGGCCTGGAATTACTGTTTACTCCAGTTTTAATCTCCTTTAACAAAACACATCCCTACAGATAAAAGGAGGGCTGCACTCTCTCGCTCTGTCCTTAAACGACCTCAGCACGAGACACCAGAACGGAGCCTACGGGCAAAGGCTAAGGGGAAATGAGTGTGCGCGCCCGTGTAATTTGCTCGGCTCCCGTACCTGTCTCCGCGGTGCTTTCTGTCTCTGCCGTCTCCAGCCCGTCCACGCTGTCTTCATCTTCCACAGACGTCTTCCCCCGGCTGCGAGGCCTGCGGGAAGCACAGACACGGCGTTAAACGCGAACTGCTTAGTATTACACTCAATAGAAAAGTACACAGAATAAGACGTAGGCAACTATTCTAACGTTTTATCCCATTAAACAGTAATATTTAATGACTCGGCCATTCCCACCCAAACCCTGGCCTGTCTGTGTCGCCACAGCTGGCGTCCCAGGTCACTCTGCGTTTTAGGCCCAGCCCCTCGCTGAGCCAACCTTCGGACAACGCCCTCGGTCTAGAGTCATGGTTCCTTTCAAAGTTCATGCACCAGCTACACCACTACGTCTAATGAAGTCAAGGACTGATGCGCAGACAGGTGTGTTTTAAAGAAAGTGATGCACGGCCCTGTCAGCCACTCAGAGAGAGAAAATTATAAGGAGTAAACATGATCTAATCGTATCCACCTTGCAAGTGGGGTGAAATTTAGTTTATAAACACTTCAGTGAAGTAAACATAAGAGTCGGGGTGACGTGGGACTCTCTGACCCAGTGCAATTAAAAACAAAACAAAAACTAAGGCCTTTAAATTTTTTCATGTCTCGTAAATAAGCGACAGAAATGAGTCAAAAAATTAAAGCACATAAAATAAGAAAAAAACATGACATTACATATTAAAAAAACTTAGGAATGAACAAAGCAGTATTCAGATTTCAGCACATTAAATTATTTAATACTTTAAAAAAAGATACAAATGAACTCAGTGTTTAGTTGAAAAACATTGAAAGAATAGAAAATAATACAGGATTAATATGAAACAAATAAAGCAAAAGGCTGTTTTAAACAATAGGAAAGACATTTAAATAAATCTTACTTTTAAAAGCGTGATCAACAATTAAAACCAATAAAGGAGATATAAGAATCTTTAAATAAGAATTTTTAATCTCAGAGGGATGGAGGAGGGCCGGTGGGTGTAGGGGGAGGGATTAACCAAAGAATTTATATGTGTATATGTACAGCCAGGGACACGGACAATGGAGAGAGACTGGGGAGGGGGGTGGGGTGGAACGGGTCATTGGGGAGAAAAAGGGACATCTATAATATTTTGAACAAAAAGAAAAAAAAAATTTTTTTAAGTGACCAAAGTCAAAATCATTTTATAGGTGAATTATTGCAAACTGTCAAAAAGTCACCTCTACCCTAAAAATACAATTAAAAAGAAACACCTGAACCAAAACACTAACAAACATACGGTGTCCCAAAGAAATGTACACACACCTAACAGCTGACAGCTCAACTGATGTTTCCTTCTTTTCAGATTTAACCCATTGGAAGTAATAATTATTCAAAGTGTGTATAAATTTTGGGGAGACACCCTGTATAGCCAAAAAAAATATGTATTTAAAAAATAAATCTTGCCCTGGCCAGTGTGGCTCAGTTGGTCGAGCGTCACCTGTGCACCAAGAGGTCACCGGTTCAATTATTGGTCAGAGCACATGCCCGAGCTGCTGGCTCAATCCCCAGTCGGGGCGTGCGGGAGGCAGCCGACTGGTGGTTCTTTCTTATCAATGTTTATTTTTCTCTCTCTCTCTCTACCTCCCTCTTTCTGTCTAAAATCAATTAAAACATTTTTTTAAAATCTAAATAATACAGACTAAATATAACCAGAATACAAACGTGATTTAATATTGGGAATTTTTCAATATCACATACCAGGTCAAACAGCCAAAACAGCAAAATTTCAAATTTCATGAGGGGAGGGGAGAAAGAGGCAGAACTAAATATGAGAAAACAGAGACGTAATGCTCTGTATTAATCTTATAAATTAAAACCAATTTGAGTTCCTAAAATAATATAGACGACTTCTACTTAAAGCCGCATGGGAGTAAGAAAATTCAAAGTTACCCTCCAGCCACCAACAACTAGAGAACCAGACGAAATATAAGAAAGAGTCATTGTTGGACACTGGACAACAGTCTGGGACAGGACTGTAATCCCTGGACAAAGGGAAACAAACAAGGTGAGCCCCCAATCACAAAGGCTGGCTGCATGGAGCTCATTTAAACTGTAGCCGAGAGGGGAACTCAGACACTGGCCACTGCGCTGAGAAGGGGGAGACAGACCATCAGTCCAGGAGGCTACAAATTACAGGACAGAATCTCTGTGCTGTGCAGGGAAAGAGCTCTCCAGAAACCCGCATAAGGGTCCCCGTGAGTTTTTATCTGGATGCCAATCTGTATAATTGTGCTGTAAAACCCCGTAAGGCTGGACAAGAGCGACTTCAAACAAAGACCAATTGCAGAAGAGCGGCGACGCACACAAGTCCCGGAGATCACAGAGCCGAGTGCTGAGGCCTCACCGGCTGGATGTAACGCATTCAGTAGGGACGACAGTGGAACCAACACACCTTTGGAAGTAAGGCTAACAGACGTTACCCTGACCTGAAAGAGCTGACAGCTAAGTCCCGAGAGACCCCAAATGGTCCACAACTAACTTCGCTGCCAGGCAAGGAAAAAAAGCTGAACACTCACGAAAGCATGACAAAACCTAGCTCTCAGCAGCTACAACATCAAAGCAGGCGGCACCCGGGAAAGGTTTACCAGGTATACCAAGAAGCAGGGAAACGCAAGTCGGAATCAGGAGGAAAACCAAGGAATGGAAACAGAAGACAACGAAGGCGAGAGAACGGACAGGACGGGCCGTGAAACCAGCTATCTCGAGCCTCGCGTGCTCGAGAACCTACCAGAGTGGACTTGAGGAGAGAAACAGAAGATACTAAATACAAACAAAATGGAACTCGTGGGGTAACACCAAAAGGTAACATCAAATGAGAATTTCACCCTGAAAGATTAACATCTGATCAGAAATGGCAAAAGAAAAGACAGCTGACCTTAAAGACAGGGCAAAACAATATATCCAAAATTAAAGGGTGAACAGCTATAGGCAACCTTACCCAGCCTTTTTGGTTTTGTTTTTTTTTTGTTTTTTTGGTTAATTCTCACAATCAGGGCAGGGAGAACCTGCAACCCAGTGTTTTGAAAAGAGAAAAAATTTTCAATAGAAAAACAAAGAGTAATAAAAACTATGACCAGCAATAAAAATTTACAAAAAGAATGAAATGCCCTTTAAACACACTGCCGACCGTCAACCTCACTCACAATTTTAGGAACAGAAATAAAAGCAAGAAGTTATCCTTTTACATATCAAATTAGCAAAGGGCGCTAACGCCCTCACCTGGGCAGGTTACAGACGAGCGTCAACTGGACAACCACCCGGACAGTCTCCTACGTAAGGAGCGTCCAGGACGCAGCTCGTGGTCTCGTGTGTCCAGGTCTTAGAGAAAAACCACCCGGGAAAAATAAAGACCACGTCGCTGTGCGAGTGACTGTCAGGGCGAATCTACGAAGCCTTAAGGGCGCTGCAGCCAAAGCAAAGAGAAAAGCCAGGAGTGACCACAGGCCCATTAAATGGCCAGGAATCGTCCCGGCAGCGTGACCGGGCTCGGAGACTACACGGCATCGCGCCTCCCGCGGAGCCTCCCTGCTGAGGACCCCGCCGAGCTTCCGGGGCTGGACCGTGCGGCGGGAAAACTGTATCGTCATCACCATCAACAGAGCTTTCCAACCAGTACCTGAAGGTACCGTCTCCTTACTGTTGTTTTATTTTTACCACTTTACAGCCCAAGGATTTACAGCGGTAAACAGAGAGCCGTGGCGTGAGCATTTGTTAACAACGACGCTTCGAAAGCCAGAAACGAAAAGCAGGAGGAAGAGACCCCCACGGGGACAAGTGTTTCAGAAGGCCCTTGACGCAAAAAATGACAGACTTTAAACTCACGTCCATTTTGTTTACCTGAAATTTCCTTTTAAATAAGTCTTCTTGCGGGGAGGGACACGTGGGAACTACTTTATGTGCAATTCTATAAACCTAAAACTGCCTTAAAAAATTAAATCTATTTTAAAAAATGCATTGACCCATTTAAAAAAAACAACAGCAACTTCTTATGTTCTAGTAAACTGTTTCAAAACAATGTTTTGTGGTGAAATATAGAACAGGATAAAAGAAAGCACAGAAATAAATGTGGGAAAGGGAAATTTACTTAAAAAGGCTCGAGAATCAAAACGGCACCAAATTTCTCAGCAGAAACACTGTAAGTAGAAAATGGGGGGGGGGTCTGACAAATAATACGTATAAAATAAAATGACAGAAACAACTCCAAACGTACACAATTATCAACAAGCGGCGATTGTAAAACATGGGAACGATAGTCCCCAGTAGAAAGACAGAAACTACCAGACCAGATTTATAAACAAAACAGTTTTAAATGATGACCAGACCTTTAAGCATAAAAGCAAAAGATAGCGGAAAATAAAGTTAGAGGAAAAATACTTAAAAGGTGTTCAATCTCGCAGACAATCAGAAAAATGAAATGTGCGACGACGTTAAGATGTTTGTCTCCTTCTACACTGGGGATGCTTTAAATCCGATCACACCGAGCTGGTGAAACCTAAAGCGACGGGTGGGGGCGGAACTGGTGCCACTGTTCCGAAAATCACTCGCCGTTACCCAGGAGAGGTGCCCTGGCACGGTTTTAGCCACAGCTGAGAGTAAGAGAGATTTTAAATTACGACCAAGTACAAACACGACCAGCCAGAGACGCCAACCAGGCAGCGTCCGGAGGCCCGGGAAGGAAGTTCCCTGAAGGCAAACCTGAGACCCAGGAGGGGATGGAGAGGAGGGACGCGAGCGGACGTGTCACTATTTCTAAACTAAACTATACATAATTATATGTAAAGTCAGACAGAAGGAACACGAAATTTCACAACTTAAAGGTAACTTAGAAAGGAAGCTCCCTCCGCTCCAAAGGCCCAGCCCCCTCCAGCCCCAGCTGCTCCCAAAAGGCCCTGGACTCTGTCTCCGCTTCCTCCGAGGCCCACCCACTCAGCGCTACTGTGTCCCACTGTGGTTATTTAAACTGATTTGCTCATTAATATTCGAGCAATAGGGGTTTTTCCCTTCCCTTTTCCTTTTATCCGCTAGGCTCCCTGAGGCACAGCCGCCTCTACGGTGTTCCCGCCTGCCCATTTGTACCCCTCGATGTGCACCGGCACATGCCCGATGCTGCTTCCCAGTCTCACGTTCCCTACCCGTTAATACGAGACAATAACGATGAACTTCCATGAAACACAATTAACAAACTCAAGTTCCAGTATTTCCTTCACTCTGAAACAAAAACTTATCTTTAAGTCCCGGGTTCTGGGGGAGGGGGTGTCTATGTTCTATTTTCAACTTCAAGAACCCTCTCGTGAACCCTTCCTTCCGTAGCCTGGCCTTTAAAAAGAACCCACATACGGTACGTGTCCCCCCATCTTCCATTCACCCCTGTCCGAGGCCCCACAACACAAAGGAAACGTCCTCCAAGGCCACCTCGAGTGACTTCCAAACTCCACCTTCCCTTTCAGCCGAACCAGTTTTCCCAAAACATTTCACAGAAGCCATTGAAAAAAACCCAAAACCTAGTTACATACAAAAATATGTATTGATAATGTGAAATCTTGAATTTATTTCAAAATAACCCAGGAGGGGAGGGGAGGGGAGGGGAGGCACAGAAGAAACATGACTGACTGACCACAGGGGCAGCTGCCAGGAGGCAGCGGATCAGTGGCCCATAATTGATGCTTCTATCTCTCTCTCTCCCCCTTCCTCTCTCTGAAATCAATAAAGATATATTAAAAAATAAAAATAAAAAATAATAAAAACAGAAATCTCTCTGCTTTTATACACGTTTAAAGATCCGTGATGAACAGTTCCTAGAAATACTGATCTACTACTTGATGGAACTGCACGTCCACGAGGGCATCTGAAGTGGTATCACAGAATCAGTGTCGGCAGGATTTACTCAACTTGATGCCGGTGAAGGAATCCCCCCAAACATCCCCGACGACACATGCAGCCTCTGCTACAGTCAACGCCCAGCGGAGAGGCAAGTACGAGTAAGGGACAGCCCTCGGCCTAAAAACTGTGCACATGGAAACAGCAGAACGTCTCGGTACAGCGAACGCAACCCAGAGCTGAGCGGGGAGCACTGTGGCGAAGACGCAGGAGGAAGGGCGGGCGGGGGAGGGGGAACTCGGTGGGGAGGGCGCCTTGGGGTGGAGGTGAGGGTCAAAGTCAGCCACAGGCAGAGAGAACAAGCGCTGGCAGGTGCAATGGACCCAGGACCCGAATGCCACACAGAGAGGTTTGGACGAAACTCAGCAGAGACGCTCTGAACGTTTTATGGCAAAAAAGTACGAGAACCGAGTACACCCGGGAAGAAATAACCCCGTCGGTCTAATAATCCAGATTAGAAAATGAGACCCGAAGGAAGCGCTCAACGGACATCTCACCCCGTGATGGAGCAGCCTGGTCAGTGCAGGTTCTGCGCTGCTTTTAATTCGAGCCAAAACAGGGCTGTTCGTTTACTGGACAAATATTGGGGTGCTGGCTGTGTGCCGGGCACCATTCTGGGGATCCAACGACTCTTCCTTAGTAGCCGTGGCTCTGTAACAAGAGCAGTGGTTCTCGACTGGGAAGGGGACATTTTCACACACGCACGAGCACACACACACACGCACGCACACATGCACGCACGAGCACACACACACGCGCACGCACACATGCACGCACGAGCACACACACACACATGCACGCAGAAGTGGCAACGTCTGAAGACGTGGTGGGTGGAGTCGGGGAAGCTGCCAAACATCCCTCATGCACAGAGCAGCCCACAGGAGGCGGCAGCCACCCCGAACCTCAAGAAGCCAGGACGAGCACCCCGGGCAGCACCGCCCCTCTTCCCGGCGGTGACCCGGGTCACTTCCACTTTCTCTTTCTTCTGTTCCGCAACGGAGGCCTTAAACATCTCACGAGACGCACACCACGTTACTACTAAACACACCATGATCTTGGGGTGGGGCTTAAAAGTTTCCATAAGCCACATTTTACAGCAACCGTCAGAAAGACAACTGTCTGCCTCTCACGCCATCCACCCCTCTCGGAAGATCAGGCTCGGGGCGCTCAGTAACGTTTGTTCCTCCCCCCGGGTGTCCCTGCAGCAGTCACCACAGCCGGCCCCTTCTTCCCAGGTCCTGCCTCGCGCCCACCTCAGGGGCTCCCCTCCAGTCCCAGCCGTCACGGGGGGGCCTTCACTCCCGCCTTCTCCGCAGCTCTGCCTGCCTCCCGAGGGCCTGCGCACCAACGCTGCACCGTTTACCTGGGCAACACGCCTTGAGGTCGCCTACAACGTGCCACACTAGAGTCCAACCCCTGGGGCGTGGCATTCACGGTCTTTTTTAATTTTTAATATGTTTTTTAATTGATTTTAGAGAGAGCGGAAGGGAGAGAGAGAGAGAGAGAGAGAAACATCGACTGGCTGCCGCCTACATGCCCCCTACTGGGGATCGAACCCGAAGCCTGGGCGTGCGCCCAACCAGGAATCGGACCTGCCACCTTTGGGGAGCAGGACTTACGCTCAACCAACCGCGCCACGCCGGCCAGGGCAAGGTCTTCTTTAAACAACTGGCCACAGTCCACTTTTTTTATTCTTTCTCCCAGGACTACCCCAGGAATCTTCTTTTTCAGCAAAATGAATTATTCTGGGGCACACGCCCAAACTCTCCAGGTCAGAGAAATCAAAAGACACTCAGCTTCCCTCAGACACAAGCTAAGCTTTCGGCTCAGAGCAGCAGCGAGGGCCCGGCCTCTCCTCGCTCGCTGTGCTTATTCAGGGCACCCCCGATCCACCGCCCCCCGGACTCATCGACCCTCCAAACTTACCATCATTTCAAACAATCCTCACGGCACCGTAACAGTCGCCTCTACCAACGCCGCCGGCCCGCCCCGCCCCTCGGCCTGTCCCGGCCCCGCGCGCGCGCGCCGTTTCCCTTCTGCTGGTCCCTTACACTCGGCCGCTGCGGGGACGCCGGAGTGGGCCCTCAGCCGGGTGGCGGGCAGGAGCACGCACGTGCCCGGGCCGATCGCCGGGCTCTTTTACGGGTTAGGAAGAAAAACGAACCACCAACAACAAAACCGAACAATCCCCAGCATTAGCAAGAAAACCGATAAACCGGCACTTTCGTGTATTACTGGTAGGAGCACAAACTGGGACGATTACGCCGCAGAGATTTCTGTGAATGAGAAGTCGTTAAAATCTACACACCCCGCGGCCCAGGAATCCCACGCAGGAATCCATCACGAGCAAACACTAAGGCACACAAAGCTTCAGCTCATCTGCACAGTTTCTCTCTCAAAGACTGAAAAAAAAAAAAAACCCACCCCTCCTTGTCCACCAAGAAAAGACCGTTCAGATGCGTCACTTCCGAGCGAGGTGAAGCCCTGCAGCTGCCGACCTCCGGCAGCACCGTGGTGACTGACGCGGGATCTTCCTACGACGGCCCCTTTTCAGTGTAACAATATAAACAAGATGGCCCTGGCCGGTGTGGCTCAGTGGTCGGCGTGTCGGCCTGCGGGCGGATGGCCCGGGTTCGATTCCATTAGGCCTGAAATCTGTTTCGGAATAACACCTGAGAGAAGTGGGTAACAGCAGCAATAGGCCATGTGTCACTAGTTGTTTAAGCTGGTGACAGGCACTCGGGGTTTCACTGGACTATCCTCTACCCATTTGTGTTTGGGAAACTTTTCTGTGACAGTTAGAAAAACAGGTGGGCAGGGAAAAGGGGTGACTATAGTGACTGTAAGCCTGCTGAATATCAAGGCAGATGGAGGGGAGGAAAAGCGATCACAATCGTAGGCAGCAGCAACCTGGAAAAAATTATTTTAGCACAAAGAAGACCTCTGCTGAGGGAGAGCCACCAAGAGGAGGAAGTTTCAGGACAGGCGGCCGGCGGGGTGAAGGGAAGCCACGGCACACACGGCTTCCAGCCGCACGGACCCCGCAGGAGAGAGAATGCCGCCGGGTTCAAATCCTGACTCCCCGGCTCACTCCCTGCCCTAGTTTCCTCGGATGTTAAACAAGAAACAAAGGATAGTAAGTCTGCTTACAGAACTTCTGCACGAATTAAATGAGTTAATGCGATTATGACATACGATTCTCCTAAAACAGTACTGCCTACAAGTTCTCAATAAATGCTAAGTGCTCCCCTCTGCCCCCACTTTACAGGTGGGAGCACAGGCCCCAAGAGGGGAAGTGACCTGAGAACATACTCTAGGCTGTGCTTCAGCAACGGCGGGCTGGCCGCCATTCACAAACGCGCCTCCCGGCACGCGGCTGCCCTCCCCAACTCCCCCAACTCCCCCACCACGCGTCTGACTTCCAGGTAACGCAAGGTGGGCAGGAGGGACCGGCACCCCCTTCACGACGCCCCCGCCCTGCCCCAAGCCTCCATGCAACCCTGCACCCCTCTCCCCACCTGCCCGGAGGCATCCACGCCCAGGGCAATCCTGGGAGCAGAGGTAACTGTTACTGTCCTAACCCGAGATCTCAGGGTTCATCTGTGGCAGCAGCTGGCTTCTGGCAGACCCCTCACTATGATCAGATCATTCCTCTTCCTTACAGGCGAGAAACTGACGCTCGGAGGGAGTCGTGGCCACGCAATCGCTACGTAGCTCCCAGGATCTGAACCAGCGCAGGCTTAACAGAGCTCAGCTCCTACGAGTCTCCTACGAGCGTCAGACCAGTACGTGGAACCAGGATTTCTAATTTACAGAGGACACATTCATACAGAATTTCGTTCTGAAGTTCTAAAAAAAAAATCACTTTCTCTCCGAGAAACAAGAACAATGTTACCTTAAATCAAAAAGGTATTAATAGCCCCCCAAAAGTTTCAGTGGGGCTTTACAACAGACAGGAGGTACATGGGGATATTTTTAAATATCATGTCCATGAGAGAGACTAGGCTTCCTTACCATTGCACGTAACCATATAGAGTTTTAATTTTCTAATCCAACTTTTCCTGTTTGATTTTACTTGAGTCTTCCCTATTTATTGACAATTATATAGCATGATTTATAATATTGTCACTTTTAAAATAGGATCCAATAAGTGAAAAAAATCACTATTTCAATCACCGCTGAACTGCACCTCCATTAGTAATCAAGATGTACCCATGAAAAGAAGTGCAAGACATACTACTGTGGAGCAAAAGCAAGTTACAGGACAGTGTTTACGGCATAATTCCATTTGTTTTCAAAACACATCTACCTGCCTATATTCTTTTCTGTGCATATACGTCTCTCACCTACAAATGAAAAGCCTCGGGAAGGAACACGAGGCAGTTTCCAGTGATGTCCTCTGGGGAACAGAGCTCAGCCCGCGGTTGACACCTTTTGTTAGAGTTTGAATTTACGACGAGCATGTGAACTTTTAGAGCAAGAAATGCTGTCAAATAGGACACATCTATGATTTACAGTAACGTAAAGTGATCAAACTCCCCAAATCCCACATTACAGTGATCTACAGGGAAGCACCTAGGCTGGGATGAAACATTGTAGCCCTTTTTAATATATGTATCGCCTAATCCGCTTCACTCATATGTATGGATACACAGGGTGTCTGCAACAATGTATACACTTTAACAGCTGACAGCTCAATTTTGAAAATGAAAAGTATTTTAATAAACACTGCCTTTATAATTATCCAAAGTGTATGTATACATTTTGGGGGGACACCCTTTATATGTCTGTTTATATATCTGTAAGTCTATTTTAAAACAAACACACAAAACAGTATATTCTAATCAGGAGATTTTGATCACAGTTAACCGAGCACATTCCTTTTTGTGAAACAGTTCTAATCTGGGTTATAGCAGGAAAAATAGTATGTTAGAATTATAAAACACTTCTCTCTGGGTTTCAGACTTTACAATGTTTGGAGGACTATTTTAGTCTTTAGGTTTTGTTCGGATGTTTCAGACCCTTCAAGAGACAAGAGCAATTCAAAACCAAGTATCATCTGTCAAGCACCTCACTGTGTCCTAAGCGCTATTTTAAAATTATTTCACATTCATCAAAATAGCATTTGTCAAGAGCTCAGAGGTGGTTATTATTGTAATTACAGTATATTAAGAGATAATGTACCTTCACCTAGAATCTTGTACAACTGGATGACAGCGAAACAGGAAACAAAGTCTTACTACCTGTGTTAACAGAACTGGGGGAGGGGAGACCACAGTAAAGATAATCCAAAACAGCGAGCATTCAAAATGAATTATATTTGACTCTGAAATGTTGTTTTAACCTGCTTGCTTCAGTCTGAGAAACTTTCTGATAGTTTGAAAATTCAAAGTCAAAATATGTGTGAAGCCTGGCCGGGTGTGGCTCAGCGGCTGAGCATGGACCTATGAACCAGGAGGTCGGGGTTCGATTCCTGGTCAGGGCCCAGGCCCGGGTTTTGGGCTCGATCCCCAGCAGGGGGCGTGCAGGAGGCGGCCGGTCGATGACTCATCATTGATGTTTCTCTCTCTCTCACCCTTCCTCTCTCTGAAATCAATAAAAACATGTTTTTTAAAAGAAGAAAAGTCACCCTTCCACCACCCCTGGAAACTGAAAATACAACAAAAAGCAGAAATTACACACCAAGAACCTCAAGAAGTCTTTCGTGTTCAGGTGATGGCGCCTGGACCAGGTTAACAGGGCAATCGGTATGTAGGGGGCCGAGGGGAGCCCAACAGAAAACATTTTAAAACCATCTACTGAAACACATGCAGTGGCATTTCTCATCAGAAAAGATGATCCCTCGTGATCTCTCCTTGATAACAATGGTATTCTTGGGCTTAAAAAATAATAAAACTGGGGAAGTTTTAATTTATAATTCAGATGTATGGACCTAGGCAAGATTTCATCTGAATTGGTTTACAATTTTAAAAGTTACTAAAAGCTTGTCATCACAGCCCTGGCTGCGCAGCTCAGCTGGCTGGGACACCGAGAGGTCAGAGGTCAGAGGTCAGAGGTCAGAGCCCAGTCAGGGTGTGTACAGGAGGCAACCAATCAGTGTTTCTCTCCCACACCGACGTTCCTCTCCCTCTCCCTTCCTCTCTCTCTAAAATCAGTTTAAAAAAACAAGCCTGCACTCAGACTTGCCCTGAGCAGGTTAAAACAAGTGGAATGGTCCGGCTTTAACTTGATTAGTAAAACTTCCTATACTTTTATACACTTTAGTGGATGCATGAAATTTTCACTTTAGAAATTCATTCCTAAAACTACCAGATTGGGTTGAATCGTGTCCCCAAAATTCATGTCCATCTCAGAACTGTGACCGTGTCTGAAAACAGTCTCTGCAGATGTGACCGAGTTAGGATGAGGTCGCACCGGAGCAGGATGGGCCCTCAGTCCAGTGCGGCAGTGTCCCTACAGGCAGGGAAACTCTGGGCACAGACACGCACAGACACGGGGGCAAGGACACGTGGCGACAGGGACAGGGGCTGAAGTGGTGCAGCCGCAAGTCAAGAAACACAGAGGACTGGCCAACGGAAGGACTTACACGCACAACCCACGGACACAGACAGCCTGGGGCGGGGCGGGGCCGGTGGAGGGAAGGTGGGGGGAAGGCGGGGGACATCTCTAATAGTCTCAACAATAAAGGCAGATGATTGATTGATGATGATAGACAGACAGACAGACAGAGACAGATAGGATAGAAAGACAGACAGACAGACAGAAGGCTCGGGACAGGCCCCCCTCAGAGCCTCCAGAGAACGCAGCCCGGCCCACACCTGGATCCCGATGTTTAGCCGAACGCGACGCCCTCGCCGCACGTGGCGGGCTGGCCCGTCACCAGGTGGCTCGGCCACGGGCTCCCCACGCAGCCTCCCCCATGCACGTGCAGACGGAAGAAAACCTGGTTCCTGACACCAGAAGAGGTCCTTCTCCTGGGACAAGCTGAGGATATTCCAACTCACCCTTGGGCGAGGGCCCACGGAAACCATGTGGCGGACAATAGGGAACAGAGGCTCTGGTGATACTCACGTCGCTCTGTGTAAAAACCCAAGGACCGCGCCGCGGAGGCGTCCGCCCCACCTGTGCCTACAGCCTCACCAGCGGCACCTGCCCGGGGTCCCAAGTCAACCCCTCGCCCCAAAGGCACCCCCTCTGTAAGGACCGCGCCCCGCCGCTGTCCCCTCCCACAAGCCTGTGAACGAGCCACAGCCTCGGCCCCTCAGCGCCACGTCCCCGAGCCTGCCTCCTCTCTGGCTTCTTCGGGAAGCCTCACCCGTCACTCGCGGCTCCACGTCCTTACCTCTCACTCGCCACCGAACCTTCTGCAGCCCGGCTAACAGCCCAGGTCCCGGGTACGCGATGGACTGGGGGTCTCTGAGACACCGTGGGCTGTCCTCACCGTCCCCAGAGCCGCTCCTGACCCACCCACCCGGGGCTCCGTAGCGTCCCTACAAACCTCCTCTCCCGGCTTCTCCGGCTGGTCCTCCGCCTCCCGACAGTGTTTCTTCTGACCGCTGGGACCCTCCTCACCAGACAGGCTCTACTTCCCTCAGCCTCTGCCTTCACGCTGGCTCTCGAGGTCACCCCACGACCCACGTACCCAAAGACCCAGTGGCCGCCTTCACCCGAGTGCCACACAGGCACCTGCCATTCAACGCACCCAAGACTGAACTCGGCATCGTCTGGCTTCCACCCAAATTTGTTCCATCTGTCTGGAAACGCCGATCGTGTCAGTTTCCTCCTCTAAGTCTCCCCCACTAGTCACACCCCTGAAACCTCTTCGACCTGTTGCCGCTTCACTGTCCCCAAAACTGACTTATTTCAGGCTCCCTTTCCTCTCACCTGCTAACACCTGACTGCTTCCAGGCAGACACGCTGAGAAGGCGAATCTGACGCAGCTCCCGTCGTCGTCGCGGTCACACACGCCAAGTCAGGGACAGAAACACGGGCTTCTCGCCGGAGCACGGAGGACCCTCCGACACAGCCTGTGCCCACCAGGTGAGCCTCGCCGGCCGCCTCTCCTCCGCAGGTTACACGCGTATCACATTTACCCCTTTATCCACCCGTCAAAATTCTTGGCCTTTACGTGAGGTTCCCTCTGCCTGGAACACCTCTGGACGGTCTTCACCAGCTTCAGTCTGAGTGTGACCTCGGCCAGGAAAGCGTCAGGTAAGCCTCAGGGGACAGTGGGTGGCTCCTCCTTCCAGCACTCAGAGCGCGTACACACCCCACCGGGTCCACCCGGGCCCGCCACCCGCCTGCGGGATTTACAGGCCCCGCACCTTCCCGTTCTGCAAGCTTCTGATGCCCAGCGCAGGGCTCGGCAGAGCCGCAGGTGCTCAGCACTGACCAAATCCAACGCGCGGATCCCCGCCCACGGCATTTTAACACATCGACGGCTTAAGACAAACATGAAACTAGTCAACTTTGTACTGAAGAGGCTTTCCCATACTGGTACTTGCACACACACACACATATCCCAGCCCCGCAGAGGCCAATTCCACCTCTCACGGAAGGAAACTCAGGCCACGGTCGTACAGTCAGGCGAGCACAAGTGCTGAGGCTCAAACCCCCGTCCTAAGGTGTCTTAAAATCCCCCTCTGCAGGATACTAAGAGCCCTGAATGCTTAGCAAATACCTACCAAGCACCTGCTCCGTGCACCTGGCACGTGCATGAGGCAGAACCGTGACCCCGGAAGCAGCCCTCCCTCTGCTCTGGGCACAGACCCTCCCCCCTCCCTCCCTATGGAGTGGGCGTCTTCCTACCTCTGTACCCACCCTCAGGGCACCTCAGGAGGCCACGGCAGGAAGGGAGGGACAGAGTCTGCGTCCAAGGCCTGGAAAATCCTGGCGTTTTCGCTTACGAAGGTTAACCAGGTTGATTCCTCATTACTAAAAGGGCTGTGGGTTAAAAACGGGGGGGAGGAGGGGCCTGTGGATGAAGTAACGTATGTGAAATTACTGGGATGCTAAATCAGTGTTAATGAAACATGAATAGTCATTTACAACCTTTACAGAGGTAAGCAGGCCCGGAGTGTGTTTCATTTTTTGTTCCAATTTTAAAAAATTTTTTTTAGCAATTGGTTAGACTCGCTGAGCAGCTTTCCACGGAGGGACCGCTTCACCCGCTGCCCATCAGTGAAATCTGGCCAGTCTAAAGCCATCGTCAAAACACTAACACTGGACAGAGGAACTCACCACCTACTGCTGCAGACCGACCCCCTCTGGAGTCCCACAAGCCAGGCTGGAAAGGGACACGTGTCTGCAGGGCCCCAGGACTTTGTAGCTGGTCGGTGCTCTGATTTCTCCAACAGTCTCTGCAGGACTCAGACCCCCTCATCACTCCCTCCAGCCTGTTCTCCCCCCACACCCTGCTTCACTCACGGAGCAGGATGATCAACGTCTGAGGCTTCCTTACAGCCCAGTCTTTAGAGGGAGGGCTCCGGGGTGCAGTGCACACGAGACACTGAATCTCCTACCACGGCCCGAAAACACTAGAACTTAGGGTTAATAAGACGAAATACTAAATTTAGCTCTCCTAAAATTTGGCAATCCACACCTATGTAATTGATTATCACAGATGCACCGGGTGGGGCAAAAGTAGGGTTATGGTTGTCCGTATGGAAAATAATGCAATAATTATTACATAATACAAGAATAAACTCTTCCACATACAGCTGTAAACCTACTTTCGCCCAGCCCTGTATACAATTTATTCAAAAAGGAAAATTAAAAGGATACACATGTTGGAGCCACGGATTCAAATTCTTGCTAACGGAGGGACGATTCAAACGCTGGATGGAAGACAACTGCGTGGGAGCCACAATTAGATGGTGAACTCTGGTTAAATCCCACGTGGGGCCGTGACATACAGTGTATCGCGCTTTTATTAACCAGACTCCTCTCAAACAGGCCGAGCAACTTCCCACCCCGGTGCCACCTGTCCTTAAGTCCTTCCTTCTGTCTGGTGGCCGCCCACTGGCACACGGCTCCTGCCCTTCGCCGCAACTGTCCACTCACCTCACCAGGAAGCCCTCACCGGGCCGCGTAGCGACGGGCGGTCAGTAACCACGCTGTAAATCGAAGGCCGCGAGTTTTAAGCCAAATTATAATACGGGGCTGCTGTGAGGAAACACTCAGGTGCCTTTCTCTCTCTCTCCCCCTCTCCCTTCCTCTCTCTGAAATCAATCAATAAATAAAACATTAAAAAATAAAACACCTTCCACGGTAGCTCACAGCTGCTCCACAAGGGCCCCACTTCCCCACCTGTAACTCACCCGGTTGGTTATTAGTCATCAACCCTGAGTCGGAGGTAAAATGAAGGGCTATGGAACTGGCATTGCTGCCCTTAAGTGGCTGAAAGGCACCGAGCTTAGCGTTCGGCATCATCTCCCTAAAAGCTCAGGGCTCAATGAACTCGCCTCGAGTCCCGTCAGAACCACCAGGAGGCGGCGCCTGCACTTCACTTCCCGTGAGCGGTGCTGTGTGGAGTCGTCTGGGTCACACAGCTAATAAGCCGGGACGCTCAGGCTCGAACACGTGGCTGTGTCTGACGAGAGAGCACACACTCAGAACCTTAAAGCTCTGCTACCCGTCTTTTTTGTTTTGATTTTTTTAAATGTGTCTTTATTGATTTCAGAGAGAGGAAGGGAGGGGAGAGAGAGAAACATCAATGATGAGAGTCACCGGTCGGCTGCCTCCTGCGCGCCCCCTGCTGGGGATCGAGCTGAACTGCAACCCAGGCAGGTGCCCTGCCTGGGAATCGAACCGCGACCTCCTGGATCACAGGTCGGTGCTCAACCGCGGAGCCACACCAGCCGGACTTGGTATTTTTTTAGAGAGAGAGGGAGAGAGAGAAACATGGATTAGCTGTCCCACTTACTGATGCATTCACTGGTTGCTTCTTGCGCCCTGACTGGAGATGGAACCGCACCCCTGGCGTATCCGGACGACATTCTAACCAACTGTGCTGCGTGGCCAGCCTGCGCCCCCGTCTCGAAGTGAAGCATGAACAACTCATCACACAATAAAACAAAAATCTCGTCGTGTAATAACCCAGCCATCGGCCTTGTGGGTGACGGCAGAAAGGGAGGGAGGAAAGGAAGTAGGGTCAACAGACAACCATGGAAGAGAGGAGAAGAGACTGAGGCTGCCCATCCTCAGTGCTGGGCGCGGTAACAAGCGGGGTCTAAGGGGACGGAGAAGGGGAGGGGTCCGGTTTCCCCACCCACCTTACAAGACCACGGGCTAGTTCTATAAAGCATGACTAGCCCGCATCCAGGCTAAAATGACACTTGCACTCGCTGTAGGAAAAACTGTAAATTATGCATGGGACTCTGTTCACCTGCCCCTACGTGTAGCTTTGAAAGGATTCATTTATTTCAAAATTTAAAAACTGATCTCAGGGAAAAAACAAAAACAAAAACCTCATTAAAATATGAGGCTTGGAAATATTTAGAACCTATTGCAACAAGAGCTTATTTTTTAGAATGCAAAAGCAATTTACAAATCACTTTTAAAAAAGGGGTGGCCACCCCAACCCAAAAGGAAAGTGGGCAATGACATGTATCACCCCACCAACAGCCACCCCCTCACAGCCCGTTCCTGCTGTCAGGGCCACCTCCCCCTACAAGGCCTACGAGGAACACGTGTCCGCTTTCCTGGCCTCACTGGCACCTAGGACAGGATATGAGCACGTGACGCGCCACAGCCAACAGGATCGGGGCAAACCTGCTGGGGCTTCCGGGAAAGGTTTTGTTCCACTGGCTGTGGGCATGTGGGCTGCTGGGACCGTGACCACACCCGACTCCTGGACAGATCCTTTCAGCTCTACCTTCAAAACACGCAGAACTGCTCTGACTCCCTTTTCCCAAACCCTCTCGCCCCGGCCTGCCTGCAATCGTCTCCCAACCGCCATGCCTGCCTCCGCCTTCACGCTCTTCATTCCAGTCCAGACACAGCAGCCAGCAGGAGCCTTTGACAGCCTTCATCAGATAAGGTCAGTCCTTGGCTCAAAGAGATCTCATCTCCCCAGGATAAAAGCCCAAAGCGCTCCTGATGGCCTGGGAGGCCCTGCCCTTTGCGGCCCAGCACTCAGCCCGCCACGCTGGCGTCCTCTGAGTGGTTGGACAGGATGCACTCCTGCCTCGGGGCCTAGCTCTCTCTCTGTCTGAAATGCTCTTCCCCACCCGTGGGCCCTGCCCTCTTACCACCTGTGAGGCTCTACTCAAAAGTCAGCTCCAGGAGGCCTTCCCTGGCCACCCCATTTAAAATAACCCCACTCTGCCCGGCTGGGCGTGGCTCAGCGGTTGAGCGTCGACCTGGGATCCAGGTGATCAGGGTTCAATTCCCGGTCAGGGCACATGCCCGGGTTGCGGGCTCGATCAATGACTTTCATCACTGATGTTTCTCTCTCTCTCTCTCCCTCTCCTTTCCTCTCTCTGAAATCAATAAAGATATATATAAATAAATAAATAAATAAATAATAAATAAATAAACCCCACTGGGCCTCGCCGTCCCCTTCAGTGCCGTTTTCTCTAGGACCCTTCGGACACACGGCCCCTGTCGCCTACCTGTCTCCTCCCTGGCCCCCACCAGAAGCAAGCTCCCCAAGGGCAAGACACCAACCAGTCTGTTTGCTCAGCGCTGTTACTTCCCACTCTTGGAGACGACTGCCTGGTGCACGGCGGGTGCTGAATAATTATTTCAGTGAACTCACACAGCAACCATCCGCAGCACGCCCAAGACGGCAGGCCAGGGAGGAGGCGAATCTGGGTCCCGGTCACCTCACCGAGCTACTGAGTGACATCTGGACTTCTGACCCCGTGAGAAAATTGTACCCATCACTTCGGACACTGTAAATTAAGGTTTGTGTGATTTGAAGCCAAAAGGTACCTTATACAGGACATAGGTAGGCGGTTTGGGGTAAAAAAATAAAAATAAATAAAAAAGCTAGTGGTAAGTATAGTCATTTTCACTCAATGAGGCGGGCAGATTAAAATAACCATGAAATAATGTCGCACGGAAAAAACATAAAAGTTTAATACACGTACATCCCATTCAACACGACTCACCGAAACACTAGCGGTATTCAGCTATTTTTTAAATTTTTATGCAAAACACGTGTCATCCGTGAGAGTTAATCCATCGCCTGCATTTCCCCCGCGCGCCGGGTGCTAGACAGGATGCTCACCTTGGCCAACAGCAGACTCAGACGAGGTCCCCCGCGCCCTGCCAGGAGCCACGCGTCCACGCGCCCACAGGAAGCCCACACGACAGGGGCTACTTTTCAGTTACCCCGTTTCACAGCTGATAATGCTGAGCTACAAAAAAGACCAAGGATCAGCCCCAAACCAAGTAGCTACGAAGTGCTGAGGCTAAAATCTGAACCCGGGCGGTTTTAGCGACCAGACGACATCCCACCGACGCGCAGCCAGGCGGCGGGCCTTCTCCACCTGCGCGGGTCCGCAGCCCGTCGGCTCCACCACTGCCCTTCTGCCGCTTACGGTGCGTCTGGGTTTCAACCCAACAACTGACAGAAGGTATTCAAGTGCCGAACTCACCAGAGAGAAACACTGACAGAAAGAAGACAAATGAAAAGACAGAGATTTGTAGAAGTCCTTTCTCTCAGTTTTCTCAACTGAAAACGACGGAGGTGAGAGTTCTTTACGGGAAGGGAGAGCGTAACGGCTGAAGCAGGCGCAGTGCGTTTGGACGGCTGCGAGGACCAGACAGACAGACACGGCACATGGAACACTCAGGCCGCTGCCCGGCACACGCTAAGCAAGCATGACGGCCGTGATCATGACGAGGGGCCTCATAAACGTCACCAAAGCTAGAAGGATGGACCGACGACTGTATGGCTAGTACGTGAAACACACACACGTGCTATGACGTCAAGGGTACGGAAGAGAAAGGACAAGGGCCGGTGCTCGTCCTGGGGAGAGCCCTCGGGGGCCTGGTACAGAAGCAATTCCGTCAGCACCACCAGAAACGCGTGTCCTTTCCCATCCTCTCCAGAATCCCCCGTCGGCGAGGGTGCCGGGGAAAGGCGTGCTCTGTGGCGGGAGCCCAGGTCAGCACCTCATTTAAAAAAAATTTTTTTTAATGTTTTTATTGATTTTAGAGAGAGGAAGGGAGAGGGAGAGGGAGAGAGAAACATCAATGATGAGAGTCACTGATCGGCCGCCTCCTGCAGGCCGCTGCTGGGGATCGAGCCCGCAACCCAGGCCTGCGCCCTGACCGGGAACTGAGCTGTGGCCTCCTGGTTCCTAGGCTGATGCTCCACCGCTGAGCCACATGGGCCAGGCAGTGCCTCATTTCCGGGGAGCAGCTGGTCACTCACTAGCTCTCAAAACTTGAAACTTACATGCTTTTGATAAGAGGACTCTGCGTGGAGGAATTTAACTTCCACAGCACGCCCACACTTATGAGTGTGCAGGGACGCTCGCTACAAATTTAATACAGCTGGAAACTAAGTGACCATCGATCCCCATCACGGTTAAGTAAATTAGGGTACCTCCACCTGGTTAAAACCCGTTTCTCCACGAGGCTCTCAGTAAATGACTACTGTCCACCTGCGCTGCTAATGCCAGAAACCGGCAGGACGACTGTAATTCATTTTCGCAGACGCATCTCATCGAATCCTTTAGCGGATCTTAGCACAGCAGCTTTCAAAACACACGAGCCCGGCCGGAGTGGCCCAGCTGAGCATGCTCCTGTGCACCAAAAGGCTGCTGGTTCGATTCCCAGTCGGGGCGCATGCCAGGGTTGTGGGTCCGCTTCCCCGGCCGGGGCATGTGGAAGGCCGCTGATCGGTGTTTCTCTCTCACTCTCTCTTCCTCTCAGCATGTCCTCAGCTGAGGATTAAAAATAAACAAGCACACATGAAGCCTACTGCCCTTCTCTTGGATCCCAAGCCTACGCGAGGCCGTATCTGCCAAGATGACCTCAACGGCCTCACTGGTCACCCAGTTAAAACCCTCTCCTGGCTCCCACTGCTTTGGGAATAAAATCCCTGCTCTCGGTGGCACGCAGGCCCCGCCTACCTCTGTCGGCATCTCCTAGGCTCTCCTAGGGGTCCAGCAAAGCCAGCCTTTTACCGGGGGTGAAGGTCCCTTAGGTAGGACACGCCCATTCAGGTCTGGGGCCTTCGCCATGAGCAGTGCTCTCCCGATCCGTCCCCTAACTGCCCCATCCTCAGGCCTGTTTCGACGCCATCACCTCAGGACCGCCTGACTCCCCACACCCGCCTCGCCGCCTCTCAGGACCACTCACAGATACTGTCGATACTACGACCACTGTTCACGCCGCAGCATTCCTCAGCGTCTGAAATTAATGACAAGGAGTGTGTTCACTCTGCATCTCCCACCACCGACGTGCTGGCACAGGGAAGGCAAGGGCTTGGCCTCGCGTTTCCCACCAAGTCCCCAGAACCTAGAACCTGGCGAGAGCAAGCACTTCCCGTCGGCTGCGGGAAGGTCGTGCGGCTGTTGGAAAGAATGGGATGGATGTGTATGTGCTAAAACAGAAGCGATGTCCGAGGCGGCTGCCCAGCGACAGAGCCAACCACAGAGCAGCGCAGGCCACCCCTGAACCACGGGGCTTGGGCTGTGCGGCTCCGCTCGCAGCTGGGTTTCAGATCGACCCGTGTTGTTCGAGGGTCAAAGGTATTTTCGTGTCCCTCGGATTTCTGACTGTGTGGGGTGAGCGCCCCTAACCGAGGGTCCGATGTTTATACAAAATGACCCCATCTTTGTAAAAACGAGCATAAGCCCATCACGTACAAACAGAGAAAGGGTGTGCACAGCAGAAAGCCGAGGACACAGAAGTTAACGGCAACTACCTGTGAACTGTGGGCTGAGAAGGGGGGAGAGGCCCTTTCACTTTTCAGGTCGGGCTCCCCCGAGCCGCTTGCGCGCTTTCCCAGCACCCCTTTCACCCGAAGCTGTTCTGTGCCGCCGCCCCCCTGGGCACCTGCTGGAAAAGGCCCGACACCGTACACGGGCGCTCTTCTCTGCACGCCCAGGACACCGCAGGCCCAGCGCAAAGCTCCTGATACACAGGGTGTCCCCAAAAATGTACACACACGCTGTGAATGATTATGAAGGCAGTGTTTCTTAAAACACGTTTCCTTTTCAAAACTGAGCTACAGGCGGTTACAGGGTGTATACGTTTTGGGGGACACCCTGTGGTTCTACAGCCTAACCCATTCCGGAACGGGGGAGAAACACGTATCGAAGCGCTCTTCGCTCGGGGCTGGTCCAGTTTAAGGGTTGATGGCCAATCTCCGGCTCAAACAGCAGATCAAACACACGTTTATCTCCCTTCAATACAAGACTCTGTAAATGGCAGTAAAAAAAAAGTTTTTAAGAAAAAAAAATTATTTAAAAAGTAAAATAAAATGGAGAGATCTTTCTAAAGGAAAGGCTGGGGAGAGGAAGGGGCACTTTGGGGTAACACAAGGGACTCCTAAATGTTGGAATTCAAAGAAATAATTACCAGCTTCACCCCTAAAGTCTGCCAGTCATTGATTCCCACCAACAGCTAATCCTTAAACTTGACCGATAACCCAGGATCAGCAGATGTTTCATAAAAAGCCCACAATATAAACAAGACCAAATAAACAACAAAAATTACCCTACAGCAAACAGACAAAGGAGAGTGTGGTTACTTATTTATAAATATTGATTTCAGAGAAAGGAAGGGAGAGGGAGAGAAACACCAACGATGAGAGTCATCGGTCTGCTGCCTCCTGCAGGCCCCCTGCTGGGGATCGAGCCCCAACCTGGAATTGAACCAGGACCTCCTGGATCCTAGGTCGATGCTCAACCTGAGCCACGCCCGCCGGGCACTTTAAAGAAAACTCACCATTTTCTAAGAGATTCGAGAAGGTTATGAATCCATAGTCTCGAATAAGAAAAGAATGCTGGGGGGGGGGTGAGGAGAGAAAATTCTTGAAAATTTACAATATGACTGCTACAGAAACACTACGGAGTCCTAGAAGAAAGCGGAGGAAACGGCCAGAAGCAGGGAACAAAAGCACGACAGGGGGAGAGGGGTTAATTCAGGAGGCCCAACCACCAACTAAACGGAGACCTAGAAAGGAAGAGCGGAGAGATAATTACCGTGTTATCAGAGGACTTCCAAGAACTAGGAAACACGAGGCTTAGCTTAGTGATGGAAAAGAGCACACCCACAGACCCCTTGGAGAAGCTTCAATGTGAACAGTCACCCTCAAAGGAACGGGCCCATCTCGACTCCTCTGCAAGGATGGGTGCTGGGAGACACCGCAGCTACGGCCTCAGAGCTCTGAGGGGAAACACCCTGCACCGTAGTTTGGCCTGAATAACATAATACCTGTCAACGGTAAGGCTAATAAAAACTTTTTCAGATATGGCAGGGCTCAAAACTGTATCTCCCACACGGTCTTGCCTTAAAAATGCGTGTGAGGGATGCACTGCATTAAAACAAGTAACTCAACAAAGAATTAAGATCCAGTAACCACAGGACCAAAGCCCGGCACTGAGAGCGACACGGAACAGGTCTAGGTCACACCAGGTCCAAACTCAACAAACAGGACCAGGAGAGACACGTCCTCGGGGGGGAAATACTCATGTACGTTAAAATAACAGTGATAAAACCGAACTGCGAGGAAAGCTGGTAACACCCAAGGAAGAAAACTGACAGGGCAAGAAAAAAGGCCGTCGCTGGCTCAAAACCCAGGAGCCAGCACAGGACGGGTCACCACGGTCTCTCGGCCTCTGCTGTGAACATTTAGATCACCACAGTGACGCAGAAACTATCAGCTGACTTTCAACGATTAAAACCAAGTCACAGGCGAAGTATAGAGGAGTCCGGAAACCAGGTAACAAATATCCTCAACCGTGACAATGCCCACGTAGAAATGACAGGCGCAGAAGGGCGCAAGGGCAAAGGAAAGGCGGGAAACAGGAGCGGCACCACCATTTTCCTCAGCGTCCCCTCCTGGGAAAGGTCAAGATACACAATCTACAGGAAAGTGAAGCAAAGCTCTACCGTGTTATGTGAATTACAAAGATTACCGAGAAGCCAAAAGTGGAAACATCTACTGGGAGAGTGAACGTAAGGGGGCGAAATCCTCATTTATCAGAGCAGAAATCAATCTATAATCTATCGATCCTAAAGCAAGCTTATTCTTTCATCACGATACCACGCAAAGGAACTATTTAAAAGCTTCCCCTGGAGGACGGCGGGAGGCGTGCGGCGGGTCCCGGCCTTTCTGACAAGCGTTTCTGGGTTCGGGGCTTGTTTCTGCTGCCGGAGGCGGTGGCTTCCTTTCCGCCGGGAGGAGACAGCTGAGGGGGAATCCTGGAACCCGGTGGTGGACGGTGCTCGTCACTTTGTTTAACGACATTCTACTCAAGAAACGGAAGCCTTTTGTTTTAAATGAAACGCCTAAAAACAAACCAGGATTTATTTCTTCAAAAGACAAATGACATTGTGAGGAAGCCTCCGTATGAGGACAGCGTTCTTCTGACACCCCGCGTGTCACCGGCGGCGGTTAAACATAAAGCAGCGAGTTGCTGGAAGAACAGTCCAGCTCCCTTCAGCATCGAGCGCCAAGCGCCTACGACGGCCGCAAAATGAACACATCACACATCACGCTGCAGACCAGTCTCAGACCCGCTGCCGTTATCCGTGAAATACAACCGAAAGCGAAGGAACGCTGACAAATAAGTTACCAAACCCTCTCAAGTCAAAATATAGGGAGCTATTGTGTAATCTGACACTTCAGAAAATTACATTTTTTGTTGTCACGAAAATGAAGCCAAGAAAAATACGGTTTGGTGTTTAATAAGGCACTGAGCGGCTTAGAAAAGGAGACAACTACATCACGTTAGCCTATTTTACATTTCCTATGGGTCTAGATGCTAAACGGGCAAAGAAACTACGCAACTAGAACGGTAATTATGTAACAAATGATTTTACATTAGAAGCAACTGTTTATTCTGAAATATATGCTATTGAACAGTTAAATTAAAGTTTACCTTGTCAGAATACATTGTTTCCAAATCAATGATACTTACAGAAAATAAAACATGTATTTCACTATTATTTAACCTTACTTTTAGAAAAGTGGCCAAGAAGGATTTTAGGCCCTGGGTAAAAAAAAAAAATATATATATATATATATATAGTAAAAAATATTCTAGAAGAGACAGTTTAATATATATAATATATAATACAAGGTTTTGTTAAAAAAAAAAGTGTAACATGCCACCTCAGGTTAAATACACAAATTTTACATATAATAAATAACTATATCTAAATATTAAATAGGACAGGTGGATAGGTAAAAGTCTAAATATGAGCTTGTGAACATAATGAAGTCAGCCGTACGCTGTCATAGCTTTACTTAACAAAAGGAGAATATATTTAATCCACCAAACTGTTTATCTTCTGCTGATACAAGTTCCCTAAAGCACATTAGCTACATAATAATTTGTTTTTAAAATAATTTCTGATTAAACTCTAGTAGATTACCCGAATTAATTACTGGGAATTAAACACACATCAAGAACTATTTTGAAAATCTTCAAGCCTGTAACGGAAGCCAACGTGTTTCTCCCAGAGTGTTCAAATTATGTAAGTATTTCAAGGTGTGTGAAATCCGTATTACCGTTAAAATATTTTACAGAACTATATATATTCTTACATACACACAATTTATACGGAATTAGAATCAAAATGCTGAATTATTTTATTATTTTATTTTTTTTTAATATATCTTCATTGACTTCAGAGAGAGGAAAGGGGGGGGGAGAGAGATAGAAACATCAATGATAGAGTCATTGATGGAGCCCGCAACCGGGGCATGTGCCCTGACTGGGACTCGAACCCCGATCTCCTGGATCCTAGGTTGACGCCCAACCACTGAGCATCCAGAACGTGAAACCTGTATGATTATTTGTCATTTCCTCACTTCCAAACCCAGACTGGATTCTACAAGGAAAACGCACGTCTCGGCGCCTCGGGCCGCCCCGTCTCCAGCCTTCGTCCGGGGGAGCCCCGAACAGAGAAGCGCAGGCTCCTGCTGGGTCTGCCTGTCTGTTTTTAACAGCAACAATCCAGCCCAGCCTCCCTCCCGGGCCAGATGCAAAAACACGGTCCTCGGGAAAGAGACGGCGTTCCCCTTTCGGCACCTGGGGTTCTGGTTCTTTTTATATTGTCATTTTTGCATTTCTGTGCCTAAACCATCTCATAACTGCTGGCACCGCTCGGATCAGCCATATTCCCCGGCCAGGTCCCATGCCCAGGACGGGTCGCTCAGCTGGGCTCCACCGCCCGGCCTCGGCGGGCAGCTCCATCACTGGGGGGGCTCCCGCTGCCAAGGGCCTGCCAACCCGACCCCCTGCGGCGCCCACCGCTCAGGACAAGGCAGACGGCACCGAGGGTCCTTCCCGCCAGCTCGGCCACGGCTCCGAGAGCCTCCGGCCGGCCACACACACCCACACACACCCACTGCCGAAAGCACAGACACACTCCCCGGAGCCCACAAGAAAGGGGGGGGGGGAGCGCAGGGCTGGAGAAAGTGGATCCTGGGTAGCAGGCGCCTGGAAAAGGCGGGATGGACTCCCGGAGCCCGGGCCCGCTCCCGCCCGGGCCGCTCCCGGGGCTCCCCTGCGCCGCGCAATGCCCACGGCCCCTGCTTCACTCCGTTATGTGATGTTTCATTCTGTTACGCGACTTAACGAAATTTTGTTGAAAACCTAGACTATAAAACAAAAGGAAACAAACACATTTCGAGTCATTTTTGTCAGAGTTGAAGCCTCTCTGTTAACCCTTTCCTCCCTCTAGCGCGGAAGTAAAACCGAAATACTAACCAGCACCTGAAATGGTCTCAGCATCTCCCGAAAATGTCCTACAAGCCTCCCTCTTCCAGCCCCCCCTCCCCCCCAGGTAACAGAGAGTTTTTATCACGAAAAAGCCTACTTCAGATGCTGCCACTCGATTTGGCAAATTTTTCTTTCTCCTTTTATCTATAGATGTTTATTGTGGGGTTTTGGGGTTTTTTTTTTATGTTTCAAATATGTCCGGTTTTCCGAACCTCTAACGGAGCATCTGTCATTACGGAGAATCTGCCCTCCTGCTCAATACACAAACGAGTCCGCTTTCCTCCCCAAACTTCCTAATGCTCTGCGAAGCTGGCCGAGCGTTCTCTGCTCCCGGCACCGAACAAATTAAAAAAAAAAAAAAAAAAAAACACGAACAAACCACACACACACCATATGTAACTGTAGTCTACTTCCGTTGTTCTAATAAAGTCGCTTAAGTGATGATTTAAGTGGTCTTGGTTACCAAAGAATCTCTGCTTTTAAATAAACATTCTGAAGCCGTCCGTGGGGGGAGGGGCACGGGGCCAGAGCAGCACCAACGGGGGGTCAAGTTCACGGCTGTTCCCGCGGAGGCCGGTCGGGACGCGGCCTTTTTCAGACCCGGTGTCCTTCAAAGTCTCGGCAACTGGGAACGCTGGTTATAGATCACCACCTTCTAGGAGACAGTCCCCGAACCTAAAGCGTCACGGCAACGCCACTAAGGCCCAGCGTAAGGCGGGAGGAGCTCAGGTTTGGACGCAGCCCAGCACCCAGCAGCCGCCCGGCCCGAGAGGCTGCCTGACGCGGCCGTCGGGTGAGGGGTAAGCCCAGGCTTCCGTGGGGCGCGAGAAAACAACCGAAAAACAGAAGTGTATTTTTTTTTTTTTTTTTACTTTCACAAAGTTAAACAATGTCATTCCAAAGGCTATTTTAGAAGACACGATGCAAAACAGTTCCTAGTTTTTATTTCCACTGTAATTAGTTTCAAATGCGAATAAAACTCTACACAAGCTTCAATCCCAAGACTTTTATTCTGATTAAATTGCATTTACAAAAGTCTTCTAGAAAGTGTGCGTGAAGCACGAACAGTTGCCAGTGCTGAGAACTACTCAGGGGGACCGAACGGAAACACAGCGTCTGGAGAGACCATTTCTAGTATCATCAACTGGTAGCCGGCCTCCGCTCAGCCCCCGGGGACTGCGCCCTCCCTACGCTGTGGCACAGGCCTACCCTGCGGGCCAGGCCCTGTCGGCAGCGGGAAGATGAACCCGGAGCAATCGGCTTTCATTAACTTATCGCTTCCCCTCACCCAGTCCACGGCCCCCCTCGCGTCCCCCACAGCTTCCCCTAAGATCCCGAACGTCACTGCAGACCAGGCACAGGGCGGGCAGGAACTCTGCGGGCACCACGCGGGGTGCAGGTGCTGTGCTGTGGGGTCGTGCCCCTGAGACCTGCGTCACCTTGTTCGCCACTGTCACCCCAACACATTCGACAGGAAGGGAAGAAGAAGAACCCTGCGGAAGCACAGAGCTGCGCTTACCAGCTGCCCGTGGAAATATGGGGGGAGAGAAAGGGGTAAGATTAAGGAAAACGAGGCCCCACGGTGGGTGAAGGCGAGAGCCGGGGTGCCCTGGGGCGGCAGGTTTATCTGCGACTCTCAACGCGTCTTACGGCTTTTCGCTGGGGCTGTGAAGTAAGTTAACTTCTCAATGTTTTCAAAAGAGAAGACTCATTACGAATCCTGTGTCATTATTTATTTATTTACTTATTTATTTTTAGGAATGAACATTTTCAGTACTTTTTTTTAAAATTCTCACCTAAGGATATTTTTTCCATTGCTTTTGAGAGAGAGAGAGAGAGAAACATGGATGCGAGAGAGAGAGAGAGAGAGACAGACAGGCAGGCAGGCAGGCAGGCAGGCAGACAGACACATCGACTAGGTGCCTCCCGCAGGAGCCCCAGCTGGGGGCCAGGGATTGAGCCTGCGACCAAGGTACGTGCCCTTGGCCAGAATCGAACCCGGGACCCTTCAGACTGCAGGCTGACGCTCTAACCACCGCCCAGGGCCTAAGTTATTTAAAACAAAGAAAAACAAAACAGGAGCAATTCCACCACTAAAAACCTGAAGGCACCTCTCTCTCAGTACTGTGCCCTACTAATGGGATCTGACAAAAAAGGAGATTAATAACCAAATGTTTTCCTTAATGCTCTCTAATAAGAATTGAAAAAAACCTTAAAGCACTTAAGAGAAATAAGGGAACCTGAGGACACAGAAGATAACTTTCTATACAGCCAAAGACGACCAAATACCTAGAGCAAGTGTCTTACTGTGTCGTACAAAGAGCTCACGTACTATGAAAAACATTAAGAACGTCCACCTGCCAATAAGCGATAAACAAAACATGAGTGAGAAATTCACAGGAAAGGCAAGTAGTAAAATCCAGGAGTTTTCAATAATCCCACTAATCACGTAAGTAAAAATTTTAAACCAAAGTGCAGTGTTCGCAGCCACCATCGCTCTCTAACGCCTGCACCCCTCCAGCAGCAGAAAGGGGGTAAGTAAAGGGGTCCCCATACCATGGTTCCCACAAAGCAGCCTGCCCACAATCCCCCGGTGGCAAAGCACCGAGGAGGCAGCTGGCTACCAGAGCCGCTCATGAGAGTGCGCCCCCTACTGGAGGGGTGGAGAAACCTCATCGCTACAGGCCTGGTACCGGGCACTTTGTGAAATTAGACGTTATCAGAAGTCCACTGACCTTCTGATTCGCAAACTCCCCTTCCAGCGTCTTCTGCGAGAAATTGCTCAGGACTTCAAAACAGACCTGCGCTTCCAGAGCGCAGCTATTGGTGCTTTGCAGGAGGCAAGTGAGGCCTATCTGGTTGGCCTCTTTGAAGACACCAACCTGTGTGTTACCCATGCCAAACGCGTAACAATTACGCCCAAAGCCATCCAGCGAGCACGCTGCACACGGGGAGGATGTGCTTACGAATCCACTCTGATGGGAAACATTTCATTCTTTTAAAAGAATTTTCTTCCTGTTATTGGTAGTTCTGAATGTTGGATTTTTTTTTCCCATGGGGTCAAAAGGTACCTAAGTATATGGTTGCAAGTTGAAAATAGGGGACAGAAATCAAGTATTGGCAGTTTTTCCATTTTCATTTGTGTGTGAATTTTTTTAATATAAATGCGGGGACATATAAAGCACTAATGCAAGTCAAAATGTTTCCGTGAACAAGTTTCAGCGGTTCAACTTTATAACAATATAAACGAGCCTGTTAAATTTTTCTGGACAGTGCGAGCCTTTGGATTTTTTTTAAAACAAGTAAATTTCTTCTTGATGGCAACTAAAAAGCGTTTGTAGCATTTTTATCATACAGCAGATTCCATCCGTTCACTATCCTTTTCTAGCTGAGTTGTCCTACATGCAAGTACATGTTTTTAATGTTGTCTGTCTTCTGTGCTGTTCCTGTAAGTTTGCTATTAAAAAATACATTAAACTATAAAAAAATAAACAAAATCGAAGTGCAGTTTTTCAGTGATTAAGAATATAAAGGGGTGTGGGTTTTCTTATACTGACCGACTTGATTTTTTTAGAGGGAGGGGGAGAGACATCAATTTGTTGCTCCATTTATCGCTGCCACTCACTGGCTGATCCCAGTACGTGCCCTGCCCGGGACTGAACCCTGGCGCATGGGGGTGATGCTCCAACCGACCGCGCCACCCGGCAGGGCATAAAGGTTCTGCTTTAATAAACCAGGCGCGACAAAGACTCAGTGAAACTGCTCCGCACACACATTGCTGTTGACATTATAAGCTGATGCAGCCCTTTTGGGAAGCATTTTAAACTTTTTAATAAAAATAAGAGTTTGTGTTTCACAGGCACTGTTCTGAAGGGTTTCTGAACACGCACCCTCTTTAATTCTCTCAGTAACACTAAGGCAGGGATTTTATCATCAACCCCGTTTTATAGGTGAGGAAACAGATTCAACAGCTTACATGGAGTCCAACTGGAAAGGGAAGAGCCAACGTCTGAGGCGCAGCAGTTAGTTTAGACATTAGAGCCCACTCCCCGCTCGTATGTATCAACAATCATAAAATTCTTCTTTGTTTAAACCGAGTGATCCTGCCTGTGGAAATCTGTTGTATAAAAATCCAAAATATGAATGTGAGCATCTTCAAAAATGCCTGCAGAGCATTTTACATGGTATAATCATAAGCCAAAGAAAGTCGTATCATTAAGGGAAGTGGAGGAATGGGATGGGGGTGATGGGGATATTTACTAAGTTAATTCAATGAAAAATTAAGCTCCTTTCAAAAATGATACGAAGATTAAGGACATGGAAATTTTCTTTTGTGTGCTAACGGAGGAAGTAGGCTCCAAAATCTATAGTATAAACCATCATTAATACAATGAAAACAAAATGTACATATGGAAGAAGTTGGAAAGAAAACAGATGAAAATAACAGCATCTGTGTCAGTGGTGTGAAAGGGTGTGAGTTTTTACTTCTTTCCATGTTCCACATTTTCTGTAATAAAAATGTAACTTTAAATAAAATTTCAGTGACTGAAATAACAGATTTCCACAGTTAGAAATCCACAGATTATACGATAATAGCAGAAGAAATTCAGGCTCAACCTGGAAAAGACGATGTTTTGACATGTTTTAATGAGCGGGAAGGATAATCTAGTTATGTTTCCAAAATTTTAGAAAAGAATTATTTCATAACATAATCCCAGTCACACTAATTTTAAACTAAACTAATTCCATTTTTGCCAAAGCTCAAATTAATGCCCATTTATCATATTATTCCAATGACCTTGAAAGAAAAGGCCTACACTTGACAGTAGCCTTTTTATAAAAATATACATATATGTCTGTATTGATTTCAGAGAGACGAAGGGAGAGAGAGAGAGAGAAACATCCATGATGAGAGTCACTGATCGGCTGCCTCCTGCACGCCCCCACTGGGGATGGAGCCCACAACCCGGGCCTGTGCCCTGACCGGGAACCGAACCCTGATCTCCTGGATCCTAGGCTGATGCTCAGCTGCTGAGCCACGCCGGCCGGGGGGCAGTAACCTCTTAATAACACAGGGAGGTAACATTAGGATTCAAAATTACTAGACTGGCAAGTATCATGCGATATCACAAACAGTTCATATGGAATCTTGGCTATAAGAAAAGCCTTAAAAACATTTTTTTTTAATGTGAAACGATCAGTAAGGTCTTTCCCCACGCGGTTTTCCAGGGGCAGTGCGAGCAAGGGTCGGGAACCTGGGGCGCCAGGCTCCATGGCTGAGCCCGGCAACGCCTGGCAGCCCGCGGCCTCCGATGGAACAGGTCCTCCCCGCCCCAGGAAGAAGGGAAAGAAAGGGCGGGGTCCGCAAAGAAGGGCGAATTGGGGGAGTAAAGGGTCACCCAAGAGGCCAATAGGAGGGCTGTGTGGTAAAGACGGAAAGAGGGAAAATAAAAGCCGAGACGTGAAGCCAGCGAGAGAGAGGGACAATTCCTGGTGTAAATTAGTCCTTCGGGGGATAAATTCCACACTTTGATTTACTCCCACCTCATCACCCTTAAATAATAAAAGCCAGCCCTGGCCGGGGGCTCGGTGGTGGGAGGGCCGTCCCCATACACCTAAAGGCTGCGATTTCGATCCCGGGTCAGGGCACGTACGAGAAGCAACCAATGAACGTGTAAGTAAGTGAACAACAAACTGAAGTCTGTCTCTCTCTCTCTCTCTCTCTAAAAAAAAAAAAAAATCAATAAATGTATCATCAGATGGGAATTGAAAAAAACACACACCACCAACAATGTAAACGTAAGAATATCAAAAACTCTGCCCTGTTTCCTGGGCATACAAGGCTGAGAAACCACAGGCAGTGTCCTGGAGACACCGGAGCCTGGCCTGTCCCTCGGCTGTGTCTTGGCTGAACTGCTCCAGTCTGTGAAAATTTACTTAACAGGAAACGAGGGCAGTTCGCAGTTACCCCTGGAACAGCCCCCCCCACCCGCACGTCCACGTGCCCGCCTGGGCACCAGCGCCGTCTACACCCTGCGGTGCACGTGCCAGTCGACCAAACGCTGGTCACGCTGCTGAGTCGTGCCCCGGATGTCACCTTGCCTGCAGGGGGCTTCACCCCGTTCCCCCAGGGCCTCAGCTCGGGGGAGCCTGCATCCCTCCTGCACCCAGGACAGCGGCCCTCAGAGCGCACTGTGTTTTCCGAGGAAGGGTTCTCGGTCTGGGGCTACGCACCCCTACGAGCTCTCGGATAAGCTTCAGGGGTCACTGAACCCTCTCCTTTAAGTTACACGTTGGTACAGCTACATTCCTGTACCCATTCTTCTGTGGAAAGTGGGGATATAACCAAAGGTGTCTGTAACCCCCAAAAAAGGGGCTAAGAACCCCCAAGGCTCAATCAAACCCATGCTAGGACCACCTGACTCGCACCAGTTAGGCAGCTTCCCTCCCCTCGCCCTCCCGCCGAAACCCTGCGTGTTTAATGCTAACGAATAAAGTGCTCGCCGTGCGTCAGACCCACGCCAAGCACCTCGCACCCGTGAATGTGATTCCCGCAGCGACCCTATGAAGCAGGCGCCGTCCCCGTCCCGCTCGGCCAACGAGCCGCTGGAGCGGCAGCCGGGCATGCGCTGAAGGCCCGGCCGGGGCGGCTCCGTGGCGAGGGCATCACCCCGAGCACTGACGGGTCCCGGGCACGTCCCTCAGCTGCAGGCCTGACCCCCGGCCCTGGGCGGCGGAGCGTGCGGAAGGCAACCAATCGACTCTCTCACATGGATGTTCCCTCTCCCCCACCCCCCGAAGAGCACGGAAAAAATACCCTCAGGTAAGGATTAAAAAAGAAAACAGTGGCACGTCCCACTATGAACTGTGGCTCCGCTTGTGTGCACTCAGCTCCTCCTGGTCGTTCTGTTTAACCCTCACCTGAGTCGGGGAGAAAATTAAGTGGCTTTGTCGTCCGAGACCCGTCTCTGCCAGGCTGCCAGCTCACAGAGATCCCTCAGTTCAAGAAGGACCTCGCGTGCCCCAAGCGTGAAAGGGGAACACGAAAGACCCTTGTGCCGGGATAAAATCTGGCTTGGGATTTTTAAAATAAGCAGCTGATCAGTTCAAGCTTATCTGTTTGGATGTAGAAAGTCATGAAAAACCTACAAAAAAATGCCAAAACTAGTAAGTTTAGTAAGATCACAGAATATAAGGCCAATAAATAAAAATAAGTTACACTTCAGGAGCTGAGCCCAATCTCTCTCACTGCAAAACCCCGCTGTAGCGGGCCCCCCTCAGCACGTCTGCCTCATCACCTGTAAAAGAAATCAGCTTATCTCTATATACTAGCGACAACTTATAAATGAAATTAAGGAAACAATTCCACTTACAACAGCATCAAGAATTAAATACCTAGGAGTAAATCTAACAACAACAAAAAAGCCCGAGATGTGTACACTGAAAATTACAAAATGGGCCAAAAGAAATTAAAGATCAAAGTGAAGAGATACACGATTTCATATATTGGAAGAGTAAGGTAGCAATTCCCTCAAAATCGATCAACAGAGTCACTGTAATCCCTATCAAAGGTCTAAGAGATTTTTTTTTTAGAAATTGACATAGTAACCCTAAAATTTATATGGAAATGCTACAGGCAAAATAATTTTGGAAAAGAGGGAAGCTGGGGAAATTACACTACCTGACTTCAAAACTCACGATAAACCCACAGTAATCCCGTTGTGCGGTGTTGGCACAGGGACGGACACACAGATCGATGGGACAGAAGGGAGTCCAGAAATAAACCCACGTTTATGATCACGTGATTTTCAACGAAGGTGCCGGGACATCCAGCGAGGAAAGGGCAGTCTTTTCAACAAAAGGTGCTGAAACGACCATACGTCCATCTACAAGAGAAACTCAGACCTTACCTCACACCACACGCAAAAATAACGGAACACGTATGGAGCACTGACCTGGATGGAAAACAAAACACTACAAAAGAGCGGGGACGTAAACACACGTCTTTCCCGTCCTGGGTCAGGCGAAGGCTCTTAGACGTGAAACCAGAAGCACAGTCCATACGGGGAAACCGGGATAACCTGGGCGTCATCGAGAGTACACAGCTCAGCATTTCAACAGACACTATTTGAAAACGAAAAGCAGCCACAGGCTGGGGGGAAATAACTGTAAAACATGTAACTTATAAGGGACTTGTATCAAAAACATAAAGAAGGCAAACTATGGAGATTAAAAAATAAATAACAGGCAGTGGTTGCCAAGGGTTAGGGAGAAATGAGGGGTGGAAAGCGGGCGCGCAGAGGGTTTTTAGGGCAGTGAAACTACTCTGGGTATTACAACGGTGGGTACATGTCATTTTACATTTGTCAAAATCCACCCACCGACCGCCACCGAGAGTGAAATGTAACATTCAACTCCGGACTCCGGGTGAGGGTGACGCGTCGTGAGCGGGGCACCTACCACTCCGGCGGGGGCTGCTGACAGCGGGGGAAGCTAAGCACGTGTGGGGGCCGAGGGCAGACGGGAAATCTATGCACCTTCTTCTCAGTTTTGCTATAAACCTAAAATTGCTCTAAAAAAAAAAAAGGGTCTAATATATAGATATACAGAACTCTTACGACTCAAAAGTAAGACACCTCCCCCAGACGGGAAAGATTTAAATTGATATTTAAACCAAATAAGATACAGAAATGATAAATAAGCATTTGTAAAATTGTGCAGCAACACAAATCATTAGGGAGTGCAGGTTAAAACCACGACGCAACATCACCCCACGCCCACGGGAAGGGCTGGAAGCAGACGGACGGCTTCGCGCCTGGGAGGCCGGGGACCCCGCAGTGTGAAGGGAGCATAGCAGCCCGGCGCCCGAGGGGTTCGCGGGCTCTCGGGGCCTTAAACACGCGCCGACCGCGGACCCAGCAAGTTCTCCTCCTAGGCGTCCACCCGAGGAGGGCAAACATTTGTCCAAAGACACGTAAGCCAAGAGTAGCATTATTCTTGGGGACGAAACACCAGAAACGAGACAAATGTCCATCAGTTGGCAAACTGGTCAACAAAATGTGGCGCATCGCACAACCGACTACCACTCACCAACGCGGAGAAACAGACCACTGGCCCCGGCGGAGCTCAGCGGGCCAGGGCAACTCCTGAGGCGCCAAGGCTGGGGTTCGATCCCCGGGGGGCACATGCAAGAATGAACCAATGAACGCATAAATAAGTGGAACAAATCAATATTTTCTCTCTCTCAAATTGACAGATTTTAAAAGAAGAAAACGGAACTACTGAAACATGCAACAACATGGATGGACCGCAAAATGGGTTTTCCCACCAGCCGTCTAACACTTGGTCGTTAGCTAATGAACCTTGGGTAAGTACCAGTTATTGGCAAAAAAAAAGACCATTTATCTCCTGCTCTTGATATGTGACCTCAAATGTCAAACCTGCTTGCCTGCTGGCACTTCCTGGCCTAACCCATACACTGACGACACTGGACAGGTAACTGGGGTTCCTTCTGGTTCTGGGGTTGAACGACTTGAAAGTGGAAGCTGGGCGAGTCCCCCTTCTCGATGAAAAAGAAAGAATATGCTAAATCGGGTTGGGCTCCTGCTCTGATCCTGAAACAGGACAGACAGGGTACCGACGCCCTACGTACCATCTTCCTGCTTATGGCCAAAGTTATTTTTCTAACCAAGGGACAGTGGTAGTCTGTCTAAAATTTCCACTGGCTCCCTATCGCCTGCAGTAAAAATTCGAAATTCCCAACTTACTTTCCCTTCCTCATTTTCTCAGATACAGGACAGCAATTTCTCCTCCGCATGCATGGGCACTTCCCCCAGTTCACTGAGGTATAACCGACAAGTAAAACTGTGAGGTAAAGTGCCCATCATGTCCGGCCGGGCGCGGCTCAGCGTCGGCCTAGGATCCAAGAGATCGCGGTTCGATTCCCGGTCAGGGCACAGGCCCGGGTTGGGGGCTCCATCCCCAGTCGGGGGCGTGCAGGAGGCGGCCGATCAATGACTCTCATCATTGATGTTTCCATCTCTCTCTCTCCCTCTCCCTTCCTCTCTCTGAAATCAAAAAAGATATATTTTTTAAAAAAAAATAAAGTGTCCATCGTGATGACCTGAAACAGACACATTGTGAAAGGGTTCCTCCCAGCTAGTTAATTAAAACATCCATCACATCACGTATTTATCTTCTTTTCTGGTGAGAAAAGTTAAGTTCCAGTCTCTTAGCAAATTTCAATCACACAACAGTGTTATCAACCCCAATAACCGTGTTACACATTAGATCCTCAGGCCTTTTCCCTCGTAGAGCTGAAAGCTGGACTGGAGTTCCTTAAAAAGCAAAGCGCAGACGCAGACACGCCTGGGTTCGAATCCTGACTCAATCACTTACCAACTAAGGGGTCCTCCTGAAACGTGGCCCCTTCCCCTGTAGAGCTGGACTCATGACTCTACTGCGCGTGACTGTTAAATATCAAATGAAATAACTGCGTGCACTAGAAGCGCCTCGCCCGTGATGGCCACGCACTAGTTCCTCACTCACCCTTTCAGTCAAGTTTACTGAATTCTTCAAGACTCTACTCCCATGTTTGCTCTTTTCAACCCCCGCCCTAAGCTCTTCCTCCCTAAGCATCCTCAGTCCTCTGCAGTATCTCCCCTTGTAGGATGTCCGTTTGCATCCTGGTTTGCACCGTATCAGTAAAAACTGAGGAGAGGATTGTGTCTTATTTTGGTTTCTCCAGGGCATAGATGGTCAGCAACCTCTTCTTGGGAGATCCGTAGAGAAAAGGCAAAGTGGCTCTGACTGAGAGTAAAACACATGCTTTATGAAAACTTACTTTGGAAAAAAAACAGATTTGAGGTGACCTATCATCATCCCACTAACAGGTCACTGTCATTTCAGTGTCCGATTCCTTCCCTCCTTTCACGTGAGTGGGGGAGAGGAAGAGAGCCTCCCACGGCCCGAGGCCTCCGCCCCCTGTACCATTCCGGCCTCCGCAGGATGCTCTGTACGTTTGACGGCATTAAACACAGTCCCCAATCACGATGTTGCTGTACAACAGGCAGCCAGATGGTTATATTCAGTGACAGGTAACCGAACATATTCCAAAGTCATAGGATTATTTGGACTAAAATAAATGTTACCCTGTAGGACGTTCATCGGTGCTCTTCCTCAAATACTTCCAGTCCCCCCCCCCCCCCCCCAAACGCGGCAGGATTTCACTCCCCTGCCTCCCTCAAGGGAGGTGCTTCCGCCGGCTTTCAAGGGCCAATGACCTGAACACCCGCTGGACGTGGGCCACACCTGGAGGGTCTTTATGGGCGGGAGCACGCCTACCCTGCTGTCTTCTCCCTCCCCTGGCGACCGGGAAGGACAGAGGGACGTCTCCCTCGGCCCAGACAGGCCCGTGATAAACATGTAGGCCAAGCAAGAAACACCTTGGCTGAGCCACTAAGAACTGAGGCTGGCTGTTGCCTCAGCACATTCAAGATATTCTGACCTACACACGAGGAGCTGAGCCCGGCGGGCGCGGCTCAGCTGGCTGGGCTCTGTCCAGCCCACCAAGAGGTTGCCGGTTCGAGTCCCGGTCAGGGCACATGCCCAGGCTGCGGGCTCGAGCCCCAGTAGGGGGTGTGCAGGAGGCAGCCGATCGATGTTTCTCTCCTCCATGTTTCTATCTCGCTCCCTCTCCCTTCCTCTCTAAAAATCAATAAAAACATATGGGGGGGAGGAAAAAGAGTTCAGTATCTCTCTACATCACTGTCATCTCCAGGTTGGAGAATGTTCTGCACTAGGTTGGGACTCAGGATTATTAGCAAACTGTTAAAATATGGAGTAAATTTTAGGATATTTTTTAAAAGGGGGGAAAAAAAAGGTTAGTCCAAAGGTTAGCAGAATAATCACACATTTTGAATGAAGAGATTTTAAAAACTGAAGTAACTGTACACAATAAAAGGCTACGGTTGTACACGGGGTAGTCCGTAAATGACAGCCTACTATTACTCCCGTATTTACCCCAAAAATAAACGCCTCTACTACTTCCTTACCCTGCTGAGGCCAAAAACCAGGGGCTCTGGGTTCGGCCGAGCACCGCACAGTCCTCCCACTGAAGCGGGGCTGCCCTCATGAAGTCCACCTGGATCTCCAGGGTTCCACATCCTGCATCTCACCAGGCCGTGGACAGAAACCAGTGGCTCAGCGTGGGGTAGACGCTGGCTGTTCTGCACTGTCCACTCCCACCGAGTGACAACACGCTGACCCTAGTCCAGGCAGCAATGGGCTCGGCTAAGGGACCACATTCCCGGCCTCCTTTGCAGCCACGTGTGGTCACGTGAGTCCGTTCCAGCCAATTACACACACGCTGAAGCATACGGTACTCCTCAGAAGGGGGTTTTAGGAGGCGTGTGCCCTTGACCTACTCTTTTCTGGGATGTCGACGCAGCGACCAGGGCTCTAGTAGCCACCGTGGAACCTCGCAGCCAAGGCCGCACCCTGGAAATACCTGACCGGTGAGAGAGAATGAGCCAGGTCCCTGCCAACGCCACAGGGCCGAGGCCCCAAATGAGCCCCGGCGCCTACCCTCCAGACTTTGATGGGGAGAAATAAACGCTCCTATTCAAGTCACAACGATTTTGAGATTTTCCTATCATGTAAAAAGGAACCCAACCGAGGCCCAGAGCTAGAACACAGGTGTTCGGACATAGTCTGTGGTCCTCCAAAGACGCAGGGGCGCGCAAAAGCAGGCTTACGCTGTGATACAATAACTAATAAATAACAGGACAAGAATAAACTCTGTTTTGCGAGTACTCACACCTATAAGCCTACTTTTGCCCACCCCTGTATGAGATCTCTGTTTAAGTCAAAAAAAAGTAAAATCAGCCCTGGCCGGTGTGGCTCAGTGGTTAGAGCATCGGCCCGCGGACTGAAGGGTCCCAGGTTCGATTCCAGCCAAGGGCATGTACCTCGGTTGCGGGCTCGATCCGCAGCCCCAGGGGGTCAGGGCATGTGCGGGAGGCAACCAATTGATGTGTGTGTCTCACATCGATATGTCTCTCTGTCTCTCTGTCACTTCTACTCTCTCTGAAAAGCAACAGAAAAAATATCCTCGGGCAAGAATTGAAAAAAAAAAAAAAAAAAGTAAAATCATACTTTCTTGAAGGCTGACATTCGTAATTGTTTTATCTTCCCATTACATGTTACCTAATTATAGTCTAATCCACACTGTAACTACATTAATTTTTTTAAATTTTTATACATGTTGATTCTAGAGAGAGAGAAACATCAACTTGCCGTTCCACTACTGATGCACCATGGCTGACTCTTGCATGTGCCCTGGCCGGGGATGTAACCCCAGCCTCGGCGTATGGAGATGACGCTCTAACCAACTGAGCCACCCAGCCAGGGCTGTGACGACGACACTTTAAAATACCATTTAAATTCCCCAATAATGAAAAGTCATCTTTGTTTCCAAATGCCTCCGGGAAAGGAGCAGCGGAGGGCAGAGGAGGCATCACTGAACTATCTCAGTAAAACGAGCTGGAAGACAATGATTCTGATCACTCACACCTCAAACATGTTTCTGTTCTTCGAGTCCCCTCATTCAGAAAACCATCTGCTCCCACTCTATATGCTGTGTAACAGGCCACCACAAAAACTAACAGACGAAAACAAGACGGCTTTTACTGATTCATAATTTTGCAATCTGGGCCCAGCTCAGCTGGCCAGTTCCTCCGCTGGTCTTACTAGCGGTCACCTGACTTGGGGCTGAACTCCGCTGGGACGCGGGGACAGCTGGGCTGGGGCACCCTGTCTCCCTGCAGTCTCAGAAGCCCTCCCTCTCCACACAGTCCCTCCAGCAGGGTCTGACCAAGCTCCTTACATGAGGACTCAGGGCTCCACGCCTGGAAAAGAAGAAGTTCCGGGCCTTCTTAAAACTCAGGCCCCGCCCGGCAGGCGTGGCTCAGTGGCTGATCACAGACCTATGATCTAGGAGATCCCAGTCAGGCCACATGCCCGGCTGCAGGCTCGATCCCCACTAAGGGGTGTGCAGGAGGCAGCTGATCCATGACTCTCATCATTCATGTTTCTCTCTCTCTCTCCCTTCCTCTCTCTGAAATTAATAAAGACATTTTAAAACAAAAAAACACACAAAAAACGTAGGCCCCAAACTAGTAGTGTCATTTTTGTGGCATTCTACTGGTTAAAGTGAGTCACAGAGCTGGCCAAGATACAGGGGGAGCCCTGGCCTGTGTGGCTCAGTGGTTGGAGTGTTGGCCCACATACCAAAGGGTCACAGGTTCGATTCCCAGCCACAGTCAGGTGTCTGTCTCTCTCTCTCTGTCTCCCTCCCTTCCACTCTGTTTTAAAAAAATCAATGAAAAAAATATCCTGGAGTGAGGACTGTACAATAGCATGAGTCCAGTAGGCTTGGTTCACTGGGAGTCCCCAACATAACAGACAGTCTTCTCCCCATCTATCTGTGTACAGGTCAACATCTTAATGCAGGACTTCTCACATGCCGCAATCTCTCTAGGGCTCAGCTACCTGTAAAATATGGGGTAGACCAAATGTTCTCAGGACTTTCAAGTTTTAAATTCTGTAACTCTATGAGTACATTCTTACTTTATGTGCAACTGGGTGCTTACTCCAAACACATGGTATATATATGTCATTAGGATCCCCAAAGACCAGAAAATTGGGAAGGCGGTTTTTTTAATTGTTTTTTGTTTTTGCTAGGGTCTACTAAAAGATGGAATTAAGAACAAAACACACAGACTTCACTAGGACCATCAACTATGTTGCTTCTGATGTAAACGGATTACACTGAAGTATAAAGATTAAAAGTGACCCAAGCATGAAAGACATAAAAAAAAAAATCATTTTAAAACCACCTAAGAGCCTGGCTGGCATGGCTCAGTGGTTGAGTGTTAACCCATGAACCAGGAGATCACGGTTCAATTCCCAGTCAGGGCACATGCCCGGGGTTGCAGGCTCGATCCCCAGCAGGGGGCATGCAGGAGGCAGCTGATCAATGCCTCTCAACAATTATGTTTCTCTCTTTCTCTCTTCCTCTCTCTGAAATCAATATTTTTTAAAAATTAAAATAAAATAGAACCACCTAACAAGAAGTCTCATTTATTAACAAGTCTAGGTAATGAAAATTTTTCTGAAATGATTTTGTAACAATACTGCCACATATATAGCTTCCAGAGAATTGCTCTGGTTGTTTTCATGTGTTACTCACAATAAAAATAAAAAAAAATCCTATAGAGATTTCTGCTGACCTAGCTTTTTCAATCTTTTTCTCTTTATTAAGGACAGCTGTACAGAGAGGAAATCTTTATTGTCTCCCCCCCCCCCAATAACTACTACATTAGTTTATGCCATGACATTTTTAGAGCTTGGTATCTCACCATGTGTCTGTCACTGGCAAGTTCTATTACGTCGGGCAAACACTTGATTGATGACTGATGACAGTGGCAAAAACAGTAATAGCAAATGTCTGCTGCCATGAGCATCTTTGCACATATACTTGTACCTGCCCATTTATACTGGGAATATATTCTGATTTCCTTTGTCATGTTTACGGACCTTCTGGGTGATTTCTCCCCCATCTCCTAAGGGTAAGTATTTTAATCCTTTTACTATTTTTCTACACACTCTCCATATTCTCAGTGATTTTTGGTAAATCTCATCTCTAATCGCCTATCCTAATCTAGCTCCTAAACTCCAGTTCTACATCCCAGACATTTCTTTCCTCTAGACATCTGTCAGGAACTTCAAAATCGGGCCTCGTTCCCTCCGCACTACCAGCAGCAGACCCTCTGCCCCGAGGCCGGCCCAGTGACTGCCAACAGCCCATCCTCTGGGCCTGCAGGTAAGTCCTCTCCTCCTATTATCACCAGGGCGGCTTTCCTAATAGCCATCAATCAAATCGCCAAGTATCCCAGTACCTGCGTTCCACAAAATAATGAATACAAAGTAGCTTAATGACATTCCAGTCCTCGGGAAGACTGCAAACATCTGCTTTTAAAACATTAAGTTACAAAATACAATAACCCGGGCATGATGCACTGAAGACCTGCAGCCCACTCACAGGCCACAGATTAAACCCAGCCTGCGCCGTGCAGTCCCAAACAGTGCTGTGGATCTTAATTAATTGAAAACACTTAAAAACCAAGAGATTTCACTTAAAAAAAAACAAAAAACTAAGCTTCCGGCCTCTGTTGAAAACCAGAGTATCTGGAAACGAGGTCTCTGGGTCTCACGTGGCAACCATCACCCAGAATGGTCTATCGCTTGCACCTAATTGAGGTCTATGGGCTCCTAGGACTCTCCAGGCCGCTTTCACTCACCATTTCCCCCCAATCAAAGGCCTAAGTGTCAGCTGTCATTCAGGATCTTACAAGCCGCAGGCAACTCGCAACTAGTTTAAATTACCTACCTGGTCCTTGTAAACAGTTTATGACCCTAGGCCTATAAAGCCCAAACTCATTAGAGTGGCATTCAAGGACCATCACAGCTTGGCCCCAAACCCCATACTAAGCCTCTTGCTGTAGTCACACCCCAAGAAAACACCTTTAACACTTCTCTCCGTTCACACCGCTAACCGCCCCCCACCCCCAACACTCTCACTTTCTTCTCACTCTATTGGCTAAATCCTATTGATTCCTCAAGGTCTAATTCAAGCACTGCTCCCTCCAAATCTCTGCAGACCCCTCTTGGCCCCAGTGAACCTTCCTCCAGGCTGACTGTCCATCCCAGCACGTTACTTGCATGCTCTGTGAGTAACATGGCAAGTGAAAGATCTGAAAAGTTACAGGAGTATTTCCCAGACTTCTGAAACAACTTCAGCACCTGTGCATCGCACCTAGTTACCGCAAAAATTAACAGCAAAAGCGAAGTCAAGCAATTTCCCTATCTTTTACAGGAGGCTTTTTCTAGACAAAGTACAAAAAGGGCTGTGTCATTCCTGTTTCTCTGCTGTTCTGAAGTCCTTCAAATTCTGCAGAGAGAGTGGCACTTCCAATGACTAATGCGAGATCGGTCTATGCTAACCACAAGCGTAGGTTTAGGTGCGGCCCTCACAGGAAAAAAAAAAAGAAAGAGAGAGACATCATCCCTACTTTACTCAATAACTTCTGCCAAGAAGTTCTGAACATAGCCACTTTAGCACAGACACGATAAGGAAAATTTTTAAAGAGAGAAGGAAGGGATTAATACGTTTGTTGAAATTTTAAAAAATTAAAATGGGCCAAAACAATAAAGAAAAAAAGGGACACCCCCCCACACCCACACAGTGACTGGGAAGTTTATTCCATACCCAATGTTCGGTCCAAATATCTCATAGATTAAAAACTATCAAATCCTCCTGTCAAGGGAACCCACACGTCCCCAAGAGCAAAAGTGCAGAGAGAGAGCATCCAAGGTTGCCTACAACTAAAAACTGGCTGTTTTCCGCTTGGAAGGGCAATGAGGCTCCACGGGAGCCCCTCAGGCGTCACAGTAAGTGGCTTAAGAACATAGGGTTGGACCAGTGCTATCTGCCCAGAGGAAATCTGACTGTGGCCAGGGGAGTAAGGCGCAGTTGCGCAAAAAGGTAGGGGAAAGGCAAAGGGTGGAGCAGTGTGCCTTGTCACTGTGCACACGGCCTACGAATCTGGCCAGGTGGGATTAACGCAGATAATGGGGAAAATGTAGTAAATTGCTATTTGGGGGAAATAAATGTGTGAGGCTTTTAAATTTACGTGGCAATGCGTGTTTATCAAGTTTACATATTAATAACAACCAACATACTTACTAAAAATTCTATACCTGGCTAAAGACATCATACTCTCCAAGACCAGGGACTCCATGAATGAAACAGAGAAACAGGGGTCGGGTTCGACAGCTACTGCCCAACAGGTAAGGCAGGCCGCTGTGCCTGGACCAGCTTTTCGAATAAATTAAAACATTTCGGTGCCCAGTAAGTGCCAGAGATCAATAATTACCAAAAATTTCCATTTATCTAACTTAATTATTTTTTTAAATATTATTCTATTTCATGCTTCTTTTTTTAATTCCGAGAATATGTTTTTATTGATTTTTAGAGAGAGACCCAACTGGGGATCGAACCCAAAACTCAGGTATGTGCCCTGACCAGGAATTGAACCTGCAACCTTTTGGTGTATGGGTTGACGCTCCAATCAACTGAGCCACCAGGCCAGGGCTATCTAACTTACTTTAAAATAAAAAAATTACTACCATAAAAAAGAATCACAAAGTTACACTATCCCAAAAAGCATGAGTAATGATCATGACACTGCTAAACTATAAGCTGTTGTTTCATGAAACTCCATATATTATAGTGCAAAAGGATTTTTTTTTTTAATCACTTATTTCAAGTTCACAGCTACGGAAATGAGAAATGCTGTTGGGGGGGGCCTTACATCACCTGCAGCACAGCCATATTTTGCTGATCCCCTGTATGACATCACTAGTTGTGCCTAATTCTTCTACAGCAAGAATGCTCAAGGTGCTTTCTAATAAGAGTAACTGACCTCTTGAGGTGCAGGCTATAAAGACTTTATACAAAAAGGGTCGAGGATGGTGCCTCACCAGTCCTCTCCCCACCACTGCTGCTCCTGGGCCACCCCAAGACCCACCGCATCTCTAATATCAACTTTGTTGACTTTGTAAGAAAAATAGTGGAATGTCTTCTTGGCTTCCCTTATATATTCTAAGGAAGGAAAAATGAAAAGAAAAGCTTCAGAAAGAGTTTCCTTAACATTAACAGAGAAGACGACCTCTAGAATGTGCCGACTCCCTGTGGCACCAACAGGAAGACCTGTGCCTCTGACCAAGACCATGAACTACTCCAAATAACCAAATAATTAGACAGCCCTTACCATGAAGAACTTTTAGACAAATGTAAATTTCACTGTCCCACCTGACTTTTGTACTACAGGAAACTACTATTTATATACCTACTGTTCAAATTCTGCCTCTAAGGTCAGTAGCTGCAGTTCAAAATTCTTGATTTTAGGTAGTAAACATAATTTTAAAGTAATAATAGTTCATGTAAAAACCAGTAACTATATATATATTGCCTTTTTTTTAATTTGATAAAACATAAAATTTATCTAATATTAAATAAACCTAAGGTAAGATCTGCCCCCCCAAATTATCTAATATTATAAAATAAGAAGATATTTAATGTTTACCTAATTATTAAAAATTCAAACTCAAAGGAAGTGTCATTAGCAGCACACGGGTTACCTTTTTCTAACCCAAACACAAATACACAGATCCATTGTTTAAAAAAATGTGTCATAATGCATCCATCTTCTCTAACAGAAAACAACCCACTTAGTGACCATCTAAATAACACTGACAATTTAAAAACCTTTATCTCCACCCCACTTCACAAAGAATATTAATTTTCATTTCTTACATAACTAATTTGCAAATACTTTTAACATTTACAAACCCAATTTACATTTGCTACATATCAGTTTCACTTTCAGGGTCTCCAATACCCAGCTAAGTAGAGGGCCTGTTCTGCAGCATGTCCATGTCCTGAGGCTGTGTGGAACTACCCAACTGGAAGCCCTTCTCTTTGCTTTCACTTCACTGACTGGTTTCCATTTACATGTTTCTAAAACTATTGGAGGTTCCATCCTCTTCAAGACACCTAAATTTTAAAAAATTCACTAAAAAGTGTGGAACCATCAAAGTTACCACTAGACTTAATTTCCCGTAAGGAATGCTGTACCAGTTTTCAAATCTAAGAAAAAACTCTCGTAAGACTTAGAATTGTTCTAAATACTTTCCAAAGTGTTGATGTTTTTATACTGTTAGATGGGTGTATTCTGTAAAAATTAAAATAATAATAATACCAGTGAGCTCATTTCAATCTCAGGGGAAGTGTGTGTGCCCGCACACACTTGCCATGTGTATGGGAGAGGGGCTTGACAATGGATAGGTGTACTCTTCCTAGAGTAAAGAATTTAAAAACAAATCTAAAACATATAATAACCCCAAATTAACGTTCAGAAAGAGGCCAAGAAGTGATCTGCAAATTGCGAAAATGGGAAGCAATCGAATTAAAACCCTAACACGGCTTGATATGTGTTGCTAAAAAAGAATACAAAAAAGGGCAAAGAAGTTTAAAGTTGCTCAAAACTCCACCTCCCTTCCCCCAATTTTAATTAATACAGGAATAATAATGGGAGTTTACACCAGACATTACATCACAATAAAAAATGGCATACCAAACCCTAACTTTGTATCACAAAGAAGCTAATGCAATTATATATACATCCTGTACTCGTTTCCCTGACGATTTGTCATAGCTCGGCGAAGAGCTGGCAATAAAATATGGAGGCAAGTTGAAGGCCCTGAATCGGCTTCATAGTCAAAGGATAGCAAAGGGGGAAAAAGCAACCACCAAAAAAAAAGCAGTCCAGTGGAGAGCTTCCTGGGGTTCCCGCAGGCCGCTCAGCTCTGCCCCACTTAACGCCACTATTGTGACTATGTATCCAGCAAACGCAACAACATTACTAAATGAATTCGCCCAACAACAAAAACAAGGGTATCCAGAAAGGTGCAGCTTCCCTCCGTCCCGTGCACCCTTCCACTACCGACAGCTGCGTAGACGATCGTACGGTGACATGAGTGAGCGACACACGCCATTCTACAACTTCGGAAGACAGGCACAGACCTTGCATGGCACCGTCAAGGGCCACAAGGGCTGAGCGACGCACTGGCACCAAACCGGGCGTCTTAATTTCCAGGCAAACTGGCCGTGCAGCCGGTTCGGTAAAAAGCCAACGCTAGCCACGGAGGAAAGCCGAGGCACACGCAGCTGGTGCGTGTTGCTCAAAAGCCGCCGAGGGCTGTCTGTCCCCGGCCCGGGAACTTCCATGGAAGTTGGGCAGCGCTTCCCCGGCGTCCCGGCAGCAAACGTGCTCGGCACCGCCGGCCTGCGTTTCCCAAACTTCCTGCGCTCGCTCGGCCTCCAGCCGCCCGGCCGCCAGGGAGCCGCGCGCTTGGGTGCTGGGCAGTGTGGGTCCGGGTGGGGGAGGGGAGGGAGAAGTCAAACGACTTCCTAAGACATCGAGAGAGGAGGAAAGCGCAGGGTGGGGGGCCACAAAAGTTAAAGGGTGACAAAGGAAAGCGGCACCCGTCGCGCCCGTCCTCGCCGCCGCCCCCTCCCCCGCCGGCACGGAGACCACCTGGCCGCGGCGTTTGACAGCTCGGCCGGCGGCCCGGGGCGCGCCGCTTTGTAGTTGACAATAAACTCGCCCGGGCCCCGCCAGGTGTGCCGCCGTGTTTGTTTTTTAAAAGACCCGGCGGGGCCAGGCGGCGACCGCGACACGGGTCGCCCCGGAGAGAGGCACCCGGCGGGCGCGGCGCGAGGGCCCAACTAAAAAGTAAAGTGTGGCGGCGGCGGCGCGAGGCGGCGGAGCCCGGCGGGGCGGGCTGTGCGGGGCGCCCGCGGGAGGCCCGGGCGCGGCGAGGGGCGCGGGGCGCGGGGCAGGGGCGCGGGGCAGGGCGGCGGGCGGGCGCCGGGCCGGGGACGCGCGGCGGGCGGCCCCACCCCCACCCCGCGGGGGCGGCGGGCGCGGGGGCGGCGGGCCGGGCGCGCGGTGACAGCTCCGGCCCGGCGCCGCGGCTGGCTCCCGGCCTGGCCGCCTCACACTCAACTTACTTCTTTCTGGCTCTCTGGAAAGGGGAAGCGCCATCTTTGCGAGGCCGGCCCCGAGGTCTTTTGTCTGCGGCTGCGGGGCTCGGGGCCGGGGCTCCGGGCTCCTCGGGGGGTGGTGGCGGCGGCTGCGGCTGCTCCGCGCTCTTGTCCTCCTCCGACGACATCCTAGTCACCAGGAAAGACACATGGATCCCGGTCCTCCTCCTGGGGGGCTCCTCCCGCCGCCGCCGCCGCGGCCGCCGCCGCCGCTGCTGCTCGGGTTCCTCCTCCCCGGCTCAGCCTCTCGCATTTCCCGCAGCTCCGGGAGCGGCAGCAGCAGGTACCGGCAGAGGCGGCAACATGGAGCGAGCAGGACACGCACTCACACACATAGGCGCGGGCGCGCGCACCTCGGCGCGCAGGGGCCGGGCGGGGGGCGGCGGGCGGGGCGGGCGGCGCGAGGGAGGGGCCGCGGGCGGGGAGGTGCGGGCGGCGGGCGGGGCGCGGGCGGGGGCCGGGTGCGGGCGCGGCGGGGAAACTGAGGGGTGAGGGGCGCCGGCCCGGGTCTCCGCCCGCGCCCCTCCCCCAGGCCGCCCGCCGCGGGGAGGAGCCAGGGGCCGGGCGGGGAGCGGGGAGCGGCGCGCGGGCGGGCGGGCGCGCGGGCGGGCGGGCGGGAGGGGGTCGCGCCCCGCGGCTGCCCCTCCCCCGCGCGGCCGCGTCGGGCGGGGCGGCGGCGGCGAAGTTTTGACAGCTGCTCCAGTTGTTGTTGTGGGTTCCGGGCTGCGCGAGCGCCGGCCCCTCAGCGCCCGCCCCCCGGGCCCGGGAGGAGGAAGTTTTGCGGGCGGGCGTGTACCACACACCGACACACACGCACACACACGCACGACCGCGGCCGGCGCGCGAGGGCCGCCGGGCGCCCCGCACCACAGACCTCTCCGACTGGCCGCGTCTCGCCCGCGCGCGCGGCCGCCGCGACGCCCCCGCCCCCCGCTCCCCTCCCCCACCCCGGCCCCGCCGCCCCCCGCGCGCCGCTGCCACTCACGGCCGGCTCCGCGCATGCGCGCCCGCGGACGCGCCGCCCGGCTGACCTCACCGCCCCTCCCCCGCCCCCTCCCCGCGCCGACGCCGGGCTCCGGCTCCAGCTCCGGCTCCGGCTCCGGCTCCGGCTCCGGCTCGGGAGAGCGCCAAGCTGCGGAGGCGGGAGTCCGGGATCCGAGCCCGGGCGCGCGGCGCCCGCGGGGGGCGGGGAGGCCGCGGCCGCGCGCCCCGAGCCGGACAGCCTGCGCCGCCGGGGCCGGGGGCCGCCGCGCCGAGCGCCCGCGGGGGCAAAGCGCTGCGCCGGTGCCGCTCGGCCGGCACTTCGGGTGTCACAGCGTCATCTTTACAGATGACCCAGGAAGGGCCGAGGCGGCTGCGCACGGAGCGCCGGGGCAGGTCGGGGACCCAACGCGGGCGGCGGGGTGAACCCCCAGCGGCCCAGCGGCCGGTCCCCACGCGAATTGTGTGTCGGGCCGGACAGACGGAAAAGACCAAGTCCTCCCAAGCCGCCTGCGGTCATCAGTAAACGCGGCAAAGAAAAATGGGGCTGGCATCAGAAATCTTAAACAAGGGACTTTCTCAGGGAGGACGGCCGCAAACGTGGGGTTCTGGTCTGGGTTCCCCGTCCGAGCAGGGAGGCGCCTCAACAATGTGCTTTCGGTCCACGGCTGGTTAATACGCGGCAGTGAAACCTCACCGACTTGCATGGGGGGCGGGGGTAAATGTTAAGACCTGTCAACCATCTGCAAAAGAATTGGGATTAACTGTCATTTCATAAGCATAGGCTCCAGGCTGGACACGCTGGGGACCTGTGAGTTTCGTCTTCAGGACACAGTTCTGGGATAGAGTAAAATTGTATGCTGGCTTTACCCTCCCCTCCCCACACGAGCCAGATGTAAGCTTTAGATTGTTTCCCATTGGAGCAAAATACACAGTTTGATTTTCAGGGTCTATTCTGACGAAAAGCATCATTTTTTGAAATGGCTGAAATGAGGACTCTAATTAAAGATAGTCATTTGAATTCCTTCAGGGTTCAATCCCTACTGGCTTTTTCAAGCGCAGGGAGAAACTGGCTGGGCAAATGCAAAATATAAATTAAAAGCGTGCATAGAAATACAACATATCCGTGACGAATGATGAATGTACAAAGTGGCATATTTAAAGTTGATTATCACACCCTTTTTCATATTTTCTACACATAACACTTTAAAGTACACTTTCAAAAGTTGGATTATGGATCCCAATGTTTATCTGGGATTGATGCTGAAATTAGAGTAGCCAATTCCAACTGTGCACAAAATTGTGGACCTGGATAATTCAGTTGACTTCAGCACTTGGGGGAATTTGTGTGGCAGGGTGTGCAAACTGCAAGTCACTCCTGCTGGAGAGAAGTTTTAAAAGGAAACATCGAGGGCTCTGGCCAGGTGCTCAGGTGGTTACAGTGTTGTCCGGTAGGCCAGGGTTGCGGGTTCAATCCCCGGTCAGCGCACATGCACATGAACCAACCAACATACCTGGAACAACAAATTCTCTCTCCCTCTTTCTCAAATCAATACTTTTTTTAAAAAGTCTATTTCGAGACCTTTAAAAAAAATGAGTAAATACAAGGAAACAAGTAGGGACTAAGGACAGAAAGATAAAGTAGAGGTTTCTGCAGTGATGTTCCTGGAAAGATAAAAGATGGTGATGGTAAGCCCAGCCTTCAATCTCCATTCCTTTGGCTACTGTGAGCAGACAAGCAGTTGGGACTTGTTTCAAAAGGACAGTAGGCTCGTCCGCATGAAGTCATCACAGGCAGAGCAGATAAAATAGGACTTGGGACGCAGAGGAAGTGTTCAAGAAACACAAGTTTTACAAAGGGCTTTCCATCTCCATTATCCAAATTGCACAGCTCTGAGGCCACTATGGTAGCAAAAATCCAGCAGGCAGGTAGCTGAGGTGCCTCCAAATTATAAAATTACAAAGGCTTCGGCATCTGGGAAGACCAGGGGGGAAAAAAAGAATGTAAACTTTCTATCCAATACACTTGTTACATAGGCATTTTTTCAACATGGTAGATATGCACCAGAGTGCAACCATCGGGTGGGATTACGGGCAACTTTCACTTTCTATATTACATCTCTCTATAATAATACAGTCTTTCAAAGCACATGTAGGATAATCAGATATATATTAAATATTTAAAATGTGGGCAGGGTGAGGGTTCTTATGTGCAACAAAGAAACAACCACCTCTCATGAAACTGCAAGCAAATGAGAGTCTCAGAGTCTAGCAAACAAGTGACAGTGAATTAAAATTCATAGTAGAGTACCCATTCCTACTCATTGAAGGGCTGTAATGTCATTGGCATAGTCTTTATTCAGAGTGTGTCTTTACCTGTTTTAGTGAATGTAAAATATATATTCTATATTTTTAAAAAGCATATAATATATATTATATATTATATATAATATATATTATATTTTTTAAAAGTATAGAATATATATTATATACTTTTTATATACATTATATATATATATATATAATCCTCACCAGAGGATATGTTTGTTTTTTTTGTTTTCTTTTTAGAGACGGGAAGGGAGAGAGAGAGAGAAAGAGGCATTGATAGGAGAGAGAAACATTGATCAGTTGTCTCCTGTACGTGCCCCCACCAGGGATCCAACCCAAACCCAAAACCTAGGTATGTGCCCTGATGGGGGGCCGAGCCAGCAACCTCTGGGTGCACAGGATGGCACTGCAACCAACCCAGCCACACCTGCCAGGGCGTGAATGTAAAAATATTGATGAGACTCTCCCACAGATTCTGTCAACTGGTGTCCCTCTCTTTGGCTTTGCCTTAAAGTCTTAAATTCCTCAGGGTTTTTTAGGGAACAAACTTTTACAGTTGAGGAAGGACCACTGGAAGCTTAAATTCTAGATTGTAAAATTTTGGGTTCATATTTTTACTATCAGTTACACTTTAAAAAACAGGCTATCATTGTTTTCCCCTTTATTTTTCAGTAGAAAAATGATGTTTCAAAAATCATTTCAATCACTTAAAATTCATTCTTATTTAGTCCACGGTACATTTTTAGCTTCTAAAATTCGTATTGCTTTGCAGACGTTATTTCAGTAAGGCAGGCCATGTACCTGTGTGACAGAAGAATTAAGGGGAGAAACTGAGAAGACACAGCCAGAACAATCAACTTCAAACATAATTTGTGGCCCTGGCTGGTGTGGCTCAGCTGGTTGGTGTGCGCCGAAAGGCTGTGGGTTCGATTCCCGGTTGGGGCGAGTATGGGATGGGAGGCATCGATGGATGTTTCTCTCTCACACTGATGTTTCCCTCTTTCTCTCCCCCTTCCCTTCCCTGGAAGCAATGAAACAACAACAATAATAATAATAATTTGAGAATAAGAGGATGAGGCATGAGTGAGTAGGCCTCCTGTGCACGGTTTAGCTAGATAAGAATCTTGCCCTCCGGGGGCGAACACTAAGCTTGGCACTACTTAACAAGACAAATACAAAAGGGGCAAGCAGGTAACTGAAAAATAAACATGGAAAACAGGCAAACAGAAAGATTAAATATCGATATCCATTGTGCCCATGACCATAACTTTAAAAGACATGAAGCTGGGGGGGTTGGGGGGAAGGGCAGGGGTGGGACAAGTTGGCAGACAGTCTCTAGTCCCAAGAGGGTGGCCTAGAAAACATCCTGCCAGCAAGTACCATAAACTCCTAGAAATGGGCTCCTTCTCTCTCCCTCCCTCTCTCTCTCTCCCCCTCTCTCTCCCCTCCTCTCCCCCTCTCTCCCTCTCTCTCCCTCTCTCTCCCCCCTCTCTCCCTCTCTCTCCCCCTCTTTCTCCCTCTCTCTCTCTCCCTCTCTCCCCGTCTCTCCCTCTCTCTCTCCCTCTCTCTCTCTCCCTCTCTCTCCTTCTCCCTCTCTCTCTCTCACACACACATACACACACACACACTTTCTTAGGCTCCTCTCCTTTATTGATACACAAGACTACCGGACAGATTCCCAGGGCTGCCGCACCAAACGACCACAAACTGGGCGGCTGTAAACAACAGAAGTTTGTCCTTTCCCAGTTCTGGTGGCCAAAAGTCCAAAATCCGGGTGTGGCCCGGCCGGCTGCCCCGGAGGCTCTGGGGAAAACCTGTTCCACGCCTCTCCCCTGGCTTCCGGCGGCTGCCCGCAGGCTCGGCACTCTTGGCTCGCAGGTGCATCGCCCCAATCTCTGCCTCCGTGGCCACGTGGCCACCATGTGTGTGCGTCTGTGTCCTCACATGGTGCTCTCTGTGTGTCCTCTGTCTTGTAAGGATGACGGTCATGTTGATTCGGGTCCACCCTGCTCCAGTATAACCTAGTCTTAATTAATTATACCTGCAACAATCCTGTTTATAAATAAGGTCACATTCTCAGGTCCCAGGAAGGACAGAACCACCAAATGGCCTGCATGGATACCTACCCATTTTAGCAAATTGCTAACAGTGTATACTGCTAGGAATTTAAAAAATATATATCGTTACTGATTTCAGAGAGAGGAAGGGAGAGGGAGGGAGAAACATCAATGATGAGAGTCATTGATCGGCTGCCTCCCGCAGGCCCCCACTGGGGATGGAGCCCGCAGCCCGGGCCTGTGCCCTGACCGGGAATCGAACCGTGACCTCCTGGATCCTAGGTCGGTGCTGACCCGGCAAAATTTTTTTTTTAATCCTCACCTGAGGATGTTGTTTCCTGTTGCTTTTCAGAGTGTGGAAGGGAGAGAGAGAGACAGAGAAACATCATCACCTGGTTGCTTCCCACACAAGCCCCGACCGGGGCTGGGGATGGAGCCTGCAGCCCAGGTACATGCCCTTGGCCGGGATCAAACCCGGAGCCCTCTGGTCTGTGGGCCGAAGCTCTAACCGCTGAGCCAAACCAGCTAAGGCCTGTTAGAGGGGTTTACAGGATGCATTAACTGCATGCAAACTCTTCTTGGCACAACAAAAATTGTATTTACATTTCTTTTACATCTAATCGATCAATATGCAGGAAAAATAAAACCAAAGTGAGTTTAACAATGACCGTGTCCACACAGGAAAAAGTAAAATCAGGATTTAGTGGTTCCTTGGCTAGTTTGATCTGTGTAAAGATAGGTCCCCCAAAAAATTGGTCCAGAATGTAGTTTGGGGCCTGTTTTATGACACTGACTGTCTTTAAGGGTCAGAGACATTGGTCAGATGGTCACGCTCCCTTGTGTACTCAACCAGGTGAGGATTTCGCAACAGACAATGACATACATGTACAATGGAAAGGGAACCCCCAGGTCCCTCAAACACCCTCCGGGTTGAAACCTGCATTCCTTGGCATGGCTCTCGGGAGCCCCTGCCACCGTCCAGTCACCTTCCAGCCTCTTCCCTTCCTCCTCGCCACGAGCTCCAGCCTTCAGGACTACTTTTGGTGGACAACATACTTGACCAGCTTGTCCCAATCCCTTCTTTATTTTTTTTTTTCCTTTGGCTCTCACTTCATAGTCTTCACTACAATCCCAGACCACTGCTCTCCCAACGGCGATGGTTATATGTCCCTCCGGTGCTTTACCCCATCCCGGCTCCCCTGGCCTGTAATGAGTTGCGATTAGCTGTCTGTATCCCACCCTAAGAGACAGCCGCAGGCGCCTGCCTGAGTCACCTTTTATACCTGTTATTCAGCAACAGCTCAATAAATGCTTGTGGAATAAGTGAAATAAATGGAAAAACATGGGTTAAGAAAAAGAGCCAAGACAAGCCTTTATAGGAGTGCTTACTTTTTAAAAAGAAACTGTATCTTTATAAACCGCATATACATACCTACTTTGCTACATTTTATGTTGGTTGTTACAATGTATACTTCTATAAAGAAACAGGCAAGTTTTTGCCACCTATAATCAACATTTCTCATGTACACTCTTTCCTTCCCGGGGTTACTGGCTTTCGGAAACCTGGGTGGAGAGGATCGTGCAGTTTCTCACGGAGTCTCCAAAATCAACAGAGGTCAAAAGAGTTGTCCACAATCTTCAGACAACATAACACCCGCGTAGAAACCTTTTTCTCAGCCACAATAAATGCGGAGAGGGAAATGACTCCAGGGCAGCACACAATATGCATCACACAACCCACTTCTGTAAAACTGTCAGCCCACAACTCCCTGTGTGTGTGTACAAAGTCATCATGTTCATCAAAATGGAAACGGATTATCTCTGGGCCGGGATTCCAAATGGCATAAACTTCCTTCTCCTTATTTTTTAAATTATTTTGGTCAACTACACTTGACATTCAATATTATTTTATATTAGTTTCGGGTATACAGCATTGGGATGAGACACACAATTTAGGAAGTGATCCCGATAAGTCTGGTACGTACCTGGCACCACCCAGTTATCACAGTATGAGGGACTATATTCCCTGGGCTGCACTTTATATCCCCATTTACTTTCTTTGTATTTTTCTTTTTAACTTTTATAACAAACAACTATCATTTTTATAAAAGCAATCAAGTCGTTTTTAAGGAATAAGCGTTTTTTTCCTCCAAAACTACCTCCTCTTTAGCCTTAATTAAATTTCACTTTCACTGTTTTTTCTTCCTTTTTCTTTCTCGTTACTATCTCATCTGTGGAAATATTAAAACAGTATCTGCCATGCTATCATGACTCCTGTAACCATCAGGTTTCAGAGTTCTAGTTTCCCCCCTTAGGAACATCTGCCATTAAACAAGTAAAAAGGTTTTTCCAAATGAAAATGAATGGTATTGCTCTGTCTTTCCCCTAATCCTGTTTTGTTGTTGTTGTTAATCCCCACCCGAGGATATTTTTTCCATTGGTTTTTAGAGAGAGTGGGAGGGAGGGGGAGAAAAAGAAACATCGATGTGTCATCAACCGGTTGCCTCAAGAACGTGCCCCCACTGGGACTGGGATTGAACCTGCAACCCAGGTATGTGCCCTTGACCTGGAATGGAACCAGAGACCCTTCAGGGCTCGGCCCCCACTGCTCTAACCACTGAGCAGCACTGGCCAGGGCCGTCTTTCCTCTAATCTTAATAGATATATTCGGCCCTGGCCAGGTAGCTCAGTTGGTTGGAGAATCATCCCCATACGCCAAGGTTGCAGGTTTGATCCCCGGTCAGGGCACATACAAGGATCAACCAATGAATTTATAAATAAGTGGAACAGCAAACAGATGTTTCTCTAGATAGACAGACAGATAGATAGGTGATAGATAAATAATAAAAATATATTCCTCTCCCCCAGCTGGTGCCAGCTGGTGCCCTGCCTAACACCCATGGGAAGTTGTGTGTGTTTGGGAGAAATCTCTCTCCCCGCTAGCCTCTATATCCCTGTCATCTGTGTTCCTCATTACAGTGCACTTGTGGGTGCTCAGTAAATATTTTAAAATGAAAAAGAAGCCATCATTACTCCAATGGGCTCTGTGTGAGTGAGGAAAGGAGGGAGCCAGGGAGGGGGAACGAGAGGAAGAAACTTACCTTCTGAGGGTGGAGGGTGCGGGTAGAGGGCCCCAACTGCACTCCCTTTGCTTTCTACCTTCCTGACCTCTGGGAGGCTGGTCCCTTTCGCTCCTCTGCGTCCGGATCTATTTGTCCGTAGGCTGCGGGCATCTTCCCCTCCCTGTCCCTCACCTTGACCTGCCTTTGCTGGCTCAGTGCCGTCATCGTCACTGGGAGGAGTTGTCGCCTCTGTGTAGCCCCACACACCTGCAACCTGCAAGACAGACCAACAGCACACCTGAAGGACCCGAGCAGCACGGGGGAGGAGGTGGGGAAGGAGCAAAGGCAGGCGGGAATTTGAAGTGGGTGCGTATTGCCATCTGGTTCTTGTCTTATCAGTGAGACTCTGGGGCGCAGTGCTCGGCTGTCCCTCATCTGCTGGACGGCCGGGCCTGACGTCTGCCCTCCTCTCGGGCAGGCCCTCCCAGACTGGAACCATTCCTCTGTGACCTCATTCTCTGCCCCGGGTTCCACGTGCCGCTCTGTGAGGTCATCAACATAAGACCCCTTTCAGCTGCCAAGCCCAGGAGCCCCAAGAGCCAGGTTCCCTGAGAGATCCGTCTGGGGGTGATTTTAGGACACCCCCTCCCCTCAGCGGGTCACCCCTGCACTGAGCCTGGGGGCGGATGTCCTCAAACACGGGGTGATGGGCCCTTTTGTCCACTGACCCCTTGAGTAAATTCAAAGGTCTAGAGCGGCCCTTAATCCCGAGTGGGTCCCCCTCCCCCAGGCATGGATAGCTGCACCCCTTCGGCGCAGGAGCTGCCCCAGAGGCTGTGGCCGGGCCCCAAGGGTGGGGCAGCCAAAGAGCACCTTCTGGGCAGCCTGGCCGCGGCGCACGCCCTCGCCAGGGTCATCCGAACGTGCTATGGCCCCCACGGCCTCCAGAAGTTCCTGGTGACCACCAAAGGCGAGACCGTGGTCACGGGGTACGCCACGGCCATCCTCGGGGTGCTGGAGCTGGAGCACCCGGCCGCCCGGCTCCTGCGGGACACGGCGCTCGGCCAGGGCGAGCACAGCGGCGACGGGGTGGCCTTCGTGGTGCTGCTGGCCGCGGCCCTGCTGGCCCAGGCCGAGCGCCTGCTGCGGGCCGGCCTGCCGCGCGCCCAGCTCCGCGAGGCCTACAGCGCGGCCGCGGCGGAGACCCTGGCCCTGCTGCCTTCGCTGGCCGTCCGCTCGCTGGGGCCTCTGGAGGACCCGTTCTGCGCCCTCCATTCGGTGATGAACACCCACACGCCGTCCCACGCGGACTTCCTGGCCAAGCTGGTGGCCCACGCGTGCTGGGCGGCCAAGGAGCTGGACGGCACCTTCCACCCGGAGCGCGTGGGCGTGTGCGCGCTGCTGGGCGCGCAGCTGGAGAACTCGTGCCTGCTCCCGGGGCTGGCCGTGCCCGCCGCGCCCTGCGGCCAGGTGACCGCCGTGCTCACCGGCGCCAGGGTGGCCCTGTTTGCTTGCTGCTTCGGCCTCGCCAGTCCCAAGGCGCCCGCGACCGTCCGTCTCGCTAGCTCCACGGACGTCCTGCGCTTCGGGAAGGGACAAGATAGACTGATAGAAAACCAAGTGGCCCAGCTGGCCAACATGAACGTTAACGTGGCCGTGGTGTGGGGGGAAATCGAGGAGAAGACCCTCGCCCAGGCCAACAAGCTGGGCATCATGGTGGTGCAGGTGAAGTCGCTGCGGGAGCTGGTTTACCTGGGGGAGGTGCTGGGCACGCCTCTGATGCCGTATCTGGTTCCGCCCCTGGAGCCAGGGAGGTGCCACCGGGTGTACCAGCAGGAGCTGGGGGAAGGGCTGGCCATGGTGTTTGAATGGGAATGTCCCGGCACCCCGGCCCTCACCCTGGTCCTCAGGGGCGCCACGAAGGCGGTGCTCCGGGGCGCCGAGCAGGCCGTCTACCACGGCATCGACGCCTTTTTCCAGCTGTGCCAGGACCCCAGGCTGCTTCCCGGGGCCGGGGCCACGGAGATGGCCCTGGCGAAGATGCTCTCAGATAAAGGCACCGCCTTGGAAGCGCCCAGGGGCCCGCGCTCCTGGCGTTCGCCGAGGCGCTGCGCTCCCTCCCCGAGACCCTGGCGGCCAACACGGGCTTGGCGGTGCCCGAGGCGATGGCCCAGATGACCACGGCCCACCAGGGCGGCCACTTCCTGGCAGGCGTGGGGGCCGAGGGGATAATCAACGCGGCCCAGGAGGAGGTGTGGGACATCCTGGGGGCCAAGGCCCAGGGCCTGCGCGCCGCGGCCGACGTGGTCCTGCAGCTCGCCACTGTGGATGAGATCCTGGTGGCCAAGGGCGCTGTCCCGCACACGCAGGACTTGAGCCCGGACCCCAGGGAGGCAAAGGGATGCCCATCGCCTGAGAGGAAAGCCAAATAGCAACGTCCTCAAAATGCGGGGGCTGCCGAGGAGGGGCACGGTCACCCCGGAAATGACTGACTGCCTTACCTAATCCCTCCGTGTGTGGGGCAGAGTCCATTTCTTTAGTTAAAAAAATAACATAAAAGTCCTTTTCATTGATTTACTTCCTTTCAGATTCTTGGCTTTTTTTATTTCCCATTTCTCTCCATCAGATCCTGTTCCTTTACCCCAATCAACAGCAAGGTTCAATTCTACTGGAGATTTTTGGATTAAGCTCCTGGGGATGAAAACCGAGCGCAGGGATTTCTTCTCTGCTATTTGGCCGTAGGACGTTCTCATGTAACTGAATTTCTGTCTAGATGTCACTTTGGCAACCAGAGAACATCAGTCCCAGCTCACAGGAGTGGCCGCGCATTCCTGTTGTATTTGGGGAAAGAAAGGAGTATTTAAGGCAAGAAGGAAGAGCGTGAGGAGGAGGGAGGGAAGGGAGGAAACTCAGCCGGCACAGATAAGAAAAGATAACACAGGGGCACAAATAAGAAAAAAAAACAGGGGCCACCCCGCCGGTGTGGCTCAGCGGTTGAGAGTCAACCTATGACCCAGGAGGTCAAGGTTCGATTCCTGGGATGCGGCTGGATCCCCAGCAGGGGGCGTGCAGGAGGCAGCCGATCAATGACTCTCATCATTGATGTTTCTCTCTCTCTCTCCCTCCCTCTCCCTTCCTCTCTCTGAAATCAATAAAGATACACATTCAAAAACAAACGGTTAGACGTGGGCTAAGGTGGCTGTGCAGGGGAGGGGAGCTGGGAGCACCCAGCCCCAGGCTATCTGGGTGGGACTGTGAGTCCGACTGGACACACCCCTGGGCATTAGAGAGGGTGTCCGAGCAGAGCTGGACACACTACCCTCGACTTTTCCACTGTAGCCATCCAAGTGACTGTGTCTGGGAAAAGAGCAGAATCCAGTGGCAGGACCTAGGAGACGAGAGGCTGCAATCTCTCAGAATCATAAAAATCAAGACGCTTTGAGCATTCGGAGAGAGAACCAGGCTCGAGAACCAGAGATCTCATAGGGGGTCTATTAGCTGCCACCCAGCAAAACAAATTTGCAAAGATTCTCTTGAAACTGGCAAGAAGTGAAGTCCTGGAGCACTGTTAGTGACCGGGGACGGCAAACGGAAATGTGGAGAACCACGCTCGTTACTAGTTTAAGGTATAAAACACCCCTGGTGTGTGGGTCCTTGCTGTGCCTTCATCATATTTTAGTGAATCAAATGTCTCTCCTGCCCTTAAGTTCTCTATTCTCACAGCCTCAGTTCCATAATAGTGAAAATGGCAGGAATAGTTAACTTTCTAAAGCAGTACAAAAGAACTTCATATAAATGTTATTTAACCATCAAAACGTATTTATGAGAAAGAAGTCAGGTTCTCTCTTGGTTGCAGGAGACACATTTGAGCTCCAGAAATATTAAGTAATCGGCCAATGTTACACAGTAAATAGAAAAGGGAAACCCGATGCTTTAGTCTTTATTGCCCCGACCATAAATTTCTCTATTGTGATGTTTTCAGAGATATAACCCCTATGATTACAAAGCAGATATGCCTCCAAGTGGCCCTTTGCAAATTTACAATTGGTGTTTTTTTTTGTTTTTTTTTAAATATATCTTTATTGATTTCAGAGAGGAAAGAAGAGCAAGAGCGAGAGATAGGAACATCAGTGATGAGAGTTATTGATCGGCTGCCTCCTGCTTGCCCCCTACTGGGGATCGAGCCCGCAACCCGGGCATGTGCCCTGACGGGGAATTGAACCCTGATCGCCTCGATCCTAGGTCGACGCTCAACCACTGAGCCACGCCCAGCCGGGCTACAATTGGTGTTCTTAAAATTAGACAAAAAGCTATGTTCATTTTGTAAATATAAAGTGTTCTCACAACATTTTAGTTATAGATCCAAGACATACAGAGATCTGGAAAAAAGTATGGCAGACACAAAATTAACTAGCTTATGCTGAGAAGGTAAAAACACCTGACCACACTCTAAATTATAAGAATTCATGCGTCTTATGGGACGTGCTTTTGGGGGGGTGGGGGGTCCTGGAGCATGTGCTAGAGGCCCCCTGAATCACTCGGCTTCCCATCTGTCCCAAGACAGGTTGTCAGCTCTTCAATTCTGTGAACTTTCAAGTGTCCTTCAAATGAATCTCCTCGAGTGAGCCAGAGTTGGCTTCCCCTTCCTGTCATCTAAAGCGTATCGACTGCTCCAGAAGGGCAGGAAATGTCACACAACCGTCCAGGTGTCTACCATGGGCAGCCAGCAGACAGGCTTAGGGAAGGAACCAGAGCTCATGAGAAGCTGGAAGTGCTTGGGTATCGAGTTCCTTTTAGCATCGTTGAGGGTCATCTCCTTTCCCTCTGCCTGCCTCCTAAGCTCTTGCTACTGGGGTGGTCCAGGAACCAGCAGCACCAGTCAGTATCCTTCAGGAACACGCTAGAAGTACAGTCTCGAGTCCCCACCCCCGCCCCACCTGTATCAGAATGTGCACTTTCACAAGATACCCAGGTGATTGGGGTGCATATGAAAGTTTGAGAGGCACTGATATAAGCAACAATCCCAATGAGCTATATCATGATTATGCTTAGAAATCAAGTATCCTCCTCAATATCCTTAAGCATCCAGTTTAAGCGTTAAAGATACATGACTCAGGCATCAAGTTGTTTCTTTTCATTCACTGACTGTGGAGAAGTTGACCAGAGTGTGGCCTCGATGTTACTGTTTCCAGATCCTGCTTCCGAGGCCATAGGATCAAGGCAGGGTCTCGAGTTCCCCCAAGGCCCATGGAGCTGGCCACACAGGCCCCTTGGAGACGTGCTTCCCTTCGCTCGAGGAGGGACTGAGTTTCAGAAACAATTCCAGAGCGTGTCCTGTGCGGTGGACTCCGCGCGTCCATCCCCAACCCCTTCCGGTTTAGCAACATTGTTTCAAGAGGCTGGGAGCTGACCCAGCGCCGAGCGAAGCAGCAAGATCCGGAGAAAACAGAAGGAAGAGGAAGGTGTCTGAGTCCTGTGGAAGGACGGACGGAGTGGGGGTCTGTCTGCGGCCGAGTTGTGAGAACTGTTCCTTCATTTGGGTGCTGGAGAAGCTGGGACCTGCGCAGGTAAGGAGTCCTGGAGGGAAGACGTCACTGGTTTCAAGTGAGAAGACTGAAGAGTCCTCGGGAGTTTGTTCCCGTCCTGCGCCTCACGGACCCCATCCCCAGAGACCTTTCCGAAGGGGGCCCCTAGGGTGGGAGCTTGGCTTCCTAGGCCTACAAGTCTGAGGCCTGCTAGCGCAGAGAGCGGGGATGGAAAGCTAAGGCTCAAGAGAGAGACAGAAAATTCCAAAGCAGGGACACCTGAATGGGGGAGTGAACACCAAGGCTTGGGGACCAACCAATGTCATTTGTGAGTAAGCAAAACTAGTTTGAAGACTTGCTTGACCCCTGGCACCTACCTGGTGCAGGTGCTCGCCCCAGGCCACTGCCCCATACTCAGATACTTTGTTAGGGTCACCGCCCAGGGGGAGTTGTCCCTGTCGTGCCAAAATGTCGAAACCTGCAGTAGACACAGAGATCCTGGAATATCTGTGATTCCAAAGGTAGCTGAGCCAACTCTTCTTCTGAGACACCTGCCCCAACACACATTAAAATCTCCCTTCCTCAAACACAGGGGGAGAGGAAGGTTAGGGTGGAGACGAGAGAGAGACACTGATGGATTCCTGAGAGGGGCTCTGCTCACCTCCCAGTGGGTTCCAAGGAGTGAAATGGGAAAGAACCCTAAGAATCTCCAGGAAAGTTGTGGAGGCGGGGTCTAAGATCAGAGGAGGTTCTCCTTCGGATCTGGAACCCTGGAGCCCAGAGGAGTTCTCAGTGCCCCAGGATGGAACAGAATGGGCTGTGGGAGAGAGGTGGGGAAGAAAGGGCCAAAGGAATGTTCTGTGGGGCCGGAGCACCTTGCCAGGGACACAGGCTTCCCTGGGCCCCAAGGAGGAGACCAAGAACTGACGTGGGTGAGGTCTGAACTGGTCAGGAAAAACCATGAAGAGACTTATCAGCCTAGAATTAACTAGATTAAGTGTCCTACCATCAGGCAGAAAGGGAGCTGGAGAAAGAACCACTGAGCCCTGGCTGGGTAGCTCAGTTGGTTAGAGTGTCATCCCAATACGCCAAGGTTGCAGGTTCAATCCCTGGTCAAGGCACATGAAAGAATCAACTCTCTGGGACGGCATGGAGGGACCTGGGGAGTATCATGTTCAGCAAAATCAGCCAGTCAGAGAAAGACAGGCATCACGTGATCTCACGCATATGTGGAATCTAATGAACATAATAAACTGGTGGATGAAATAGATACAGAGACGCATGGACCAGAATGAGGGATCTCAGAGGGAAGGCGGGGGTGGGTGGGGAATTTACATGCATGTATGGAAACCCATGGACACAGACAATAGTGGGGTGGAGGGAGTTAATGGGGGGGGGAAAGAGGGAATATCTGCAATACTTTCAACAACAAACAAATTTAAAAAACAATCGACCAATGAGTACAGGAATGGGTGGAACAACAAATCGATGTTCTCTCTCCCTTCTCCTCTCTCTCTAAAATCAATAAATTAACACAAACACCAAATCTAAAAAAAAAAAAACACAAAACGAAACATTGAGATCATTTAGTTACAGGCCAACATACTTCCTACACACTGAGTCCAGAGCTTGAAAATTCAAACTCTACGCATCCGAGACTATTCAGGTTCAGACAGTCCTGCGCGTATCCTCCGCAGAGCCTGGCACTGGCTACGGCGGAGCCGAGAGCGACCAGGTGCTGGCTAGCAAAGCAACTCGGCGCATCTTTGAGATGCGGTTTTGTTCATCACACAGGTTTAAAAACACACTGGCTCGCTGTAAGATTTCTTCTAACTCACTGATGGGTCGGAAAAGCAAGGCGGAGCCCAGCGAGCCTTTCCAAACGCCCCCGAACTCACAAGGAGAACCGTTTCCATACCCAGGTTAGCGCTGAGCTCCAAACATCCCCCACCTGGGTACCCTGCCTCCTGCGCCCACTGGCTCCAGAGCCCGAGCACCGCAGAGGCCTCCGCACGGCCGCTCACCTGGGGTTACCCCGTGGGGGCCCCCTGAGCTCTGGGCCAGCATTTCCCCTCCAGAAGAGACGAGATGGGACTGTCAGCCAACTCTGGGCTTCCCTGTGTAGATGTAAAATACTAAATGCTCCACATTTCATTCCTACTTTTTTTTTAAAATCCTCACCTGAGGATATTTTTCCCATTTTCAGAGAGAGTGGAAAGGAGGGAGTTGGGGGGAGAGACAGAAACATTGATGTGAGAGAGAGACATTCATTGGTTGCCTCCCACTCGCGCCCCGACCAGGTGCCAGGGATCAAGCCTGCAACCGAGGTACGTATCCTTGACTGGAATCAAACCTGGGGCCCTTCAGTCCGCAGGCCAACGCTGTAGTCACTGAGCAAAACTAGCTAGGGCCCTACCTTCATTTGATCAATGAATGAAGCCATTCTGAAACCTCAGCATGGGCTGTGAAAACACCCCACTGGGATCTCCTGCCCCCGGAGTGCACCTGACCAAGCACCTGTCTTCAAACTCCAGCACCATGTTCCCTGGAAGGCAGTTTGGGCTCCAGCACTGGATCCGTCTGGCCAACACCACCTCAGGGCTGCAGCCCCTCCACCTCCCCTTCCCAGGGGTCAGACCTCCCTGCCTCCTCCAACAGTCTCCTCCTTCCCTCAAGGACATTTCTTCCTGGAAACCTGCTGCAAGACAGTCCTGACCTCTCTTTTGTGGAGGGAGAACCTGAACCGACCTGGGAGGGCAAGGCCTGGATACGAGGTCACTGTGAAATGGGACTTCCTCCTCACACTAGATTGGGCCTCCCAGGTGGCTCCTCAACAGTCACTGGAAGGGAGAACTTCAGGTGTAACCCCACCTCCCACGCTAAGAGCCACTCCCAGGCCACTCCCTAAGGGCAGGGGAGCCACACCCGAGCCGCAGGCTTGCACTTTCCCACCTCACCTAAGAGAGCCCCCCCCACACACGTGGACTCAGCTCCTTCTTGACTGTTACTCATTTCTAGGGGCCAGGTAAGCTCATCCTTTGAACACACTCCCCCTTTCTCCTCTTAATAAGGCGTTATTGCTACATTAATAACAATAAAAATGAAAGCAGCCTTTTATTTACGTCCCCAGGCCCTTTGCAGAACCATTACCACGCTGGCCCACGTGATGACCGCTGAGTGTTGATGGGACCGACCGGTATTATCGGCCCCAGTTCAGAGGGAGAAACAGACGCACACTAATCTCTGCGTCGCTCTCCAAGTCTGCTCAGTGCGGGCTTCGGCCCTTTGACCTCTAAGCCCTCTTACACTTTTAAAATGGCACGTTTTCTGTCCGAGTGGCCTCTTGGCTCAGCGGTTAGTGTGGCCCAAGGACGGAAGGAACGGCCAAGGTCGTGAACCTCAGCTGCAGGCTCCATCCCTGGCCCGGTCGGGGCACTGGCAGGAGGCAACCAATCACTGTGTCTTTCACATGGATGTTTCTCTCTCTCTCTCCCACTATCTCTGAAAAGCAATGGAAGAATATACTGGGGTTTGGATTAAAAAAATAATAATAAAATAAAATGGTACGATCTCGGTAAGTTGTCTGAAATCACGAAGCCAGGTGAAGGACCTGAGATGAATGCTTTGGGTGGCAGGCTCAATCTCCCACACTGTTCTCTGTGCCGGCAAGAGCGCGGCTCACACTGACCAGCTGTCCGTGTGCCAGGCACTGTGCCGAGCGCTCGCAGGGGTGCTGTGGAGCACCTGCTCACGTCCACCCCCACCCCGTCTAAATGTAGTTAGATTATTGGTGCCACACACTTATCAGGAGCTGACCCCCTGCCTGGCCGAAGGATATGCTCTGGTTGGTTTAACCTGATCGACCTGTCCCATTCTCCTGGTTAGTTCCTGGTCCAGGGGTGGGGCCTGGGCCCAAAGGGCCCAACCAGGGGGATCTGGAGGGTTCAGCCTGGACCGCAGGACTGGAAGTTAACTCTGTCCTCCTGGACCTGAATTAGGAAGCATGGCTTTATTGCTCCTGGCAGCCTCTCTGTGTCCCCAGGGGAAGCTGCAGGATTCTGGTTTGGGCTGATGGTTGTCTATAGCCTTAAACTATGAGCAAACAACCTAGGCAAAGGCAGATGATGCAGAGTTTCCAGACCCAGCCAGGCTCCCGCTGCCGGTTTGGGGCGGTTAGGACCAGATGTCGACTTCCCAGCAACTGACCCGGGTTCTCTTGGCCTCAGCAGGTTGAGAGTGCTGCCCTGAACAAGGACCCCTGAGACGGGGGGACGGTTCTAGCTGCTGAACAGAACCCCAGGAGGAGGAAGGGGAAATGAGAAGGGGCTGGCTTCCTTCTCCCCCGCTTTCCTACCTAAGGTAGAGCGGGAGACAGGGACCCAGGGAGCGCTGCGTGGGTGACTAGGAGCCAGAACTTCCCTTCCTCCACCCTGGCCCTCTGCAAGCCACGCCCTCTGAGGCTGGGAGGAGGGAGGCACTCCCTGCCAGGTATCTGCCCACCTGGGGTCAGGGTGAGGGCGAGGCAGTCACAGCATGCTGGGAACAGCTGGAGAAGAGGCGGGAGGGCGAAAGGGTGGTTTTGGGGTGATGAGCTTCTCCCTGTCAAAAGAACGGCCAGAAATAAAGCACACAAATCAAAGAAACACGAAATGCAGAGAAAGTAAGTATTCTCCCAACTCTCTCACTTACAGGTGTGCCTACATACACAATGCTGGCAGGACCAGACAGGGAGGACAGTTTGGTCGGCCCTCCAGGGCCCCATGACCAGCTCACGAGGGCGGCTGGTCAGTCCTTGTGGACACACCTAAGCTACTGCTCCTGGACTCTTCAAGGATTTACTGACTACCTACCTGCTCTGTGCCCTGGAGATACAGCCCTGAAAAAACAACACAGAAAAGGCCGCTGTGTCCAGGACCTCACCTCTTAAGGGTGGAGAGGAGGCCAAGGGGAACAGATCATCAGTAAATAAACAAGATGATTTCACACAGTGCTCATGCTCTGGAGGAAATAACAGGGTGGTAGGACAGAAAGTCAGGGGGAGGGGTCCAGCTTTAGATAAGGCGTCAGAAAGGCCTCCCTGGGGACACGTAGGAGCTGGGCCTCGTGAAAGGTCTGAAGAGCTGATCCAGACAGGTCAGGAAATGCAAAGGCCCCGAGGCAACGTGCTGGGCAGAAAGCCGGCCAGGTACCTGGAGTGCAGAGGGGCCGGGAGGGGGGATCCCAGCAGGCTGGTGGGAACACAGCCCGCACCTGCTATTCTGCACACATTACCAAGCCACGACGGGTCCTCCTGGTGGGCCTCTGTGGACTCTGACCTGGGCTTAAACTTCAGATTTCTCACTTCACTGACCTTGAGAAATCTAGAGTTTCCCTCACTTGAATAACGAAGGGCTTGTGAGTGGCAGTGGTGGTGTTTTTTAAGCAAAACACTTGTGTGGGGTAAGCTCCGAGCCTCAGTCTCACCAATGTATCCTTGCAGTCAAAAGCAGCCATTTGCAAAACAAGAACAAACTTAAAAAACACACACACACACACACACACACACACACACACACCCCACCCCCCCCTTAAATTGTTAGAAGAACAATGCGGCCCGATAGGCGTCAATTCCCCAGGAAAACCTGACTATGCCGCCAGAACAATGAACTGTCACCGCGGTCTCGCCCGGCCCTTAGGGGCTCAGCCTGGGCCCCGGGTCGGGCGGGCCCGGCCGTTCGGGGCCCCCCTCCGTGCCTAACCCACGCCCCGCCGCCCTCGCGCGGGCCTTCACCACGCCGCCCGCCCCGCCCGCCAGCTGGCAGGCCCGTCCCCGCGGCCGAGCGCGGGCGGGGCGGGCGGGGCGGGCGCGCTGGGGCCCCGCAGACCCGGCGCTCGGGGCCGGTCGCTGCCTCTCGCTCCAGGAAGAAAGAAAACGCGCAGGACGCGGATGCAGGGGAGGGGCGGGCGGCGCGCGAGTGGGACGCGGAGCCCCGGGGGCAGCCGGGCCCCGGCTCCCGTGTGCGGGCAGGGAGACGCGGGGAGACCGTAGTGCTGGGGCGGGGCAGGGGCAGGGGCAGGAGGGCCGCGGGGACCGGGACCTGGCGGCCGCGCGCCCGCAGGAGCCGCGGCCCGAGCGGCCAGCGGGGCTCGGCTCCCCGGAGGCACCGCGGAGGGACGGGGCGCGGCGCAGGGCCAATGGGAAGGCGAGGCGGGGCGCCGGGAGCCTCTGGACCAATGGGAGGGCCGGCGGAGGGAGGGCCAATGGGAGGCCGAGGCGGAGGCGTGGCGGATCGCCAAGTCGCGAGAGGGCCAATGGGGGGCCGGGGCCGGCGGGCGGGCGGGCCGCGCCCACAGGGGAACCCGGAAGGCGGTGGGGGCGGGGAGCCAGGCTGACAACCTGTCAAACCCACTTTGGGACGAACTAGGTCACGCGCCTCCCGCGCCCGGGCGCCCCCGCCCCGCGAGGCCCGGCGGCGGCTTCCTGTTCCTGGGGCGGTGGGGGCGGGGCGGCGCCGGGCACCTGCGTCCCCGCCCGCGGCCGCGCCCCGCCGCGCCCCGCTCGGGCGCCCCCGCTACCTGCGCTCGGCCGCACGCTCCCCCCGACAGCCGGGGCGCCGCGCAGGGAAGCACGCCCCGCCCGAGCGGCCCCTGCGGGACCCCGCTCCCCGGCCGCCCGGCCCGCTCGGCCGTCGGGGCCGGCGGTGCGCTCCCCGCGGCCCGTTGGCGGAAGCGGCCGGCGGCGCACTACTTGGCGCGGAAGGACCCGCGGCGGCGGAGGGATCCGAGGGTAGAGCCGCCCGCCGCCGGTCACCTGTTCCCACCGCCGCGGGGACCCGGCCTCCCGGCCTCCCTTCTTCCCTCCTTCCCTCTTTCCCTCCCGGCGGCGGGCGGGCCCCGCGGGACGGCGCTCGGGGTCTCCGCGGCCCCAGCGGGTGGCCGGGCCCCCGCCCGTGTCCCCGCCCGGCCCGGACGCGGAGCGCTCTCGTTTCCCGGAGAATGAAATGAAATGAAAGCCTCGGGGAGAAGTCAGCCGGAGTCCAGGTCCTGGGTCGCACGTTCGCCGCGAGGCCGCCCGGGTTCGAGGCCGCCCGGGTTCGGTGCGGGGCCCTCCCGCCGCCGCCCGTCCTCCGAACGGGCGCTGAGCTCCGACTCCGACGCAGCAGCACCGGGCTCGCGCGTCCGCTCCGTCCGTCCCTGGGCGGTTGGCCGGGGACTTTCGCGGGACCGGGCGGTCAGTACCCGGCTTTAAGTTTTACTCCTGGGCCGTTCGGAATATGTTAATTTCCCCCAACAATGACCAGCTCTGCTCTTCTCCCAAACTGAATAAAATTTACATTTTTGCCATAGTAATTACTGAAGTGTTTCATTGCAGTATTACAGTGAAATGAAACATTTCATTTTCATCCAGATAACATTTAAATACGTATTTAATATACGCAAGCACTGCATTGTACTCAAACATTTGCATGTGTTTACATGTAAAGCATTGTGCTCATGTTTTAATTACATTACCAAATGCATATTTCATCAGTAAAAGAATTTTGTTTTAAAATTCATTTCGGTTTTTTTTTTTTTTTAGAAATTTATTATTTAATTCCTCACCAGGTGATACTTTTTAACCATTTCTTTTTCAGAGAGAGAGAGACATCGATTGGTTTCTCCCAAGGGTGCCCCCCACCAGGGCTGGGGATCAAGCCTACAACTGAGGTATGTGCCCTTGGCTAGAACCCAAGACCCTTCAGTCCACAGGCCGACCCTCTAACCACTGAACCTGACTGCCTACGACAAAAATCCAGTTTTTAAATGCATTTTAGCTACCAGATTGGGAATAAAACAATATCCTGTATCATCTATGTACAGAATGTACAGATGTAAATTTTTTACATTTATTTGAAACATGATCATCAAGAAAGGAAACTCGGGGTCAAGTTTTAAAAAAGTAAAATGTCCTTTAAATTCATGAGTTTAGCATACATGAGCTTACCACATCAATTAGAAATGGCAGTATAATACTTGAAGAACTACCATATTTATTACTCTATAATGTATTATCAATAAAAGGTTGAGATAGATGCCATATCATTTTTTATAAAGATTAAAATCTAACAAAACAACAAAAGACCTTTTACATGTTTTATTGTAGCTAATTCCTAATTGCCAGCTAATTTTCTAAAGGGAGTACTGTAGATGTTCTCTGCTTTGACCAATTAGCAACCCAACAGTGTTAGAAGCTCTTTACCCCCACTGGGGATATTTAAAAAGTGGTATCTTTTCTTATTCCAAAAGTGTCCATTTTTAAATAAATATTTTTATTGATTTTTAGAGAGAGGAAGGGAGAGAGAAAAACACTGGAACACGGATCGGCAGCCTGCTGCACGCCCCCTACCGGGGATCAAGCCCGAAACCCCAGCATGTGCCCTGACTGGGAATCAAACCTGCAACCTTTTGGTTCACAGGACCACGCCCAACCAACTGAGCCACAAGGCCAGGGCTTAATGTTAATACTGTGAAGAAAATAAAACCACAAGTGTTTTTCTTCAACAAATAAACCACAAGACTCAGTGACAAAGTCAAAATGAGAATAAATTGTATGTCCTTAATACAAAAATTGCATGATGGAATTTAGACACTAGACATGTTACATTAATAAGTAAAACTAGACATTTTAAAACTTAAAGTGCAATCCTAAAACAACCATCTTGCTACTTTGGGTATATTTTCACTCCTTTAACAAAGGGTATTAACGAGTGTTTCTTCAAATGAGTGTTTGGATATGATATGTCACATCTTTTTTTTCAACTCGTAATTTCGTAAGAAAGCTGACTCCTTCCATTTCTCAGATACAAAAGTTAGAAACATTCTGCCTTAATTATTTCTTCTGTTGTATCCCTTGCTAGCAAATTCTTTTTTAATAGATTTGGGAAATTAATTACTTTTATAAATGGAGTTACTGTTTTACCTAAACACTTCATGTATAATACCCTGCTGTAAGGAGGATTTTTATAATTCCCTACCAAAATGCCTTGGCACAGTTTTGTTTCTCAGTTGGCCGTGTATTTCCTGGACTAGAAGGAAAAAGCAGGCGGCCTCTTTAGTTCTTTTGGGGAGAGGGCAGGTGGCTTTACCCCAAGGTAAAGACATCTTCATGGCAGCTCAGCCTGGGCTATGGGATTGGAAATTCTGCTTGGACAAAAAGGGGAAAAGATTCAGTGAATGGGAAATAAATATGCCTTGAGTTAGAGGTTGCCAACCAGTGGTTTACAGATGTGTTTTGTTTACCTCTCACAATGGTCAGAAATTTTTTAAGTAGTTTCCAAGATTTAAAAAAAATGGTAGACTCCAGATAAAAATACAGAATTGCTTCTGTTGAAAATTAGACAGGCAGGGCTCGCTTCTTGCGGGGCTGCACGCTGCCGAAGCTGACTAGCTGCTGCCCCCTTTAGACGGGGTGTGCACGCTACGTTGGGCGGCCCGACGCAGTCATTCGTTTTAGCCACCTGGCCACTGAATGAACCGGAGTTTGGAATACCTGCTCCAGGTTATATAAAATTGTGAAAACTTCATCACAGAGAGAACTTAGACTTAGGAAAAAGACATGACCTTAGTTTTTTGTTTTAAATAAATAGGATGAGCCCAGAAATGGAAAGTTATTGGAATGACATATGGCAACTGGATGTACCCCATTATTTCTCTTATCAGTCCCCTGGCACAAGGAAAGGTCAGGTTTTATCAGGGTGGAAATCTGAGTAAGATGGAAATAATGTTTTTGTGGTATACTTCCCACTCAGAAAGTCACTGCCTTGATTCCAGTGAATATCTCTGGAAGTCGGGGCGAACGGAACCTAGATTATGCAAGAAGAAGGGATTCCCCAAAGGGCTACAACGTAACGATGGTGATGATGACGATGATTGAGATTATTGAGCAATAACTGGGTGCTGGACATTGTTCTGAATGCTTTATCTGAACTGTGTCACGTGATTACATCTTCCTTTACTACCTGCTGCCTCACCGCACTGTTGTTCTTGCAGCTGCCTCGAACCCTCCACACCCCAGGCAGGAGGCGAGTGCAATACTTTGCTGCACCTTAGGATGCCACGAACCTTTGGCCATGGTTGGTCCTAGAAGTGCCCAGATGTTCTGTCTTTCCTGCCTTTCCCTGGCTGTGTCCCCCGCTTGTCCTCTCTTGGGCTTCCTTCTGTCTCGGTCTGTGTCTTTTCCTACTGGCATCAGACTTCTCGCCTCAGCAAGAAATATTCCCTTTCTGGGGCAGAGAAGAGAGAGACTCAGCCAAGACTTGAGGCAACAAGTGGGGTCGGAAGAAAAAGACAAAAGAGACAGAGAAATAAGATAGGTAGCACTAAGCACAGAGACATGGAGACAGACAGATACAGCCTCCACCCGCCTTCATCCCGCCAACATCAAAATCAGATCAGCCCAACCCAGGAGGAGAGCAGCGGGCGAGGAGAGGCTCGGCCTGCGTGGACGGGTGGGCCGCGTGAGACGACGGCTGGAGTGCCAGGTAGGCCAGCTCTGCAGTTACAGTCGGGGGTCCAGGTACGTCGATGGGGGAAAGTGTAAATAAAATGTGTACTCTCACATAACAGAATGTTTGCAAAAGTTTTAATAAGATGGCCCAATACCATACTAGCTGAAGAGAAAGAAAATATAAAATTATATACAAAAACATATTGAGGAGTTAAAATACAGTGTCCAAAAAAGTGTATACACATTTTGAGTAATTATTAATTCCAATGGGTTAAATCTGAAAAGAAAGAATCAACTGAGCTATCAGCTGTTAAAGTGTGTATACATTTTGGGGGGGAACATCCTGTATTGTTTTAGATTTTTAATGGATTGAAATGCTATATAAATACACTATTTAAAAGGCTACAAGGAAATATGGCAAAATAGTAGTGGTTCTGGATTTCCAAAAAGTAAAATAAAATAAAAATAGAAACGGGCTTCCAAAATTTTTCTAGTGATTATGAAGTATTTATATAATCAAAAGAAGATCATTAAGAATGGTGGGGGAGAAGGGGGGCTAAAAGTTAAACTGAGAATGTACTTATTGAGTTTTAGTTCATGAAAGAAACCTAAGAGCTACAGATGTTACCCTGTCCCGATTTTAAGCATGTTTCCCGCTTCTGTGCTACCGGAGACGGCTGGCGCGGAATGCCCTCCCTCAGCCCGCCTGCCCCGCTCCCGTGAGGAAGGACAGGTATGTGACCCCGAGAGCCCAGGACGGTGGGGCAGCCCGCCGGGGCTCCTGCAACGGAGCGCCACAGGCCAGGCGGCTTCAGCGAGACACTTCTTTTCTCACAGCTCCGGGTGCTGGCCTCTGAGATGTGGGTGTCTGCGGGGTTTGTTTCTTCTGGGGTCCTTCTCCTTGGCTTGTGGATGTCTGCCTTCTTTTTTTAGAATTTAAGTACTATTTTTTTTTTTTTAACTTGTTATTGATTTCAGAGAGATAGGAAGGGAGAGGGAGAGACAGAAACATCAATGATGAGTCATTGATTGGCTGCCTCCTGCACCCCCCCACCGGGGATTGAGGCCACAACCCTCGCATGTGTCCTAACTGGGAATCGAACCCTGACCTCCTGGTTCATAGGGCGATACTCAACCACTGAGCCACCCTGGCCGGGCGATGGCTGCCTTCTGGATGGGTCCTCACATGGTTTCTCCTCTGTGTGTCTGTGTCCTAATCCCTTCATAAGGACACCAGTCTTGCTGGATTAGGACCCACCCATGTGACCTCATTCTAACTCAATTCCTTTTTGAAGACCCTGCCTCCGAATACAGTCACATTCCGAAGGACACCACAGCAGGCAGAACAGGGGCGAGGGGCTGGCTGGAGAAGGGGGCTCTTTGAATGCAGTAGTAATTCTCAAGACACGGGCGACTATCCTCGAAGGATGGATATTTAAGAGACACAGAGTGACTAGAAAGATGAACAGTTTTCAAGATGAAAGAAGGAAAGGTTTGGTTAGAGAAGAACCAGTAAAAACTATAGTTAGCTGTGTCTGTAGGGACTTTTGGCCAGTTTTCGCTAATTAAATTTCATAGGATTGAAGAACACCATTTTAAGGCCTACCTCTGGACGGGGCTTTCCAACGGTGTCATGAAAACTTAGTGAAAAGATTATTAGAACTGAGGAAAGTAAGAGCCCTGGGAAGGTGACATTAAAAATGAGGAAAGCCTCGGCCAGGTAGCTCGGTTGGTAAGAGCATCGTCCCGATGCACCAAGGTTGTGGGTTCGATCTCCGGTCAGGGCACATGTAAGAACCAACCAATGATGCATGAGTAAGTAGAACAACAAATCTCTCTCAAATCAATAAATAAACAAACGCCAGCCTCCCTTGGCTTTTTCTGCAGGAAGAGACTTTTGAATTTCAGCCAAAGAATTATCCATTTCATTCTGCAGCAGGCTCCAGTCCCTTCTGGAAAAGGTGAGGGCACATATAATGAATAAATAATATCACCATATTTTGCCTTAGTAGGAAAAAAAACAAACAAACCTGCCTGTGCAAGCAGCAATCTCTTCCTTCTTTCCATATTAAATTGCTTCGCTGGACTACAGCAAACCTTTAAAAACAAAAATAAAAACCCTGCTTGGCACCCACAGCGGTTGGTATAAACTCAAAGGAGACCCATCGGCATTAGCCAGTGACACTGATTGACTTTGGCTCGCTGTTCTTTCTGTGCAGGCTTCACGGGAGTTATTTGGGGGGAAGGCTTACAGGATGCTATGGACTGAGTGACATCCCCCCCAAGTTCACAAGTTGAAGCTCCAACCTCAAGGGTGACTGTGTCTAAACATGGGGCCTCTGGGAGGTGACTGGGCTTAAACGAGGTCATGGGGTGGCGCCCGGCCCCAGCAGGATCAGCGTGGCGCGGGAGAGCTCGCTGTGCCCGCGGGTCAGCAGGAACACGCCTCTGGGAGCGGAGCTGCCTCGGCGGCCCCTTGGTGGTGGCCTCCCGGCCTCCACACCGTGAGGAATAAACGTCCCCTGTTGCCGCCTCCTGGTCTCTGGTCTGGGGTCTGTGGTAGGGCAGCCCCAGCTGACTGCCCAAGTGACCCGACTGCACACCTGACTGTCTCCTTTCCACCCTCAGGCCTTGCTCTGGATTCCTCCTGACCTTTTCTGCAGAAGTCAACCCCACCCTGGCTGTAACACCCCCTTCCTCTGTCAGACCCTTTCGGAAAAGCACCCGTCCCGTCTGTGCTTAGCCTGGCCATTCATTGCCTGTTCACGTGCACTTGCACCAGGGTGGCTTTCTCTCCAATCCTCCTCCCGCCGCCCCCCTCCAGCCTCATTGTGTGAAAATCCTCGACGTGAGGCCTCACTAACCCTTGGAACGCGTCCCCATTACGGCCACATGGCCATCAGGTATCTCTCTTCAGCCTGGGAGGGGTGGAAGGGATACGTGTGACCGAGTAGGTCCTCGGGGAGACTGTTCATGGGGAACAACCTCCAGTGGCGGACTCCGGGCCTTTCTCTAAATTGGCCAGTGTGGGGGCAGGGCGATGCTCCCATAACATTTTTTTTTTAATTCTTTTTTTTTTTTTTTTTTTTTAATGTATCTATTGATTTAGAGAGAGGAAAGGAGAGGGAGAGAGAGAGAAACATCAATGATGAGAGAGTCATTGATCGGCTGCCTCCCACACACCCCCAACTGGGGATGGAGCCGCAACCCGGGGAAGGGGCCTTGACCGGGAATCGAACCCAATCTCCTGGATCCTAGGTCGACGCTCAACCGCTGAGCCACACCCAGCTGGGCTCCCATAACATTTCTAACATTGAGCCCTGGCCCACGTTGGAGCATCGGCCCCTGGACCGAAGGGTCTCGGGTTCAATTCCTGGTCAAAGGCACTTACCTGGGTTGCAGGTTCGATCCCCGCACCAGTCGGGGCACATGCTGGAGACAACCAGTCAATGTGTCTCTTTCACATCGATGTTTCTCTCTCTCTCTCCCTCCCTCCCTCCCTTTCCACTCTCTCTTAAAATCAATGGAAAAAATATCCTCGGGTGAGGCTTAACAAAACAAATTTCTAACACTGAGGAGAGAATGAACATTAGAAATGAAAAGACCAAAAATGTGAGAATGTACACAAAAACAGAAAGAGAACATAAATAAGAGCTTAGCTTCATTTACAGACATTCGCTGATCTTAAACCTGTACAACATTCTCCTTGCTGCTTAAAAATGGCTCGATGAAGGATGCCTTGGTGGGAGTGACGGGGGGTATCAATTTATTATCACTGTGCTTTCGATGTGTGCTGCCAGGAACACCCAGGCCGCGTCTCCTCCTTCAAACACAAGCGTCTCCAGAAACCTTTGGATCCCGAATCTTGGGGTCCCATCTGTCTCGCCCTCTCCAAATTTCCATTTTAGCTTAGTTCACAAATGAATTTTCTGACATTGGCTTGATTCCCCCCACTCTCATTATCTAAGACCACAACTGGCATCCTTCAGATTTGGATTCAACTTAGAAAATAAATTTTAGCTTTTTAAAACCCTTTTTAGTATTAGGCATGGTATAAATAAATTTAAAGCAGAAGGATGGAACTAGATCTGCGAAGGATGTTTATTACAGCATTGTCTGCAAGAGACACATTGGAGACAAAAGTCTACTACGGGGAGAGGGGTTAAAGCAATCATTGCTAAGAGTGAAATGCCAATCAATCAATCAATCAACCAGTCGATATATCCTGATAGGGAAGGCTGTCTATGATACATGAAGGGGGGAAAGCATGCTGAAAAACTAGTACACAGATAGTTTTATGTGTAGGAAAGAAGCAAAGCCCTGGCCGGTGCCGCTCAGTTGGTTGGGCGCCATAAGTGCACCAGGAGGTCGCCCGATCGATTCCCCGTCAGGACACATGCCCGGCTGCAGGCTGGGTCCCCAGTAGGGAGCATGCAGGAGGCGGTCATCGATGTTCTGCTCTCACATCGGTGTTTCTCTCTCCCTCTCCCTTTCCCTTCCTCTCCCTCTAAAAATCAATAATCTAATTTTTTTATATATATCTTTATTGATTTCAGAGAGAGGAACAGACAGAGAAAGAGAGAAACATTAATGATGAGAGAGTCATTGATCGGCTGCCTCCTGCACGCCCCCCAGCTGGGGATCGAGCCCGCAACCTGGGCATGTGCCCCAGTCGGGAATCAAACCGCGATCTCCTGGATCCTAGGTCAGTGCTCAACTGCAGAGCCACACCGGGCCGGGCAATAAGCTATTTTCTTAAAAAAACAAAAAGAAAAGAAAAGCCCTCTACCTGTCGGCCCACAGGAAGTAGTGACAAGTCACTGCAGGCGAGGGTGGGGACAGGGCACAGGCTGGTGGGAGCAGAGGGGACAGTCCCATTTTTTTCTGTAGGATTGAGTTACGTTCGAATTTTCTACAGTTGGAACGTGTGGATTTGTGTCATCCTGTGATTAACAAATTCAAACCAGGGCAGAAACTGTTAAATTACCAAACATCTGTAATAAGACAGATGTCGAAAAATGAGGTTTGTTGGGAATTTTGCAGATTTCCTTTCTATTCCGATTTCGAATAATTTTGTATCTACACTCAAGGAAAAATTTAAAAAGTAAAGAGATTTAAACCATATGTGAGAGGACCGTGTTGGAGGTGAAGATAACCAGGGCAGAGCTATCTGCCCGGTAAGCGCAGAGATTCCAGTTTCAGGTAGAGCACGGGGCGGAGGCAGATACACATTTGCGTGGGTAAAATTTTCTGTTTGGAGGAGGACATTTTCCTGATGATGATGATGATGATAATAATAATAAAAGAGCCATTACTGCATGGCAGGCAATGTCTTAAGTGTTTTACTTTTATTAAGTCATATAATCTTCACAATAACCCAGTTAGGAAGATCTGTGGTTACTCCCACTTCACAGGTGAGAAGCAGGCAGAGAGCGATGAAGGGGCGTGGCCCAGGCGCCACGGGCGAGATCCCAGTGGAGCCGGGATTCGACCCTGCGCGGCGCGGAGCCAGCCTGCGCCCAGCGCCTCCCCTCACACTGCAAAGCCGCGGGAATCCCTCCACTCCGGGCGCAGCTGGCGTCTCGGGTGGGGAGCCCGGCCCGCGGCGCAGCCCCTCCGGGAGCCCCCCGCACAGGCCCAGGCTGCTCCCCCGCGTCTCCCCGCATCTGCGCCGCGCCTTTTGGATGCTCATATTCTGGAATTTTTATGTTGCTGTAGGTAGCTGAGGAGGCTGGTGCCCTGGGAAGCAATCCGAGGGAGGACAGCGGAGAAACGGGTCCTCTGAGCTGTGACACGCTGGCTGTGCTGCCTGCTGTCCCCTGCTTGGCTCAGCCTCACCCCTCAAGGCCGTCCCCCCCAGGAGCTGGGCGCAGGCTGGTCCCTCTGCTTTGCGAGGATCTTTCCCCACTCCCAAGGCAGGCTGTGGCAGGTCTGAACCAGAATGCCACCTCCTCCCGGAGGCCTGCCGGACACACTCTGCTCTACGGTTCTCTGTCTTAGCCCCTTGATCCTTCCTTCCTCGTGTTACTACGATTTGCAGTAATTTTATTGGTCTTGCTTTTGTTTGCTCCTGATCTCCCTCTATAAGCCCCACGAGGGAAAGACCACGACGGCCTTGACTCTCCTTTGCCTGGTGCAGAGGGGCTGCTGCGGGTCCTGCCAGGAGGGCCGTGCCTGGGCCAGAGGGGCTGCTGCGGGTCCTGCCAGGAGGGCTGTGCCGGGCCAGAGGGACTGCTGCGGGTCCTGCCAGGAGGGCGGTGCGGGGCCAGAGGGGCTGCTGCGAGTCCCGCCAGGAGGGCGGTGCCTGGTGCAGAGGGGCTGCTGCGGGTCCTGCCAGGAGGGCCGTGCCTGGTGCAGAGGGGCTGCCTGCGGGTCCTGTCAGGAGGGCTGTGCGGGGCCAGAGGGGCTGCTGCGGGTCCCGTCAGGAGGGCCGTGCCTGGTGCAGAGGGGCTGCTGCGGGTCCTGCCAGGAGGGCCGTGCCTGGTGCAGAGGGGCTGCTGCGGGTCCTGTCAGGAGGGCTGTGCGGGGCCAGAGGGGCTGCTGGGTGGCGGCCGGAGACAGGATCAAGGCTGCGGTTGGATCAAGGCTGCGGTTGGATCAAGGCTGCGGTTGACCTCGACCAGAGGAGGCGGGACGCTGGGCGCTTCTCAATCTTTCGCTCCTACAGTGGCTGAGAATCTCACGCCTTTGTCTTGTGGGCTACAGCTACCGAGATTTCCCGTATTAGAAATTAAAACTGAGAAAATGGAAAAAATCTTTGATTCATTGAAAGTGAGTTCATTTTTATGAGAAGTAACTGTTTTCCCGAACAAAACAACATTTAGTGTGTCAGGGATCTGATCTCTTCGGTGCCAGGCGCATTAGCAGGCAGTTGGATGCTTGTATCCGCTGCCCGTGATCTGCTACAGCGTCTCCTGCCATGTGCTCTCCGCACAGCTCTGCCCTGCGCTGTGAGAGTGAGAAGGAAAAAGGCCGCAACATCTGAGTATGGGTGTGAAATCGCCTTGCCCTGTGGATGTCTGGAAAAGATCTCAGGAGCACGCCCTCCGCTTCCCGGGACGCAGGCCACCCTGAGAGGACCGTGGGCCTGGGAGGCACCATGGCAGGCCGCAGTTACAGCACTATCATTGCTAAGGGCTACCACGTGGTTCTTGCTTGGGCATGTTTCTAATCCTCATACCTCTGTGCAGGAGGCACCATTAATCTGCTTGTGTCACACGTAAGAAACTTGGTGATGGTAATCAATAAGAATTTATTTATTTATTTATTTAAATATATCTTTATTGATCTCAGAGAGAGGAAAGGAGAGGGAGAGAGAGAGACAGAAACATCAATGATGAGAGAGTCATTGATCGGCTGCAGCCCACAACCCGGGCATGTGCCCTGACCGGGAATCGAACCCTGATCGCCTGGATCCTAGGTCGACGCTTAATCACTGAGCCACGCCCGGCCGGGCCGAATTTATTTTTAAATGTTTTTGTTGATTTTAGAGAGAGAGGAAGGGAGAGGGAGAGAGAGAAACATCCATCAGCTGTCTCCCTCCTGCCCCCTATCCAGGATCAAGCCCACAACCCAGGCACGTGCCCCGACCAAGAATGCACAGGATGGCGACCCCCAACCAAGTGAGTCACGCCGGCCAGGGCAACCAATACAAATTTTGCATTTACATACATATATGTCTATGTGTAACTTTTTCCACAATGAAATTGGAATTTTTATTTTTAAGCAAGTGACCCAAGCCCTGGCTGGTGTGCACAGTGGTTAGATCATCAGCCTGTGCACCAAAGGGTTGCAGGCACGATCCCTGGCCGTGGTTGGGGATGCTGCGGGAGGCAACCAGCAGATGTTTCTCTCACATGACGTCTCTCCACATCCCACCCCTCCCTTCCCCTCTCTCTAAAAAGCAATGTAAAAAATATCCTCAGTGAGGATTTAAAAAAAAAAAAAAAAAAGTGACCCAAACAGCTAGTAACAAATTTTATACATTTTGGACAGCGAGACCAAGCCCAACTCTGAAGAGCCTAAAACATAAAAGTGCCCGCTGCTACCTTCTATCATTCCATTACTTTTGAAATCTAACTTTGATTTTAATGCATTTTTGAGCCATTTCATGGGGATCTTAAAAATTAAATCTTCTGCCTGCGAAGTTTAATTCTTCTACTTCTGGCACATTATCTGTGGCTGTGAGAAAAATTGCCTATCACTTGGGTAATTTGCACCTAAAATAAAGGTGCAGGAAAGTTGAAATTAGAAGCGGATGGGATAGCAGTTCTTTGGTTCTTCCTGCTAAGGTTTCGGACGACCCATTGCTGTCCTTCCCCTGCAACCATCAGGCACAGACCCGGTGTTGGGTCCACGCATTCTCTCATTTCATGCTCACAAAGCCCACAAGGCTGGTGTCGCCCACTCTGCAAATGGGAAGGTGAATTTGAGAGCGCGAGTAACTCGCCCAGAGATCCACTGGAAAGCTCAGGGGCATCATGGGAGCCCAGGTACGACTCTAAAGCTTTGTTCTAAATCATAGACCTTTCCTTTACCTCTGTGCCTTTTTAAATGCTGTTTTCTCTGCCTGCTCTTCTTAAGCTTCAATTCAAGTGTTTTCTCCAAGAAAACTTCCCTGGATGCTTGGCCTCAGGTGCCCCTCTCTCTGCTGGGGCACCTGCTACATTGGATACCTGTTTGTTTTCTCCCCAGAGACTGCCCCCCTACCCCCCGAGTAAAGACTACTTTTCATCTCTGAGCCTCCACCATCCAGCACTAGTCCCTGACAAACAATAGTTTCCTATTAATAACTGATACATTCTTTTGTGTGTATGTGTGAAATTAATTAAAAATGAGTGAAGTCCATTTGTAAGTCTGTTGTTTAGAACCAGGACTAAAACTACTGAGTACTGTTGTTGATGTATTACATTTACATCCTGGTTAACAGAATTAGTGGGCTGCTTTCCACAGTTTTACTACATTGTTTCTTTGGGAAAATACACTCCAAATTTAAGGGTCACAGACCTAAATTTTAAGCCATCACTCTGACAACTGGTGGACTGCTCCTTGAGCTGACTAATTTACACTATCTATTTAGAAGTTACTTCAGGATAACTGCCTGTCTACCTGTACATTTTTGTAATTTATTCATCCATCATCCATCCATCCACCCATCCATCCACCCATCATCCATCCATCCACCCATCCATCCACCCATCATCCATCCATCATCCACCCATCCATCATCCATCCATCCATCCATCCATCCATCCATCCATCCATCCATCATCCATCCATCCATCATCCATCCATCCATCATCTACCCACCCATCCATCCATCATCCATCCATCATCCACCCATCCATCCACCCATCCATCATCCACCCATCCATCATCCATCCATCCATCATCCATCCATCCATCATCCACCCATCCATCCATCCATCCATCCATCCACTCATCATCCATCTATCCATGCACCCATCCACTCACCTATCCATCCATCCATCCCATCCATCCACCCTACACCCATTGTTAAGGACTTACTACTTACCAGCCACTATTCTAGGTACCATGCCACGGGTGGACAATAGGGTCCCTGAAGTTAGAGGTAGAGTCTAATGGAATGGGTAGTTACAGCTGTGTCAGTGACAGCAGATATAACCGATCAGAGGGATGGACACTTGATTTTACTCAGAGAGGATAGAGGAGGCTTCAAAGAGGAAGTGGCGCTCGCACTGAATCTTCTCCAAGGCCCTGATTTCTCAAGCTTACCAGCCACCACCCGGTACTCTACCTTGAATATCAATATTTAAGGATGTCAGTGAGTTTTAAAAAGCCAAGAGGAACAAGTATCCATAGAGGGGCGTAGGATTGCCTTTTAAGAAAAATGGCCACCCTGGTGTAGACCATTGTCCTGATGATATTGATCAGCTGTCCAGTTGGTCCTAGAGGGCAGGTACACACCTGCCCACCAACATCTTAAGAGAAAGAAGACAATGTCCACTGAGGTGGCTGTGTTGGGGGTATCTCACTGGCTATCAGTGTACTCCTGCAGCTGGGACAAAAAGGTTTAGAAACTGAGTAAAGGAATTCATGTTGCCTTTATAGACACTATAACTCCTACTCTAAACCCACTCTATTTATTTCTTTTTAACCCTCATCCAAGGATATTTTTTCCATTGCTTTTCAGAGAGATAGGAAGGGAGGGAGAGAGAGAGAGAGACATCAATGGGAGAGAGACACATCGACTGGTTGCCTCCCACACGTGCCCCCACAGAGGCCCTCTTATTTTTATTTTTTTATCTAAACCCACTCTAAACAAGTCTGGGTTCCAGAACTCCGCTCCTCGAGGGCAGAGGTGAGCACGTGGACACATGGGAAGTGCTCAGCAAGTTGGTTATATGACAGATTTGATGCCAGACACTCACATTCAAGGGATTACATTCCTAGTTGGAGGGACGTCACTTGGGGAGGTATTTATGGTGAGGAAGGGCTCTGCCACCCCTGTGAAGTCTAGAAATATACTTGATTGTCTGCTGGGCCCTGAGTGGTCATAGGAGTTAATATGCAGACAGGTGATTCAAGAAAGATCCGACTGTCTTGCACATGTTGGCTGAACATCTGTAATTACTGTAACATGTGAAGATGTCTGGTAGCAAGACCAGAGCAGCCCACTCTTGGCCTGTTTGCTGGAAGAAGGGCAAGTAGTGTAGTAGAAAATGTGTAAGGTGGGGACTCTGGAGGTCTCGGTTTATATCTTTACTGGGTATAGTGACCTACTGCTGCAAAACAAACTATCCCCAAACTCAAGGGGGCCCAGAACTGCTTCCAAGGACTCTCTTCAACCAAACTTTTCTCAGGCTCCCCTGAGCCCCCTTCTTGATGAGGCCTCCATCGTGGCCCGTGGGAACTGCAAAATCTTAGCACACTTTTGTCCACTCCTCACACTAGCCTAGTTTCTAACAGCTTGAGGCCATGTCCCTGGCATGACCCAGCCCCACTAAGTTCTTGCCTGAGAAAGCTCAGGCTGCCAAAAGCATTTTCTGTTTGAGATTTACCCTGACCCAACACCTGCCTTGCCTAACATTTCTCAGAAAAGAGTCCCCTACCCACTTTTTGTAAGTTTCCACTTCGCTGACTGCTCAAGCCCTCAGTGGTTCCTCCCCATCCCCTCTCACCCTTCCCTTGAAATGCCCAGTCCTTGCCCAGATTGGAGCTGAAGTCTGGCTCCCCTGCTGCAGCAGTCAGAATAGAATCGATGTTGCCACAAATGCTTTCCGCTGACACTTCACTAAACACTTACACCTCAGCCTCCACCATGGAACCTCAACACAGGGCTGCTTGAGTGTCCTTGTGACATGTCAGCTGGCTTCCCACACAGCTGAGAGAGAAGGCAGGAGCTACAACGTCTTTTATGACCTAGCCCTGGAAGTCACATCCAGTCACTTCTGCAATATTGCATTGATTTTCCAGGCCAGCAGCCCTAGTCACTGTGAGAGGGACTCTGAGGCTAGGGATAATAGGAGGCAGGACTCACGGGGACATCTTGGAGATCAGCTGCCATGACTCTGTTAGAATTTGTGTCCTGACCTTGGGCAGGTTGCTGAAACAAGGAGGGGAGGGCTAGGCTTCACCTAGGAGGTCCCTGCTAGCCCTGACTTCACCTTCTGTTAAAGAGAGAGCTAACCAGTGGATGAAAGAGTGAATGTGCTCCCAGAATCATTTCTCACAGAGTAACGCATCTGCTAGTGTCTGGCCCCGTTCCTAGAATTGGGTGACTTGTTCTGTGGGGGAGGGGTGGGAAGGGGGGTCGCAGCAGTTGTCTGGGTTCCCCACCATGTCTCCTCTCACTTCCAAGGTCAGGGAGGTGGGAGGGGACATGAACAGGTGGCTCCTGACGAGGCTGGCTTGGACCAGCCCCATACAAAGACAATAAGGATTTGGAAACGAAGAGGCGAGCGGATAGCTGGCAGGCTGCCCTTGGAGGAGCAAGTCCCGGTTCCCTCCTTTTAGGAGCCTCCACCTGATGAATGTTCTGCCCCAGATGGATTCCGCTGCTGGAACCTTTCTCCGTGCAGCACTGCCAGCCCTTTCCTCCTCTCAGCACCGTTCCTGGCTGGTCCCAGTCTCCCCGACCCCCAACTTGTCCTTGGTGCAAACAAACCGCTGGCCCAGGGTGAACTGGTTGTCCCCTGGCAAGCAGGAGAGCTGACTGGCAGCCCCAGGACTCTGGAGGGAAGGGACAGAGGGAGCTCAAGTGAAAGCCCTGGACCCTTGACTCCGAGATTCTCCTGACTCCTCGGTACGTTTCGTTCTGAACAAACACTGTCACTTTCAGAGGCTAGCTCCTGGCTCTGCCTACCTTCCCCGGAATGAAGCGGGAGGGAGATTGGGGGGGCGGGGGCAGGCTCCCAGACCAGGGAGCCGAGAAGGAGTTGCTGCCCTTCACCCAACACCCCTTGGGAGGTGGAATTCCCGCTTTCTTCTGGCCCCTCCCCAACTCCTTACAGTCTCACAGGACGGGTGTGAAGCCTGGTGACTGACCACGCGGCAATGGAGCCCCAGTTCCTCTCCTGGTCCCCCTTCAAGAAAGAACACACTTTCACACCCGCTGACTGGGCGGTCGGAGAACTGCGCCTCCTGGAGACGGCTGGAAGGTGAGGGGCTGCGGTTAGTCCCGGGCCGAGGGAGCAGGAAAGACGGGGGCTCTGTTCCCACCCTTACCCACCCCCCTTCCTCGCTTGGCTTTCCTCTTGGCTCTGCTGTCCCCTGACTCTCCCCACCCCCCTCCCATGCTGCTCTTTATTCAGCAGGGATCCAAGGATCCCCTCCAGAGAAAGGGGAGCATTGCGGGCTCAGGGTGCCAAGTCCGGCGGCCGAGGCCCAGCACAATGCCCCTTTATGCTCGCTGTGTGCTCCCCTTCCTGGCCCGGCTGCCCGCCCTGTTTCCCGTAGTCTCTCTTCAGTATTTCTTTTCCAGTTGACTTGGTTATTACAGTACATGGAGGGGGAGGGAAGGCTCTGGAGGCCGGGCCTGGCACTGCAGTCTGAGTGGAGCGGGCCCTGGCCTTGCCATCGTCCTGGGTCACATTCCCACTGCCAGGGCCCAGAGCTGCCTTCCTGGGCTGGCTTCCAGTCTAGGACATTTCTAAAAAGAGTACCGGGTACGGTGTAGGGGGTCCGTGAGGCCCTACTGGCTCAGCTCCAGCCTAGGCACAAAGTACAGCAAATAAGATCAACATACTTAAAAAAGGGAAACTGCTCCAGTTCAAGGCCAGGGGTTGATGTTGGAGTAGATGAGGGTGGGGCTGCCCAGGTCAGGGGCTCAGGGGCCTTCCCTCTGTGGATGGACTCCCCACGCAGCAGGTGCTCCTCCTGCCGGGACCAGCCCCAGGAGCTCAGCCTGGGAGCCAAGGCGGTGGCGCCCCCTCCTACACGATGCGACGTGCTCCTCCACCCCGGGCTCAAGGGGTTGCTGAACCTCCAAGACCCACAATATGGCATCAACACTGAATATCTGCTTTACTTTTTTTTAAATTAAAATTAAACCCTTTACATCTGTAACCAGACAACTGGAGTTTCACTTCAAGGTCCTATATTTCATGAGGAAAATACAAAAGTTGGCATGTGGAGTAAAGATCAGCCACAGGGAGGAAGACACAATTCCCCCGCCACCTTGGTTCTCCCTCATTTACATAAACCTGAGGCCAGTGACTGCTCCCCGGGTACACTGCCTGGCACTGGGAGTGGAAGAACAGCTCACACTAACGGGCGGAGGGCAGGTGCGGGCAAATGTTCAGGTGAGACACTTAACAAAAGCTAGCCCGGAGTGTGGACCTCACGAGATGCAAGACTGGGAAGGGACTGACTCTGATCGGGTTCGGGAGGTGGCCACTGTTGAGACACTAGGGCTGCTGTCCACAGAATGGACACTGGTACTCACCTGCACAACGCTACATGTGAAAATATTTCAGTCCTGGCCGGGCAGCCCAGTGGGTTAGAGCATAGTTCTGATACACCAAGGTTGTGGGTTCGATCCCCGGTCAGGGCACATACAAGAATCAACCAATGATGCAGCAGTAAGTGGAACAGCAAATAGATACTTCTCTCTCTCTCTCTTTAAAAAAAAAAAATTTTTTTTTAAATCAATAAACATTTAAAAATATATAAAATATTTCAATACACCTCTACCAGCCATTAAATAGATACTGGCCTGGCTGGCATGGCTCAGCGGTTGAGCATTAACCCATGAACCAGGAGACTGCAGTTCGATTCCCAGTCAGGGCATGTGCCGGGGTTTCGGGTTTGGTCCCCAGTAGGGGGCGTGCAAGAGGCAGCCGATCAATGACTCTCTCACCACTGATGTTTCTATCTCTCTCCCTCTCCCTTCCTCTCTCTGAAATCAATTAAAAAAAATATATGTATATACACATACATACATACATATATAAATAGATGCTGGTCCTCCTCTCACTCTACCCCCAAAATCTGTCTGCTCCTCCAGGCACCTCCCAGAGCTTCTCAAAGCCCAGCTGCTAACGGGTTAAGACCAGCATAGCTGGTGTCCAGGGTCTGGCCTCAGAGTTACAGCTCGGACCTGCTGTCAGGCGCTGCACGTATTAGCACTGGCGACACCGATAACTGTAATCGTCCTGGCAGAGAGATCTGGAAGGAGCCCGGCCGGGGCGGGGCTTGGAGGCCTGACCCATTGAATCTGAGAGTGAGCTCTGGTACATGGGGCTGGGGCAGGGGGAGCCCATGGCATTAAACCGGTTCCTAGACATCGAAATGTGATTTATTAATATTGGCAACAGCTACAGACCATCTTGCCAACAAAGTTCCTGAAATTGAAATCACATGAAACTTTCCCAGTTCCTGCTAGTACCACATACGCCCTTTCCTTTCTCAAGCAGAAAACTCACTTAAAAATAATTAAGAAAAGACTGATGGGGTTTTGGAACTGGAGTGAAAAATATGATCTCATTAGTAAGTCATAAGTCGAGGGCCAGGCGCTCCGTCAGACGCGCATGATTAGAAGCCGATGCTGAGGAGCTAATAATGGCAGGGATTAAAAAATTAAAATGGTTTCCCTTTATACTTCTTGGCTGGGCTGAAACCCTTCCTTCTGCAACGATTCGGAAGGAGATGTCCTTTGATGGAACCCTCTCCACTGTACCAGGGCTGGTGAAAATAAATGGTGGGGTGAGGGAGTGGAGGGAGTCCATGGGGGGAAGGGACATCTGTAATACCTTCAACAACAAAGATTTTTTTAAAATGGTGGCAAGCCCGGCTGGCGTGGCTCAGCGGTTGAGCATCGACGCATAAACCAGGCGATCGCGGTTCGATTCCCGGTCAGGGCACATGCCCGGGTTGCGGGCTCGATCCCCAGCGGGGGGCGTGCAGGAGGCAGCCGATCAATGACTCTCTCACTGATGTTTCTCTCTCTCTCCCTCTCCCGCCCTCTCTCTGAAATAATTTTTTTTTTTTTTAAAGAAAGAAAACGGTGGTAAATGAACTGAAAGGACTAAATGAAAGGATGTTCTCATGGGCCCACTGTCTGCTCTCACAGAGGTTAGCCGTGAACCTGAGAAAGGCCCCCGTCCACGATTCTCAAGAAGATAAGCACACACCTGAGGGGAGCACATTTTGAAACGAGCCACCGGATTCAACAAAACGATCACCCTTCAGAAGAGACACGCAAGCTCTGAAAAGGCTGCGGTGAGTTTAGCGTGAGACGGACAGGACGGCGAGCTCATTTCTGCCACTTCTGGCTGGGTGCCCCGGACGGACAGAACGGGTCAAAGCCTTGATTTACTCAGCTGCAAAACGGGAGTAAGAAAAGCAACCTCCCAGATTTATAGTGAGGATGGCATGACACTTACGGAGCAGGCGCGCATTTAAAACCACCCATCTCTTCCCTTCCCTCGGGAGCCTTACTTTGTTGACTTCTGACGGTGACCAATTTCCCCTTCCCGCCAAAGGAGCACGCACTTGCTGAGTGTCTGTGATACGCCAGGTGTTGTGGAGGGAGGGCCACAGCCATGAGTCAGGCAGTCTGTGAAGGGATCTATAATTTTATTTTTTAACCCTCACCTGAGGATGTTTGTTTCCATTGCTTTTCAGAGAGAGTGGAAGGGAAGGGAGAGTGTGGGAGAGAAACACTGATGAGAGAGACACACTGGCTGGCTGCCCACACGCGCCCCCTGGGGCCGGGGACTGAGCCTGCAACCGAGGTACGTGCCCCTTCCATCCAGGGGCCAAGGCTCTAACCACCGAGCCAAACTGGTTAGGCAAAGGGACCTACAGTGTTGCTGCAAGCTGGACGAGGGAGGTGGGCAAGCGTGACGATGACCTGCCTAGCACACGGGCTGGATGCTGCAGGAGACATCCAAGAACCCGGGAACGTGCCAAAGACGATGACTGCATGAGGGGATACGAGGGGCTGATGCTCGGCGGGTCTGTACTACTACGCTCATCGTTAAAATATTACAATCCTGAGCCCCTCACTGTCCTCCCCTCTGCCCCACATCCTGGGTCCCTCCCCTGGAGCCCACGGATTTACATGAATAATCCATATAAAACTCAAGCCCGAGGTTCTGTCACCTCCAGGTCCCACAGTCTTCACCTCCTTTCTCTCCCAGCCACCTGTTCCAATGGTACACTTACACCCTACCATCCCTGCACCTACGGGTCCTTGTCAGAAATACCTCTCAGACTCTAGCATCTTATATTTCCAGTGCCCCCGGACCACCACCCCACCTTCAGTACAATGCTGCGTACAAGTGCTATCAGTGGCCATTTTTCCTCATGCCTAATTGCAAAGGGAAACTTTCAACATTTTTCTATTGAGTATCTTTGCATAATTTTTTAAGTCCTTACCCGAGGATATGTTTTTATTGATTTGAGAGAGAGAGAGAAAGAGAGAGAGAGAGAGACACATGGACATGAGAAACATCAATCAGTTGCCCCCCATATGTGCCCAAACCAGGGATCACACCCCAACCAGTGATGGATCCTACAACCTAGGTATGTGCCCTAACCAGGAATTGAACCTGAAACCTTTTTTGGTGTACTGGACGAAGCTCCAACCAACTGAGCCACCCAGCCACGGCTGCATAGGTTAATTTTATCAAACTTATTTTAATTAATCGATTATAATGATTTTTCTCCTTTATTTTGTTAGTGCGCTAAATTACACTATATTCTAGTAAACCAATTTTGTATTCGTGGTATACATGCAAATTGGTCATGATGCATTAGCTTTTTTATATATGTTCAGAATCACTTGAGCAATATTTTCTTTGGCGTCTTTGCATTTATGTTCATGAATATTGGCCTGTAATTTTTTATTTTATTTTCTCATGTAATATCATTGACAGGTTTTGATACAAAGTTACGACAGCCTCATGTAATGAGTTGCGAAATGTTCTCTCTTTCACTTATCTGGGAGAGTTGTTAGATTGGTTTTATTTATTTCTTACATGTTGGTAGAGTTCACAGGAAAAGCCAGCTGGGCTTGGAGCTTTCTTTAGGGGAAGGTTTTAAATTACAGAGTGAACTTCATGTATAGGTATAGGACTATTCAGGTTTTCTATTTCTTTTTGTGTCAGTTTTTTATCAAAATTTTCAAACACACAAAGTTGTTTGTATATTCTTATTATCCTTTGAATGTCTGCAAGATCTGTAGTGATGTCTTATTTTTCATTCCAAATACAGTTGACCTTTGAACAACACAGGTTTGAACTGCATGGGTCCAGTTATATGTGAATTTTTTTCAGTAAATGCCTGTACTGTTTTTGATTGGTTAGAAGTCTGTGGGTGTGGAGTGCTGCCTACATGCATTGATCTACACCATTTTATATACAGAACTTAAGCACTCACAGATTTTGGTACCCTAGGGAGATCCTGGAACCAATCTCCTGCATGGATACTGAGGGACAACTTAAGATTTTGGGGAGTCAAAAATTATACACAGAATTTTGACTGCATAAAGAGTTGGCACCCCTCGCTCCTGAATACTTTTTGGTTCCTCGCCCTTTGTGTCTTGATCAGTCTCCTCAGAGATTTATCAATTTAAAAATCTTTTTAAAGTACCAAATTTTGGCTTTATTGATTTTCTCTATTTTATGTTTGTTTTCTACTTCATTAATATATATTCTTGATGATTTTATTTCTTCCTGCTACATTCATTGGTGTTTTCTGCTATTCCTTTCTAACTTTTTGAGATAGATGCTTAACTCATTAACTTTCAGTCTTTCTTCTTTGTTAATTACAGCATTTAAGGCTACAGATTTCCCCCAAATAATCCTTTAGCTGTATCCCACTAGATTTATAGGAAATATTTTCATTATCATCATTTGAAATACTTTATAATTTCCATTGTTTTCTTTTGCTAATCCATGAATTATTTAGAAAGAGGTTCCTTGCTTTTCACCAACATGGGGATTTAAAACTTTTATTAATAATTTTTAGCATAACTGCATTATGGCCAGGAAAAGCATTCTCTGTATTTCAACCATCTGACAATTGTTGAGAATTCCTTCACGAGGCAAGATATGATCAAACTCTTAAGTGTTTTTTGTATGCTTGAAAATAATATATATTCTGCAATTTTGGGGTGGGATGTCCTATTTATGTCTTTTAGGTCAGTTTCTTAATCTTGTTATTCAAATCATATAAACAGAGGTGGGCAAAAGTAGGTTTACAATTATTTGTATGGAAAATAATACAATAATTATAACACAAGAATAAACTCTGTGTTTTGTGTACTCACAACTGTAAACCCACTTCTGCCCACACCTGTATTCTTACTGATTTTTAAAAATTATTCTATTAATTACTGAAGAGTGGTGTGTTAGAATCTCCCAGGATAACATATTCGACTATTTCTCCTTGTACTTCTGTTGAATTATTTACTTAATTACAGGACATGGGTCTATTTTATTAGTTTTCTATTTATAACTCTTAGAATGTGTGCCTCTGAAATTTGTTAAAAGTCAACACAGCCCTGGCTAGTGTGGCTCAGTTGGTTGGGCATTGTCCTATGCACCAAAAGGTCCCCTACTGGGGATCGGGCCAGAAACCTGGGTATGTGCCCTGACTGGGAACTGAACCAGCGACCTCCTGGTGCACAGGACAACACTCAACCAACTGAGCCACACCGGCTGGGCTGTCTTCGACTTGTGAAAGCTCCCTGCCTCTGCTTTCGGTGGCCCTCTCCCTAACCCAGGCACCCTGCAAACCCCTTCATGTCTTAGTCACTTCTCCATGGGTCTTGCTCTCAGCTTGTCCTCAAGACTGGGAAACAGGTTGAGGGGGTTCAACTTCAAAATGGAAAGAGTGCTCGAGGCTCCAGCCTGCGCAGTGTCCTAGATGGAGTTTGGGACTTTTTTTTTTTTAACCCTCACCTGAGGATATTTTTTCCATTGCCTTTCAGAGAGAGTGGAAGGGAGAGAGAGAGAAATATCGATGTGAGAGAGACACATCAAGTGGTTGCCTCCCACACCACCCCCATCAGGGCGGGGATTGGGCCTGCAACTGAGGTGCGTGCTCTTGGCCAAAACTGAACTCGGGACCCTTCAGTACAGGAGCCAGACAGGGTAGGGCGGAGTTGGGGACTTTTAATGCTTCTTTTCTCCATTTGGCTGAAGGGGATGGACAGAGGGAATGACTAGGAGGACAACAGCCACTACGGAGTGAGCCAGATGCGGTGTCAACCATGCACTGTTGTATTTGTAGATGCCACGACATTTACACGAGACGGATGTGACATTGTCCCCGTTGTGCAGAGTAGGGAATAAAGGCTGGCAGGACAGGCCTGTCGTTTCACATCCAATAAACGGCAAAGCTGAAAGGCAAACTCCCACGGTCCAGCTTAAAGCTTGGTCCCTTACTCACTAGTCCGAACTCCCAACTTTCACACTCCGGGACATTTTGTGAGCTGGAGGGCATGGCCCAAACTCTGATCCAAATTATTAAAATCTTACTCTAGCATTTAGTGGCTGAGGAAAACGAGTGAGGAAGTGTTTGGGGAATAAGGGCCAATGTGTTGCTCCTGAAATTACGTCACCAGATCTCCTCCTGTGAAGGTAACAGCGCTGGGGCGGAGACCAACTCAACACTCCAGGGGCCAGACCAATTATTCCTGCACAGCTTTTACCCAGAAAAGGCCACAGTTCGTCAAGGATCATTCATCCCTACCTAGCAAAACAAACCTCCCACCACTCCCTGAAGGATAAGTCAGTTTCACAAGGGAATACACTTGAGTTCTGAGCGTTCAAGGAACTTAATGGGGAGCCAAAAAAAAAAAAAAAGCTTCCTTAAAATTCCAGTAAGAAATACTGAACTGAAGGGGGTAATCTGATTGCTAAAGTAGCAAGGTTAAAAAGCCCTCAGATGTGTAACCTCTGTTCTTAGGACTAACAATATTAAACACACATTTGCAACACAGCTGCTGGTGTTGTGCTGTAAGGTCAAATAAAGACGGCGGAGGCTGCCTCAGTCGGTCCTGCAGGAGCCGCGAGCAGGGTAAACAGCCCCAGCTGGCTGGACCAGAGTCAGGGCGCCAGGCACAGTCTCAGGAAGAGCAGCCTAAGGTACCTTTGTGACTAATTCAGCCCATGACCTTGGGCAAGCCACTCAGTTCCCCACTGTCTCAGCTCCTCCTCCTGGAAGAGAAGCTTCTAAGATTTCCTTAGCTAGGAGTCTCTGATACGAAGGGTGATATTTATGTGTTAATATATTCATCCCTAAGCGTTAATTACTTGAATTCTTAGTTCCTTCAAGCCTTTATTTATCAAGCCTTTATCAAGATCTTGGACTAGTCTCCAGGCACTGTGCTCCAGGCTGGGACAGATGAGTCAGGGTGGAGACACAGTCTCTGCCCTCAGGAGTTTGCAGGCTGGAGGAACTGAACCTAGACGACAGCAGGGCTGACTTCTGGGGCACTTCTTGAGTGTCATATGGAGGGGTGGTAGGGGACCACCTATCCAAAATCATAGCTCCCGAATGCTTAATTTAATACTCTCATGCTCCTCAGCCCTTGGGTTTGAAGCAGTGTCTCCCAGTGTTCGCTCTTGGTCACTGACTCCTTTGGCAGATGTATGTTGAGTGCCTGGGGGCCTGGCCGAGTTTCACCACCAGGTAAGGCTGAGAGACACTGGAGTAAACACAGGTGAGCTTCTTGCGCTGACTAATATGTGATGTGACTCATGCCCTGCAGAACTTCCTGCAGGGGGACTTTGTTCTGGGACGCCAGCCCTGAGCATTCTCACCTTGGGCCAGAGTACTGAAGGTCCCTCTTAGTATGCAAGTAAATGGGGTGGGGGGGGGTGCGCGTTGTGGCTAAAATGGGAAGCTATTCATGGGTGTTTACCATACATATCTTAACGAGGATCAGAATATTATAGTTCCATCAAGATACCCTTCCCAGCCCTGGCTGGATAGCTCGGTTGGTTTGAGTGTCATCCCCATACACCAAGGTGGCAGGTTTGATCCCTGGTCAGGGCACATACAAGAAGCAACCAATAGCCTTGGCCAGTCTGGCCCAGTGGCTAGAGCATCGGCTCCTGGACTGAAGGGTGCCGGGTTCGATTCCGACCCAGGGCATGTACCATGGTTGCTGGCTTGATCCCTGGTCGGGGCTTGTGCAGGAGGCAACCAATCAATGTGTCTCTCTCACATCAATGTTTGTCTCTCTCTCCCTTCCACTGTCTCTGAAAAAAAATGGGGGAAAAATATCCTCAGTGAGGAATAAAAAAAACAACAACCACTAATGAAAGTATAAATAAGCGGAACAACAAATCAATGTTTTTCTCTCTCCCCCTCCCTCTCTCTAAAATAAAATTTTATTTTTATTTTTAAAAAATATATCTTTATTGATTTCAGAGAGAGGAAAGGAGAGGGAGAGAGAGACATAGAAACATCAATGATGAGAGTCATTGATCGGCTGCCTCCTGCAGCCCCCAACTGGGGATCAAGCCCGCAACCCGGGCATGTGCCCTGCCCGGGAATCGAACCTCGATCTCCTGGATCCTAGGCCGATGCTCAACCGCTGAGCCATGCCTGGCCAGGCTAAAATAAAATTTTAAAAAATACTCTTCCCAGGTCACCTTCCTGAGAAGGCATCCATATCAGGACAGAATTAGGAAATTAGATGAGCTTGTCACTTTTTAAGGCCTTGCTGAAATGGGGCTGCAGCCCACCCTCAGCAGAGGTGTCTGCTGTATTAGAAACAAGGCTGCTCTTTCCTTGTGGGTGCGTCCCTGCCCCAGTCTGCTAGAAGGGGCCAAAATACACTAGTAAAAGAATGGAAATTACAGGAATTTTGAAATGGGCCTGATGCAAATGCAACCTGTGCTAATCAAGGGCAAACTGATCTCCGGGGCAAGAAGGCCACTGGGGGTGTGAGGATACAGAGAGGCAGCTAGGAGGAGCCGGGGGACCAAGGACTGGACGTCCCTGGCTCAGGGTGGACCTTCCCAAGAGATGGTTTCCTGGGAATGTCTCCTCATAGTAGAGAAATGTCTGGGGGTTTGTATCCATTTGTTTACAGATGAAGGGCTGCCCTGGGGGGCCTCACTGCGGTTAGGAAGAGGACGCTTTCCCTCCGCAGGGCCCTCCCGGAGGACTCGGCGTTCAGAGGAACTGCTGTTTGCTCCCTCCCAGCCTAACTACATTTTCATGTTTGATGATGAGATTAAAATGAAGGAAAAGAAACTTGGAGAAAGGCCTTGGCAAAGTGCAGAGGGAGCGGGAGGAGGGGCTGCAGGGCCAGGACCTCCGGGTGGTGGGACGCGTGTCACATCTCCCCCACGGGCTCCTTTCCAACTCCGGACCCAGCTGTCCCACTTGGGGGCTGCTATCCAGTCACCCCATTTCTTATAAAGTCGGGACAGCTCTGTCAAAAGCTCTTCCCAGGACTAGATTTAAGGTGGCCCGTTCCTGCAGATGGCATCCATTTTTAAAAATTTATTGTTTTGTTAACCCTCACCTGAGGATATTTTTTCCACTGATTTTTAGAGCGAGTGGGAGGGAGGGGGGAGAGAGAGACACACAGATTGGTTGCCTCCTGCACGAGCCCCAACCAGGGCCAGGGATTGAACCTGCAACCCAGGTGCATGCCCTTGACCGGGAATTGAACCCGAGGTCCTCTGGTGTGTGGGCTGAACAACACACCACTGAACAACACCGGCCAGGGCCATGGCGTCCATTTTCAGGTTTTTTTTACATCATTTTTTTTAGTTTTTTTCTTTTAAAATTATCTTTATTGTTGAAAGTATTACAGATGTCCCCCTTTTTCCCCTCAATGACCCCTCCCCCTGTACCCTCCCCCAGGCCTTCTCCACAGGTTATGCAGATATGCGTAAGTTCTTTCCTTAATCTCTCCCGGCCGCCCACCCCCCCCTTCCCCCTGAGATTCATCAGTCTGTCCTTTTCAGGAGTTTTAAATCTCCTAAGCAGTCGTGAGCTACAGCCTTCAGCTGTGGGCCCTGAAGGCCGGCGGAGGGGGGAGGTGAGCTGACCCCACCCAGAACTCACTGCAGTGAGGTTTTAGGGCTGACTCCTTATTTGGCCTCTGGTCATCCAGATTCAAGGTGCCAGGAGCAGAATACTATCCAGGGCCAAGATTTCTGTCCATTTGCACGAATGTACTGGGAACCCCACAGAGAGTGTGAGGGCTCCAGTGTGGCCATTCCTGCGAACAAATGACTTGGCTGCTTCTTTGAGGCCATTTCTTTTCAGGAAAATACTGAAACCATTGAGTTTCGACAATGGTAGGAAGGCAGCTCTTTGGAACAACAAGGGGGAAACTTTCACGTATGGAGACAAGAGTTTGGGACAATGTGGCCATGTTCCAAGTGGCAAAAAGCAAAACCAGTGCCCCCTTCTTCTGTCGTGGGAACCCCACAGCCTTGGGAGCTCCGGGGAAGTCGGGGAGTCAAGCAGAAAGGAGACGGAGAGGCCAGGTAAGGGTACAGCTCCCAATCAGGCCACGAGGAGCCAAGGATGGGAGAGCCTAACTCGAATTTAGGGAAAAATAAATCTTAAGATACCAGGTTCATGAATCCAGGCCTGCCCCAGGCAGCCACCAGCTTGTCTCTGTTCGGGGGCCACGCCCTGCCCAGGCCACACCCAGCTCAGGATCCCACCCAGCTCGGGCCACACCCAGCTCAGGGCCACACCCAGCTCAGGGCCACACCCAGCTCGGGATCCCACCCAGCTCAGGGCCACACCCAGCTCGGGGCCACACCCAGCTCGGGGCCCTTCCCCTCTAAAATCAATAAAAATAAAAAATAAAAAATGTGCAATAGAGTTTTTAATACATGGCGCCCCCCGCCAGGTTTCAACAGAAGAATCAACCACTATTTCCTCTGTTTTTGGTAAATGGAACAACTGTTTATCTGTTCGCTGAGATATATAAAGATATATGCCAGGCTGTAACTAACAATTATCTCTTAAGTAATGGAGCAATGGGGGTTTAATTCTCTTCTTTATTGTATTTACACTTCTTTCTAAATTCAACACATAAAAATCTCATAACGGGAAAATAAGTTATTTTTAATTAAAAACAGGAAGGCGAGAGTAAGCAGAAGATTCCAAAGTGAAGAACCTACGGGGCCCCCGCGGCCCCCAGGGCCCCTCGTCACCAAGGCCCACAGGGTTCTCCGGGAAATGATGACAGCAGTCTCGTCTCGCCATTAAAATAAAACCCCATCAGAGCGCAGCAATTTTCTCGTAAAGGAGAGAGCTAGTGAGGGGACAGTGAGTGCAAAGAGTTTCCCTTTTCCCTAAATGTGTCCCTGAGATCCATCCGAGCTGGGTCCCTTGAGTAAGAATGTTTTGTTTCTGTCTTAACCAAAGATCCTAAAGCACGAGGACACACTGTTTACATCTCTGCTGCCCCCGGACAGCCCCTTCATGGGGACCGGGGGTCTCTGGGCTGCTCTACTTTGTAGGAGGCGTTTCCTCCTTTATTCAGTGTCCCCTAAACTGTCAAACCTGTCAGCTGATAAAGTTGGCTGATGTTGGAGTCGGCTCGAGGGTCCCGTGTGAAGCACAGGGCTGTGGGTGGCTCTCAGTGACACAGGGAGGGGTCAGGGTGGCTCGGCCCAGACGCAGCGCCTCCGGCAGGGAGGGAAGGCTGATGGCAGTTCAGGGGATGGCCGGAGGCCGCAGGCTACCCTCGGTCTGTGCTGAGACCTGCGGGGGGCGTGCAGGCCTCCCTGGCCAGAGAAGAAAGACCAGTTTCCTGGGGCCAGAGGGTGTCCACACCACTCTTGCGCTCCTTCCAGGACATGAGGCCCTGGAGGGGGGACAGACTGTGACTCACTGCTCTCGTCTCTGCCCAGGCAGCCACCCTGTTCCTCTCTGGGCCTCAGGAGGAGAGTCCAGCGTGTGTGTGTGTGTGTGTGTGTGCACGCGCTTTAAGCCCAGATAGGAAAGTTTAATGGCATTACTCAAATAAACATGATCTTTTTACAAGCCTCAGGTGACTCTGGATACCATGTGATTATCCCGGGGCCAGACAGCAAACCCACAGATGACATGGTCCTCCTGGCAGAGCATCCGAATGCTTCTCATTGGACCTGACACTGTCAGGAGCAGGAAGAGACCAGGGTCAGGCCATAAATCCCTTCCCTGACCCAGCACATTCCTTCTGCTCTGCTCTCCCTGCCCCACGGCGCGGTCCGGGTTCCCCACTGACTCCCCACTTCCACTGCTCCTGTCGCCATCCACACTGGTCCTCAAGCCAGGAGCATGGTTTGCCCTTCATCAACCCTGACCTCCACCCCAACAACCAGTCCTGCCTATTCTGCCGCAGAACGGCCCTGGCCAGGCCGGCGTGGCTCAGTGGTTAGAGCCTGAGCTCACGCACCGAAGGGTCACGGGTTCAATTCCCGGTCAAGGGCACACACCTGGGTTACAGGTTTGATCCCCAGTCCCGGTCAGGCGCGTGCAGGAGACAACCAATTGATGTGTTTCTCTCATATCCATGTTTCTTTCTCTCTCTTTCTCTCTCCCCCCCGCTTTTCTCTCCACCTCCCTTCTATTCCCTGTAAAAAGCAATGGAAGGCCCTGGCCAGGTAGCTCAGTTGGTTAGAGCATTGTCCCCCTGCGCCAAGGTTGCGGGTTTGATCCCCGGTCAGAGCACATAAAAAAATCAACCAATGAATGCATAGATAGGTGGAACAAGTCGGTTTCTCTCTCTCCCCTCTTCCCCACTTCCTCTTTCTCTCAAATAAATTTAAAAAAATAAAAATAAAAAATCCAAACCTGTAGAGAATGTAAGAGTGTATTTAAGCCAAAACTGAGGTCAGCTGCAGGGAAGCAAGATCTCAAATGCTCTGGCGAAAGACAGTTGTGCAACTTCTATGCACCTGAAACGGAAGGAGTGTGAGCGAGGCTGCAGGAAGGTGGGAGAAAGCAGGTGGGGACTGGGGTACAGGACAGTTAACAAGATTATCTGCTCTTCTGAGGGTTAACACGTGCTTCAAGGGGGGTTACTTCTGGCATTTCAAAGGTGTGTTAACCTAGATGCACAGAAACAATGGACAGGGCTTAGAAACCTTTTAGTAAAGAAGTTACAGGCCTGGGCCATGACTCCACCCTCGATCTGCCGATGTAGGGATGTGTGATGTATCACGGCACCCCACTTTCCTCCGCAGAGGCCGATCCCTGTCTCTGGGGTTCTCTCTGACACGTGCCGGCATGGAGACACTGCCCACAGTTAGCTTTCACGCCGACTGTGTTCCCCAGACTCTGAGGGGAGCAGGCCCAAGGGTTTCCCTGTCCTGAAGCCAGAGCCTTCCACTTATCCAGGGCCTGGCAGCACCTCCACTGCTTCTTCAGGCTTTTCTGATAAGACGTGGGTGGTCTTCCAACAAGGTTTTTAAAACTACACGAACTAAGGCAAGTTTCTATCACTTTGGGTGAGTGTTTACCCAATAAACATTACTGGACTGCTTAGGCTACTAAATGTCATGACTTGCAGGTTTAAATGACTTGATGATATTTGGGTTCTTAGGTGGTTTCTGCCCATTTTTATCTGGATGCCTGATGCTACGTAAAGCAGCCCAGGGTCTGGAATTAGGAATGGCTGTTTTCCAGCGCTGAGCGGCTGGTTGAAATATCCGATGTGCGATGGATGTAGCTGACTCGTGTATCCAGCCATGGCTCTGAGGTCAGGAAGGGAAGGGACACGTGACCCCCGAGTGTTTGCAAAACCAATGGTTTCACCCTTCCCCCCAGGGTGTGAACCCTGAGGCCCTTTCTGAGTTTCCCCCGCACAGCTGCACAGGTTTCTCCCAGGAGCTCCTGGGAGACCAGCACCCAGCTCAGGTCCCAAGACCCTGAGCACCAGGGGCCACCGGTTTTCCACCAGTGCTGCTGTCCCAGTCTTTTCCGGGACAAACTTACAGCATCAGGGAAGACCAAGCTACAGAGAAGGGTCTGCGCCTACCCTGAGGAAGCCGAGGCAGGCGATGACCAGGGCAAACGGAGCCAGACCAGCGAGGGCTTCTTTCTGATGCAAAAACAATGGATTGGGGGTGGGTGCACTTTGGGAATGTTTTTTACTGTTGTTAGCAATTTTCAAAGGTCTTACATAACAACACAACACAAAGGCAGGCCTAAAAATCTCCAGTTTGTTTGAGGGGGTACCACGTGTGGACGAAAAGGGGCCACATGCCTACTTGATGCGCTCAGGGGAGGCCTGAGTGGCGGCCTTGCAAACTCAAGAGACCTACAGTAACCACAAAGGATGGTCTGAAATTAAAACTTTCTAATTAAAAGCAGTTTGTGGTTTGTAGTCATGTCCTAGGCTACAATCTTCCTGAAAAGGTCCATCTTTACCTCAACTGAGCCCGTCTACTGTCTTTCTGCATCTACGATAACGTATCGTTAGAATATCAAAGTAATTTTCCTTTTTCCGGACCCCTGAAATCACAGGCACCACCCTGCGGAGACCACAAATCCCCTCATTGTTACTGAGTTAATTGTTGACTGTTAACTCTCCTGCACCCGCCCAAGTAAGTGTGTCCATCATTTAACTTTCTATCCAACCCCAGGGGTTTCCCACTTTGCTTTCTCCCGCCCCCCTCATCTGTCACCAGTGGGTTTCACGTAACCCGCATACCTCTCCGCTTTTGACTGTAATGTGAAAAGTGAGGGGCAAACTGCCGTTCTCTGGAGCACTGTCTCAGTCGGCTGAGATCCTGCTTCCCAGCATTTGTCATCAGTTTGGCTCCCATAAACTCACAAAAATTCTTAGCAGCTTTGAATGTTTCTTACGTTGACACGTTCCAAGTACTATGCTCCGGCTTTTAACACGAATCCTCTTATTCTCATAATAAGCCTGTGGGAGAGGTTTCGGGTCCTATGGTCCATATTTATGAGAGAGGAACCCCAAGCACTAGGTTAGGCCATTTACTCGAGGCCGAATGATCGCAAGGGGAACAGCCTGGAGCTGAAGGAGCTGCTGCACGGTTTCGAAGCCTGTCCTCATGGTCATTCCAATATAACGTCTCTAAAATATTTTAAAATTGATTTGAGAGAGAGGGAGGAAGGGGGGAGCGAGAGAGAGAGAGAGAGAGAGAGAGAGAGAGAGAGAGAGGAAGGGGGAGAGAGAGATGTGAGAGAGAGACAGCGATTGGCTGCCGCCGGTACCCGCCGCCCACTGGGACCGGGGATCGAGCCTGCAACCGAGGTATGAGCCCTTGGCCAAAATCGAACCCAGGACCCTTCAGGATGTGGGCCAATGTTCTAACCACTGAGCCCAACCGGCCAGGGATTTTTTTTTTTAATATGTTTTTATTGATTTTAGAGAGAGAGGAGGGGAGAGGGGGGGAGAGAGAGAAACATCAGTGATGAGAGTCATGGACTGGCCGCCTCCCGCACGCCCCTGCTGGGGATGGAGCCCGCAACCCGGGCATGCGCCCCGACCGGGAATCGAAAAACTGTGACCTCCAGGTTCATAGGTCAACGCTCTAACTGTGGAGCCCCGCCTGCCAGGCAAGACTTATGTGCTTAACAGCTGCGGTCATGTGTAAATATTCTCTTAACCTGATCCCTTACACTTAACATGAAATTAGAGCGAGCGACCTCAAGTTCTCTTTCAAGCTGAAGTGGGAATAAATGTTTCATGACAAGGGAGAGAAACAGGAAGTATGTCCTCTATTGCCATGTGTCTGTCTCCATGGATCCGCGCGGCCACCCGGCTGCTCTGCAAGTGTTTTCTCTGCAGGGCCCTAAGCGAGCCACCAACAGCAGCTAAAAACGTCTAGGATGTAGCCCAGCGTGGAGGAGGTTATGGAAACTTTCTCCCTGGGCGCTGGGGGAGGCCCGGGGGTGGAGAGAGGCCTTCACTAGCCAGGCTAGGGGACCTGCCACACATCAGTTAATTAATTCACTAACTGGGAGCAAATGGTATCCAGCGGGAAGCGTGGCTTCCCCTCCGAACACTAATCACTGGCCCCTTCGTGGAGCTGAGACGTGAGGCCATCAGGCAGGATCCCGGATGAGCAGGCGCAGACACTGCAAGGAGGCCGTGAGTCTCATCAGCACCAGCATGATTGCCAGTTTTTATCTAGGGAGATTAATTAGAACTTTCAGAAGTGCAAGTTCGGGCCATAAAATATTCACATCCGTGTCACCGGTGATATAAGTGCACTGAAATAGCCCAGGGCAGTGTCAGGGTACCCGGCTTGGGCTGCTATTTGAGGGGCATTTTCCTTTGCCCTTCAGGTAAAGGCTCCTCAGTGGCCAGCTCAGTGGCTCTGACCTTTGCCCTGTAACTTCCCCGGCCTCTGGTGCTCCTGCGTCACCTCCCTCACCCGCCTGACGCTTCCAGAACATAAAGCGTTAGCATTTATTTATTTATTTATAATCCTCACTTGAGGATATTTTCTCCATTGCTTTTCAGAGACTGGAAGGGAGCGAGAGGGACATCGACTGGATGCCTCGGCAGGGCCGGGTGCTGGGGGTGGCTCTGGGGTGGCCTTGGGAAGCTGAGTGGGGCTGGGCTGCGGGGTGAGCTGAGGGCTGGCAGGCAGCAGACCTTGGAGGAAGCGGGGAGCTGTGCTGTCTGATCTGAGCGGCCCGAAGAGTGAGCAGGAGTCGGGGTGAGAGGCGGGGCTCTGACAGCCCCCAGCCTCGGAGGCTTAACTGGAAGGACACCTCCATCCAGGGCAGGGCTCTGGGGGAATGAATGGCCGCAGCCAGGGAAGGTCAAACCCCGCAGGGCTGAACAGTGGCTTTTCAATACACTAGAGACAAAAAGGAAAGACACTACAGTCTCAAAGTCTTAAATCTGGGCTGAAGGCACTTTCAAAGCAGCAGAGAATTTCTGACTGTTCCGAGTGTGAGCTCAATGGTTGCAGTGCGGAGCGGCCAGGTCTCTGTGGCCTGGCCTCGTCCTGCCCTTCACGACCTCCGGCAGGCCAGGCGGTTATTACCAGAGGTAACTTGGATGACTCAGAGGGTGCTGAGCCCCCAGCCCACGGAGCGCCCCTCCAGGAGAAGCTGCCCCTCTCCCCTGCCCAGTGCAGTTGGGGGACCCTGTAAGAGACACACAGGGACATACATGCAAAGGACGCTGGCTGCCATGCTAACCCCTCCTCCTACTTCTGCCTTCACGCCAGTGAGTCCACTCAGACTCAGCCTGCTCCTAGAGGCACTGGTTGCATTACTTGCAAGCAGAGTCCTACACAAGGTAGCTGCCACTTCAGGGTCCTGCTGTCACTTTGATTCTTTTGTCAAAACAAAGTCCTCACAGCTTTACCCCGCCTCCTGTCCCTGGTCTGCCTATTTTGGGTTAGAAACTGTGGTGGTGGTGGTGGGGGGGGGGGGCGAACCAACGAAAGCCCGCAGGAACAGGTCCGCAGGTGTAAATGCGGCGTCCTGCCCAGGGCCCACCTGGTCACCACGCTGGTCAGCCCACTTCCCTTCGCATCCTCAACTCTCCCTGGACAGTCTTTAGTTCCTACCCTGTCCCTGCGGCAGAGCCGTCTGCAAACACCTCGGGGCTTTAATTCCCGCAGAAGCAAGGATGTGTGTCCCCGAGCAGGTTCCGGATTCGTCTGTGGGGACTTTGGGGAACGTAAACATGAACATTCTGATACAAACACGAGGTCCCGGGAGCTGTGAGCCTGACGATGACTGTGAACATTTCTCCCAGGTCTGGGGGGAGCTCGGGGACCAGCAGCTCTGCCTGGGACCCAGGACGAGGGTCAGCTTAGAAGCTGCCTCTCAGATGCCTCCTGGTCTTCAGCGTGCTTCTGAGTGGTCACATAAATTCTCACCTCAGTGCTGTCCGAATGGAAAAAACTTGGAAATAGCCCAACTGTCCCCAGCAGGAGAGAAGCTAAATTTACGAAGGCACATTTGGAGAAGGGGAGCCTAGGTGTTAGGCAGAGGGCAGAAACTTGGGGAACTGTCCAAAGCAAAATACCTAATAGGCATCATTTAAATGGCTGCATAGCACTTAATTATATGGATACACTGTAGCTTATTTATCCAATCCCCTGTGTTTAAACTGTAAATATTTGCTATTATAGATAATGACTTACTGATCACTTTTGCATACAATTTTCTACAATTTAAGAACTTTCCTTGCGCGTCCTAGAAGGGGAGCTCCCGGGACAAAGGATGTGTGTGGACTTTCAGGACCTAGGCAGATGCGCAAAGCCCTTTTCTCAATGTGTCTGCCAACTTCCCGCCTGCTGTGGTGCTTGGAAACTTCACTTTCCTCAACATTAATTATTACCCAAAATTAACCAAAAATGATGTTCCACATTGCTTTAATTTGCATTTCTGGAGTATCAGTTAGGCTGACCATTTTTAACAATTTTAAAAATTATTTGCGTGCTTCCTGAGAATTACCTATGTACATATTAGACCCATTTTCTATTGAGTCTTTGTGTCTTCCCTAGGAATTTATAAAGCCTTCCCCAGGGCAGTTTGGGCCGCTGCACACTGCCTACCCCGCCCACAGGCCTCTGGAAAGCATTTGGCTCAGTCACAGGGAGTGGCTCCGGCCTTATCCCCCAAGCTCCGCTGCCAGCCCACAGGGAGCACCGGACAGCTCCTCCGAGAGAGTGGGAGGGAGTGAGAGAGGGACAGAGGAGGGGTGGGGGAGAGAGAGAGATCAGCGCGAGAGACACAGCGACTGGTTGCCTCCCTTCCTGCCTGACCAGGGTGGGGATGGAACCTGCAACCCGGGTCCATGCCCTTGACCGGGAATGAAACCCGAGACCCGGCGGGGCGAAGGCGACGCTCTAACCACTGACCCACACCAGCAGGGCTGAAGTGCGTTTTTAATCCTAAAGTAGGGTAATGCCAGAGAAGTGCGGTGGACTTAGAAGATTTAGGTCACTTCGGCCACATGACCATTATAGTCACCATGTGGCTCCAGAGAACCTGCGAAGTACTTCCTGGTGCACAGTGTCGTCGTTTTCAGCTTTTTTGTTTTCCTACAAAACACAAGCTAAACCAATATAGCCCGTAGGAAAACAAAATGAAGTGGAATTACTGAATCGAGGGAGCAAGAGAATAAAGAAAATTAGACCAACGCGAAAGGCAGAGGGGAAAACTATAAAAAGATAAACAGAAAACATGAAGATATTAAAAATCAGACCAGCCATATCAAGGGCCATTAAAAATTCTAATAGACTGAAGTCTATGAAAACACAAAGAACCCTCAGATTGCATTAAAAAAGTTGTAAGCTTTTTACAAGATGTACGTCTAAATGGAAAACATGGAGATATTAAAAATCAGACCAGCCATATCAAGGATCATTAAAAATTTAAATAGGCTAAGTAAAAAGTTAAATAGACTAAATTCTATTGAGATACAGAGAAACTCAGATTGCATTTTTAAGAGTTATATGCTCCCTGGACACAGACAAGAGCAAGGGAAAGGCCTGGGGGAGGGAGGGATCAACGGGGGAGGGGGAGAAGCGGGACATCTGTAATACTTTCAACAATAAAGAGAAAGTTTTTTAAAAAGTTGTATGCTTTCCACAAGGGGTACATCCAAAACAAAACACCACAGGAGGGTGGAAAGAAGGGTGGATAAAGGCAAGAAAACAGAACCAACGTAGGACGTGTAAGAGTCACTGCAAAAAGCAGCTGTGGATTTTAAACGTGCGTGAAGCAACTATCTGACCTCAACACCAAGTCGTGTGTCACAGATGTTTATATAGAAAAAAATGGAGTCACAAATGTATCTCCCTAAATAATCCAAGCCAGTTTTCATGTTGTAATGAGTAAATTCTATCAAACCTTCCAAAAAGTTATACATAGTATAATTTTTTTATTATTATTCAACGGTTCCAGATAACAGGAAAAAAGCCAGAAATAATTACAATTCATTCTACAAGGCTTGCATAACCTATGTTTTTTTTTTTTAATATGTCTTTATGGATTTCAGAGAGAGGAAAGGAGAGGGAGAGGGAGAAACATCAATGATGAGAATCACTGACCGGCTGCCTCCTGCACGCCCCCTGCTAGGGATCGAGCCTGCAACCCGGGCCTGTGCCCTGACCGGGTATCGAACCCCGATCGCCTGGATCCTAGGTCGATGCTCAACCGCTGAGCCACGCCAGGCCGGGCATGGCTGGCACAATCTTGATCTCAAAATTGGCAAAGACAAAAGGAAAAATATAAACAGATGCAAAACACCAAATAAAATATTAGCAAGTCAAACCCAGCAATCAGTTAAAAGATTGGCACGCAGGGAGACACAACATTGTGGAATCTACTACCAATGTAGTAGAGGAGATCAGAAAAGTAAAAGTATTTCTTTTTAAAAAAAAAACGTTTCTACTGATTTTAGAGTGAGAGGAAGGGAGCGGGAGAGATAGAAACATTGATCGGCTGCCTCCTGCACTCCCTCTGCTGGGGATCGAGCCTGCAACCTGGGCAGTGCCCTGACCAGGAATCCAACCGGTGACCTCCTGGTTCATGGGTCGATGCTCAACCACTGAGCCACCCGGGTCAGGCAAAGCAAAAGTATTTCAACAGAGGCAACAACCAGTCCTGGAAAACAATAACCTAGGAACAGACAAAGCTCCTTCACTTTGATAAAAACAAAAGTCAACATAAGTTTTTGTTCAGTGGAGACACCATAAATAAAATTTAAAAATTGCCATCTAGGAAAAGCATAGAATGATAAAGGTAGTAAGAAGAGCCAACGTTAACGCAGGGGTTATTACCTGCCAGGAATTATGCCAAGTATTTTACATGAATTATCCAATTACAATAGATAGATACTATTATTATTATTATTATTACTATTGTTATTCCATTTTAACAGGTAGGGAAACTGAGGCTTAGAAAGGTCACACATATGCTAAGAGAGTTCCTATCTGGACTGGGCATTTGTAGTTTTGGGTTGTTCAGGACCCCAATTCTCTGGTCCCATCACTTCTTAGACACGCAACTCAGGCCAGCTGATTAGTCTTTGGCTGTGGAGCTGGACCTTACATTTGGGTTTAGAAAGTCTGAAAACCATCAGTGCTCCTGGCTACGTAAAGAAACCCTAACTCCAGAAGGATCCAATCACAGCAAAGAGGAGCAGAGGTGAAAGGTAAGCGGAGCCGAGTCTGACCTCATCGTTTGGGCCCCTGAACGCACTGGTGCCGGAGCTGAGGGCTGCTCCTGGGCTTCCAATTACTGGAGTCCGTGAGCTCCTGGTCTTCTTAAGCTAATTTGTTTTTTTGATTTTTATTTTTAATTCTCACCCGTGGATATTCTTTCCACTGATTTTTAGAGAGAGTGGGAGAGAAAGAGGGAGTCAGAGAGAGAGAAACACACCAACTGGCTGCCTCCCACACGCGGCGTGACTGGGGCCGGGGACCCACCGAGGTGCGTGCCCTTGGCTGGAACGGAACCCAAGACCCTCAGTCTGCAGGCTGACGCTCTAACCGCTGAGCACACTGGCCAGGGCTCTTAAGCTAATCTGGATGGTTCTTTGACCGTTGGAATCCAATATCCATAGTACATAAAGACTCCACCTACTGTCTAAAGATAAAAAATACAAACAATAGTACGCTGGACAGAGCATATGATTAGAAAGTCAACGAAGAAATATCAGTGGGGGTTCACTCTGGAACTCCTATTTGGGGGGTCCATGCCTCTGTGGTGGAGGACCGGGTGCCATTTTTATCTGCTCGTCCGGGGGTCTCCCCACTGCCAAGGACCACACGGGACATCCTTCGTTAGTGTCCGGTGATGACCTGGGTATGCACACGGTTTGTCTGGGGACCACTTCTGCATGATGGGCCTCTTACTTGGCTCTATGAAATAATCCTCCTTAAACATGGATTAGAAAAGATGATCATTAATGGTATATTATCTCTGAGATATTAAGGAACCGAGAAAAGGTCCTCATGGCTCATCTGAGCACGGTGGAGGTGGGGCCTAGGTGTGCTGTGGGAGGGGAGGGTCATTAGCCGGCTCCTTCCAGCACGGTCTTCGCCTGCTCTCCCGAGTAGCCTGCTGCAGAGCCGTAATGAAGCTGGCGGCTCCTTGGGGCATGCTTTCTCTCCCTTAGGACGCGGCTTCTTTGGAACAGAATCAATTATAGAGTTTTATTTTATTTCATCTCTACAAATTGGTTGTGGGATGATGCTTCTTTGGTGTGAAAGAAAAAGTTCTTGGATGAGAGGCTGATCTAGAGCAGAAAAAGGACTGTCACCCCGAGTATGTGGCACAGATTGGAACCTGTGATGAGTCAGCGTAAACGTTTATTGAAAACCTACTTTGAGCTCAGCACCTCGAAAGGGTCAAAGTGGGGAGAAAACAGTCCTGCTCTCCAACAGCTTTTGGTCTCGTTTGGGAGAGGAGACGGGGGCCAGGGAAGCAATGGGCGCCACCTCTGCTCCGAGGGACAGGGTGACGCTGAGGATGGTGGGGTGGGGAGGTGCTGACAGCTTGTTCAGAAGCGGAGACACCGAAAGCATATCTGACACCTGTTCCCATCCCGACGGGAGGAGTCCCGGGGGTCAGGCGTCTTCCTGGAGCCCGAGACACTGCAGGTTAACAGGCGCCCCCGGCCCCTGGCGGCTGAGCAGCCCCACAGCTGCCGGCAATTAGGGGAGCTGGGGGCCCCCCTGAGGAAACACCTGCTGCCTGATTAGGACTAATTGCGAGCTGGCACTGAAGTCCCCGATCGATGGAAACGGAAAGCCACTGGGGAGACTGGGCGGGGAGGCTCCTTGTGGTGAGTGCCTGTGGGGATCTGCAGTGCTGTTCCCCAGTATTTCCTGAGGGCCCCAAAGCCACCCACCAGGCACTGTTGCTGGGAAATCACCCTGAAACCCTCTCACAGTGTCCTTCTGACCCAGGGGCGCTTCCTGCTCCCCGATTCTGGTCTGTGGCTGAAAGGAGCCTGTTTCTGCGGAGAGCAGCGTTAGAACGACTGTTTCTGGGAGCGACCAGGTGTCGGGGTGTCGGGAGGGTGGGCGCCGGGAGCTCAGGGAGGCCTCTGCGGTGCGGGGCTCGGCCGAGCTGACGAGTTGGGGTTGGAGTTGGGCTGCTGGTCTGTATTAAGCAGACTCAGTTCAGAGGCTCGCTGGCAGCCACTGACTTCAGGGCCCGGCCAGTGAGGAACCTGTGGCTGGGCCCCAGAGCGGACGGCGGGTTCCTGGGAACGATTTGAACCAGCTGAAGCCAGTTCTGAGAATACCAGACGAGAACTCTCTGGTCCTGTCCCTCAAGGGATCCTGCTGTCCCCGCAGGTCCAAGAGCGAAGAGGAGATCCCAGAGGATCTCTTTAGATGCTCCTGGGGACAAATAAAGAGGACTTCTAACCCTCTCCCTACCAGCACATTACATTTTCTCATTTAATTGAATTTAAAAAATTTTTTGAACTGATTTTGAGAGAGAGGGAGAGAGGCATGGCGTCGCTGTCCGGCCACGTACGCACTCGGCTGCTTCCTGCGTGTGCCCTGGGATGGCGCGCTGACCAGCTGAGCCACCCGGACAGGGCCCATTTAATCACGTTTTTGTTAGAACAGAACACACACATACATGGAGCTCTGGGTTTTAACCCATTTTGAAATTCGAGGATGTTACAATGAAGCGTGGGTTGTATTATTTGGGAAGGTACATTTCCGGGCCTCACTTCAGATGCGTTTCACAAGCAGGACACAGTCACAAAGGAAGTCCTTGCTGGTCAGGCGACCCGGAAAGGAAAGTTCCTCCGCAGACTGGACACAGAGACTGGACAGATCAACCTGTGAGCTTGTTTCTCGGGAAATACGTGCATCTTTTTAAGAGTCTGTGAGAACTGGACAAGAGAAGAACCACACTGCTGCTTTGTAACTGTGCAGAGACAAAGGCCCGTCCTTCTTGCACAAAAAAGGCAACAAGTCTGAAAGGCGTTAAAGCGAAACTACTGTAAAGAAAGGATTATGATCCATTCTTAACTTTTTTACCTCAAAGAGAATCCACAGCAACTTTTTAATACATATGTTTTGATTGATTTTAGATAGAAATGAAGAGAGAGAGGGAGAGAGAGAGCGCGAGACATCGACGGCCTGCCTCCTGCACGTGCCCGGGACAGCGCTCAACCACTGGCCACCCCCGCTGGGCAGGAGGACATACAGCCTTTGCCAAACCTTAACTTTCATGACTGGGAGACAGGCTGCCCTTAAAATTGGTGATAACCCCAATACCATCCTGTTAGGCTCCACTCTAACACTCTAATGGATGCGACCCCTTTCGACTCTAACTAGCTGCCGTGAGAAACAGGCGTGTTGCTTTAACAGGCGTTGCAATCAACCGAATGTAAAATGCATGTTATTTTACGGAATCAGACTTGTTCTCTCCCTGTGTGCATCATTAGATGAATCACAATTAAATACCACATTGAAATTTCAAGAGTTGTTTCAGAAGCTCTTGATTTTTTAAAAATTGATTTGAGAGAGAAAGGTCGACCCGGTCCATTTATTTCCGTATTCATGGGTTGATTCTTATACGTGCCCTGACCAGGCGTCGAACCCGAAACCTGTGGGTGCACAGGAAGATGCCCCGACCAACTGAGCCACACTGGCCGGGGCCACTGTGCAGAGCAGCAGGACAAAGATTAAAGAGAGAGACAACGCTAGTGGCGAGCAAGCCTCCAGGGATTTAAACTACTATAAGCTTCTTTAGGACGGCATTTCCACGGTGAAGAATTTATCCCATGAAAATAATCAGACAGTAGCACAAAGATTGTATCTACATGAATGTCATCAAAACACTTAAAACAATTTTTAAAAGGGAAAAGCAAAGAAAAACATACCCAACAACTTAGATAAATGATAGATCCAGGATACATCGTGTGGCATTAAAACCGGTAATGACATAAAATTTAATGGTGTGAAAAAAATTACAAAATAGTGAGAAAAAAAGCATGTTGTAAAAGTCGGTATGGTCCCAGTTTTGATTTTAAAAAAAGGAAGAAAAAAAAAAAGGGTCTGTTTCCCTGTTTCTGCCCACATTGTACCTCTGGGGTCTCATCGCCAGCATTTAACACGCATCTGATTCTAAGACAATACTTTTTTTTCCCTTATGAGGAAATCTATAATTAATTAGTGAAATATATAGATATTTAACTATTATAATGCTTAAGAAAATCTGAAAGGATATATACCAATAAAGTTAATATAAACTTAATTTTCTTCACTTTGTAAAATGCCTGCAATAAACATATTACTTTAAAATCAGAATATCAAACGTACAATTATTTACAAATGGAAAAAAGAAAGGTCTCGTTTTACATAGCACTAACACTTCTAGGCATTTAGTCTAAAGAACTAATCGCAGATGCACGGCACCGTCTTAGCCCGTGTTCCCCAGAAAGAGGCCACGAGGGGCAGCTCCCCGCTGATAACGGATTAGTGGGGGGAAGGGAAGCAGGGAGCACACACAAGGCAGGTGCCGCGAGCTCGCCACAGACCTTAACAGGGCCCCGCAGGCACCCCCAGTGCGCTCACATTAAGCGCTTCACCCGGGCACAGTCCCCTCGGGGGAGGGAGAAAACCCACACACGCCAGGCCCCTTCCCGAGCCCTCAGTGGGCAAGGCCAGCCAGCAGGCGGCAGGGCCCTAGCTGTGCAGGTGTCACCTGGCCTCTCCAGGGAGAAGCCGGCGCGCAGACACGGCAGGTGGCCCTTCAGCGTCAGGGGGCGCACGAGGCTCTGTGATGTGTGGGCTACGGCAGAGGCTGCTGTGCGGGGTCCACGGCCACGGGAGTAACGTGGGCCAAGCACCCAGGCTGCCCTCACTTCCGGCCGAGCACTGGGGCGGGGCTGGGCTGCTGGCTGGGGGCTCTGAGCCCCTCACCGGGCCCTGGCCGTTTCTCAGGGCGTGGTACGGTCCACCCCCGAGCGCGGGGACCCAGTCGTACCCTGGCACAACATGCAGATTTCGCATGGGAAGAAGGTGCGCTCACTCCTTTTCCACAGGAAGAAACGAAAGTATAATCTTTTTATTTTAAAGAATGGTCTGCTGATTTTTAGAGAGAGGGGGAGGGAGAGAGAGAATCATTGATGGGAGAGCACAACATCCACCAGCTGCCTCCTGCACGCCCCCCACTGGGGACGGAGCCCACAACCCGGGCATGTGCCCTGGCCAGGAATGGAACCATCAACCTCTCTGTGCACAGGACCACGTGCAACCAACTGAGCCACACCGGCCAGGGCGACAGTTTAATCTTAATGGTAATAGCCAGTCATCTCCTTGAAGCGTCCCAAACAGGCCCTGCTGCTTTAACTGGCCCATTTCCCTCCCTCACCATCTACCCAGATTGCCCTCACTTCGGGCGAGCACTGGGGCGGGGCTGGGCTGCTGGCTGGGGGGGTCTGAGCCCCTCACCGCCTTGCCCTCTTGGGCCCTGGCTGCTTCAATGGCTCATGTACAGTTATCTGTAGCAGGGAAGCATCCCAAGACACCCTCATTGTGTGAAAGTATAACCCTTCATTTTACACAAGAAAAGCCTGCCTCCCACCCACACCAAGTCTTCTTATGGTTCGCTGCTCCCAGATACAGCATCTTTTGAGACTCCCCCTGCCCCCTACATGCTCGCACAAAGCAAGGTGGGGGTGGGGGTGAGGACCAACAGGAAATACTGGCGTCTGCGAGGATTCCTTTAATAAAGAACCATCACCCGTGGCAGGGTGTCATGTTTCCCCTGCTAGTCATCAAGGGCGAGATAGCGTATCGACCGCGTCGGCGGAGAAAACACACTTCTTTGAATGACCTGACGCCTTTGCTTAGGGAAACACGTGACTTCCAAAGACCGCGTGAGCAGAAGGGCATCCGGTGGAAACACTGAAGGCGGCGAGGCTGACTTCTCCCAGACCAACCGGCCAGGACTGCGGACCTTTACCCAGGGCCCATCTACCCGTCCATCCACCCAACAGTGAAAACGTGAGATTTGTAAATACCATTTCGGGAAATGCCAATCTGTTACGAAGCACATTTTCTCCGCATTTCCCAGGTTCTGACAATGAGAAGCGCTTACCTGGCACGGCCGCGTGCCTGGGCTCAGCGGCACATGTTGCACGGCCCTGAGAATGAGGCGTGAAGATTCCCGTTTACTTCGGATGGATGAGCTTTTCCGCTTTAAATGAAAGAAAGATACAGCTGAGGTAAGTTCATGTTTTTTTATGTTACTGTGACAGTTTCGCTACCCTTTAGATTGTTGGATTTTAAAACCCATACTTATTTTTAAACTGGGCAAGCCCCTTGCCCGATGTTACCGATCCCCTAATTCTGTTCATTTATTCAGTGCTACTATGTACTTACTATATTTAGACTTAACTTACAGATCTTATTAAAAAATGCATTTCCAACATATTTTACTTTGTGTTACCCATTATTTATCACTATCAGAAAAATTTAGCTTTTTGACCAATTGTGTTCTACTAGTAACTGTAATAATTACTCAGTTTCTTAATACTTGAAACCGTAAGGTCAAAAGAGAAAGTAGTTTTGAATTTAAATTTATGTGCATATTTTTGCTGCAGACACATGTGATCAGGCCAACAAAGTCAGTAAAGAACTTTCAAATATAAAAAGTATATTAAATTAGATTAAAATTCTGTAGGGGAAGGGAATGAACATTCAGATTCAGGAAACTAGTAATAATGTAAAACTTCTGACTATTAAATACAAGCTTTCCTTTTAAAAATCTAGTTTTACTTTAAAAGTTGTGGTGCCCGGCCAGGGTGGCTCAGTGGTTGAGCCTCAACGCAGGAGCCAAGAGGTCACCAACTGGATTCCCAGTCAGGGCACATGCCCGGGCTGGGGATCGATCCGCAGTAGGGGGCGTGCAGGAGGCAGCTGATCGATGATGTTTCTCTCTCGTCAATGTTTCTATCTCTCTATCCCTCTCCTGTCCACTCTCTCTAAAAGTCAATACAAATATATATTTTAAAATAAACAATAATAATAAATAAAAGCACATAACATAAAATTTGCGATCTTTGCCATTTTTATGTGTGATTCCGGAGAGTTCAGTACACTTACACAGCTGGGCGACCAGCGTAAAGACATCACCTGAAAAACCGAAACTGTGCCCATCCAACAACACCCACCCCCCCTCCCTCCAGCCCCTGGCACCCACCCTTCCACTCTTGGTCTACTTTCCCCATAAACAGAATCATGCAGAATTAACACAAGCTTTACTTTTGCTTAAGAAAGAAAAAAGGAGACTTGGCCAGTGTGGCTCAGCGGTTGAGCATTGACCTGGGATCCAGGAGATTGCGGTTCGATTCCGGGTCAGGCCACAAGCCGTGTTTCACGCTCGATCCCCAGCAGGGGGCGTGCAGGAGGCAGCCGATCAATGACTCTCATCATTGATGTTTCTCTCTCTTTCCCTCTCCCTTCCTCTCTCTGAAATCATTGCTTTTCAGAGAGAGTGGAAGGGAGAGAGAGAGAGACAGAGAGAAACACTGACATGAGAGAGACACAGAGATTAGTTGCCTCCCACAGGGGCCCCGACCAGGGCTGGGACCGAGCCTGCAACCCAGGTACGTGCCCTTGGCTGGAATTGAACCAGGACCCTTCAGTCTGAGGACCAACACTCTAACCATTGAGCCAAAATGGCCAGGGCTGAAAATATATATTTTTTAAAAAGATTCTTTAGTAATTAAAATTACCCTATATCTTCGGCATAAGTTAGATTTTTCTACAGTGAACTTAAATAGACAAACCGGTATTTGCTCCTTAATAGTATTTTTTTATGAGTAAGATAGTGTATCACCCTGTGAGTGATTAGTACACGTAAGTGAACTTACAGAGGCAGGAGGGGCCTTGGGGGTCAGGGATTCAGAAAAATACACAAGAATAAAGTAAGGCGCCACGAAGGAAACTGCCCCAAACAGCCCTCAGGAAGTTCCGAACCTCATCTGAAACGTAAAGACGTGACTATTGTGACTGCCCATAAATATTTCCTAATCTCTTAAAAGACATCCTTTAAGACACTTCAAAATAAATTAATGGAATCTAATGACTTAAAACTCAAGTGCTGTTATTTCTACAAGATCTTGGATTATATGCTTCATTTGTACACTGGAAGAAAAATCGCATTTTCATTTCTTATATTTTATTTATATTAGAGAGAGCACTTCAATATTAACTCAACTATCCATTAAATGCAAAAATGTTAATGTAATATTAAAAATGAAATTTAAGTGGAAGCAAGGGGAGAGCGCGTTAGGGTTCCCATGGCAACTCGCACTCCGCTCCTCCGCTTCTGGGTTGTAATGTGGTCGTTGGTTATGGGCTCCTACAAAATATTCAAGGATGTGGAGGTTAACTCACGTCCATTCAAGAGCTCAGCCACAACCTAACATCACATCCGGCAAGAATACTCTAAACGTTAACCCACATTCTTTCATCGTGTTAATCCTTGAGCTCAGCCACAACCTAACATTACATCTGGCAAGAATACTCTAAACGTTAACCCACATTCTTTCGTCGTTGCTAATCCTTAGCCAAGTATATTTTTTCCATTGATTTATTTTTCTTTTTAGAGGGAGGGAGGGAGGGATATCCATGTGAGAGACATCAACTGGTTGCCTCCCGCACGCGCCCCGACCGGGGCCAGGGATGGAACCTGCAACCCGGGTACATGCCCTTGACCGGAACGGACCCCAAGACCCTCAGTCCGCGGGCCAACGCTCTAGACACACTGAGCCACACCGGCTAGGGCTTTTTCTTTCTCATTTTAACATGTTTAGTTTTGCTTGTTTTTGAGCCTTATTTTAAAAAAGAATCTCCACGTAAAAAATTATAGTGAATGCACAGCGGCTAAGTTATTTATGACAGCCCCAGTTTGGAGACCCAAATGACCGTCGACTGATTTCTAAAAAGTGGTATGTTCCCACAATGGAATATTACGTGGCGATAAAAAATGACAAGGCATTGATATGTCCCGCAACATGGAGGAATCTTGAAAACACCATGCTCAGTGAGAGGAGCCAGGCACCGGACACCGCACGTTGCAGGGCCCCGTTCCTATGAAATGTCCAGGACGGGTAAGTGCGCAGAGACGAGAGCAGATTAGTGGGTGCTAAGGGCTGGGGAGAGGGACACAGCGGTTGCCTGCTAGTGGTTACAGGGTTTCTTTGGGGATGATGAATATTTTCTGAAATTAAATATAGGGTGTCCCCCCCCAAAATGTATACACACTTGAACAGCTGATAGCTCAGTTTTGAAAATGAAATGTATTTTAATAAACACTGCCTTTATAATTACTCAAACTATTCAGCACATTTCTCCACAGAAATACATCCACTTTAAGAAGTAATGCTTATTTCCTATGAGCTTCTAGATATATTCAGAAAGACACAGTTTTATTTGAAATTTAGATTTAGAAGGTCCAATTACGTTTAGACATTCATATAGAGACTTTTTATAAGAGACATACCCCTAACAATTCACTTAGGACCTTTTTATTTTAGATTTAATTAAGTTTGTTTAGCATTAAGATTGTAAAAAAGGCTTTCAAAATGTTCTTGTCTAAATTAGTTTTACTGAGCCCCAGTGAATCTTTTTAATGCCTTTTTATTTTAGGTATGTACTATTAGAAGTTGGTTTGACCGATTTAAATGAATTGAGCAGGTAATCACAAACTAAGAGGAACATGCCTGTGTTGTATTTGGCAGAGATACACAGGGGGTCCCAAAAAATGTATAACACTTTAACAGCTGTTAGCTCAATTTTTAAAATGAAATATATTTTAATAAACACTGCCTTTATAATTATTCAAAGTGTGTGTATACATTTTGGGGGACACCCTATAGTTGTACAACTCTGAATATACTACAACCACCAAAGAGTATATATTCAATGGGTGAATTTTATGGTATGTGAATTATATCTCAAAGCTATATTAAAAAAAAGGTATTATGTTGAACATATTCTTTGACAGTACGTTTGTTTTTTTTCAATCCTCACCTGAGGATGTTTTTTCCATTGCTTTTTGGAGAGTGGGAGGGAGAGAAAGAGAGAGAGAGAAACGCTGATGCAAGAGGGACACATCAACCATCAACTGGTTGCCTCCCGCACGCCCCCGACCAGGCCCGGGGGTCAAGCCTGCGGTCCAGGTACGCCATGCCCTTGACCCGAATCGAACCCAAGGCCCGTCAGTCCTCGGGCTGACGCTCCGACCGCCGAGCCGCACCGGCCAGGGCTTGCGGGTGCCTGAGACAGTGCGACGTGGTTTCTGAGCTCTATCTCGCGGTTCCGCCTGCAGCAGGCCGCCCGCCGTTCGAGCTGCCCAGCGCCCAGGGTGCAGGCTGCCCTTCGCCCCTGGCCCCCGGGAGCGGGCGTCAGCCGCCAACATGCCAACGGCGCCAAGGCCAGCACGCGCATGCAGACCAGCATTTCTCAGGGACGCCTACCAGGCTTAGGGGACGTGTTTAACTCTGTGAAACCAGCCCGCTGGTTTCCCAAGTGCCGTGCCGCTATGTGTTCACATCCCAGCGACGCGTCCACTCTGTCACACGTCGCCAGTACCGGGGGCTGTCCTGGCGTCCGTCACCCAGGACAAAATCACATCCTCCCGAGACCTTAACTTGCATTTCCAGCCGGAAGGAGCTGGAACCTCATCTCATGGTTTTTGATCACGGCCGTTTCTTCTATGAAATGTCTCCGAGTGTTCTGCCTATTTTCCTACTCATTAATTTCTCCTATTGATGTGTGTGTACAACATGTGTGTGTATACGGGGTGTCCCCACAAATGGATACAAGCTTTAATTTCAAAATTTCAATTTTGAAAATGAAATGTATTGTAATAAACAGACTTTATAACTATTCAAAGTATGTGTACACGTTTTTGGGGACACCCTGTATATACACATAAATATGCACATACACATCATATATAATTATATGTAGTTTGTTTGGGGTATTAATTTGTTCACGTGAACTGCAAATGTACTTGCAGTTTGTAACTTATCTTTTCACTTTGTTTAACATTACCTTTTGATAAATAAAAATTCAAAGTTTTAATGTAGTCAAAGTCATGTTTTTTCCATTACAATTATTCTCTTTGTGTTTGAAATACTCCCCTAACCCCAAACCCAAATTTATTCTCAGGTAGAGTCTTTTAAAGTTTTTAACGTTTTGCTTTAACATGTATGTCTTTATTTTTTTATTTTTTTAAAATATATCTTTATTGATTTCAGAGAGAGGAAAGGAGAGGGAGAGAGAGATAGAAACATCAATGATGAGAGTCACTGATGGAGCCCGCAACCCGGGCATGTGCCCTGACCAGGAATCGAACCCCAACCGCCTGGATCCCAGGTCGACGCTTAACCGCTGAGCCACACCCGGCCGGGCAACATGTATGTCTTTAACCAATGGAGTGGATTTTTAAAAAATAGATGACATTGCCCGGCCAGCGTTTTTAATGTTAAATACATTTAAAAAATAATTTTCTAAGGCTTGTGATTTTTTTGACCCACCCTGCAGTCTGTGCCGGGGCTGGTTGATTTCCTTTCCTCCATCTGTCCAGGGCAGCCCCATTCAGGTCCCAGTGACACTGGGCTGTGGTTACTAAGGTTTCCCAACAGTGACAGCAAGGAAAGCACGGTCCACTCTCAGCTGCTACAACTGACCTCTGGGTTTCCCTTCTCTCTGGGCCTTGACCGAGTGATCCTTCACGAGCTGGTCGGCTCTCGGACGCTTTAAATGCGCGTTTGTATTGTATCCAATTTCTGTTTTTACTTTGAGCAGGTGCGTTTGTCTAAATTCCATATTCTGTTATTACTGGAAGTCCCCCTAAATGACTGTGGGGAGAGTTCAAATGACTGAACCAAGTCCTGTGATGATTACAGCAGTCTTCAGTTTTCTTCCTTTCTTTTGTTTTTTGGGTTTTTTTTTTAAGATTTTGGTAAGATGTGTCCCTTGTCTCAGTTTTCACATTTACTGATACAAAGTTTAATATTCTAAAAATAAATCTCTGGCCCGGCTGGTGTGACTCAGAGGTTGAGCATCAACTCATGAACCAGGAGGTCACTGGTTCGATTCCCGGTCGGGGCACAGGCCCCGGTTTCTGGCTCGATCCCCAGCAGGGGGCGTGCAGGAGGCAGCCGGTCAGTGACTCTCTCATTGATGTTTCTGTCTCTCTCCCTCTCCCTTCCTCTCTTTAAAATTAATAAAAACACATTTTAAAAAAATAACAAAAATAAATAAAAATAAATCTCTGCTCCATTTGTAGTTATGTCCTCTTGGTCATTCCTAAAACTGCTTATCTGTGCTCTTTTCTCTTGGTGATTTTGGTTCTGTTGCTCCTGTTTTCAATTTCATTACTTTCTACTGTTTTTCCATGTCCTCTGAGTTTATTCGGTTTCTGTAAGTTGTATGTTAGTATTTTCTAATTTCAAATATGGTTTACCTATTATTTAGAAATGTACACTTTCCTTTTTTTAAATCTTCACCAAAGGATATTTTTTCTATTGCTTTTCAGAGAGAGAGGAAGGGGGGGAGAAACATCGATGTGAGAGAGACACCCTGACTGGTGCCCAGGCTGACGCTCTAACCGCTGAGCACACCGGCCAGGGCTGCTACTGTTTTCTTTACTCACTACTGCTTCTTACATCTCAGACCTTCTGGGATAATGTTCCTCCTCCTTGAAGTATATCTTTTAGAAGTTCCTTTAAATGTAAGGCAATTTTGGTGATAAATTCTTTTTTTTTTCCATCTGAAAATGTCTTTATTTTACCCTTATTCTTAGATAATCCACTTAGTAGAGTGGCCTGAGACAAAATTTTTTGAGTGATATTAATAACAGAGCTTTTGATGGTTGAAAGCTAACAATTCTATACACACAAAGGCAGTGATAAGTACTGTCTTCGTTTTGCACAGCATTTCTCAGATGAGTGTCTGAAATATCTTTTATATGTATCTTTCGACTACATTCTCAAAATTAGCCTGAGTTCACCTTTAAGAAAAGTATTTTATGGTACTCATTTTTCTCTTTTTAAAATGTTTTTATTGATTTCAGAGAGAGGAAGGGAGAGGGAGAGACAGTAACATCAATGAAGAGAGAGTCATTGATCAGCTGCCTCCTGCACGCCCCCGACTGGGGATCAAGCCTGCAACCCGGGCATGTGCCCTGACGGAATCAAACTGTGACCTCCTGGTACCTGGGTCGACACTCAACCGCTGACCACGCCTACTGGGCCATTTTTACTTTTTTATAGGCAAGTCAGTTAACTTTTCTAAGATCTGTAAGCACTCATCCTCATTACCCTCTTGGCTCTAGCGCACATGCCTGGTATCTGCACCTATGTAACTAAGGTTGTGCCATTCAAGCTCTTCCTTCTTAATCTTGCCTCTTTTTAGTTTTAAAATTCCTATAGTGTTCAAGAAATCCCATTGGTATAACTTTTAGTTTAAGAGAATTTTTTATTAACCAGGATTCTTAATTCCTTCCAGCATGCCGGATATCAAATCTTTTAAAGATAACTACGTCTTTGGTCTGACACATTCATATATAATTGATAATTTAAGCTAATATAAAAGTTCATTATTTTTTAATCATGTTCCCAAAGAATAAGTTATAAATCTGTGAATAACAGTTCATTAAATTAACACTTCATTTATACAGGGGAGAAATGGAAAATCCTGTCATGTGCAAGGCTAGAATTCTGCTAAGAGTTGCAAACTTTTTCAAATACATCTTTAACACACACACACACACACACACACACACACACAAAGCTTGATAAGGAAGGAAAATGAATTGCCATATCTTTTCTTAACAGCTGAAAGGAGAAGTAGTCTAGAACAGAGCAAAAGATTCTCAATCTTAATGATCACACACTCTTAGCAGGGTTTGAAAAAATAAGCACATTCCCCCAAACAAATATTTACAAATTACTTATGTGTGACAACGTATTATATGTCACAAAATGCACAAAAATGTAACTTGAAAGATGACGAACTGCGGATAAAATATGTAATACCTTAAAATATTTGAAATTATATTAATGGCAAAACAACAAAATTTTGTTGTTGTTGATTCTCACCCTAGGATATTTTTCCCACTGACTTTAGAGAGAGTGGGAAAAACATCCCAGGGTGAGGGAAGAGAGAGACAAACATCAAGAGAGATACGTAGACTGGTTGCCTCCTGCACGCAGCCCGAAGGGAGTGGGTGGGGGGACCAGCAACCCAGGTACGTGCCCCTTAACTGGGAATCGAACCCGTGACCCTTCTGTGCACAGGCTGAGGCTCTAACCACTGAGTATGCCTGCCAGGGCCAAAATGACATTTATTGAGGGCAGACCGGTGTGTGGATGTGAATGGCAGTGACAGGACCCAACGTAATTTAACCTGATTACCGAGTAGGCTGCTCTCCTTGTTAATTTCACCGTGTGGCTGAAGAGCAGACGCTGGGCCTAGAGCGGCCACTGGGCTGCTGACTTTTATGATGTGCTGACAGTTTGGTGTCCCCCACCCTGCAACAAAAATAATTCCTGGGGGGGGATTTGTCACTCATTAGGGAAACAGTCCCAGGAGGCCCCCAGAGAGAGTGGGGAAGTCAGGGAGAAGGATGGAAGGTAATAAACAGTGTTAATGAACAAGCTATTGCTTTAAGCAACTGGGAATCAGTCCTATGGGGGCTGCCCTGAGAAACAGGTGCCCCTCACTGAGGGGTAACCTATTTACAGACCAAATCCTGACCCTCGAGGTTAGGGACCGCCCAGCCCAGCCCAGCCCAGCCCACCTGCAGCCCAGCAGGCTCTGGCATCCAGATGACACCTGCAGAAGTCCTCAGGTTCTGTGAACTGCAGGTGACTAGAGGAGTCCCGGTGCCTGGCTGGGCCTAGACCGCAGATTCCACATCTGCTTCCCTCCATCAGGGGAAACATCAGCATCAGTCATGGTTTCTTCCCAGGATTCTCTGTCTAATCTCTGTTAGGTTAGCAAAGTTACAGTTGATAGTTGTAACTAAATACTGTCACTTCTTTCTACGTGTCCCACAAGACACCCCAGATACGTATGCGACTTAAGACAATCTGACGCACAGATTGTATGAGTGCCAGGATTGATGTGAGTATTAAATGCTGACATAAGGTCACCTTTTCTTGGGTTACAATGTGTAAAGAGAAGTTCTAAAATGTCCCTGCTCTACTGCACCGCAGCACCGCCCACGCCCCTCGACTAGAGCACACAGAGCCTCACCTGGCTCTCGGCTGGAAACCCCTCGGTTCACTTCAGGGCGTATCTGGGCTAGGCTAAGTGGGCAGGAAAAGACTAGCAACACACAGCCCGAATGCAGTTTAGCATCTATCGCGCGATGAGGAGATGAAAATTTCAAAACCCTCTTCACAGGACTCCGAGGGGGCATCGCAATTCTGTGTGTTTAAAAGTTCATGCGGAAGCCCAGCTGTAGTCCAGCACCCCCCTGGAATCTGTGTAACTAACTCAGATTAAATGCTTGGCCTTTCCATAGCTCTCGGTGTGGACGGCGGATGGGTGGACTCCCTGTTTTCACAGAAACAACAGCTCTACAGAATCACTCCCCAAAATCAAGGCTTCCTAAAGGGTCACATGTGAGACATCAGAAGTGCATTTAAACTTTCCTAAATATGTAAGGACTTCAATGAGTTCCAGAAATGGGACACAAAGTTACAAAAGTCCATTTTATTTACATTGAAATGTGTATTTTAATTTAGTTTTAAAACAAACTTAATATATAGTTTAATTGTTAAAGTCACTTTGAGTAACCCTGAACGACCTGGGGACAGAGTATTCTGAGAGTCACCGTCCTGTTTTAAGAAGTCCATTCTGTGTAGAAACACTGTCATGTTAATTCCCTTAGAGTTTAAAACTTCAGAACTGAATCCTATTAAAGACTTTAGCCTATTTAAAGACTTTTTAAAACTTGGGTAATATCCTGTAAGACTATTTTGATACATATCAACAAAACTCAACCCCGCTTTCTCCAATAATAAAAACATGCTTTTTTAAAGTGTTGCTTTTTAAGTTCCGTGAGACTAAAGAAAACTGGTGACTGGTGTTGGACTCGTCTTTGGAGAAGAACAGCCTTTGCCCCACCAGCCGCTGCCAGGCCTGACAGAGGTAGGGCCTGTACTCCACGCCCGCCTCGCTCGGGCGGCTGGAGGCAGAGGGGCCCCCCGCGGAGCTCGGGGCTCTCTGCATTAAACTCTGTGTGGTTGCAAAGAGAACCAAGCGGTGCTGGTTCACCAGCTTCTCTAGGAGCTGAGCACACTTCTTCAGGGTAGACTCCTGTGAGGTGACGCTGTCTCCGCCGTTGGCTCGGTCTATCCAGTAGAAAGCCGACAAGCTGTCCAAAATCAAAAGGCAGAGGGAGGGGCGACTACAGAACACGGTTTCCAGGGAGTGGAGCGTGAGCAGCAACTGGCTGCTGCTGCTGCAGTGCACCAAGAAAAGCCTGGCGAGGCAGCCTTTCACTCTCTCTTCAGAGCTCTGGGGCAGTCTGTGCTCGAGAATGGTAACGAGCCGGAGCAGGTCGAAGTGGGAGTCCGTGTCAATAAACAGGACTTCTACCTCCAGGCCCCCTGCCGACCGGGGGAGGATGCACCGTGCTGTTAAATGGTAAAGCATTTCTGTCTTTCCTGTTCCCTCTGGACCGTGAAATTCAAGAATGTCACCTGTGTGAAATGTAAAAGTGTCAGTCAAAACGCAGCAGCACAGGAAGGGTGGGTTCCAAGGGAAAAGCACAACACTGTTTAAGAAGGACATTTACTGGACTGTGAAAGTCGATCTAAATCCATTTGCCAAAACGGATCTGTAAAAGCAAATACAAATAAATAGGGAAATCATCATTTGAAGCAGACTGACAAGCTGACGGCAGCCTGGGGGAGTCTCCTGGGGATGGATCCACACGCACTACACTTAAGCTGGTGATACAGAGTGTTCAGAATAAAGTGCCACAGATCTGGAGCCTTTCGGACATTCCATTGATTACTAAGGTGCACACTACTTCTGGTCATTGATCACCGAATTTCCTCTCTCCCTTTTTTCCTTAAATACAAAACCCCAGGTGCTCTTCCTCCCAGAAGCAAGTCTGGCCTTTCCCTCTCCCTCCTTCCCCCACAGACCTGCATCTCCTAAACTCGAAGAGTCTCCACCAGACTTGCAACCTGGGGAGCAATGGGCAGTGGCAACTCATCCCAGGCTCAGCCCCTGAACCTGTCCCCAAGGCCCCTTTTTCTCTGACTCTCCAGTGAGCTGACAACAGCCTCGCCTCACTTCTTTCCCATGATGGTTCTAGGGAGGCGAAGCCGCCCCGCCTAGGCTCTCTCCTGCTGCTGCTTCTATCCTAGGCCCTTCCTTGTTTCACTGTCCCAGCTTTAACAAACGTACTCTCAAAAATCACAGAAATAATAATAAATAAAATAAACCCCATCTGGAAAAGGCAATGTGCCCAATATAAAAATGGTTTTGCTTAGTCTCCCTTGCAAAGAGGCTCACAGGTATCTCAGCTGTAGCCAGTGAGAGGCACATAGCGTCTGCTGGGATTTCTAAGTTCTGCTCTCCTGACACAGGTGCCACTTCGGCTCTGCCACTCCATTCTCTTGAGGCAAAGAGCCACCTTGAAGCAGTGGGGAGGGAAGGTGGACCCTCCACCAGGTGGACCCTCAGAAGGGCGGAGCAGGACAGGAGGCACCCAGGACCGGCTCTGCACAGCCTGCCTCCACACCACTTCTGACTGAGGAAAATAAGCCTCCGCCTGGTAAGCAGCTGGGCTGGACTTCGGTTACATGCAGGTGAACTCACCCCTCACTAGGGTTTTTCAACGTTACTGGTAGGACGGGCAGAGCAGTGTCACACGTACAGGGTGGAGAGAGCCCACAGCTCTCGGGCCTCCGATGCCAACTGCATCCTGCCCTGAAAACACATGGCCAGGCTGCCTCAGTCACGCTTTGCTGTGTGACTCTCCTGGAAACTGCGTTCATGTAGAATGACATCTGCTTTGTGAATTACCCTCCCAGCATTATGAACCACAGCCAACCTCTCGGAACTTTGAAGACTGCAAATCTCTTTCCATACAGGTTCCAATAACGCTTTCATTGAGGACAGCACAAATTAAATAAAACATAAAACAACCGGAAAATTGTCCTGCCTCCAGAGCTGTTCAAAATCCACTCTGAACAGTGTCCTTCCAATTCTTTTAAAAATATATTTCTATTGATTTTTTAGGAGAGGGGGAGAGAGAGAGAAACATCGATGTGAGAAACATTCATCACTGCCTCCTGCACGCCTCCCTACTGGGGATCAAGCCCCCACTGGGCACGTGTCCTGACTGGGAACAGAACCAGCAACCTTTTGGTGCACAGGACGCCACCCAACCAACCGAGCCACACCAGTCAGGGCTCCAATTCTTGCTAACACTAAAACTACTGCCATTTGATTTATGGTGGAACCACAGAATTTAAAACACTGTGTTAAAATGCAACTTCTTGGGGCCCAAACAAATCACATAGCCTGAAAATCCAGTTACTTTATTTCCTGTTACCACTATAAACCATTATAAGTTGGAACAGTCACAAATAATGTGTAAGAAACCTAGCAAGTTGTCACCATCCTGTATTTAAGGTAGTATAAAACCTCAGCCAATTTACTCTACACTCTTCCATACAATTTAAAATTTACATTAAAAAGATCCCCCCCTCCAAATATTCCAGCCTCAAGAAGTGAAACTATTTTCCCATTAACAATTGTTCATGGACACTCTTATTAAAAGTTAACATAGTGACTAAAACCATACTCAACCCGTATGTTCCGTTTACTCTCTGCTACTGTATTACTGGGGAGCCAAACTGCCCCCAAATAAGTCCCTTACTGCCTAATAACACAGGATAAACTACCTACACCAGATGAAGAACTGCTGACACAGCAGCAGTATTAACGGTCGGGAAGGAAAGTCTAGCAGATGAGTCTGAAGTGGTTTGTAGGATTGTGGGACACAGTGGGCCGAGCAGAAACAACGGGGAAGCACCCTGCACCAAAGCCCCTCCCTCTCCCAGAGCAGCAGCAGAGGCGACTGCCCAACACTCGCAAGTGAAAGGGACGTGTTCTGGGTAGTGCCCGGGATCCCAGTACCGACGCCAGGGAGGAACAGCAAACTCCACCCCCCTCCATGGTCGCACCGATCGTGCTGTATAACTCTATTTCTCGTTGGCTACTTTGAGGTTGGACTTGACTATTCTGTACCCAACACAAACACAGATGACTTTCTTCCTGAGAGCTTTTTGAGGAAGTCCTGACTGGGTGAGGATTACAGGCCCAAGGTCAACCTTGGAACACGGATTTTGAAAGGAAGCAGGTCTGCCAGTGAGTCTCAGATGGGGCTATGGGGGGGGGGGGCAGTTAGCAGAGCCCAGCAGGTGTGAGTGCCCATGACCAAGGCTGAGAAAGAGGGACAACACAGCAGGCAAAGCAGGAACAGGAGCAATGTGCCCAGTGCAGTCCAGCCCTGCCTGCCGCCCTGTCCGACAAGAGCTGACACTCAGGCTCTGTCAGGCCCTCGGCCCCCTCACTGATTCCCAGGTGATCTAAAAGTTCTCGGACACAGGCTCAGAAGTACCCACACAAATCAAACACATAGCACATAGGGATTTTTAATTCACATAATTCATGAAAACACCCTAACGTGAATTCACCTTCCAAATGGTGTGTAGAGCTGGATCTCCAGGAGCCACAAAATAAAAACGTCCTACAGCCACTAGGACTTCAGATACAAGAGAGTAAGGAGACTGGACACAGAGGTCTGGGAGAGAACTACACGGAAAGAGAACAGAAACTCCTGCTGGGTGAACGTGAACTTAAACTTAAGAATGAAGGGCCCAAAACTCAATTCCTGGGATACAGCTACAGCGAGAGAAGTCAGATGAAACAGAAATTTCACAGAAAAACCAGGAGGAAAGGAGACCTTCCTGAAGGTCTCAGGAAAGTGAAGCGGTGCTAAGTACTAATGTCGGCAGGAAAGTCCTAAAAGAGAAAATGGGAGGGCAGGTGGGGACAGATCACGGAACTGGCCCTGGACAGTGACCTTAAGGCAGCAAATGTGTGGTTTGCAAAAGCACATTTAATATAAATATTATCTTATGAACCAAACGTCAAAAACTGAGACACTCAGAAGACGGACTTTCAGGCGCACGGGAGTGTCCACGCTGTAGAGCAACAGCAGGAGAAGGCGGCTGCAGGAAGGCGGGGAACGCCGGAGCAGTTACAGAAATAATCCCGCGGCCTGCGCTCATCCACCAAGTGAAAGAATTCACGGGCAGTTTCCTGAGGCTGGAGAGTGAAACAAGGGTAACGTCAGGGAAGAGAAACGTAACATATTCTGGAGAACATGGGAAGGGACCCCACAGGGAGATAAAAATGCACCGTACTGGTCAGATGGGAACTGTGAGATACATCTGGATATTTGTGGAATTCTCGGAATAGAGAAAAAAAGTGAGAAATCTGCCAAGTGTTTTCTTGGAGAGAGGGATGGTGCTCATAACAAATTTCAGCACAACTCAAAACAGTAAGTTTTCGAGCGAGCTTTGCACCACTTGGCAAGAAGGCTCTCCAAATCCACACACCAGCTAAGAAAACAGCTGATGCAGTAGGTGGGTTCGTCAGCTCCTTGGTTCGGCACAGGTGAAACTGAGGCAAAGTTTACAGTTAAGTCCTTGGCTAAGAGGTGACCAGGTATATAAAAACCACCTCCTCCTTCCACAGGTTAATAGCAAAGCAGGCAGAAAAGTCATTTATAAAAACTAGGGAAGGAAAATCTGCAAACTTGCAAATTACACATGAATATTATCATTAATGTCCTTGAACTAGGTTACCTATAAATGTGTAAAGATGAGCTAAAATCAGTCTCACTGTTTTATAAACATTTACTATCTAATTATAAGATCAAAAGTCATATTCAAATGTTACATCCTAGAGGCCTTTCAAGTGTATCTGAAGTCACCAGCCCATACATTTCTGTGAGCTGTTACCAAAAAAATGCGTACTTGCCCTGGCCAGTTTCCTCAGTGGTTAGAGCACTGGCCCAAGGACTGAAGGGTCCCAGGTTCAAATCTGGCCAAGGGCATGTATCTACATTGCAGGCTCAGCCCTTCAGTTGGGCGGTGGGGGGGGTGGGAGGCGGCCCATGGATGTGTTTCTCTCACATGGATGTTTCTCTCCCCGCCCCCCCCCACTCTCTCTGAAAAGCAATGGAAAAAGTATCCTCCGGTAAGGATTAAACAAAAAAATAAAATAAATAAAAAGCACCCTTGTCCAGTGAAAGTACTGAGTGTGACTGGGTAGTAAAAAAAAACAACAAAAAACCACCTGTACAGTTTGGCACTTGACAAATGAAACTAAATCAGAAAATCTGGATGGTTTGGCCTTGATAGCTACTCTCACAAACAGAATGCTGTAAGGGGTTTGGGTGACAGGCTGTCGGAGTGAGTTTGTGAATCTAAAGATCCTTCAAAATAAGGGAAAGAAAACAACAGCCTAAAAATACATCCTCTAGGTACCAACCTACTAATTGTGTAACAAATATGTTGAATTTGCAGATTATATATTATAGTACTGAAGAGGTGACTACCATCCAAAAAAGCATTAACACTATGTTTTCCACAGCATCAGACTCCTGTAACCCCTGAATCTCTTACTGCTTCTACCTGAGCTTCCCTATATCAATTCCTGATAAATTACTGTTGCTGATAAGTAATCTTTATAATCCTGGTCTTACGTCTGCTGCTGCTCCAACGAGTATTCATCCATCTAGTGTTACAGCTGTAAGATCTATGAAGGTTTTGAGTAAACTGTGTTACTGACTGAACAGAATGCTGTTTTTAAGGTTTCTATAAATGTAATATTCAAATGTATAAGTTGAGCTGCAAACCCAGGTTTCAGTGTCAATTTCATGAGATTCAATTTATCCCCTCTGGCAGAGAGAAATCTAGGAGACAGCTCAATCTTTTGCCCAACAGGTTTGATCAAAATGTGTCTTATTACTGATAGTTTAGAATTTTACTTGCTAACAGATCTGCCCTACAAGAAATATCAAATATTATAAGTATATTAAATATTAATATAATTCAATCAGGCCAAATGAAAGTACAGTAGACAGTAACCTGAATCCAACTGAGTTTAGAAAGAACACAGCAAATAGAAAAGACAGCAGAAATGGGTTTTATGTTTGTAACTTTTCTCATCTATCTGATTTAAGAAGCAATTCCAATTGTATTAATAATATTAAATGTTTATGGACATACAGTACATAAATATGTAATTTGTAACAGCATAAAGGAAGGGGCAGGGAATGGAGATTACAGTAACAAAGTTCTTATAAAATACTGAAATTAAGATGGTATTAATCCAATAAATTGTTATAAACTAAGATGTTAATTGTAGTCCTCGGGGACAACTAATGGAAAAAATTAGTTTCTTAAAAAATAAAAATAATGACAGGGAATTAAAATGGTACACTAGAAAATGTCTATTAAACACAAAAGGCAGTCAAGGAGGGCTAGAGAAACAAAAAGCACCAGGCATATAAAACGGGCAGCAAAGCAGCGGTCAGAAATCCTGTCTTCCTGGTAAGTTCACTAACTATAAACGGTTTAAACAGGCCAAGCAAAAGGCAGAGTTTGACAGAATGGAATAAAAAATCATGATCCAACCACAGGCCATATACACCGGGCACACGTCACACTCCAAATTACAAACAGGCTGACAGTCAAAGGACAGAAAAAGACATACTATGCAAACAGTGACCAAAGAAAGCTGAAGTGGCTACAGTAGGATTAGATGAAATATGCTTTTAGACAAAAATTGCTATTAGAGACTAAGAAGGGCGTTGTTTTTTACTGTCATAAAACACACATGACAATATTTACCATCTTAACCATCTTTTTTAATTGATTTCAGAGAGAGGAAGGGAGAGAGAGATAGAAACGATGATGAGAGTCACTGACCGGCTGCCTCCTGCGCGCCCCCTCCCGGGGATCAAGCCCACAACCCAGGCGTGTGCCTTGACTGGGACTCGAACCGTAACCTCCTGGTTCATGGGTCGGCTCTCAACTACTGAGCCGCTCTGGCCGGACTTAACCATTTTTCAGTGCACAGTTCAGCAGTGTTAAGTACAGTCACATTGTTGTGAAACAGATCTCCAGAGTTTTTCCACCTTGCAAAACTGGAAGTCTGTATCCATTGAACAAGTCCCACTTTCCCCACCTCTGACCTAGCCCTTGGTAACCACTATTCTACTTTCTGTTTCTACGGATTTGACTATTTCAGGTACTCCATATAAGTGGAATCATGTGAGTATCTGTCTTTTTGTGACTGGCTTATTTCACTTAGCATGTCCCCAAGGTTCATCCATGCAGGGTGCAGCATGTGACAGGATTTCCTTCCTTTTTCAGGCTGAATTATATTCCACTGTACGTATGTACCACATTCTGTTTACCCATTCATCTGCTGAACATTTGGGTTGCTACAATTTCTTAGCTACTGTGAATAGTGCTGCTATGAACATGGGCATGAAGATATCTCTTCAATACCCTGCTTTAAATTCTTTTAGGTATGTACCCAGCAATAGAATTGTCGAATCACATGGTAGTTCTCTCTTTCTTGTGTTAAGGAACCTCCGTGCTGTTTTCCATGGTGGTTGTACCATTTCACAATCCCGTCAATAGTAAGGGCTCCAATTTCTCCACATCCTCACCAACACTTGTTATTATCTGGTTTTTTGATAGCAGCCATCCTGACGGGTGTGCGGTGACAGAGAAGGACATTTTATAAAGATAAATGAGTCAATCCATCAATAAGATTTAATAAAAACTTATTACTGCCCAACAACACATGAAGCCTCAAAGATGATGAGGCCAAAAGTGACAGACTAAAGAAAGAAGTAAGGCAATTCGACAAAGACAGCTGAAGACGTGAACACCCACTTTGATAATGGGTAGAACTAGTCAGGTCAGCACAGAAACACCACTAAAAACCAACCAGAACTAAGAGGCATCAACAAACCCCTTCACCCAACTACAGCAGAACACGCAACCTTCCCAAGTGCGCATGGAACATTCTCTAAGACAGACTGTGTGCTTGGCCCTAAACCAGGTCTCAGTAGTTTAAAAATAATAAAATCACAAGTGTTCTTTGATCAGAAAACAATGAAAACAGAAATCAGTAACAAGAAAAGGTGTAAATCTTCTTGACCTTGCATTAGACAATGGCTTCTGAACTACACCAAAAGCATAAACAAGAACCAAAAAAACCCAGATAAACTGCATCAAATTAATAACTTCATGCTTCAATGGACACCATCAAGACAGTGAAAAGACAACCCACAAAATGGTAAATTATATTTATATATATATTTGCAAATCATATATTTGCTAAGAGACTTGTCTCTAGAATATGTAAAGGACTCTTACGACTCAATAATAAAAAGAAAACACAATTTTTAAAATGGGAAAAACTCTGACATTTCTCCAAATTACATATACAAATTGCCAATAAGCACATGCAAAGACGCTTAACATCATAGCCATCAGGGAAATGTAATGAAAACCACAATGAGGAACCATTGCACACTCACTAGGAAGGCTATAATAAAAAGGCCAGACAATAACATCTGTTTGCAGGATGTGGGGAAATTGGAACCATCAGACATTCCACTGCTGATAGCAAGGAAAATGTGCAGCTTTGGAAAAAACAGTCTGGCAGTTCCACAAAATGTTCAACACGGAATTGCCATACAACCTAGCAGTCCCTCCCGTAGGCATTACCCTAGAGAACTGAAAACATATATCCATAGAAAAAACTTGTACAAAAATAATCATAACATTATTCATAACAGCCAATAAGTAGAAACAACCCAAATGTCCATCAACTTATGAATGGATAAACAAAACGTGGTATGTCTATACAATAGAATATTATTCAACAATAAAAAGGAGCGAACTGTTGATGCTACAATATGATGAGCCTTGAAAAATTACGCAAAGTGAAGGAAACCAGTCATAGAAGAACATGTAATGTATGATTCCAATCATATGAACGTCCAGAAAAGGCTAATCGATGAGTCAGAAAGTAGATTAGCGCTTGCCTAGGACTGAGGAATGTGGGGAGAAATGGGGAGTAACTACTAATAGGCATGGGTTTCCTTTGGGGTGATGAATATGTTTTAAAATCAATTGTGGGGATGGTTACATAACTGTGTGAATATTAAAAATCACTGAAATTGTACACTTAAATGGGTGAACTGCATTGCATCTCTATAAAATTATTACAGTACATTAAAAACAAAAAACAACCACCTAAGCACACTACTTCTTGTAAGTCTTCCCCAGGGTAGCAGTGCTAATGGAAGAAGTAGGTATGTATTTCCCCACCTGTGGAAATATTAACATAACAACAGGATACCTGAGTCTTTCCTGTGATTCTCAAACTTCTAAAGACCCTTCAGTCAGCTTATTCTGAACATTTATTGCACATAAGCCAAACTTCATCTCACCTGATGTGGATGAGGCAGGCTTAAGGGTTCTGTCATCACCTGTGTCATTTTAATTTTACAGTTGAACCCGCAGAGCCTCCTGCTAGGAGTATGTGAATATATATGAAAAGACACTTGTTTTACAAAGCTTAATCTATGACACTATGTTTTGGTTGGAGACTGTTTTTACCATGCACAGGTGACTCCTCATCGGCAAACAGACAGGGCTCTATTTCTTTCAAGGACCGTCTACCTTCGAGCCGGGCAAGGAGCTTCAAAAGGAAAAAAAGAGAAAGAAGGAAAAGTCAATATCTAAAAGTGTAAAATCCTAAATATATGCACTTATATAACTTCCCAAAAGTCTATAAAAAAGGCTTTTCACAATTCTGAGGATTTGGAGGAAATTATGAAGTAGGAAATATAATTTAGGAGAAAAGTAATGTTCATTTACTCTGAAAATATTCCAGCTTTTGTTTATGCACCAAATACTGATGGTACAAGTCCCTGCCCTGAAAGGAGCTGAGAGTAGTTTGGGTATAGGATCAAACTGTTCACTGAAAGTATTTACCTTCCTTATACATTATAATTACCTTTCTCACTACACTTATTACACTTGTTACACAGGCACAGCATTTAACTTGTCTGCCCATCCTACTGCCAGCTCCTCATGGAGTGGGGTAACGGGGGAAGGGCACACAAGAAGAGGACCGCAGCTTAGCCACTGCTGCTCAGTGGTTGAGCTCAATCTATGCACCAAGAGGCACTGGCTAGATTCCGGGTCAGGGCACATGCCGGGATTGTGGGCTCGATCCCCAGTAGGGGTGTGTAGGAGGCAGCTGGTCAATGGCTTTCTCTCATCATTGATGTTTCTCTCTCTCTTTCCCTCTCCCTTCCTCTCTCTAAAATCAATAAAAATGTATATATGTTTTAAAAACAACTTTATAGCCCTAGCCAGTTTGGCTCAGTGGCTAGAGTATCGGCCAGAGACTGAAGGGTCCCGGGTTCAGTTCCGGCCAAGGGCACATATCTTGGTTGCAGGCTTGATCCCCAGCCCCAGTCTGGGCGTGGGCGGAAGGCAACCAATCGATGTGTCTCTCTCATATTGAAGTTTCTCTTTCTCCCCCTCCCCCCCACTCTCTCTGAAAAAAGCAATGGGAAAAAAAATCCTCAGATGAGGATTAAAATATATATAAAATAAATAAAAATAAACCACTTTATAAAAAAACTTAATGATGCTGTCCAGACTTGAGGAGTAAGTAGAAAGAAGCAATTAGTCCATCTGGCTTCCCAAGCGCAAAGAAGAGCCTGTTAGGTGCCCAGGGTAAAGGGAACCCAAGCAAGTTCTGCCTGACGTGACAGTTTAATCCTTTTGGGGAAGATGAAGACACCAGGCAATCGGAGCTTGGTGGTGGGAGCCATTAATACAACTCAACATTCCTCTTCATTCTCTAAGCAGCCTTTCTGAGGTCAAGTTGTTGTGGATACAGTCGTCTTCACCTACTCAACAGTTTCACATATATTGTGAAGTAACAGGTTTGGCATTTGGTTTGTAAATCGGTATCTCCTAGGCTTTATCATCATAATAACTACCTCACAATGGCTACTACTTGTGCTTACTGTGGAATTGGCAGTACATCATATATATATATACAGTCCCGTTAGTTGTCACACTCACTCTGTTATTCTTTTTTCAAGAGGAGAAACCCAGCAGACACCAGAGCCAGGATAACTGAGGCCTCTTGGTTCCCAAAGCCTAGAACTCTGTGCTACACGGCCTCAGAGTCGTCAGTTATCACCAAGTCTGGTCAAAGGACAAAACAGAGCTTTGGACCTACTAACTGAAGCTGAAACCAATCTGAGGTCCTGTCCAGGCCATGATCAGGCCTCTCAACAGTCTCCTTCGTGCTCCTTCTAACACCAACAAGGAGACCCACATGTTTCCAACAGCAGCAGCATCTCTGGAGAAGGCGCACAGTCTGCAAAGCGACAGGACTGTTACAGATACTCACTGGGAAACATCTCAGGATGTCAGGTGTGTTGCAGGAACTGAGGGGCTGGGGACAGAGATGTAGCAGACGGAGTTCCTGCCCTCAAAGAATTTAGTGGGGGAGAGTCAGAAGGTTAAAAAACTACAATCGAGTGTGGTAGGTGCTACAGCAGAAACACACATGGGCTCCGTGAAGGCACTGAAAAGGAACACGCAGTTCTACCCTGTGAGAGGCACCTTTAACTCCGAATGAGAGACTGAGCACATAGCTCTTTCAGGTTCATGTAGAATGAGCACTGATAGCACAATGCTTTTCTTTTTTCTTCCTGGAATGTCCTTTCCCTGTTCTCTCCATTAAATTCCCTAAGGTCCAGACTAATGAACAAACAAAAATCCTACACATTCAAGGCCACCTCCTTCCATGAAGCTATTACTACACTTAAGAGCACATTACGAGCCCATCCCCCTGATCTGGATATAAAAGCTTGAAAGGGATCTGCCTTGGCTCACCACCAATTCCAGAACGCTTTTCATCTGGCAGAGGCTTAGTAGCTGCCTGGAAAATCGAAGGTAAACAGGGCACAAGTAGGTAGAGTGGGGGAAGAACAGGCTGGAGAGTCTAAAAAGAACCTCAGACTACTTAGACTTTCGTATATGTGGATGATCTGTGCAAACTCCCACTAAACAAAAGTCCATGAGTATTTCATGGCCATTGTAAGAGTTTGTTTTTGTTTTTTTTTAATATGGTTTTATTGATTTCAGAGAGAGGAAGGGAGAGGGAGAGAAACATCAATGATGAGAGAGAGTCAGAGTCACTGACCTGCTGTCTCCTGCACGTCCCCAACTGGGGATCGAGCCCACACCCTGGGCACATGCCCTGACTGGAAACTGAACCGTGACCTCCTGGTTCCCAGGTTGACGCTCAACCACTGAGCCACACCAGCTGGGCTATCATCAAAGTTCTTAATACGCACTAACAAAGTCCGCTTTAGAGGTAATCATATACCTTCAATGCCTGTTAAGCAGAACACATACCACATGGATGTTTAAACATATTTAGTTTTGGAAAAGCCTACACTAGAGCAGGAAGGAGTGCTTACAGATCAAATTCACCAGAAATAAATGACATGAAGGCAAACATGTGCATCTAAGACGTATTTGGATAAAGGCTCATTTCCCGTGACCTTCTGTGACTGAGTCCGTTTGCAGGTGGACACCAGCAGCAGGGTCTCAGCAAGCATAAGGGCTCCCTACAGAACCAAACATTCCAACCACATATTCCCAACCCTGTCTGCCCTACGACAGGACTGGATGTCCAGCTATAAATGGAATACAATTCTGAATAAATTTACTAATGATTTAAGGAGGAAATTTACTTCCAGGAAAAATGTGTAACTACAAAGCACAGGGAAAGTGAGAGAGGAGCTGGAGTTCGAAGAAAGCAAGGGAAAGCAGCAGCTACGCTACCATGGATGTGACCAGTGCAAATCTGGCCCTTATCATGGTAATCCTTTAAATTAGAGGATGAGACGTGGCCGGGTGGCTCAGATGGTTGGAGTGTTGTCCCAATACGCAAAGGTTGCAGGTTCAATCCCTGGGGAGGGCATATACAAGAGGCAACCAATGAATAAGTGGAACAACACACCAATGTTTCTCTCTCTCTCTAAAATCAACAAATTTTAAAAATAAATAAGAGGACTAATTTTTTTTAATATGTCTTTATTGATTTCAGAGAGAGGAAGGGAGAGGAAGAGAGAGAAACATCAATGATGAGTCATTGATCGGCTGCCTCCTGCACACCCCCTACTGGGGATGGAGCCCGCAACCTGGGCATGTGCCCCAACCAGGAATCGAACCCCAATTGCTTGGATCACAGGTCAGTGCTCAACCACTGAGCCATGACGGACAGGCAAGAAGACTAATTCTTTTGCACATGTGAAATTAGGCTCCTCCTACACTTTGAAAATTAAATCATCTTTCAGGGCATAGTAAGTACTAGGCCTGGCTCTTCAATAAAGCTTTTGTCTGAATTATACGTAAAAGACAACTGTTACTCATATACTCTATGGTTAAATTCCACTGTTTCTAAGTATATTCCCTGAAGGGCTGCTGCTTTTCTACTCGATATTTTTAAAAGCAATTATCCTGCAAGAGGAAAAGGAAAGTAGATAAATATATAAGTAGTCAAGCAAAAATTACTACATGTACCTGGCTCCTTAAGCAGCATTAATGTCTAGCAGGAATTGTAAGGACTAAGTTTTAAACCTATGACATTCCACAAATTACTAACTCCACTAAATGCATACTTAAGATTTCATTAGGAGGTTATATCAGACTGCGCTTTAAAATTTCACCTAGACAGAAAAATCCCTCTATGCAAGATTCCAGAAAGAGACAGTGAAGCATAGAACCCCAACGGCAGGAGTCTGATGTTGGTGAAGGCTCACTCCCCCCTCGTACGGGGAGGAACTCTGATGGAGAAACGCTGGGGGTGGATTCCATCCTGGCTCTCTCCCCAGGACAGGAGAGATTTTCTAATGGGTACCTTTAGGAGCAGGAACTAGACCTGAATTGTCAGCCTGCTCTTCTCTCCTGTCACCCTGCCTGCAGGAAGGACACATTCTGCTGTGTTCCTTCGGGCCCTGAGTCTGACAGAGGCAGGTCCTTAGAGGCCTGAGAGGTCCAAATATTTTTTGTTTAAAAAAAAATTTTTTTTAAATATATGTTTACTGATTTTCAGAGAGAGGAAGGGAGAGGTAGAGAGAGAGAGAGAGAGAAAAACATCAATGATGAGAGAGTCATTGATTGGCTGCCTCCTGCATGTCCCCTACTGGGGATCGAACCCTCAACCGGAGCACATGCCCTGACCCAGAATCAAACCAGCAAACTTTTGGTGTACAGGAGGACATTCCAACCAACTGAGACACCCAGCCAGGGCTGTAGTGGTTCTTATACCAACCAGTGGCTCTGCTCCTAAGGAGCAAGGGTTGGCAAACCATGGTCAGCAAGCCAAATCCCAAATAAAAGCTGTGACAGAGACCCTTTGGCCTCTGAAGCCTAAATGTTACTCTCTGCTGACTGGTCTTAAGAGTGTTGCACCTGAGACAGCACAGGGCTCACACTGGACTCTGCCATGTCCAAAAGAACTCTGTCTTACAGGCCTGACTGTGACTCCATGCTTTCAGTAAAATTCCGCAGTTAAATGAACCTAAGCACATCCTTAAAGGAAAGAATCAGAAACATGTTCTCCTAAAGAGTTGTTTTGTCCATTTAATGGTAACCAGGATATGTACGCGAGCATTATTTTACAGACCCTATGAGTACCCCAGGATCGGCCACTGCCCAAAGAGGACTGTGGGACAAGGGACCTCACCTTCATTCCCTACATCTGCCCAAGGCCCCTATATAAGTCACCCACAAGAACCCCTTGGGGAGCTCAACTTCCCGCTTCTGGTTCACAACCTTGTGCTCTTTTTTTGTTTGTTTTTGTTAATCCTGACCCGAGGATATTTTTTCCATTGATTTTTTTTTTTTTTGAGAGAGTGGAAGGGAGGGAGGTGGAGCGAGAGAGAGAAACATCAATGTGAGAGCGATGCATGGATGGGTTGCCTCTGGAAGGTACCCTAACTGTGGCCAGGGATCAAACCTGCAACCCAGGTACGTGCCCTTGATGGGAAATCGAACCCGCGACCCTTCCGTGTGTGGGCTGACGTTCAAACCATTGAGCAACACCAGTCACCCCTGCATAAGCTCTTTTCAATAAACTCACTCTGCTTGATTTTGCACTGAGTTCCTGCTCACTTCCATGACTCTGAGAGTGCAGAACCCTCCGGTAACACTCCCCCCCACCTCTTAACTATATAAAAGACCCTTCCTGGCCCACCTCTGCCTGATTCTCAGAGCTTACCTCCCAACAGCTTCTCAATCACTGGTTTTGTTCCACCTACACACACCTGCTCAACAAGCCATGCACTTGCTACTCTCTGCTTTGAATGCCAAGCCAACTTCAGATGGTCCTTCACACTGGGCTCAGGCATCTCCGCCTCCCACCGAGTCTCCCAGGGTGCCCGCCCCTCTACTGGACAGCAAGCCTTATACGCACACTGTGATTTCTAAGTCAGCCTCCTTCTTTAACGGCACAGTTGTTTCTTTTGTTTCTGACTCCTATTGCTTAACCAGCGGCTGACGCATAGGAAGGGCCTGACACTCGGTTCAATTCCTGAACCAATTCTTGCAGGACGCTAAAGGCTGTGTGTGGCTCTGGAGGCACTTAGGCTGGACACGTAACCTGGGATAGTGAGAGAGGCCAGACGTCTCCAACACCACCTATTGTAGAAAAGGGGCTCTAAGGGCTCCCGCTGGCTACACCTCCCTTTCCCGAGCTCCTCTCACTTAGTGACCACCTCTGACCTCATTAAATTGTGACAGGTTTGGGCCACGACCCTAGTGAGTGGAGAACTCCAACGGATTACCCCCATCTGCGCACACAGGAGGTCGCCCATCTATGCGAATGACTTCCCCTGGGAGCCACCACCTTCCTGGAGGACTCCGAGTCAGGGGGGCTGGCTCCCGTGCGCGGGTGGGAGGTACACAGGGGTAGGGGGTGAACAGGTGGGGTGGGTTGCAGAGGTAGGGTGAGGAGCACAGGTAGGCGGGTGCAAATTTGGGGTGGGGTGCACAGGTCTGGGGGTGTACAGGTGGGCGGGTGCACAGGTCTGAGGGGTGCACAGGTGAGGTAGGGTGCACAATTGGGCGGATGCACGGGTGGGGTGCACAGGTCTGGGGGTGCACAGGTCTGACGGGTGCACAGGTGAGGTGGGGTGCACAATTGGGCGGGCGCACGGGTGGGGTGCACAGGTGGGGGTGCACAGGCCTGGGGGTGCACAGGTGGGCGGGTGCACAGGTCTGAGGAGTGCACAGGTGGGGGGGGTGCACAGGTGGGCGGGTGCAACGGGGGGGGGGCACCCAGGTGGCGGGACTCCACGCCCAGCGCGTCCCGGCGCCGAGCCGCACTCCCGGCCTCCCCCGCCTTCCGGCCTCCCTCGCCGCCAGAGGCCCCGTCCTCCTTTCCTCTCGCTCCCACGCCGACGGCTCTCACCTCCGTCCCAGACTCCGCCCTGTGGAAGTCACTACACATCGCCCAGAAGGCTCGGCGCACCGGGCACTCAACTTTCCCGCCACCAGCGCCATTTACCGCGGGCGACGCCGGCGCCGCCAGTCGGCCAGCCAGTCAGGCGCGCTGACCCGCTGACCCGGACGCGAACGTGCGCGCTGCGCCCGCCCTCCGCCGGGGAGGAAGTGGGCATGCGCAGAAAACGGGCATGCGCAGAAGTCGGCGTATGCGCAGGAGTGGGCATGCGCAGACGGCGTGTTCGCGCAAGAGTGGGCATGCGCAGGGGGCGGGCATGCGCAGAAGTGCGTGGGGGGGGTCAGAGGGCGTCAGACACCGTCGCGTTGAGGCCGAGACACGCGTGTGACTACTTTCCTCTAGAACCTTCATTTCGCCTTAACTAGGTAAGACTAACAGCGTGTACTTTTACTTACCTTACTATTAACAAAGCACTTACTGAGTAAGCGGGCGCTTTTGGTCTCTACTCGGGTTAAAAGCCTCTCGCTGGCTGCGTAGGTGGTTCGTGGTGAATTCGGGGGGGAAAAAAAAAAGAGACGCTGAGTTTAAAAGTACACGGAGCCCGCGTCCTTAGCCAGTTCCTTTCGGAGGTAGGAGGGTTCGGTTACTACTGGCGGTCGAGTGTGAACTGGTTAAGGGAGGTGTTAAACCGGCGGCGGGCGGGCGCGGGGTGCTCGCCGCGGGCTAGGCCTCGCGGCCGGGCGGGGAGTGCGGCGCGGGCGGGACGCTGCCCCGGCCTGAAGGTCCCGCGTTCCGTCCCGGCCGAGGGCAGGCCCCGCGGGTGCAGGCTCCGTCCCCGGCCCTGGTCGGGGCACGCGTGGGAGGCAGCCAATGCATTGGTTCCTGCTTCTCTCCCCTCCCCCTTTCCCCTCCCCCCCCCACTCCTCCCCTCCCCCCCACTCCTCCCCTCTCCTCTTTCTAAAACTCAATGGAAAACATATCCTCGAGTGAGCGTTAAAAAAAAGAGAGCGAGAGACGTGCCTGAGTGGAGTTTACAACCTATCGAGTAACTTGCTGGCATATGTTTTTCCTTTGATGGAGAAATAGTGATTATGCTGACAGTGCTGATCGTTAGCACCTAGAGCGCTCAGTATCCGCCAGGCACGGCCCTAAGTGCTTTATATACAGGGTGTCCCCCCAAAAAACGTATGCACCCTTCTTTCAGGTAGCGCAGTTGATGTTTGTTTTCCTCCTCTTCAGATTTAACCCATTGGAATTAATAATTATTGGGTGTGTATACCTTTTTTGGGGGGGGGATACTTGTTTATATAATAGCCCATTGAATTGAGTCCCCGCAGCCCTGTGAGGCAGGTGCTGTTATTACACATACACACGTTTTAGGAGGAGGACGTGGAGGCACCGGTTTGCCCCACATCACTCTGTCCTAGCGGGTGGTAGAAAAGGCCATGAACACCGACCGTTCCTCAAAAAAAAACAAAAACAGAAAAGTGATTTGAAGGAAAGAGGTAACGTGGGATCTAGAGAAATACAGGGGTTGGCAAAAGTAGGTTTATAGTTGTGAGTACATGAAGCACAGTTTATTCTTGTCTTGTTATTTATTTATTAATAAAGCTATTGTAGTTATCGTAACCTGCATGTCTTTTCCCACACAAACAGCTGGAAACCTACTTTTGTCCACCCCTGGAAGGGCCTTTTAAGGAGGCAAAGCCTGGGGCATGTTTAAAGGCTTACAGACGAGAGCTGCAGAGACTTAATGGTTAGAGACAGGATCTGAGAAGGGTACTTGAGGGAGTGGGGACCTGAAGAGGAAGGAGAATGTAGGTATAAAAATCAACTTTAGATAGGGGAGGGCGTCTGGTCCACCCCCAGCGGAGACAAGGAGTCGGGAAGGGGTGCAGATGCAAGGAATTTTTGGGTTAGGGAGCTCAGAAAGGTTGAGGAGGTTCTAGTCTGAAGGCTTATGTGCTTTTTTGTTTGTTTTTTTCCTCAGAAGTAGAAAGCAAGGTAGTAGAAATCCAAGACTCAAGTTAAAGTCAAGTAACCTACACAAATGTTACCCACCTATGGGCTGTGTTCAAAACTTTGCTTAGAAAACAATTCTTGGTCCATTCTAATACATGGAGCAGTGGGTTTCGTAGAACTTAAGTACTGTACTGCTATAGAGTATGTCAGTAATTATTTTAATTAAGGAAATTTCCTTGCAGCACTCATTGTCTATAATCACACTCAATACTCAGCATATACAGGGTGTCCTTAAAAAAAAGTATGCACACTTTGAATGATTATAAAGGCAGAATTTATTCACATACAGTTCATTTTCAAAGTTTAAAAGAATCTACAGAAATGAATAATTTTTTGGTCAATGCCTGTTTTCAAACTGATGACTGTTCTAGTCCAGGCACCACTGATAACACAAAGCAGTGAAATCATGAACATCAAGAATCGTTTCGTTCGGTATCTGTGCGCCTTCAATCCATCGACTGTTGCCAGTTTTGTACCAGAAACTTTATCTTTTATGTATTCCCATGAAAAAAAAAAAAGTAGTGGCATTTTAGGATTAGTTTTCCTTGTTCAAAGAGTAGTCTAGCTTCACCCATTATTTCAAATCAGTTAAACCTGAAAAGTAAAGAAAGTTAAGTGAGTTATCAGGTGTTAAAGTGTGTATACATTTTGGGGGGACGCCCTATACAGTGGTGCCTCGGTTTTCTAATGTAATCCTTTAGGGAATACCGTTAGAGTTCTGAAACATTCGAAAACCAAGGGATCAACAGCCAACAGCTGGGCCTCAGGATCTTGCACTCAGCGGAAGCCATGTGGCATGTTAGACTTCCGAGGCGTGTTCAAAAACCAAAGCATTTACTCCTGGGTTTACGGCGTTCTCTGAATCGAAATGTTTGTTAATGGAGACGTTCAAAGACCTAGGTACCACTGTATTAGTACTGTTTAGTCATTGCACAGAGCTTTTCTTCCTGAGTTATAGTCTTTTTTCATTCCAAGGTGAATTTCCTGAACTCACCTTGGATTTTGATGTAAGATACAGCTAGAATTTTCAACTGGCTCTGTCACTTACCACCATGATACATGTTACTACCACCCTGGACCTTAGTTAACAAAGGGCTGTAATGACTAAATGAAATAATGTATTTAAAACAGCTAGCACAGCACCTAGCACAAAATGTGAATGCCCTTCCTACCTCCCTATCAGATTATCACTTAACATAGTGCCAAAGATACTGTAAATACTCAGTGTATATCTCCTGTTCACCATGATGGCAGTGGTTAAGGCCAGGTTAAGAGATGAGCCCGTCAGGTAGTTATCCAGGGTGGCTAACCATAAGGATGCTAAAACTTCTCTACATACTAAAATATCCTAAGAATATGAGATGGAGGAGAAAAAACTATTTTTATTGCAACTCTTTTCAACCAAAATATTGTATGTGGTTAGGAAGGAAAGGCCCTTGGAAAGAGGGCAAAAGAGCAGAAAGGACATGACCAACAGCAGGTTACCATGTATAGGTCAGTGGGTTGTGATGGAAGGTGAGGTGGACAGGCTGGCACAGTCCCACTGTCAACACTCACCCACTCTTCCTTCCCCCCACCCACTCCCACACACAAGCAAGATTCTGAGTCTATAAAAAATAGAAATACGTAAAATGTGTCTAATTATATTATTTGCTGACCCAGGCAAGTCCACAAATGTTAATCCAGTTCTGATGGTATTGATAACAGTGATTGCTTGAGCTAAAATCCTTTTTCAATTGGGGTCCTGGATTTCTTATCTTAGAAAAGAAGTGTGAAGTGTGTTTTTTTTTTTTTAATTCTTCAAGGTGCCAGAGTTGTTTGTGTAGTGAACAAAGCAAAGTCATGCCTACTGCCCATTATAAAAGATTTGGGTTCCCTAAACTGAAGTTTCCTCTCGGGTAATGCGACCCACTCCACCTGCCAGTGTTCCCTTACCCTCCTCCTCCATCCCACCCACTTCTATTCAACGTAAATCTTTCCTCCCATACAAAGAAATCAGTGTTTTAGAAAGAAGGCTTTACGGTTGCATAGCTGCTCTGTGCTGAAGGAGTGTCTTGGTCCTCGCCCTGCTCCTTACATGTGGTGGAGCTGGTCTGGTCCTTTGGGTGCACCTGTTTGTGTGGCTGTCTTGCACAACATGGTTTTGAAATTACTTTAGTTTTAATGCTCCAGAGACATCACTTTTATTTATTATTTTAGTTAATCCTCACCTGAGGACATCTTTCCATTGATTTTTACAGAGAGTGGAAGGGAGGAAGGGGGTGCGGGAGAGAGAGAAATATCAGTGAGAGAGAGACACACACATCAATTGGTTTCGTGTCACACATCCCCCAGCTGTGTCCCGGAATCAAACTTGAGACCCTTTAGTGCAAGGGCCAACGCTCTAACCACTGGGCAACACCAGCCAGGGCCCTCACTTCTCTTTTAAAAGAATGTATGAGGCATTCTCATAAATTGCTGATGGAAATGCAGAGGTGTTCAGTCGTTTTGGAGGGGGATTTGGCAATCTCTAACAAAACTATACATTTATTAGCTTTTTGACACATCCTTCGTTTAGGAATTAATCCTAAAGTCATACCTCCACTTCCACTCTTAGGTATATACTCATGAGATCCATTTAAGTGGATTTTAAATATGGAGATTTAAAATCCATAATCAGTTCTGCTCTGCCTATATGATCCTGGGTGTGCCTAACTTCCATGAGAGAGTTTCCTCTGTTTCTTTCTCTGTGAAGTGGGGCATTTGGAGTAAATAATGGCTTCCGCTTATTGAAAGTCAACTACGTTACAGACAGTGTGCTTATTGTTCTATGTACATGATTTCTAACCCTTCCCTGCAGGGTAGTTATTCTACCCCCCTCTGATAGGTGAGTACTTTGAGACCCAGAGAGGTTTAGCTCTCACACAGTCCTCCAGCTAGTAAGAACCCAGGTCTGCCTGACCGCAAAGCCTGCGGTCTTCCTAATGCATTAAGGTGCTTCCAGAAGATGCAAATATCTAAGGCCTTATACAGCTCGAGATTCTGTGATTCTTTACTCTTTTTAAAAAATTAAATTTATTGGGGTAACGTGCGTTAATAACATTATATAAGTTTTAGTTGTACAATTTCATAATCCATCATCTGTATGTTCTGCTGTGTCGTCAGCCCCCAAAGCCTAGTCTCCTTCCCTCACTATATTTGACACCCTTGTGGTTTTTTTTACTTTTAAGCAAGAAGAGGCCCTCTTTCCGTGCCCAGCGCAGCCATGGCTCGTGGTCCCAAGAAGCACCTAAAGCGCGTAGCAGCTCCGAAGCATTGGATGCTGGACAAGCTGACGGGCGTGTTCGCTCCTCGCCCGTCCACCGGCCCCCACAAGCTGAGGGAATGTCTCCCTCTCATCATTTTCCTGAGAAACAGACTGAAGTATGCCCTAACCGGAGACGAAGTGAAGAAGATCTGCATGCAGCGGTTCATTAAGATCGACGGCAAGGTCCGAACGGATGTCACCTACCCTGCTGGTTTCATGGATGTCATCAGCATTGAAAAGACCGGAGAGAATTTCCGTCTGGTCTACGACACCAAGGGTCGCTTTGCTGTGCATCGTATCACACCTGAGGAGGCCAAGTACAAGCTGTGCAAAGTGAGGAAGATCTTCGTGGGCACAAAGGGCATCCCTCACCTGGTGACCCACGATGCGCGCACCATCCGCTACCCTGATCCCCTCATCAAGGTGAACGACACCATTCAGATTGATTTGGAATCTGGCAAAATTACCGATTTCATCAAGTTTGACACCGGTAACCTGTGTATGGTGACCGGAGGCGCCAACCTGGGGAGAATTGGCGTGATCACCAACAGAGAGAAGCACCCTGGTTCTTTTGATGTAGTTCACGTGAAAGATGCCAATGGCCACAGCTTCGCTACCCGTCTCTCCAACATTTTCGTTATCGGCAAAGGCAACAAACCATGGATTTCCCTTCCCCGTGGAAAGGGCATCCGCCTCACCATTGCTGAAGAGAGAGACAAGAGACTGGCAGCCAAACAGTTGGTGAAATGAGCCAAACGCGACATGATAAGAAGAGTCTTTGTACTTAATTAAAGATAATGCTGCATGAGGGAAAAAATAAGATGGGGGGAATTGACATGCCCACTAATGCTAATAATTCATAACCTAACTTTCATTCCCTTTTCCTCTGGGACTTAACAGCTATATGAGTACGACACTCCCTTTCTCTAAAGTCAGTCTCGCTTCAGCCTCTCCCTTTTTATACACTCGGTGAGTTCACTGTACTTCTCAGTTTGTAACCAGCTACCTGCTCCTGAAAAGCTCTTATTTCATTTATTCACTTATTTCCTTTTAGTTGCATTTCTTACTTCCTGTCTTATAGCTGCATAGGCAATTAGTCTGATGTGCTTTCTACATGTATTTGAGTTTGTAGGTTTCTAGCAAAATAAGTAGTTTTGTTTCAAATGTTTATGTAATTGCAATTGAAATGCAAGTATAGATTTTAGTTAAAGATAATGTATTAATATTGGCTTATTAAATGTAACAAATACACCATACCAATGTAAGATGTAACTGGTGTGGAACGTGCCGCATATATGGCAGCTCTGTACTATCTCAGTTTTTCTGTAAGTGTGAAATTACTTTAAAAAAATAAAGCCTATTTAAAAAATGTATGTGTACAAGGATGAGAAATTCATGGATAAAAAATGCCATTTAAACTGGTAATTTAGTGTATTTTATCACCTTTTATATTAAAACTAAAATGGGTAAAGTGTGACAAATATCACAGTATGTTTACTAGTTGTATTTTTAGAAGTCCCAATAACTCTCATGTTAAAAGACTAAAATATTCCATATAAGTTATAAATTCATAATTTATAAATTTATTTTTAACTACTGGGGCAAAGGAATATTCTTTGCCTTGTTTAGATAAAGTATAACTGAATTAGGAAGCTCATTTCCCCCCATTTTAGACTCAAAATTATTTTATTCCTGCTAGTCTCCCCAAACCTCCTGTCAAGCTGAAATATCTAACTTCTGTGTTGATCTTAGCATTTGTAAGGGATAAATAATTGATGAGCACAGGAATTCTGGGAATAGCTGAATAGCTTATTCTCTGTGCTAAACTGTTTCTAAATGTCCTTAGGCATCAACCCAAAATATACATCAAAAGGGTGTCAGTTGGCATTGGGAAGCGAGGCAACATTATGGATTAGAATTCTGGAACAAGAAATGCAACAAGAGGAAGTTGTCAGTTCCACTGCTGGTTAAACTGTGCCTTGCGTTTTTGTTTTGTTTTTTTAATTCCTTAAATTAAAGGTAAGACTGTAACCTCTCTGAGGGTAGAATCTTCCTTTCAAATTTCAACAGAATGAGAGCAGAGACTTCCACATGAACCGAAGGAAGAAAAGTTCTTTAAAAATATTATATTGTGATAACATAAGATCTACTTTCTTAACAAATCTTTAAGTGCATAGTGCAGCATATTGGGAGGACACTCGAACCCACTGTGCGACCAGTCGGGTGAAGGTGCTATTAAGCACTCTCTAAATAACAGAAGCGAATCAGATGGCCAAACAAGATAAAGAAAAAGATCTGGCTCATTCACAAGCTGAATAGTTAACTGGAACAATGGAGATAAAGGGAACGTTTCCCAAATGAGGTTGAGTTAGATACTCTCCTTTATAAAAGGCAATCGCGTTTTCAGCATTTACGTATTATTTTGTTCCCCGGAGCACATTTCCCTTTATGCAAAGCACAAAATAAGCAGGTATTTCACCAGGTAGCACAGAACTTGTTTTCCACTTCCGCAGTGGCCCGGGCTCCCACATACCATTGGGGGGGGGGGGTAGGCAGCACCAGGTCCAAGGTAGCAAGCAAGGCAGGCGACCTCATGGAAAAGATAAGATGATCGCCAAGTCAGGGATCGATGCTAAGAACATGGCAGAGCCATAGGTGAAAGTGGACACAAGCCAAGGGGCAAGGTGGCGCTGGCAGCAGCCGGCCGAGCGCCCGGGCAGCTGGGAGGATCCAGTGTTGCGCCGGAACTGGGGCAGCCTGCTTTCCGTTCCTCCTCGCCGCGAGCAAGCCCGCTTCTCAACGAGCCCTTCCCAGAGGTGCGCCAGGGAGAATTTCGCTCTGGTTTCTAGGGGCAGATAAGGGAAGCGGAATTTTATACGCCCCCTGACAGAGGCAATTACCGCCTCCAGAAACAAACCCGGGGCCGTGTGTCCCCAGAGCTGATCCTGTTTCTCTCCCCGGGTTGGCAACTACCCCAGGACAGGATAATGGTTGTGGCTCATATCTGCCTCCGTGCTGGCTGGAAACTGAAAGTGGAATTAAATATACACACAGAAAAGCATGAGGGGGGGAAATCAAGGCAGGGTTGCAGGCTTCTCTCCGCCTCTGATCACCACCCCTGGCCCGCCTTGCGCATCAGAGAGGCTAACACCCCTTCCCTCCGGGAACCTGGAAGGAGATGGGGTGGGTGAAGGCACCGCAAACCCCCCCCCTTTTCCCCGGCTCCCCTGGCTCATCTACCTTCGCCTACGGTATTCATAGCATCTCTAAGTTAAACGGGAACTTAGCGGTACTGTCCGGGTCGGGTTCTTCCCCAGGGCAGGAATTTCTTTCAAGCATTCTTACCACGGCCCGAAAGGAGCACCATCAACGTCAGGAGCATTGCTGGGGCACTCCTTTCGTTTTCCTTCTATTACATATTAAAACACAGGCAGAACAGAAGCATATACTGAGCAGGGTAACTTTTTAAACATTTTGTAGAGTATGTCTCTTAAAGTGGAAAAAATGTTTAAATACATTTTATTGTGTAGCACGTTTACAGACACAATCAAATTTACTTACTGAAATGAAAAATAAATGGGTTAAACTGAAAGACAATTAAAATCCCCGGCTCTGTAAAATCTCTATTAACTGGAAATCAGTTAACAATAATAATTAATTGGGCTTCCTTTCCCAGAGTTTTGAAAATGCAGCCACTACAGGATCTAAATTTATGAAAGAATCTGTGCTTTAACATAAAAATCAAAACACAGGATTGTAGGAGTTATTTTAGGCTGAAAAGACTTTCCCAAATTTTAAAAATATATGTGCAAGAATGTGAAACACTGGATCTGAGTCAGAAGACTTCAGTTTGTGTCCCAGATTTGCCTCTTTTTTAAAAAAATTTTATTTATTGATCTGAGAGAGAGAGGAAGGGGGGAGTGAGAGAGAGAGAAACATGGATTTTTTGTTCCACTCATTGATGCATTATTGGTTGCCTCTTGTATGTGCCCTGACCTGGGATCAAACCCACAACCTTGGCGTATCAGGTCAACACTCTAACCAACTGAGGGTCATGCCCTTGTTAACGCTGCATTACCGGTGATCAGCAGGCTCAGAGGGGTTACTGAGCCTGCCCAGGGTCTCACAGCTGCAAGTGGGGGTGTTGGAATCCACATACAAACAGCTGAGTCCCCCCACCCCCAAGTCAGCTGAATTTGGGAGGTAATTTTTTTTAAGTACATTCTTGAGTTTCCTTAATTCTATTCTCTAGATCTTCCTGCAAGATTCCCAAAAATCTGACCTGCTCTTAGTTTGCACACGTCAAAGCCCCTGTTTTTTCACCTGGCATCCCATGCCTTTGACACGATGCTCCAATTCATCTTTCTGGACATGTCTCACGAGACTCCCCCACCCACTGCCCCTCGACCGAGCTGTGTTTTTTCTCCTTCAGCTCAAGTCCTCTGACAAGAGGGCCTGTCTCAGATGCCACCCTTTTGAGGAGCCAGGTTAATACAGTCTGAAGGGATCTCTCCCCACCTCATGTGGAAATCCTATGGCTCGACTGCACAATTCATATCATTCCCTTACGTACACCATCAAGGAGAGTTATTTGCGTACTCGAATTATGTCCTTGGATGTGCTGCAGAGAGATAGAAATCAAGGCACAGCTGTTTCTAGGGCCGTTTTCTCCCAGAAGTGGAGGTAGGGTTTGAGGCCCCAGTAGGGCTGGAATTGCTGCAAGTCCTGCTCCCTAGCTCAAGGCTCTGGTGAGCGGCCTTGAGAACTGGACTTTTCATTCCCAGGTTCTTCTGCATCTACTTTGTTTTGCCAACAAAGTAAAGCTGTTAAGCCTCAGGCCATATGAATCAAGTAGAAACCCCCCTCTAGTCAAAGCCGGTGCCTCTGTGAGCAAGTTTACCTGAAAAAAAAAAAAAAAAATCTGAGCTCCTGCAGTCCCTGGACAGTTATTTACTGGGATCTCTTTCAGGCTGTTTGGAAACCAGAACTTGACCCTGTGGTTTTAGCTTCAGCAGATTATGAAATCGAGTTAATAATGGCACCCTGAAATGCAAACTACCTCCGCATGTTTGTTTTGCAGTGACCCACATAAAGCTGACACATGTAAATCGCCGTGAAGTGCACAATTAAGAGTGTTTCTTCACCTCTTTACCATAGGGGTTCAAAGTCCTTTAACCAGCGGCACTGCGAGAAAAAAAAAATCCATTCCTTGAAATGCAGTCTTACAGTCGGGCAACACTGCTTCCTAGCGTCCAGTGCGGGCACTGCCCGACGTGCGTGGGCTTGAAGCCCGGAGGTTGCAGAGGGAGGTCTGGGAGTAGGCGGGAGGGTGTGTTTACTGGCCGGCGCACAGCTTGTGGAGGTAAAACCTTAATCACAAAATGGTCCCAAATAAGTGTGGATAGAAAGGAGCCACATGCTCACCTGATGAGCTCAGGGGAGGCCTGCGGGGCGGCCTTGCAAACTCAGAGACCTAAAGGAACCACAGACGATGGTCTGAAATGAAAACTTTTTAACTAAAAGCAGTTTGTGGTTTGTAGTCACATCCTAGGCCGGTATCTCCCCTGACAAAGGCCCATCTTTACCTGAACCCAGCCTGCCTATTGTTATTTTTGCATCTACGATAACATATCATTGGAATGTCAAAGTAATTTTCCTTTACCCGGATCCCCCAGGGCACAGGCCCTGTCCTGTGGAGACCACAAATCCCCTCATTGTTACTGAGTTAATTGCTGACTATTAACTCTCCTGCACCCACCTAGTAAAAAAAGTGTGTGTCCTTCATCTTTTCATCCAGTCCCAGAGGTCTCCCCGCTTTGCTTCCTCCCGCCTCCCAGTGGATTTCAGGTAACCCACTTATGTCTTCTCTGGAACGTATAAAATAAGGTGCAGAACTGCCATTCTCCGGAGCGTTATCTCAGTCTGTTGAGATTCTGCTTCCCGGAAGTTGTCGACTGTTTTGGCTCAAATAAACCCACAAAAATTCTTAAGGTTTAAATGTTTCTTATGTTGACACCAGACGCTCTTTATCAATGGGTTTTATCCATTGTCAGGGAGGAAGAATTATTCTCGGTCCTTGGAGTTCTTCTGGCTGGATTGGTCACCAAGTTAACAAACACAGATTAGCAGGAGAATATGAAATAAACGTTTAATAACATGGACACCTCCTGTACACAAGGGAGGGGACCTAGGAACACTGAGTAATTCTCCAAAACGGTGGAAGCCACCACCTTAAATACCACCCCCAGGTAAGGGTGTGGAGTGTCCTTTAGAGGAGGTGACCTTGGAAAGCACTGGAATCAGGGGTAAGGTTGGTTGTTATGCACATTTAAACCCTCCCTTCCCCGGGGATAATGAAGGCGGGTCTGGTCCTGTGAGAGAAACACCCTTCCAGGTGGAGATTTCCCTTACGATTGTCATTTATCAAAAGTAACTTTTACTTGGGTTTTCAGAGCTTCTCCCAGGTCTGCTGTTCCTTAAAATTAGTCGGCCTGAAATAATCAAAATCCCAAAGAGGTATATTTTTAAAACAATTTTTTTTAAATGTACTGATTGAGCCCTAGCAGGTTTGGCTCAGCGGTTAGAGCACCGGCCCATGGACTGAAGGGTCCCGGGTCTGATTCCAGCCAAGGGCACGTACCTCAGATGCAGGCTCCATCCCCGGCCCTGACCGAGGATCAGTGTGTCTCTCTCACATCAGTGTTTCTCTCTCTCTTTCTCCCTCCCACTCTCTCTGTAAAGCAATGGAAAAAGTATCCTCACATGAGGATTTAAAAAATAAAAAATAAATGGCCCGGCCGGGCATGGCTCAGCGGCTGAGCATCGACCTAGGATCCAAGGGATCAGGGTTCGATTCCCGGTCAGGGCACATGCCCGGGTTGCGGGCTGCAGCCGATCAATGGCTCTCTCATCATTGATGTTTCTCTCTCTCTCTCCCTCTCCTTTCCTCTTTCTGAAATCAATAAAGATATATTAAAAAAAAAAAAGTATTGATTGATTTTAGAGAGGGAGAGAGAGAGAGAGAGAGAAATGTTGCTCGCTTATTTAAGCATGCGTTGGTTGCTTCTAGTACGTGCCCTGGCCGGGGACCGAGCCTGTAACCCTGGGCTATTGGAACAATGCTCTGACCAGCTGAGCTACCCAGCCAGGGCCCAGAGAGGCATATTCTGGGGGTGGCAAACGGCGCTCTCCTCGTTCTCCGTGTAAAAATCTTTCGCGCACCCTTCACGGCCCGGCCCTGACACCGCAGCTCTCATGACCTCCAGCCCTCTGCCTCCCGTCTCTGTGCAAATCATCTGACAAATGGCTGCAAGAGCCGCCCCTCTGAAGGCCAGCCCCTGAGCCCACCAGTCAGATAGAAAAAGCGTCAGCCCTGCCCTGGCCGGCGTGGCTCAGTGGACTGGGCACCGTGCCCTGCCCCGAAAGGCTGCCAGTTCCATTCCCACTGGGGGCACATGCCCGAGGCAGCAGATCGATGTTTTTCTCTTACATCAGTGTTTCTCTCTCCTCCCTTTCTCTCTAATAATAAATCAATTTTTAAAATGTCAGTCCTTTGGTCCCCACAGCCCTTCCTACCTCTTTGATGGCACCTTCCCTGGATTATAATTTGTGTGCCTGTCTGATGTGACGGCAGAGGAAGAACAGGAGACGGGTTTCCAGAAGCCGTTCAATAAAATCGGCTTCAGTTCTTTCTTATACGGTCACATCCACCCGGTGAGTAGCCATCTGCCGTCGGACGAGAAGCGGGTGGGCATCGCCCACGTTTCCGCAGACGGGTAACCAGCATTCCTGGTGACCCAGAACAAACCCCCAGCAACCCAGAAAACACGTTCTAGGGGCTGCCGCAAGGAAAGCTCAGCGGTTGGAGGCAGAACCCGTTTTTAATGACCGTGGAATCACCTTTGGAAAAGCTGGCTTAGGGCCAATAGAAGTAGACGGCAGACTCCCCGTCTTAGGGCCTTAATGACACAATTATCACCACCCCCCTTATTTAGTCTGATTCACTAAGCCCTCGGTTTCCTTGAACTAAATCCGGTCCCTTTGTTGCTAGTTGAGGCAATAAATAGTGAGTGGCACCTTTCTCCCGCCGCCCATTTGATTAGTTTAAGATGACCTCATACAAGATTTACATCCTAGCATGCCTCAGACTGATGTCATCGGATCCTGCTAAGTGACTCCCGATTCCCCACGGCAATCAGCACCTTCCCAAAAGCTTCCTCCGAGAAGGTCCTTAAAAGCCTTTTAATTTTGTTTTTGAATGTTGGACAATGGGCTGGGGATTTTTTTGTCTTTATTTCTTAATGTCTTGCATGCAAATGACTTGTTGAGAATGAGCCAGCCCTACATTTTCAGTTTTTAGTAAAAGCCATCTTGTAGCAAAACCGAACAGCCCAGCTGGTGTGGCTCAGGGGTTGAGCATCGCCCTACGAACCAGGTCACGGCGATTCCGTTCCCCGTCAGGGCGCTGTGGGCTCCAGCAGGGGGCGTGCAGGAGGCAGCCGATCAATCGCTAATCACTGATGTTTCTATTTCTCTCTCCCCCTCTCCCTTCCTCTCTCTGGAATCAATAAAGATTTTTTTTTTTTTTAAATTACGCTTCCGTAGCATGCATGCGTGACTTGGGGTCTCTGGCTTCGGTGACAATGCAGGGATTGATGACTTCCCATAGAGACAAGATCTAGTTTGTTGGCAAGGACAGTAATTCATCTCCTTTTATGTACTTGAACTTGAGGTGCCCTTGGGGCATCCAGAGGCAAATATGCACTGAACTTTCTAAGGCAGATAGGAAAGAGCTCAGCAAGTGAGCGCAATGTCGCGAAGGCGTTAGAGTGCTGTCTACGAGTACGTGGCACACACGCACACACACGCATGCACACAGACACACATGCACACAGACACACATGCACATGCACACGCACATGTACACACATGCGCATGCAGGACAAAACTGCTATTCGCTCCTCAAGCTCCATATGCCAAGGGAAAGTCCTCCAAGTAATTTTTAAATCAAATGAAGGAGCAGAATAATTACCTCCAATCCAAAGATATCCTGAGAGTTGCCCTTGAAGAATTAAGGTAACACTCTTGCTGCAACGCTGCAATGATAGGACCAAACGTAAGGAGACTGGGTTTTGCTTGTCAGCAAAATAATCTTCAGGTACTAGTTGTGTTCAGAAGGGGGGAGGTTATTTAAAAATTTATCCCGCCCAGCCAGTCGTGGCTCAGCGGTTGAGCGTCGACCTAGGATCCAGGCGATCGGGGTTCGATTCCCGGTCAAGGCACATGCCCGGGTTGCGGGCTCGATCAATGACTCTCTCATCATTGATGTTTCTACCTCTCTCTCTCCCTCTCCTTTAAAAAATAAAATAAAATAAAAAATAAATAAAAATTTATCCACAACTTGGGGATACTGTCAAAAGGTAGGTGGCGCGTCCTTTCAAAGCCACACAGGGGTGGGTGCCCAGCTGGGGCACAGCCAGGAGACTGTGCTCTGTCTTTTCATTATTGTTATTATATTTTAAAATATGTTTTTATTGATTTTTAGAGAGAGAGGAAGGGAGAGGGAGAGAGAGAAACATCAATGATGAGAGAGTCACTGATCGCTGCCTCCTGCACGCCCCCTGCTGGGGATCGAGCCCGCAACCCGGGCATGTGCCCTGACCGGGAATCGAACCCTGACCTCCTGGATCCTAGGTCGATGCTCAACCCCTGACCACCCCAGTCGGGCTGCCTCTTCATTACTGATCGCACGCGAATCTAAGGCGCTGTAATAAACGCTTGGTGCTTTGCGGGAATATGCGCTTTCAGTGTTTCTCCAATTATAAGGTATCATTTTCCCCACTCATGATATTTTCTAAACACTTTATTCAAAGCAGCTTCTTGCCCCCCCCCATATATTGATAGTGCTCCTTGCGATTAAGGAAAGATTGTACTATTTCAGTTGGATTTTTTGTACATTCCTGTAAGAAGTCATATTAACTAATCAAATCTTCTAGTTTTCCATTTATGCCTCTAAGACACTGACGGACTGCACCCTGCTATCAATGGCCGACAGCAATCAATCAATCAATCAATCAATCAATCGTCAAGCACATTTATGAGAACAAGACCTGTCAGTCTTTTTAAATTTTCTTCTCCAATTAAGTGACTGTTTTGATGGCTGGAAATAGTGGAGCAAAAGGCAGGCAATATTTTGATTTTCATGGAGCATGTAAGCCTCATATTTTCAATAACACAGTCAGCAGCAGGTGTACATTTTAAAAAATTAAATGCCTCTGGGTACATATATTTAAAAAATTTTTTTAAACCCTCACCTGAGGATATTTTTTCCATTGCTTTTCAGAGAGAGAGGAAAGGAAGGAGGGATGTATGGCGGGGGAGAGGGGAATATCGATGTGAGAGAGACACATCGGCTGCTTGCCTCCTGCACGCACCCGGGCCAGGGTGGGGCTTGAACCTGCAACCCAGGTGCATGCCCTGGAATTGAATCCGAGACCCTTGGGTGCGCAGGCCGGTGCTCTAACCACTGAACCACACCAGCCAGGGCGCGGAGCCTGGACGTTCAGGCAGTGACACAGAGCGAGTCCAGGACCCGTGGCACCGAGATACTCGCACCCCCCTTTCCTCAGCGCGGTTTGGAGAGCAGAGGGCACCCTGGGGGCGCCTTGAGGCAGAGCCCCCCTTGGAGGTTCCGCCCGGATCGCCTCGCTGACTCTGGTCCAGCTTTCCTCATCGCCTCTGTCCTCCTGTTCCCTAAACCAGCTTTCAAGAGCCCCTGGATGTTTTCAAAGGTGAAAACTGGGACCGTGGACGGGGTAAGTGGCTAAATCAGACACTGTCGATGTGTCTGTGGGTCACGGAGACACATGCCGGCCAGCGACAGAAGGCCTGGGTTATGGGTGGCTGATGACAAAGGGACTCGCCTGGCCCAAGCCAGAAATTAGGGCACAGAATCTGACAAGTACAAATACATTTACGGGGACAAAGGGACCGAGTAACTGAAGCTGGGACGTGGGCCAGAGATCCGGCAGCTGAAAGAGCTGGGCAGAGGGCCGGAGGGCGGGGGCCCGGCACAGTGGGAGCAGGGCTGACGTTTCTGTCTCGCTGTGTCACGGCCGCCGCGGTGACCAGCCCGCCAGCCCCCGTGCCCCTTCCACACCGGAGGAGACGGGGCTCCCTGCCTTCTGGGGCACCGCGGCCGCCGCAGGGCCTGCCCTCGGCTGCGCTCCAGACCAGCGTTCCCAACCAGCTGCTGCTTTTTATAACCCTCACCTGAGGCTATGTTTATTGATTTTTAGAGAGAGAGGAGGGCCCAGGCGCTGTGGCTCAGCTGGTTGGCGTCTTCCCCTGCGCCAGGGCACCTGCCCCGGTTGCGGGCTCAATCCCCGGAGGAGGGCGTGCAGGAGGCGGCAGGTTGCTGATGCTCCATCGCATCAGGGTTTCTCTCTCTCTCTCTCTCTTCCTCTCTCTGAAACCAATTTAAAAAATTAATTTGGAAAAAATCCTCACCCGAGGATATTTTTTCCATTGCTTTTCAGAATGAGTGGAAGGGAGGGAGGGAGAGAGAGAAACATCGATGTGAGAGAGACACATCGGCTGGTTGCCTCCCGCATGTGCCCTGACCAGGGCCGGGGATCAAGTCTGCAACGGAGGTTCATGCCCTTGGCCGGAATTGAACCCGGGACCCTTCTGGCCCAGGGCTGATGCTCTAACCACTGAGCCACACACTGGCTAGGGCTATTAACTGATTTTTAAAATTTTATGGTTGATGGTATTACAGATGTCCCCCATTTCCCCCTCTTTGTGGCCCTCTACCCAGCCCCCGCCCCATTCCCACATTTTTTATTGCTATAAACAGCTACAATGAAAAATGTCTGGATTAAGACGACAACGTGATTTTTGCCCAAACTGACGGCTACTTATGATCAGTTCCAATGATCCCGAACACAGCGTCTCTCCCTTTTTTTTCTGCAAACTATTCCTGCCTAGAATTATCTTGTACCTAGATAAGTGAGCAAGCACAAGAAACAGTGAGATGAGACGTGGAAACATTGTAACCCTGTGCCCAGTTTTCAGATACACATTGTTGCAACCAGAGTCCCATCTGGATGAAAGGACAAACTCAGCAGGCGGGGGTCACTTCTCCCCACCCCCCACCTGTCACTGTTCACTGTGACCTGTCTGAGTTTCCGGCTCAATTTCTTAGGTCCAAAAGGACCAAGTCCGTATGCGGGAAGATGGCTGGAACTGTCATGGCCTCGATACATTCCTTCTACTCTAATTATATAAGACTTCCCTCTGCCTGCTTCTGGAAAATGATCTAGAATGAGCATCGGGAAGGAACGGATCGGCCCTGGGAAGCCAGCTCCTCCAAAACCTGTTGCTTGTGAGCTTTCAGGCCGGCGAGAAGCGTCTGGGCTGAGCTCTTGGCAGTACGCTCTGTCCGGACGGCTTGCTGTCCGATTGTCCTACTCAGCAGTCTCAGGCCCGTCGGCAAAATAATTAGATTTTCACTGGCTACCACTCAGTCTCTAGAACATATAGTGACGGCCTGATGGGAGTTCGTGGATGCTTGTTACTGGAAATAGAAAACAGTCAAGGTGAAATGCTCAGCATTTCCAAAGTGTGTTTGCAATGATCCAAGGGCCGGGTGAGCCTGGAGGACCACAGATTGCTGAGATTCCTTCAGGCCCCCACCCATTACCTGCGCTCACAGGGTGCTGGGTAAGCAACACCCTAGCATTGTCCTGTTTCTCCCGTAGGGCCTGAGGAAGGGGCCCAGGGCACAATTAAAATTTTAATATACCCTAATTTTTTAAATATATATTTTAATATATTTTTATTGATTTCAGAGAGAGGAGTGGAGAGGGGGAGAGAGAGAGAAACATCAATGATGAGCGAGAGTCATTGATCAGCTGCCTCCTGCATGCCCCCCACTGGGGATCGAGCCCACAACCCGGGCCTGTGCCCCGACCAGGAATCGAACCCTGACCTCCTGGTTCATAGGTCGATGCTCAACCACTGAGCCACGCTGGCCTGGCTTTAGTATATTCTAATTTTAAAAAATGTGAGCCACAGTTTTCTTATTTGATGAAGAGAGGTATTCGTAATATCTACCTATGGGATTGAGACAAAGATTAAACGTGATGATGCACTGAAATGCTTTGTGAACTAAGATGTTTTGGTAACTCAGTTCTCCATAAGAACTGGGTAGGAAATAGCTACAAATAGAACCATAATTCTGTTTGGTAGAAGAGAAGACCTTATTAAAATGCACATCTCTTCAATAAATAAAAATTAAAAAAAATAAAAAGCCCTGGTCGGGTTGGTTAGAGCGCCATCCCCATATGCCAAGCTTACAGGTTCGATTCCCGGTCAGGGCACGTGCAAGCAGCAGCCAATGATGCATAAATAAGTGGAATAACAAATCGATGTCTCTCTCTCTCCCTCCCTCTCTCTAAAATCAATAAATAAAAATTAAAAACAAGACACATCTCCAGGTTTCATCTCCAGATTCTGACTCAGACCCATAGAGCTCGTGATTGATTCTAATTAGAAGCATAAAGAAGCCCCGTTTTGTTGAAGGAACAGATGAAGTGGATTTGAACAGAAATTGGAAGGATGGGGAGTGAACTTTGAACGGAGCCTTGAAGGGTGGGGTGGGCAGCGAAGAACACTCCAGACTGAGGGCCTGCACGGAGACCTGACAGCCCGGGGGGTAGGCGCATGGTCTCTGCGCCCAGGTGTGTCGAGGGGCTTGACGTGAGATGAGATTTGAAAGGTAACCCGGGGGCGGCTCACAGGGGACCTTGAATGTCATAGTAAGGGTTTGGATCAAGTTCTGTGATAATAGGGAGCCGAGAAGGTTTGGGGGAAAGGAGACTGACGTGACATACGGACATCGTGTGTCCTGGTGTGACGCCTCTCCATTTGCCCAGGAGACGTCTTGGATGGAGCGTGGAGACAGAGCGACTGGAGGGACGCTGTGGAGCGGTGATCATGGTGACCACGAGTGACGGTGAGACACAAAGCAGGGTGCAGGTGCAGGGGAAGTGAGCGGTGGGACTGAGGGAAGGGACCTGGCAGCTGGGAGGTGGAGGAGCGGAGGAGGGGAGGGGAGTCCAGGGCCAGCCATGCCCTGGGGGGGGGAGGCGGGGAGGCAGAAACAGAGCAGGGCTGATCTGATTACGGTCGCATCAGCTGGCCGGTCCTTCCCTAGCAGCCTGGTGGTTTCGGGCCTGTTATCAACTCTGGCACCGCCAACGCGCGCTCGGGCCAGCCGCTCCCCCTTGGACCCGTTTCCCTCCACCCCTGCCAAGGCCTCCGGGAGGCCCATTGAGCGCGGTGACAGGCCCTTCCTTCTGCAGAGAAAGCCAGCTCCCTTCAAAGCCACGGGCACCGTTTTTTGGGTTTTTTTGGTGCTCCTTTCTCTGTTTGCATCCTCATGGCGACAGAGAACACACAGATCGCTCTGGCCGCAGCTCCGCCACTGGGTGGGCAGCCTTTGAAGACAGCCTCGAGTTTGTGTGTTGTCCTCCCTTCTTGGCCCAGGGAGACTAGTTAAATGCAGGAAATTAAGATCGCAGTGTGCCAGTGCTCGCCGACTACATCCCGTTAGATAGACCACCTCGAAGCCCCGATTACTATTATTTTAAAATTTATCTTTATTGTTGATGATTATTTTTAAAAGTTGTCTTCATAGGCATAAAAATGCATCGAAAGGTGTTTATTAAAAGGTCATCTGAGACCTGGCCTGTGTGGCTCAGCGGTTGAGCATCCACCTAGGATCCAGGAGGTCAGGGTTCGATTCCTGGTCAGGGCACAGGCCCGGGTTGGGGGCTTGATGCCCACTCAGGGGCGAGCAGGAGGCGGCCGATCAGTAACTCTCATCATTGATGTTTCTCTCTCTCCCTCTCCCTTCCTCTCTCTGAAATCAATAAAACTTTTTTTTTTTTTTAAAGTTCATCTGAGGGTGGTGCTGGGTTGTGCAGCACCCAGGAAAGTAGTTACGAGTGACCTCAGCTTTGGCTGGGTGACTCGGTTGGTTGGAGCGACCTCCTGTTCACCAAAAGGTTGCCGGTTCGATCCCAGGGAACAGACAGGAAGCAACCAATGATGCATGAATACGTGAAACAACAAATCACTGTTTCTCTCTCTAAAAATCAATAAATACAAAACATTAAAAAAAAAAAAGAGAGAGAGAAGAGAATGCCATGTGAAATGCAGGCACAACACAGGGACAACACCAGGTGACGGTGGAGGCAGAGACCAGAGTGATGCATCTAAAAGCCAAGGATCATCGGTGGCAACACCAGAAGCTGGGAAACAGGCCTGGAACAGATCTTCCCCTAGAGCCTTGATTATAGCCTCTAGGCTCCGGGACGCTAATGGAGCTGGTTAATGAAACTCGAGGGAAGGCAGCTAGGGGCTTTCTGGGAATGTGTTTTCTACGTCTGGGCCTTATTTGACCCTAACAGGTAAATTGTTTAAATTTATTTTTAAAATCCTCACCCAACGGTATTTTTTCCCCCTCATTGCTTTTTCAGAGAGAGTGGAAGAGGGGGGGGAGAGAAACATTGATGTGAGAGAGACACAGGCGTCCTGCACGTGCCCCGACCAGGGCCAGGCATCGAGGCTGCAACCAAGGTATGTGCTCTTGGCCAGAATTGAACCCAGGTACCCTTCGGTCCACAGGTTGATGCTCTAACCACTGAGCCAAGCAGGCTAGGACCTCACAGGTAAATTTAAAAAAAAGGAATGATCATGGGTTACCTGGAATGACCAACTAATCTATTACTTCTCTTAGGGGAAAAACCCCCAATGCTTTAAATACTAGTTAAGCCACATGGAACCACGTCTCCAGAAAGCTCCTAAAAATTAATGTCAAGAGTTTGTGACAGTGCAGGAAGCCAGTGGGGCTTTCGGTACCTTTAGAATGTGGTAGGAGCTTGTCTGCTTTGGTCTCTGGTTTCAGTGAGAACTTTCAGACGGTCCCATCTTTGATACTTGAGAATGTTTTCCTGTATTGATCTGGGTGTGGTGTTAACTCAATCTAAGGCTATGCATTCCTTAAGGCTGGCCATACATTTGTTCTGCATATTTTTTTTCTAGAGAAGAAATTATGCAGTGTTCTGCTAGGTATCATAAATAAATAAATATATATATAATTTATCTTTATTGTTGCATTACAACATAGACATAAATTATATACATAAGTATATATGTATATATAATTTATCTTTATTGTTGCATTACAAATGTCCCCCCCATTTCTCCATTGATCCCTTCCCCCCTGCACTCTTCCCCCAGGCCTTCACCACACTATTGTCTGTGTCCATGGGTTATGCATACATGCATAGCAGTTCTTAGGTTAATCTCTCCCCACCCACCCACCCAGCCTCGGTCGCCTTTCCCAAGATCCCTCAGTCTATTCCATGCTTCTACGTCTCTGGATCTATTTTATCCATCAGTTTATTTTGTTTATTAGATTCCACATATGAGTGAGACCACGTGACACTTGTCTTTCTCTGACTGGCTTATTTTCCTTAGCATAATACTCTCCAGGTCCCACCATGCTATCTCAAAGGGTAAGCGATCCTTCTTTTTCACAGCTGCATAGTATTCCACGGTGTAAATGTCTGAGAAGATGCTTGATATTTCAATCTTCTTGACCTTGTAGAGACTTAGTTTGTGCCCTAACATGTGGTCTATCTTTGAGAACGTCCCATGCGCCCTTGAGGGGACGCCCATTCTGCAGCTTTGGGGTGAAACGTTCTGTAAACATCAATTTAATCCATCTGACCTAGTGTGTCATTTAGAATCACTGTTTCCTTGTTGATTTTTTGTCTATATGTAGTTTTTATGGTGAAGGTTATTCATTCATGCAACAAACATTTGGGTGCTTTCCAGGGACGCAGCAAGCACTATGCAGACACGTGCAACAGGCGCCACCCTAGGTCACCTGTCCCAGTGGGGGCGGGACAGGCTGCGGATAAATACACATAAGAACCTGCTGCAAGGGTCCTGCAGGAAAGCGGGAGAGTGCTGAGACAGCCAGCAAGGTGCGGGGAGGGGACAACTTCCTTGAGAAGGTGACACTGGAGCCGAGACTTCCAGGAGGAGCCTCCAGGTCCGGGTGCACAGCAAGTCAGCTAAAAATAGCCCCGAATCGCCCGAGCCGGAAGTCGGGCGTGTGGGCTGCGACGCCTTTCCGCCAGCACTAAAGATGGCGGGCCGGTGGGCGGGGCGTGCCCGCCGAGCCCGCGCCGTGATTGGCCGGCCCGAGCGGCGTCACGTGGGCGTGGGCGGGGCCGAGCCTCGGGGCCGGAGCATCGCGGCGCTGGCGGCGGCGCTGCAGCGGCTGCGGAGCGGGCGGCGCGGGGCGAGCGCGGTGAGCGGACGGCGGCGGGGCCTCGGGCCGCCCGCGTGGGCCGAGCGGCGCTGCCGAGCATGGCGGGCTCCCTGCCTCCCTGCGTGGTCGACTGCGGCACCGGGTAAGAGGCGCCGCGCCGCGCACCTGCCTCGCGTCCGCCCCGGGGCACCTGCGCGGGTCCCCGCGACCCCGGTGCAGGTGCAGGCGCCCCGCCCCGCCCCCTCCCCAGGCCGGGACCACCGCGCGGGGGCGCTCACCTGGACCCGGAGGGGTCCCCGACCTCCCAGCCTCCCCGAATGCCGGGTTCAGGCAGGTGGCTGCAGACGCGCCCGCGGTCCTTGCCTGCTACCCACCCAAGGGTGCGCTGACCTCCCAGCGCCCTTAAAGCCGCCGCCTCCGGGCGCGCGCCGTGGCCCCTCGCCGACGAGTCTTTGCCTCTTGCCCCTGCAGGTGGTTCCCTCCGTCCGCCAGCTGGGCACCTATTTTTTTTTTTTTTGCAGCGCGCTCGGCTCTCCCCGGGAGCGCGCGGCTCGCCCCGGCTGCAGTTGGCGTAGACTCGCCTTTTCTTTAAAAAATTTAAAAGAAAATGCAAAATATACGCTTCGTTTTGAAAAACAAAAAAGTCTAAATTTGGAAAAGCCTGTTCGGCACGTAGATGGTTCCCCCCTGTAGTTTCGGGGCGTGATTGCTTCTGGAGGTGGTAAGATGCAGAAAAGACCTTTTGGAAATTGGCTCCCAGCGGCCCGAGCTCAGCTGGTTTTGGGGAGGTGCTTCCCGGGTGACCCCGGCCTGCCGGTGGCTGAGAAATGCAAGGTGCCTGCTCGCTTTATAGATGAAGCGCTTAATCAGATAACCTGCGAGGAAATGCAGTCTCTTACAGGTATTTCAAGGCGGGATTTTAATTTTAATTAATTAATTTATTTTTTTGCCATGAAACAGTGCGTGGCGAGTTCACCTTAGCCTGATCTTTTTCTGTACAGAAATGCGCTCGGCTTGGTTTCCTTGACAACCGTGTGGGGGTGTCTTTAATGTGCTGCAGTTCTGTCTCCCACTGATCTTTTTTTTTTCCTTTTGCTGCTGAAGGCACCAGCCCTGGTTACAGGCTGGGGGGAAGAAACTGCCTTTTTGCTTGTACTAATTCATCTTTTTATTTTTTTAAAAATCCTCACTGGAGGATATTGTTTCCATTGCTTTTTCAGAGAGAGTGGAAGGGGGAGAGAGAGAGAGAGAGAGAGAGAAACATCTATGTGAGAGAGACTCGTCGGTTGGTTGCCTCCCAAGAAAGCCCCAACCGGGACCAGGAATCGAACCCATGACCCTTTGGTGCGTGGGCTGACGCTCTAACCACTGAGCAACACCGGCCAGGGTTCCCCTTTATTCATTTATCATTTGCACCCTACCTGGCTTGGCTCCGTGGTCAGAGCGTCAGCCTGCGGACTGAAGGGTCTGAGTTTGATTCCGGTCAAGGGCATGTACCTTGGCTGCAGGCTCCGCCCGGTCAGGGCCCGGACCAGAGGCAACCTATCCATGGGTCTCTCTCACATCGATGCTTCTCTCTCTCCCTTCTACTCTGAAAAGCAATGGAAAAAATATCCTCAAGTGAGGATTAAAAAAATATATATATTTGCATGGGTTATTATTTTATCCATAGTGTTATAATCCATTATGTCATTCTTATAATAGCCAATGGGTTTTTATTTATTATTGCCATTACTTGTTTTGATGCTTAAATTGTGTCAGATTTGGCCAACAGAAGCCCATTCATCTTTAGATGTGTCTGTCTGCCTGTTTCTCTATATTTACATATATATATATACACATATATATACACACACACACACATATATATATTTTCTTTTGAGTGTTTTGCTATTACCAAAAGACTGCAGTGGTAGCCTGTGCAGTGCATACATCTGTTGTATTTTTTACTGGAGTATCTCTGGGTTATTTTTCTAGAAGTGGGATTTCTGGGTCAAAGAGGAAATGCACAATCTAATTTTGCAAGACAGTGTCAAATCCCACTCAGGAGCATGTGTCTCCACCAGCAGTGTATGGGAGTGCCCGTGTCTTCTTGCAGACTCACTGACGGAGCATATTGCCACATTTTTTTATTTTTACCGATCTAGAAGGTCAGTAATGACACATCTTATTGTAGTTTTAGTATGAACGTCTTCTGTCGTTATGTGAGAAATCGAGCATCTTTTCACATGGTTGAGAGGCACCTGCACTTCTGTTTACTGTCTCTTCATTTCTCTAGCCCATTTCCCTCTGGGCTTTTGGTTTTCACCTTCCTTATTTTTAGAAGTTTTTCATACATTAGGATGTGTTCAGGGCCCCACATACCACCCTCAGGTTCGGCGATTGGCTAAGAACAGTCACAGGGCTGCACTGGAAAGGTCCAAAGCAAAAGCAGCCAACACTGGACTTCATAGGGATCTCAATCAGAAGCACCTCCCTGCAGTAACATGGTGACGTTTGCACTTCCCAACATAGATGAATCGAGCTTACAGTGTCGCCTTCTGCTCCGGATGGGCGACTGCAGGGGGCACTCGAAGTTGACAGTAGTCAGACTGATTCCCCCGACTGCCAGAAGTGACGGCTGTGGAAAGGGAGGTTAACAGGAGTGGAGTAAGCCTCGCACAAGGACTGTTTCAAATGTTGGGGGGCCCAGCCGGTGTGGCTCCATGGTTGAGCGTCAGCCTATGAACCAGGAGGTCAAGGTTCCGTTCCCGGTCAGGGCCCATATCCAGGTTGGGGGCTCGATCCCCAGGAGGAGGCAGGAGGCAGCCGATCAATGACTCTCACCATTGATGTTTCTCTCTCTCCCTCTCCCTTCCTCTCTCTGAAATCAATAAAAACATATAAAAAAAAAAACCACCCCAAAATTAATTAAAATATTGGGAGCAGATACACATCTGTTGTATTTGCAGAAAGAGACAGTGGAAGGTGCACAAGCCCCGGAGGCGGGTAGCAGGCAGACACGGGTAGGTGGGTGTAGGAGGGGCGGTGAGACGTCTTAATGGGGACCTTCCTGGGGCGTTTTGAAGCTCGACTGCGAGGACTTAGTGTCGAGGGCAGAGCTGCGGCTGTGGGTGCCGCTCCGTGCAGCCGCTGGCTCTGTGGCCCTCTGTCCTGACTCCGTCTGAGGCAGGCCCGGGTCGGGTGCGTGGAGGCCGCGTTGCCTTGAGAACGCGGGGGGCGGCCGTGGGAAGGACGCCGCCCCCACCCCGCTGCTGCCCTCGTGACAGGTGCTGACAAATAAACAGAAACCCGGGGGCTTCAATGTGAAAGTGGTTGGTCTTGATTCCTCACTTGCCTGTTAGCTCTTCCCGCATCAGATGTATCAGCTGCGCAGAGGGCTGGCAGAGAAACAATGTGACATTTAGTGTAGCCAGGGACCCCTTCAGGTAGCAACTGGGAAGGAAATTGGTGGATTTGATCACCAAACTGTTTAAACAGTTACATTTTGGAAAGCATGTAACTGAAGGTAAACAACAGATGGGGGGGGGGGAATTAGATATATCTGAGCAAGCACTAATGTCCTCAGTATGGGAGAGTTGACACAAATTGATAAGATACTAAAACTAGTAGAGAAAAAAATCTAAGGACAGTCCCTGGAAGAAATAGTAAAATCAGCATGTGGTAAAAATACATTTAAAAACCATGAAATTTATTTACTTGAATTTGGAATGTATTACCATGTCAAAAAAAAATTAGTATCAAGCTTCTTGAAAGAATTCGTAAAATAGAGTGAATTAATAAAGTGACTTTCAGCACCCCCAGCAATGATTTACTCATTACAAACATCACTACAGAATGGGGGGCCCTGTCCTGACCTCACTGTTTATCACAGCGGCCTAGTCAGAGCAGGAATGGGGGGCCCTGTCCAGACCTCACTGTTCACCACAGCAACCCAATCAGGATGGGAGAGCTGACGGTTCCTTTCATCTTTTCATTTCCAGCAGATGGTTCTGAGTGGTGGTCCCCCCACCCACTTTAAAAAAAAAAAAATAACGTAGGAGATTAGCAAATGCTTTGGAACAATAGTAGTATTTGGCATTCATTCCAGTTGAGAGTTTTGGAATCTATCACAGCATCTTGACAGAAAATGGGCTCGGCCTGAAACGGTTTGATAAAGAAACTCCGTCAGGCATCTCAGGAGGCGGGAGCAGGTTCTGACGTGCGCCGCGGCATTGGAGGAGCATTGTGCGGTCACTCGCTCGCCCCACTGACGGTCGTGGAGCTGGGGAGCAGGTGCGCCGCCTTGGGAGCAGCCCTGAAGGGGCAGCCACCTGCTGGGATTGGGGCTCTTTCCCTGCCCACGGGCTGCCTGGCTCTGGCAGCTTCATTAACTCCTCAGCGCCTCGGTTTTCTCAACTGCAAAGCAGTGATGATGTTTACTTTCTTCATGGGGTTTTTGTAAAGACTGAGAGAGTGTAAGAGCGCTTTTGTAGTTATTAGGGACACACAGATGTAATTTACGGGCTCAAAGATGCATACAAGAATTTTTCCAACAGAAACGAGCATACGATTTCACGTTTTTGTAACTGCTCGCTTATCCAAAATTCGTGTCTGATTCTCAGCCGTCACATTTTTTTTTTTTTTTTTTTTTTAATTTCAAGGGAATATTTTGAGGCTCTCTATTTGAGGGCTTGGAGAGCTTATAATAAGACATTAATGGCCCGGCCGGCATGGCTCAGCGGTTGAGCATCGACCTAGGATCCAGGAGATGGGGGTTCGATTCCCGGTCGGGGCACAGGCCCGGGTTTCACGCTCCAGCCGCAGCGGGGGGCGTGCAGGAGGCAGCCGATCAGTGATTCTCGCATTGATGTTTCTCTCTCTCTCCCTTCGTCTCTCTGAAGTCAATTTTAAAAGAAGACTTTAATGGGGTGTCGAGGAGAGTGTCATCTAAACTGTCGGTGGCTTTGTGCTCCTAGGTACACCAAGCTGGGCTACGCAGGCAACACGGAGCCCCAGTTCATCATCCCCTCCTGTAAGTAGAGCGCCCCTCAGAGCTGCTCGGAGCAGCCTCACGGTCTCTCCAGGGGTTTCCGCCAACCTGCCGTCTTCAGGGAGGGGACCGTTCCCGTGGCGGGGGCGGGCTGTTGAGTCTGACACCTGGTTCTTGAATATTGCTGTTAGCTGCAGGTGTGACCTTAAAAGAAACCCCAACTTTCTGACACAGTGGGGGGCTTGCAGGAGGCAGCCAATCAATGTTTTGCTCTCAAATGGATGTTTCTCTCTCTCTCCCCCTCCCCCTCCCCTCCTCTCTCTCTAAAAAAATTTTTTTTAAAAAAGCGTAACCTGTGCTCCAGGTGATTCTGTGTGGTGCCGGTCTGTTTTCAGAGATGGGTTTGGTTTATCTCTGCAGGCCGCCTTAGTGAGTTAAGTCATGGCCACCATGCCGTCCTGGTCCCATCCTCTGCCTCGTGGCCCCAGACATGCTCCCTGCTTCTGACGGGGACACCCCTAGGCTCGGTCCCCAGCATTTGCAGGTCGTGCCTGCTTCCTCCGCCCTGCAGGACCCCTGTCCTGTAGATTCCTGCCACCTTTCCCAGCAAGTTGGAGTGAGAAGAGGTGGGCGGAGTGATTTCCATCCTGTGTCACTTCTTTTTCTCCCCCTCTGCCCACTCTTCATGTGTAATAAATTGGGGATTTCAGATAGTTCACTTTTTTAAAAAAGAATTTTTTACTGATTTCAGAGAGAGGAAGGGAGAGGGAGAGAGAGAGAAACAGCAATGATGAGAGTCATGGACCGGCCGCCTCCTGCACGCCCCCTGCTGGGCATCGAACCCACAACACGGGCTTGTGTCCTGACCGGGAATCGAACCTCAATCTCCAGGATCCTAGGTCGATGCTCAACCACTGAGCCACGCCAGCCGGGCGGGATAGTTCACTTTTAAAAACAATCGTGTCTGTTTACTGATTTATTTGGGAATAAACGATGCCAATGAGTGTATGGGTGCTCGGAGTAGAACCAGGGGTCAGGAATTTGAATGGGAAATTGGATCTTTGCGAAGCTCTCCACATACATTAGATGTTCAGTTCTGGAGGGGAGTTTGATATAATTATTTATTACTGAGTGTATTCCCAAACATCCAGGCTGAGCTCTTATTAAAATAGCATATCAGCCCTGGCCAGTGTTGCTCAGTGGTTAGTGTGTCGGCCTAAGGACTGAAGGGTCCCAGGTTCGATTCCGGCTGAGGGCACGTACCTGGGTTGCAGGTTCCATCCCCAGCCCCGGTCAGGGTGCGTGTGGGAGGCAATCAATGGATGTGTCTCTCCCACATCAATGTCTCTCTCTCTCCCCCTCCTCCCTTTCCACTCTCTCTGAAAAGCAATGGAAAAAAATATCCTCAGGTGTGGGTTAAAAACAAATTAATTAAATAAAACAGTGCATCAGAAGCCACTCGTGCATTTTTATAACAGTTTGATTTCTGTACTTTTCATGATATTAGCCTCCTCCTGGTTCTTTCTCTTAGTGGGAAGTCAGTTCTTCTGTAACAAGACTAAAAATACGTTTTAAATTTATATCTGATGCAGAGTTTTATTCAAACGATGTAAAAGCACACGGGCGTTATTTCCTTCCGTTCATTCTCCTCTTCTGTCTTATGGTTTTAATTTTGTCTCTTATATTTTAAAATTTGGAACCTGTTGATATATGTATATACACTTCAAGGGCATTTCACGACCTTGTGGAATACTTTTTCCAGCTGGAACTGAGAGATTGAATCGTGTAGCCTCTGTCAGCACTGGACACTGACCAGCTAAGCTCCTGCGCCCGACCGGGGACTTAGAACCGGTTCCCGTAGTGCTTTAGAGGCTCCCCGATAGCATCTCCTCTGGGAACACCCTCGACCCCCGATAAATCCCCAGTGGGGAAAATTTACTTTGCACATGCACAGGGCTTATATTACCCTTTCTTAGTTATTTAAATGAACGTCGATAGTGATGGAAACCCTCTTTTTTTTAAAGGTATTGCCATCAGGGAGTCTGCAAAGGCGGTGGACCAAGCCCAGAGGAAGGTGTTGAGGGGCGTGGACGACCTGGACTTTTTCATCGGGGATGAAGCCATCGACAAGCCCACCTACGCCACCAAGGTGAGCCGGGGAGAGAGCCGCGGAGCAATCTGCGGAGAAGCGCAGAGGGTCTGGAAAGTGTGCTTGGGACTGGCCTGTGTTTCATCCCTGTGTCTGAAAAGAGGTTTTGCTGCTGTGGTTTTGGACACGGGGACTCGAAACCCCGGGATGCAGCCTGGACTCCGAGACGCCGGGTTGCACAGGGAGGCAGGCTCTGCAGAGAAGGAAAGTCACAGGCTGACTAATTAGCCTGTCAGATACAGTTAGAAGTTGCAGGTGGATTAAAGAGAAGCACTGAAATTATGTAGCCATTTGTTCTAAAAAAAACACCTCCTGAGCTGTACTTTCCAGCTGCTGCTACATTGTTGAGACCGCCTTTGTCCTTAGAAATGGGTGGAGTTAGAGTATAAACAGTTACGGGACAGCCTCTCTGGTGAGGTGCCTGTTGTTTCCCTAGTCGGGTGGGGAAGGGCCGGCCCCTATATAAGCCTCGAAATCCTTGGGTGCGGCCCTGCCAAGGCAACCGCAGGCGGGACTCGAAATTCAAGAAACCTAGTGTTTTTTTTTCATAGCTAATTTTTAAGTTGATAATTCTGTGTGGCCTGTGAATGACGTTATAAATGATCCAAATGGCCCTGGGCGGAAAAAAAGTTCCCCGCCCCTGCCCGACGTGAAGAACATTCAGGGGAGCCTCCATCCTGCGCTTGCTCCGCCTCCCGGGGCCACGCCGTTAGGGTGCCCTGACGGACGGGCACCGAGGCCTGACGCACCTGGCTTCTCTTGCGTTAGTGGCCGATACGACACGGAATGATCGAGGACTGGGACCTCATGGAAAGGTTCATGGAGCACGTGATCTTTAAATACCTTCGAGCCGAGCCTGAGGATCATTATTTCTTAATGGTGAGTAGCTGGAACTGGGAGGGACACAGCTCTGCAGATTCCCAAGTGCTTGCATTTTACTTTATTTTATTTTTTAAGGGCTTTTTTTAAGAAAATATATATCTTTATTGATTTCAGAGAGAGGAAAGGAGAGGAGAGAGATAGAAACATCAATGATGAGAGAACCATTGATTGGCTGCAGCCCGCAACCTGGGCATGTGCCCTGACCGGGAATTGAACCCTGATCACCTGGATCCTAGGTTGACGCTTAACCGCTGGGCCATGCCCGGCCGGGCAGTGCTTGCATTTTAAACCCAAGGTATTCTTCCCCGGGGAGCCTTGAATTTCTGCAACAGTATGAATCAGGGTTGCTTTTCTGGGCAAATAACAGAAGGCTCAATGAAAATGTCTGAAGCCGCCCTGGCTGGTTTGGCTCAGTGGTTAGAGCATCAGCCCCTGGACTGAAGGGTCCCAGGTTTGGTTCCGGCCAAGGGCATGTGCCTGGGTTGCAGGCCCGATGCCCGGCCCCAGTTGGGGCGAGTGCGGGAGGCAACCCTTCGATGTGTCTCTCTCACATCGATGTTTCTCTCTCTCCCCCGCTTCTATTCTTTCTGAAAAGCAATGGAAAAAATACCCTCTGGTGAAGATTAAAAAAAAAAAAATGTCTAAAGCCAAAAGGGCTCATTGTCTCACTAAACGGGAAGTCTGGAGTCAGTGGTCCCCGGGGGTCATCACAGCCACTCAGTGGCAGAAGCAAGGGCTGGCCCAGGCCTGGCGCAGCGTCCTGGTGGTCCCCTCGGGCCCAGCACACCTGCCAGGTTTCCGCATCACCCCTGGTGTCCGCGCTTTCAGAGGGAGGCGCACCTGTTGAGATTCCCAGGTACCTTCCCTGTAGAGTGGCCCATTGTCGTTGCCTCACCTGGTCACGAGGGCGGGGAATGGAGTCACCCCGACAGGCTGAGGGTAATCAGGACTCTCTCCCCGGGGCCGGGCGGGGCCTCCCTCTGATCACCTGGCCTGGGAGGGTGGGGGCCTAACCGGCCTCTCACCGCCGGGAGGTGGAGGGGGAACTGGCTGGAGGAGACAGCCGTCTGTGCATTTCCATAGCTCCGTCAGGTAACTGCAGGGCTGTGATTTTTGCTTCTTACAACGGAGGAAACTGAGGCAGGATTTTTTTTGCCGTAGTTGAAACTGATCCATCCGGGTTATAGGCCCTGATTATATCGCTTAATCTTGTTCAGACAAAATAAAGCACTAAGGAGAAACGAGGAGAATCATCTCCTGGTCATGGACTCTGTCCGCATCGTACAGTCAACGTCACGTGTCTTCTTCCACGAAATGTTCCTTTTAAGTTGAAATTGATGACACGTGCGGGATGCGCGCTTTAGGGGGAGCAGTCGCGGCCCGGCCGCTGTCCCGCTCCCGCCCCTCTAGCTCCGGGGGGGGGGCCGCTGCCTCCGGAGGCCCGTCCCTCCCCTGAGATCCAAGTCCCGGGTCCTCGGGCGCTCTCGCTGTCTCGGGCGAGTGTCCCTGCGCTCGGCACCTGGCGCCACTGGGCTCCAGGGTGTTCAGGTGCTGCCGTCAGAGGTCGGGTTTCCTTCCCCGTAACCTGTTCTTGGTTGTGGTCCCTAAGCAGGGCGCCCAGGGAGGCCTTTGCTCTGTGGCTTCAAGGTCCGAGCCCGCGGCCCGGTTTCTCCGAGGACCACCCGGCTGCTCCGCTGTAAGGGGCGGTGCCGCCCAGCGTCCTGATGACCGGCTGATGTCCTGACGTGAAATCCGGGCGAGTACTGAGGCGGTGACTGCTCTCTTACAGACGGAACCTCCGCTGAACACGCCGGAGAACAGAGAATACCTCGCGGAAATTATGTTCGAGTCTTTCAATGTGCCGGGACTCTACATCGCTGTTCAGGTAAAAGGGACACACAGACCCCCCAGACACACAGACACACACACATAGACACACACACGCACACAGACACGCACACAGACACACACAGACACACACACACAGACACACACACAGACACACACACACATAGACACACACAGACGCACACACACAGACACACACACAGACACACACACACAGACACACACACACACAGACACACACACAGACACACACACACAGAGACACACGCACACAGACACACGCACACAGACACACGCACACACACACAGACACACACATAGACACACACAGACACACACACAGACACACGCACACACACACAGACACACACACACATAGACACACACACAGACGCACACACAGACACACACGCACACACACACAGACACACACACATAGACACACACACAGACGCACACACAGACACACGCACACACACACAGACACACACACACATAGACACACACACACAGACGCACACACACAGACACACACACACACAGACACACACACGGACACACACAGACACACAGACTCATGTAGTCACCCCCCTCCCACTCATCTAGACCGAGGTGGTCCAGCCTCACCCTTCGGATGGGCAGCTCTTTGTGGTGGGGCTTCCTGTGCATCCGAGAATGTTTAGCGGCATCTCTGGCCTTGACCCACCCGCATCTTCTCCCCAGGGGTGACCAAAACTGGCACCAGGCCTTTCTCAGTGTCCCTGGGGGGCAGAGTGACCCTAGTTGAGAACCAGCGCCCAAGTCCCACCTGAGCAGAATTTCCGGGGTGTGGCTGGCGATGCGTCTCACAGACCCCACACGTGGCCTTGCTGCAGCCGCCCGTGGACCCCACGGGGAGCCCCTGGATCAGAGATACCATCTCTGACTCCGCAGTGAGGTCCCCGTCTGTCTCTCTGACTTTGTAAAAAGTCGATTTATTTCCAACTCGAGTCCTCCAGCCCGAGAACCTGCAGGCTCCTCGTCTGACCTGGGATTTGAATTCTGGGGGGAGGCGAGGGATGTGGGGGAAAGAGAGAGGTCGCTCGGTAAGGAAGACCTGTCGCTTGGCCTGCGGGCGAGCCTGCGGGCGCCGGAGGAGCCCTGCGCTGATGGCCCGTGTCCCGTCCAGGCGGTGCTGGCCTTGGCGGCGTCCTGGACGTCCCGGCAGGTCGGCGCGCGCACGCTGACTGGCATCATCATCGACAGCGGGGACGGGGTCACCCACGCCATCCCGGTGGTAAGCAGACTAGTCACTGCCTCTCTCTGTAGGACTCCCCCGATTGGAGGTAAGGGAACAGTTACAGAAAAAAAACTCTTCTGTAATCAAAATATCACTTTCAGTGCCGTAGCTGTACTTAGGTCACGAGAGTTGTTCAGCCAGGAATGTGAAGAAAGGTGCCCGGCCTCCGTGGTGTTGGCAGTGTCTGCCATCGGTTGCCGGCCCCTGGGTGGGGGCGCCAGGGCCCCGCCTCGCCCCGGGGTCACGTGAACGGGGGCAGTTTCCTGCGCTTGGGGACAGGCGTCATCGGGGGAATGGGTTTGCGGGCGCGGTGGCTGGCCACGCCGTGGCTGTCTCCGTTCTGTGACTCACAGGACGTGGGTGGCTTTAGAGAAGGAGCCGCTGGTCTTTGTGAGGATTTATTCGCGAGCCGGGAGGGGAGGTTGAACGACTGACCCGCAGAGTGCTCTGCGATGTCGCTGTTCGGTTTTACATTTCAGAATATTAGAGAAGTGATTCCTCGTTGGGGCTTTAAGAGACTCCTGCTTCTTTATTTTATTATTTTATTTTTTTATTTTTGTCCAATAAACTATTTAAATGAACTGCAAATATTTGCAGTTGTTTTCTGCAAATAAATTGAGCCTGTCTGGAGGGAGTGTACCGGGGAGAGTGCCACCGGCTCTCATCCCTGCTCTTTCCACCAGGTCGTCTTCCCAGAGGCAACCCCGCTCCTGGTCATTTATGTTTATTAGAAGGACGTCTGCGTGCACAGGGGCGTGTGCGTGTGACGCCTTCTAACAATGCAAACTGAGGCCTTTTTAAAAAAAAAAATGCACTTCCTTTCGTTGAGAAGACAGTCACCATTTATTTCAGGAGGTTGAAGGAAGGCTGCACCGATGTGCTTTAGTCCCTCAGGGCCGCAGCTCCTGCAGGGAGGGTTGAGGTGGACGTGCCCTCGCTCAGGAGAGAAGTCGGATGCCCCCCAGGCCCAGCCCCTGCCGGGGTGCCCTGTGCGGGGGGACCGGGGGGACAGGCACGACTCCACGGTGCCCTCACAGCGTCTTCTGTGCTTGGAGCTCCTTCGAGCCAGTCTCTCTCATTTTTAAAAAATGTCTTTTTTTTTTTTTAAATTGAGTTCAGAGAGAGAGGAGGGGAGAGGGGGAGAGAGAGAGTCACCGGTCGGCTGCCTTTTCTACGCCGCCTACTGGGGATCAAGTCCGAAACCCTGGCATGTGGCCTGACCCCGCATGGAGCCAGTGACCTCTGGGTCCACGGGAACCACGTCCAACCAGCGGAGCCGCACCGGCCGAGCCCAGATTGTTGATTTTTAAATAAAGATAGACTTATAGTTAGTTTAGCAGTTCATAGATGAAAATCTCCTTTTGTTAAGGGAAAAAATAAAGACTGGCTTCACGGTCCTGACACAGGGCCTTCCTTTCGGGAGACGGACTGGCCTTGGTGCTTTTCCGAGCACGTTGTTCTGGTTGCTTGTGGGGAGGCCCGGTCACGTAGCGGGACTGCGGACGCAGTCGCGAAAGGGCCTCGCCCGGGGGCCGAGGGGGGGGCCCGTGAGTGCGTTTGGGCCGCGAGGGCCGGGGGCCCCCGTGGAGCCAGGGGCGCGTCCCCGCGGGAGCTGCTGACACTGTCCCCTGTCCCCTCTCCCCCCAGGCAGAAGGCTATGTAATCGGGAGCTGCATCAAACACATCCCGATCGCAGGTAGAGATATTACGTATTTCATTCAACAGCTGCTAAGGGAGAGGGAGGTGGGAATCCCTCCTGAGCAGTCACTGGAGACCGCAAAAGCCATTAAGGTAAAAACAGACGGGGAACGGGCTGGTTTGGGGTGAGAGAGAAGGGCTGTCTGGACACTTCCCCTGCCGCGGTCACCCCGCTCCCCCCCCCCCGCCTGTCCCCTCCCCGCGAATGTGGGTCTTCACCTGCTTGCTGCCCGAGCTCAGTGGGGGCTGAAGGACCCTCGTGTAACTGGAGCCGATCAGGTGGAACCTCCGGTTAAGCGAGTCCCGCGGCTCCCCCCGCGCGGCTGGTCCCTGGACGAGGCGCCCCCAGCGGCGGCCGTGACTGCGGGAGTCCCGGGCGGTCGGCCCGGGTCGGGCTCCTTTCCAGCCCCGCTGTGTGTGGCCTGTGCCCTGCGAGCTGCGGTTCAGAACCATCCGCTCCGGGCCCCAGAATCACTAAACAAAGCCGCCTGTGTTCTCTCGGCTCTAGTTACGGCGCCGGCAAAGCTGCAGGAAGCTTTAGAATGAGACCCGTTCAGTGAGGAGCACGGCTCGTCGGGGCCGGTTTGCGTGTCCGCTGGGCCCGCTCAGCCTGTTACCTTGGCCGTGGCAGCCGGCAGGCCCTTTTAGGGGAACTGCGCAGGGTGCAAAAGCAGAGCAGGTTACTGGGTTTTTTTATTTTTTATTTAAAAAAAAAAAAAAAAAATCTTTATTGATTTCAGAGAGAGGAAAGGAGAGGGAGAGAGAGAGAGATAGAAACATCAATGATGAGAGAGTCATTGATCCAGCCTGCAACCCGGGCCTGTGCCCTGACCGGGAATCGAACCCCGATCGCCTGGATCCTAGGTCGACGCTCAGCCCCTGAGCCACGCCCGGCCGGGCTATTGTTTTTTTTTTAAATCAAAATGCAAAAGAGTCTTAGGAATGGAAGGACAACTCTTATGTAGATGAAGAGAGAGGATTTTGTGTGTTTTTGGAGATCTTAGTGTGGGGTGTGAGCTTGAGCATCTCCTGTGGTTTTGAGGTGCAGGGTGGTGGTGCTGAGGGGAGAAGAGCCTGCCCCCCTGCCCCCCACTGCTTTCCTCCCGTCTGAGCTCCCAGTAACCTCCCTGGTTGAAGGAGAGGAAGCATCAGAGGTGCCCCCACGTTTGCACGACACCCTTGGTGAAAGCAGAGGTGTTTCAGGATGGGGCGCACCGGTGGAGTCTCGCCCCCTGTATACAAGGCCCCTCCTCCCCGTCTGCCCCCAGGAAGCTTTCAGAAGCTGGTGCTCGGTGCCACCCGCCGCTTGGCTGAGGGTGGCTCTCAGGACAGGTGACCCCCCCGAGCGTCCAAGCCGGGCGTCGCCAGAGGCGGAGGGAACACTGCACATTTAGGCAGGCGGCCCAAGGTGAAGGCCGCGAGCACACTGTCCCGCAGCAGCGGCGCCGTCCGGGCCCGCCTGAGTCTGCCTCTGCTTTCCGCGGCCCCTGCCACCTCTCTAACCCGCTGTGCCACCTGCTCAGTCGTATGGACTCAGCCAGAGCGCAGGCCCCGGGGCCGGGACCCGTGCGTCTGTCCCCTCGTCCATCCCTGCGCCCGGCTCTCAGCAAATACTCGCCGCGCAGCTCGTGGCCGGGCTGCGTCCGGGGCCGCGGGGTGGGCGCTGGCAAGTGCTGCGGGCATCGGGCCGTCTGCTGCTCGGCGGGCGAGGCTGCCCTGCGGGCCGGCTGGTCCAGGGGGTGGCCGTGGGTGCCGGGGCGCGTGCCGTGGGCGCCTGTGAGGAATAATGAAAGAGGAGATGGAGATGAGATACTTAGTAGATACCTTGAGACATTGTTTCAGAAAACACGGCAACAGATCTGATACAGTAGAAAGCCGCTCCCCAGGTCCCCGAGGAAAGGCAGTCCTCTGCTGGGAAAGGCGCTGGGGGGCCGCGAGCTCGCCGGCCTCGGTTCGGGGGTGTTGAACGCTTGGGGTTCCCGGGTGCCTGTCGGAGGCCCTGGCTTCGCCGCTGACGCCCGATGCCGCCTCTGTGTGTGCGCAGGAGAGGTACTGTTACATCTGCCCCGACATCGTCAAGGAGTTCGCCAAGTACGACGTGGACCCCCGGAGGTGGGTCAAGCAGTACACGGGCATCAACGCCGTCAACCAGAAGGCGTTCGTCGTGGACGTGGGCTACGAGCGCTTCCTGGGGCCCGAGATTTTCTTCCACCCCGAGGTGAGGTGCTGGCTTCTCGAGTCTGTGGCGTGCGCCCTGCGTGGGGCAATGCGGCCCCCCCCCCCCCCCGAGCGTCACCATCCCTCCCGGTTTTGCTCTCCGTGGACGCGACGGTCTGTAAATAGTTAACGCTCGGTTCTGCCGCGAGGCTTAGGAGGAAGCTTGAAGAGCGACGGGAGACGGTGGACGTGAAAGGAATCGCAGGCGGACAGGGAACCGAGTTACTCTCAGGGCCACCTGATCCCGGTTTCTGCCCAGGGCACCTGCCGGCCGTGTCCCTGCTGCCACTCGGTTAAAGCTCGTGTCCGAGGACTGTCCGTAAGGGTCACCCCTACCGTCCTTTTAGCCGGGAGTCACACATATTATCACGTTGGTGGAAGCAGTGATTCAGGGGAAGCATTCTACGGTTTAAATAAAATGCATTTTAAAAAGCTTTTGGTATATTTTCCTGCCTGATTCAGTTTGTATTCAACAGGCAGGTTACAAACTGCTGCCTGTTTTTATTTTTATTTTATTTATTTTTAAAATATATCTTTATTGATTTCAGAGAGAGGAAAGGAGAGGGAGAGAGAGAGAGAGAAACATCAATGATGAGAGAGTCACTGATCACGCCCGCAGCCCGGGCCTGCGCCCCGACCGGGTATCGAACCCACAACCCGGGCCTGCGCCCCGACCGGGAATCGAACCCACAACCCAGGCATGTGCCCCGACCGGGAATCGAACCCACAACCCGGGCATGCGCCCCGACCGGGAATCGAACCCACAACCCGGGCATGTGTCCCGACCGGGAATCGAACCCACAACCCGGGCATGTGCCCCGCCCGGGAATCGAACCCCGAGCGCCTGGATCCCAGGTCGACGCTCCACCGCTGAGCCACGCCCGGCCGGGCGGCTCCTGTTTTGAGATGTGCATATGACACGGGAATGGCACAAACACGTGTGTGTGACTATAACCTGATAATATTGTACCCGTCCGCTCGGGCCCCTGGTATCATTGCCTTGGAACAGACGTAACGCTGACCCTGTGCAGCGAACGGCGCGGCGGGTGAGCGGCGAGGTGGGACCCCTCCTCCCGAACGCTATTGCAGGTCAACGCTTTCCTGGATTTTTAAAACGTGTTTCCAATGCAGTGTCCTTGAATTATTTATGCTTCAGCTCATTTAACTTAAGGAATTGAATCTAAAGATGTTTCCTCAGTAACAGGAATCTTATGTTGTTACATTGTGTGTTTTTTTTTTAAATTCTCAACCAAGGACATGCTTTTCATTGATTCTAGAGAGAGAGGAAGGGAGAGGGAGAGAGAAAGGCAAACATCGACGTGAGAGGGAAACATTGCTTGGTTGCCTCCCGCAGAATCGAACCCGCAACCCGGGCATGTGCCCCGACCGGGAATCGAAGCTGCGATCCTTGGGTGCGCAGGCTGACGCTCTGACCAACTGAGCCCCACCAGCCAGGGCAGTTGTTACATTTTATTTATTTATTTATTAAAAAAATTTTTTATCTTCACCTGTGGATATTTTTTCCATTGTTTTTCAGAGAGAGTGGAAGGGGGGAGAGAAAGAGAGAGAAAGAGAGAAACATCGATGTGAGAGAGACACATCGATTGGTTGCGTCCTGCACGGGGATCGAGCCTGCAACCAAAGGTACGTGCCCTTGGCCGGAATCGAACCCGGGACCCTTCCGTCTACAGGCCGATGCTCTAACTACTGGGCCACACTGGCCAGGGCCAGTCATTACATTATAAAGCCACTGTACAGCGACCTTTCGTTGCCTCTGTTTTTCCCTGTATCCTGGCTAATTTTTTCACACATCAGCGCTCACGAGCAACGTGCTCATTCCACACGGTGTTTCTCACCATTCCCCGCGCGTCGCGTGCGTGCTTCCCCCAGTCTCAGCAGCTGGCTTCGCTGTGTTTAGGACGCAGGGCTGGTCCGCCTCTGTTACTGTTCCGTATTTTTCCTTCACGAGAACCACACCTTTAGTCTCTTGAGGGCATGTGTGTTGTCCTCAGTCTGCGCACACCCAGTCACGCGGGATTCACTTACCACATCGCTCGGTTTGTATTTGTTTTAAAGTTACTTTTTAAAAAGCGTGCTCGGCCCAGCTGGCACGGCTCAGGGCTTAAGCATCGGCCTATGAACCAGGAGGTCGCGGTTCGATTCCCGGTCAGGGCCCAGGCCCGGGTTGCAGGCTCGGCCCCCGGCGGGGAGCGTGCGGGAGGCAGCCGATCAATGACTCTCGTCCCTGATGTTTCTCTCTCCCTCTCCCTGAAACCAATAAAGGCATATTTAAAAATACGCACGTGTTTGTTCTTTCCTGCTGAGAGAAACGTGTAATGTTTCTTCTGTGTTCACGTACAATGTAGTTTGCCAACCCGGATTTCGTGGAGTCCATCTCGGACGTCGTCGATGAGGTGATACAGAACTGTCCCATCGACGTGCGTCGTCCGCTCTACAAGGTAGGAGCCGCGGGCCCGGTGAGGTGCCGTGCGCTCCTCCCAGTCGTTGGCCCACTGCCCTCGGGAGAGGTTATGACTGTCTCCACGTGGGCCCTCCCACGTCCCCTTCTGTCTCACAGCATTTGTTAAAGGCCCCTCTGTTGGCAAAATGTTTTCCTTGGAGTGTGGGTGCCTTAGACGTGTGAAGTATGACTCAGTAAGCTGGAAGGATTTAATTGAACTCTTCTGGTGTCTTTTACGGTCATCCGGCAAGCTGTCTTTTAAATTGGACAATTGTAACGATACGTGTGGATTGAAAGATGAAAGGGGTGCGTCCTCTCTGACTTCCACGAATTCCCCTGGTTTTGTTTGACGCGTGTTTAGGTCCATTGGGCTGATGCGGCGTTGCCGGAGGAAGGCCGAGCCTGAAATGAAACAGTCAAATAAAAAACGCTCACCTAATACTTTTTTCCAAAATTCTTCGATGGCAGGGAATCTTGAAACTTGAGAAAATGCTAATTCTAATGATAGCTACGTGGTAATTATAGATCGGAGAAAAGGAAGTATTGCTGACAGGCACGTATTGAGAGCGGAAAGGGACGGTCGGTTAGCCTCCCCCGCCTTCGGTTAACCTCTGCGCGAGGGGTCCTGCGCTCAGCCCAGCCTCAGGCAGCCGCGTTTCACGGGGGAGGGACTCAGCTTTTCACCTGTTCGGCCTTTAAAAAGAAATAGGTAAATCAGTGTAAATTCAGATGAAAAGATGTCAGTACCTGTTGGTCGCTGAAAAAGCAGGTTGTGAGATTTGCACATAGCGTTTCACTTTATGTAAAAATGTAGTTTGCATGTATGTGTGTGTATATATATATAGAAGGGAAGGTTCTGAATGACATAGGCTGAACTTTCTTTTGGATATATCAATTCTTTAACTGTCTTCAGTGGCTTTACTTTTTCTGTTTTTTTTTGGTTTTTTTTCCCACTTTAAATAATTTTTTACTTTTCAGTGAAACTTGGAATACAGTGTTATATTCGTTCCGGGTGCCCAGCCCAGTGGTTCCACGTTCTGACGCTGTATATAGTTTTATGGACTGCACTCCTCACGCTGTGGTTTACACCCCTGTGACTTCTCTAACCACCAGTTTGTGCTTCTTGATCCCTTCACTTTTTCTTCCACCCCCCAAACCCCTCCCGTTGACAACGGTCAGAATGTTCTCTGTCTCCGTGAGTCTGTTTCTGTTCTGCTTTGTCTATTTTGTTCTTTAGATTCCACATATAAGTGAAATTGCCTGGCATTTGTCTTTGTCTGACTCATTTCACTCAGCATTATGCTCTCCAGGTCCATCCGTGTTGTTGCAGATGCAGGATTTCATTCTTTTTTATGGCTGAGTCGTATTCCATTGGATATGTGGGCCGCTTATGTATCCATCTGTGTATCGACGGACACAGGTGTCTTTCGTGTCTTTGCTATTGTAAATAACACTATTGTAAATAACATACGGATGTATATATCTTTTCAATTTAGTGTTTTGGGGTTTTTCAGATCAATACCCAGAAGTGGAATTTTCTTTTTTTTTTTTAAATTCTCACCTGAGGATATTTTTTCCATTGCTTTTCAGAGAGAGAGAGAGAAACATCGATTGCCTGCCTCGGACCAGGGCTGGGGATGGAGCCTGTAACCGAGGGACATGCCCTTGGCCAGAATCGAATCCTGGACCCTTCAGATCAGGGGCTGACGCTCTAACCACTGAGCAAAACCAGCTGGGGCTGTTTGTTTCCGTTTTCATGAAATACTTTTTCCATCCCTTTACCCCCTCACTTTATTTCCCCATTGAGGGTCTTGTTTTCTTGTCTGTTCAACTGCCATATGTCTTTTGATTGGAGCGTTGACTCCATTTGCATTTAAAGTAATTGTGGATAGACATGTACTTATTGCCATTTAACTATTCATGTATCCTGTCTTTTCTCTTTCTTAAAGACTCTTTAACTTTTCCTGTAGTACTGGTTTGGTGGTGGTGACTCCTATAGCCTTTCCTTGCCTGGGAAGCTCTTTATCTGTCCTTTGATTCTAAATGACGGTCAGCCCCTCTGGCCTGCAAAGTTTCTGTTGAGAAATCAGCTGACAGTCTTACGGGAGCTCCCTTGTAGGTGACGAACTGCTTTTCTCTTACTGCTTTTAAGACTCTCTCTTTGTCATAGCTGCCACATGCCCTGCAATCTTGCATCTCCTCTAGGACTCCACACAATACAGCTCACGTCTTAGAAACAGGGTTGCTCTTGCTTTGCTGGGGTCCCAGTCTTTGGGTTCATTTCTAGAGTACGAAAGCCCTTGTCCCTAAAGGGGCACATTCTTTGACAACACGATACAGGGATCGCTGCCTGGAGCTTCAGACGAGCTGTCTTCTTCACCTGTACTGAGTGGTTGGTCCGGTCGGGTGGAGACTTCTCTGTGGGCGGTTGACACTGTGTCTGCAGTGAGCCCAGGAAGTTGGTTAACGTCACCAGGATGGTCAGTAGATGGCACTGTGTATCCGTGAAACTGGATTTGGTATAGAGCCTCCAGTACAAACATACTTAGGGTGACAGCATTGGGGATTGTTGTTATTTTTAATACCATATCAGGTGGTAATTAAGTGAGCTTACTACTAACACGGACTCTTTCTGACTTGAATTTCGGTGACTGACAGGTGTATGGTGTGTTTGATGGTAGGAGCTGGGAGGTTTTACTGGCACACAGACAGGATCCTTCCTTCTGGAGAGATAGTTTTCAGCCGAGACTTCCATGTGACACCCTGAAGTAAACATTTGTGCAGCACAGGAAGGTGTCTGTGATTGCTGAGGGCTCTTGAGAGACACAGTGCACACACGGACCTCGTGAGCAGACGGTGCAATCATGCTAACTGTACGGAAGGACTCGCGGCAGTTGAGTAGGTCAGAGCACTGTGTTGTCGAAACACATTTTCCTAAAAAAATTTAGAATCTACAGATGAGCAAAGGGTATTATTTCCAACTTAAGATGCATTTAGAAAATTGGAGAAGTACCAAATCGTCAATAAAGAAAACTGGTCTCTCCTGTCATCACTGCTTCTTGGTTGTGACTTTGCTGTTCTTTCTCTTTAGTTGTTTGAAATGCAGACGCATTGTGCTGTATTTATACTCTGTATTTGGCGTGTCAACATAGTGTCATGTTGTGAACATTTTCTTAAGTAATTAACATTCTTCAAAAATACTTTTAATGGGACTTTGTGCTCCATCCTGTCTGTTTCAGGATCCAATTCTTTTTCTGGATTTAGGTTTTTCGATATTTTTTTAGCTGGGTCAAGGTTTCTTCCTTTCCCGGGACAGACACAGGGCCATGTGTGATCAGTGCCAGTTCTCATCTGAGAACTCGCTGACCGCGTGGAGCAGGCGCTTTCTGGCTGAAATGCTCACGGGGCAGGTCAGCAGGTCTTCCAGCGCCCGCAGACTTCCCGTCAGAATCCCCAGTGGCCTGTGGGTGCCGTGAGGGCCGCCAGCTCACGGATTCATCGAGCGTGTTTGTGGGAACCTGCCGTGTGCTGGTCATTGTTGTGGGCGCTGCGGGCTCAGCTGGGACAGACCAGCAAAGACTTCCTGTCGCCATGGACATTGCACCCCTGTGGGGGCAACACACAGACGTAAACAAATGAGCAAAAGGCCCAGTGCAGGTGCCCAGGAGGAGAGGGACTCAGGGCGAGTGGGGCCAGGCCTCACTTCCTCTGCACGGTTTCCTCGGGTGATAGTTTCTGTAAGAGAGTGAAGTCAGGATGGACTTCATGTCACTTTCATTGTGCTAAGTAATATCCTGTAGCCTGAAAGAAGACGCCTTTTCCATCAAAATCTGGTAGGAGATTTAATGACACCCCCCCCCCCCCGTCACCTCCCTTGCTCCCCAGGCTTCTGTTGTGGCCACTTAGCAGAGTCTCAGGGGGAGAGAGGGGACGGCGTCTCACGTGGAAACGCCTTGCTCCCTGGCACCCCCTTCTGGTGGGTCAGGTGTGTAAGACGACCTGCTTCCCCGCCATTACTAAGGCAGAATGAGCGGAAGGTCCAGCGTGACTAGGCCATAGGTTTTCTCCTAACCGGTCAGTTTGTTGGTTTATACAGTGGCCTCGCCCTCCTGGTCCTTGTCAAGGGTCCCCATTGTGCATAGTGACCCCCTCCCCCCCCCGGGGCAGAATCGGTTTTCGTTTTCCCCGGGTTATGACTGAGGAGTAGAGCCGAGAGGAAGCGTTTGTGGCACGGGAGACAATGCGGCGTCCGCCTCTTGGGCAGCGTGACGTGGCCGCCCCGATGGCCTTCACACCGGCTGCGGTGCGGTGTCAGGCCCGCGGGAGCTCCGTGTGGGCGGCGGGTGGCTCACCCGGGGAACCCCTCTGCTCTGTCTCCTAGAACGTGGTGCTTTCCGGAGGCTCGACCATGTTCAGGGACTTTGGCCGTCGGCTGCAGAGAGACTTGAAAAGGGTGGTGGATGCCAGGCTGCGACTCAGCGAGGAGCTCAGCGGAGGCAGGATAAAGGTGGGGCCGGGACTGGGGTGCGGGTGAGGGGCCCCCTGTGTCTCCCGGACTCCAAGCTGGGGGCCGAGCCTGCCGGTGCCGGGAAACGGAAGATGTCTGAGTCTGTCTCAGCCACGCTGCGGAGTTCCACCCAGGGTGTTGCCGGAACTCGGGGTGTGGTTGGGCCTGGTGGGCCCGCAGTGCAGCCCCCGCGGCTCCCTGCCCGCCCCCGGGGCTGGCCTGCGGGTCTCCCCTGTGCCCTCGGCCATCGCGTGAGGACCGGTGTCCCCAGGAGATGGGCTCCCTTTGCAGGAGGCTCTCCAGCGCCCTTTGCGGGGGGGGGGGTTCTCCCTGAACTAAAGTGACTGCCGTGAGCAGGGAGCCGGTGGCAGTTGTTCCCCACTAGCTGGCCGTTCCCTTGGGCTCCTAAGTGAGCTGGGGCTTCGGTGCAGGGCTCACGGGTGCGAGCGGATGTCCCCACCGGCTGAGTCACACTGCTGGCAAAATGTCACTTCTCAGAGCATTATTGGGACGCTGAGTGGTATTTGGGATTATCGCTCCAACCCTAAAACAACTAATTTGTTCAGTGAAAAAAATGAACCGGGTTAGTGGCTTAGATTTTTTTTTTTTCCTTTTCAAAATGCCTTTAGTGTTGTGAGAAATACGCACCCCCTCCCTGACGGCCTGCTGCTCTCGCACCGCCCTGGGCGGGGCTGGGCTGGGGTGCTGGGGGGTGAGGTAGGGGGGTGGGGTGGGGGCGGTGGGCTAGGGGGAGGTGCTGGGAGCTGGGTGCTAGGGGTTAGGGGCGGGGTGTCGGGGGGCTGGGGGCTTGGCAGCAGGAGCTTCCTTCCTGAGGCAGCGAGTGGCTGACACCCACAGAGGGATAGGCCGGGAGGGGCCCGTCCCGCCAGGCGGAGGCGGCCGGGCCTGTCCATGGAAAGGTCACTGCCCGGGCTGACCACGTGCCTTCCCCCGCAGCCCCGGCCGGTGGAGGTGCAGGTGATCACGCACCACATGCAGCGCTACGCCGTGTGGTTCGGCGGCTCCATGCTCGCCTCCACCGTAAGTCCCCCGCGGCCCCGGGCGTGGGCTTCTGCGTCCTTAGCGTCCTGAAGGTTGGACGGTGCGTGTGGCCCTAGCCAGGCGCACATTTAATGAGATGGAAAACGTCTAAGCTGCCGGGTGTCCTCGCTCGTTAGGGGCGCGGATAGCGTGGGTCGGTGAAGTCCAAACGTCACCCGAAACGTCTGCGTGCATCGTGCATTCCAGGAGCTTTTCCATAATTATTACTTTTCCCCCTGAGCCGTGCGGGTAGGTGACCAGTTGCTGATCTAGGGCGGGCGCAGAGTTGATCCCAAACGGAGGCTGAGTAGATGTGTGTGTGTGTATTTTTTTCAAATATGTGTTTATTGATTTCACAGAGAGGAAGGGAGAGGGAGAGAGAATCATTGATGAGAGTCATTGATCGGCTGCCTCCCGCACGCCCCTTGCTGGGGATCCAGCCTGAAGCCCAGGCCTGCGCCCTGACCGGGAATCGAACTGCTATCTCCTGGTTCATGGGTCGGTGCTCAACCGCTGAGCCACGCCGGCCGGGCAGGCTGAGTAGACATTTGACAATGAAGCGAACCCCACGTAGCTGCTCGGGCCCCGCGGGAGGTCGGGGGGTGTACGCTGGTCTGGGGAGGGCTGGGGGGCCTGCTGTTTCCTTCCTCCCGGGGCTCACGTCCTGGCTGTTTCCTCGCAGCCCGAGTTCTTCCAGGTCTGCCCCACCAAGAAGGACTACGAGGAGTGTGGCCCCCGCATCTGCCGCCACAACCCCGTCTTCGGGGTCATGTCCTAGTGCCGGCCTCGCCCCCGTCACCCGGCCGTGTCACCTCGGCGAGCAAGTGTCCTTCGAGCCCAGAGACGACCTCGGCTCCTGCAGGCGCAGCGGGCGGCGTGGGTGTCGAGGGGTGGGCTTGCGTCCCGAGTGCATGAGGAACCCCAGCGCCAGCTCCGAGAACCACCTGTCGGTGCCCCTCCTCCCTCACGTCCCCCTCGTTCCGCCTGAGCTTCTAGGGACAGGCACATGTCCGAAGGAGCTTCCCTTTGACGTCAGACATCGTTAGGGAAATCAACCTAGACCAGGGCGCAAAATAGCCCCCCCGCCCCGGAAAGAATAATGGGACCGTAAGCCCTATCCCTTCCAGCCTATTTTTGTAAATAAAATGTTATTAACTTGAAATACAAATCCATGTCATTTTTGTATTTTATGGTGTTTGGGACAGCTGGCTGGTCCCGAGCGCAGTCAGGTGCTGGTGTCCTGGGGCGGGGTCATCCGCGTCCTCCCTGGGGCGGGGTCACCTTCCGCAGGACTTCCAATGGTCCGAAGTCCAGCCCTTGCATCGTGACTGCAGCGGGTGTCCGTCCACCTGAAGGACCAGGTGTGAGCCGCAGCACACCTGGCGTGAGTGGCTTCCCTGCCCCGTGGTGACCGTCCGAAGGGCGATCAGCCGTCGAGCCCAGTGGGAGGAATTGCCCTGCAGAAATCTCGCAGGCACGTGTATTTTATTTTTTTGTTAAACTTCATCTGAGGACATTTTTCTATAAGGGAGGGAGGGAGAGAGAAACATTGATGAGAGAGAAACACATCGATCGGTTGCCTCGTGCACGCCCCCCGACCAGGGCCAGGGATGGGGCCTGCAACCCTTCAGGGAGAGGGGCGGCACTCTAACCACTGAGCCACACCAGCCAGGGCAGACGTGTGCATTTTATAGTAGTAAAAGGCACTTCACCAATATGAGAGATGAGCTCTCGATGGACTGAAGCACCGATCCCTTGGTGATTAATTTGTTCCTTAGGATCCCTGCCTTCTCTCTCATTTGTAAAAATTAGGATTGTGCCAAACAGTCTCGTGAGGTCAACCCAATGCACACGCTGAGAGAGCCCGTGGAGAATATTTATCTCTTAAATAATTCTTTACTTAATTGGAGAATATTTCATAATGTTTCCTTAAAAGTAACTGTCGGGGTTGTTAAATAGAAATAAATAGGCAAAATAATTGTGTGGGGCTTTAATTGGCAATTCCATCAATTTCGCTCGGTCAGATGGAAATAAGTTATTTTTTAAAGAGAGAAAAGAAACTGTAGGTTGATATTGGTGTAGCAGAAGGATTTTTCTGGGTTAAAATACAAGTTCTTTCTATCCCGCATTCTGTCTCAGGTTAGCAGGCGTTTATTCCTTGCAGGCTGATGTCTCAGATATTACACTTGTTTTTAATTTTGGGTGCTATGGATAATTTCTGGTTGTGTATGTGTGCACAGTCATGTATGTGGATTAATAGTATTTGCTAGCCCTGGCTGGTGTGGCTCAGTTGGTTGGGCAGCGTCCTGTGCACCAAAAGGTGGAGGGTTCGAGTCCTGGTCAGGGCACATACTCGGGTTGTGGGCTCGATCCCCAGGATGGGGCGTGCAGGAGGCAGCCGGTTGATGTTTCTCTCTCTCCCTCTCACTTCCTCTCTCTCTCAAAAAAAAATCAATGAAAACACTTTAAAAAAATTGCATTTGCTACCAAGAATTTCAAAAATTTTTAATTGCTTAAAGAGGATTGATAATTTAATTGATACAATAGCTTGAAATTACTTTCTTAAAATTTTTAAATTTTTTATTTATCTTTACTGTTGAGGGTATTACAGGTGTCCTGTTTTTCCCCCCCAATTGACCCCCTCCACCTCGCTCCCACACTGTCCCCAGGCCTTCACCCTGTTATTAACTGTGTCCATGGGTTATACATGTAACTCTTTGGTTAATCTCTTCCCACCCTCCACCCCCCTTCCCTCTTCCCTCTGAAATATGATCGTCTGTTGCCTCCGTCAATGTCTCTGGATCTATTTAGCTGGTCAGATTCTTTTGTTCATTAGCTTCTTCTTAAAGAAGACCCTTCAACTTTTCCTGTAGAGCTGGTCTGGTGGTGATGAACTCCTTTAGCTTTTCCTTGTCTGAGAAGCTCTTTATCTGACCTTCAATTCTAAGAGATAGCTTTGCTGGGTAGAGCAATCTTGGTTGTAGTTCCATGTTTTTCATCACTTGGAATATTTCTTGCCGCTTCCTTTTGTCCTACAGGGTTTCTGTTGAGAAATCAGCTGACAGTCTTACGGGGGCTCCCTTGTAGTAACTAACTGCTTTTCTCTTGCTGCTTTTAAGATTCTCTCTTTGTCTTTAACCTTTGGCATTTTAATTATGATGTGTCTTGCTGTGGGCCTCTTTGGGTTCCTCTTGTTTGGGACCCTCTGTGCTTCCTGGACTTGTAAGTCGATTTCTTTCCCCAGGTAGGGGAAGTTTTCTGTCATTATTTTTTCAAATAGGTTTTCAATTTCTTGGTCTCTTTCTTCCCCTTCTGGCACCCCAATAATACGAATGTTGGGCCTCTTGAAGTTGTCCCAGAGGCTCCTTATACTATTTTCATATTTCTGGATTCTTTTTTCTTTTTGCTCTTCTGGTTGGGTGTTTTTTGTTTCCTCATTTTCCAAATTGCTGATTTGATTCTCAGCGTCCTCTACTGTACTGTTGATTCCCTGTAAATTATTCTTCATTTCAGTTCGTGTGGCCTTCATTTCAAACTGGTCTTTTATTATGTCATCGATTTTCTCAATTATTTTCATCATACTCTTACTAATATCCTTGAGCACCCTTATAACCATTATTTTGAACTCTGTATCTGTTAGCTTGCTTGGATCTATTTCATTTAGTTCCTCTTCTAGGGATTTCTTCTGTTCTTTCCTTTGTGACATGTTTCTTTGCCTCCACACTTTGGCTGCTTCCAGGTGTTTGTTTCTATGTATTAGGTAGAGCTGCTATGTCTCCTGGAATTTGTAGAGTGGCTTTGTGTAGTAGGTGTCCTGTAGGGTCCAGTGGCTCAGCCTCCCCAGTCACCTGAGCTGGACCTTCTAGGTGCTCCCCTGTGTGGGCTGTGTGCACTGTCCTGTTGTAGTTGAGCCTTGGTTGCTGTTGGTGTCACTGGGAGGAACTGACCCCCAGGCCAGTTGGCTGTGAGGACCAGCTACAACTACAGCCAAAGATCTGCTGTGCTGGAGACACCCCTATGGAATAGGATTTACTTCAGTGGAGCTTTGGTGTTCACCAAGTGCACCCCTTGAGTGTGTCACTCATGGATGTGGTAGGGTTGTAATCCAGCGTGGTCGAGTCTGAGCACCAGGTGCACTGTCTCTGGGGCCTCCTGGGAGGTGCAAAGTCAGCCTCTGCCAGTACCCTCCCCAGGGCCACCCAGCATGAGCTACACAGCAAACTGTAGTTGGCTGCTGCTTGTGCTGGGCTTGGAGGAGCCCAGGAGAGGCCAAGCTATGAGCCAGTGCAGCTTCCGCTAGTGCCAGGCCTGGGGCCCCTTATCAAGCTGTACGGGGCAGCTGCTGCTTGTTTGAGAGATTTTAGGAAAGTCCTAAGCATGGGGCTGGAGAGGCCACTTGCACAGAAAAGCCCCTGGAAATGGCCTGGATGAGCTGCAGGTGGGAGGGGCGGGGCCTCCGGGAATCACGGGGCGGGGCCAAAGGTGAGTCAGGTGCTGGCGATTCAAACATGGCGCCTGCCTGCCGGCTGTGTGCGGGGAGGACTCGCCACAGGAGCCATGGCCTCCGCCAGCCCTTCTGCCCGGGAGGAAGCCGCCCTCCGCCTCTCGCCCGGATCTCAGGCAGGTTAGTTCCTCCCCGAGTGTCCCGGGTCCTTTCAGGCTGCTCCCGGCGCTGGGCTCAGAGGGAGCGTCCGAGTGAGTCTGTGCTGGGCCCTTTAGAGGAGCTGCTGGGGCTCCCGCAGGCTCCGCCACCCTCAGCCACAGTCCCCGCTGGTTTCACAGCCCAAAGGTGTGGGGTCATCTCTTCCCGGCCCTGGAGCCCTGGGCGGGGGGCCTGCTGTGGGGCTGGGTCCCCTCCCTCCTCTGGGAAACCTCCCCCACCGAGATTCCCTCCCGGGTTTACCCTGGGGCACGAGGTGTGGGCCCCTGGCCACCCCTCGGCCCCTCCTCCCGGTCTCTGTTCTTCCTCAGCTCCCTGGCTGTAGGGCTTCTGTGCAGCCAGGTCTCAGGAGGCCCTGAGTGATGGAGGTTCTGTGTTTAGTTGTAGTTTTGACGCGGTTGGGGTTGGCGGCGGTGGGTGCAGCTGTTCCCTGCGCCGCCATCTTGTTTCTCTCTCTGAAATTACTATTTTAAAAATTAATACTTACAAACCGAGAGATGGATGAAGAAAACTTAAATGATCAGTGTTGGTTGTGGTTGCAGTATGAAGCGGTCCGATGGGCTGTCCCCCCGCTGAGTTCGCCCCTGGAGCCATCAGTGCTCAGTGCACATGCATCCGATAGTCTCCCATCGGACGCCCTGGCCCTGCGTCATCTCTCCTCCTGCTCCCGCTTGTGACCGGCCGCGGCGACCCGCTGACAGTGGTTCTCAGTGAGGCTCACTTCGTGCCCTTTGCTCGTGACCATGCGGCAGAGTTTGGGCCTGAGGCCGAGAACAGGCGGGCGGACGGCCTGCGCTCAAACCCGGCCTTGCCTGTGGCTTGTCCCTGGTCCCTGTTGCTGTCGGCTCTGTCTCCTTTCCTTCCCTTTGCCCAGCGAGACGAGGGCCCCGTGAGCCAGCGGAGCCGGGGTGGCCCTGGGACCCTGGGTACTGACAACTGGGAAGATGGGTCTGGCGGGAAGATGCGCTCTCACCGCACACCTCCAGGGGGCGCCCTTCTGTTCGTGGGCAACACCCGAGAGCCCCTCCTTCCCTCCCGGCCGGGGTGTTCTGGGCAGCTGCTGAGCCAGATGCGGGCTCGGCATCGTCTGGAGGAGGCCGTGACCCTGCTGGGGAGTCGGCGCCACAGAGGGAACCTGTTTGTTGTTCTGATTCTAGGGGATCCTCTTAGTGTTGCGGCTCCTGGCTGACAACACAAATGATTGTTCTCGTATTAAGTACCATCGAATTAATTTTTCAGCTAATGTTTCCGGCTGCTGATGCCCAAGCACCGTGTTTAGCACCAAGGGGATAAAAGGGACCAGACACAGCAGGGGGAGGTGGGGCTGAGCATTTCTGGTCACACACCTGGCGGGGAGCTCCTGGGGGAAGGTAGACAGGGGTGGGGGGGGTGGGGGGGTGCAGCAGCCGCTGAGGCCAGGGGGAGGGGTCCCACGGCGCCGGTGAGCTGGAAGCCTGCGCAGCCTGGAGTAAACGGCAAAGACACGCCCACCACCCCCTATAAATATAAAAATAAATATATTTTTATTGTTTTCAGAGAGAGGAAGGGAGAGAGAGCGAGAGAAACATCAATGATGAGAGTCATGGATCGGCTGCCTCCTGCATGCCCCCGACTGGGGATGGAGCCCGCAACCCGGGCCTGTGCCCTGACCGGGAATCGAACCCTGACCTCCTGGTTCATGGGTCAACACTCAACCACTGAGCCACGCTGGCCAGGCGCACCTGCCAATTTTAAATCCTACTGACCATCAGGTGACCAGTTCAAGTGAATTAGATGTAGTGACAGTGATGGAAGAACTGAGGTTTTAACCAGAAAGCACAGAGCAAGGGAGGGACTTGAGATCAGCGGTGTGCGTGCGCGTCGACCGGCACGGGGGGTGATTGAAATAACAAATGATGCGGTTAATAAACCAGGAGGGGTTTTAAAATGAACTGCAACCCAAGGTTGGAGATTAATTTTTTAAAATATTTCCTAACAAGAAAAATGAAGCAAACCCATCCCGACAATTAGGAAGAAATTAAGACGTTGCAGGAAGAGCCCATTGCCGGAGACAGATGAGGGGCTCCTGGCAGGGCCCCGGCGGTAAATCAGCAGCCCAGACACGCTGTCCTCGGGCGTCCGGGGGATTGGCTTGCTCTCGCTGTGCACCCAGGCGGTCAGCCTCGAGATAGCTGAGGGGACCGCACCCCAGCCTCGCCCTCCCCATCCCACACTATTTCAGGGTTGAAAATAGAAACAGGGCCCGCCGCTTGCTGTGTTCACAGTGCTCGAGGGGAGGCCAGGGGCACGCCCACCACACCCGCCTCTCCAACCCACCCCGTTCACTGCACTAGTTCAAGACGGCGTTTAAAGCCTGGAGCTGAGGAGCTGGAGGAGCTGGAGGCCAGGGTTTCAGTCCTGGGCCCTCATTTTTTAATTAATTAATTAATTTTTATTTTTATTATTTTTAAATCATCACTTGAGGATATTTTTTCCACTGATTTTTAGAGAGAGTGGAAGGGAGGGAGGGAGAGAGACAGACAGACAGACATTGATGTGAGAGACATCACTTGGCTGCCTCCCGCATGTGCCCCCACCAGGACCTGGATCGAACCTGCAACCCAGGTACATGCCCTTGACTGGGGATTGAACCCGTGACCCTCCAGTGCGTGGGTGGACGCTGTAACCGCTGAGCAATTCCTGCCAGGGCCTGGGTCCTCATTTATTAATCGTGTGGACCTCAGTGCATTTCCTCACCTCTGACCCTCAGTTTCCTGCCCCCAAAACAGAGGATGCAAACTGAGCTGTCGGGGTGGTGGGAGGTGGAAGGGAGGCAGGGATGCACCTGAGCTGAGATGGGCATCTCTGGGCGCCTGGTCCCTCCCTCTCTTGCCTCCCTTGGCTCTCCGACCCCTTAGGTTTCTGGAAGGGGAACGCCCCTTGTCCGGAGGCGCCCACGTGGTTGGGTCTGACCGTTGGCCCCTGTTTGCTGGCCGGCTGTGCCAGAGGCGGACGCCAGAGGGCGCGCCAGCCCCGCGACCGCCCTGGTTCTGGGCCCAGCGGGGGTCCTGGCTGCGGGTGGGTGACCTGGAGTGTGCGGAGCAGCGTGTGATTGGAAAGGCCGCAACTCGTTCCCAGCCCGCAGAGGTCAGCTCTGAGCTGAAATCTGCAGGAACAGAGGGCCAATCACCTGCATTAACCCTGTCAGGGGGTTTTAAAAGCTTGTCCTTGCACGGAGTGGTAATGAGCCAAATGGCATTAGGTGACAGCAGGCTTTTGCAATTTGACCTTCAGAGTGAATGTGCCTATAAAACCCTCTCGGATCTTTGGAACAAGAGCCCAGAAGCAGATGCAAAGCCTGGGTCCACCCAGCAGCCTCGGCTGGGAGGCGGCCCAGCTGCTCTGAACCCAGGACCCTCTTGCTGGCAGGTCGGGGAGCCCCCCTCAGGGCTGCCATTCCTCACACACACACCCGTGACCCTCAGCCCATCCTTTCCCTGTCCTGAGGTGTGTCGGGAGTGAAATTGAAGATCGCCCTGTGTCCGCCGCTCTAGTCACCTGGTTAAAGCTCGGTTCCAATGGGACATCTCCTTGTATGTCCCTAAAAAGGGCCTCCAGGCTCCCTGAGTCTCAATCACTCTACCCACTTCTCCAGGGGAGGGACAGACGTGTGACAGGGAGGCAGAGGTGGTGGGGAGCGGGGAACATATCCTGCCGGACCTCAGAGTGGGGACAGAGGATGGAGAAGGTGTAGGTGGCTCCCTGTGAGAAATGAGACCCCGACTGCCCAGCTCCGGCTCCAGGAAAAGGAGCCCAGGGTGGGGTCAGACACCTGCCCTCTGGCTGTGTCCTGCCATCACGGAGCTGGGCCGATGCCTCCTTCCTACGTCGAGCATCTCTGGGTCCAGCAGGTCAAGGGGAAACGGGTCCAAAGGGACCTCACAGGAGCCCAAACCCCGGGGCACCTCCCACTTTTAAGGCTGCAACTCAGGCACATGCCCTTGTCCCTGGGTTGCAGCCTTAAATCTGAGGATGGTTCTACCCTGGGGGGGGGGGCATCCTCGCTGTACCCGTGGCCCGCCCGGGAAAACACCGGTGGTCCTAGGGAAGCGCCCCCACCTAGTTCTTCCTCCCTCGCCCGGCCTGCCGGAGGGAAACGCGGGCTGCGGGTCCTGGTGCGCGGTGGTCACCAGCAGGGATGAGCCGCCAGCCCCGGAGCAGGGTGGGGGCGGGGAGGTGAGGGGAGGCAGAACCAACGAAGAAACACACCGGCCAAGTTATTTCCAAACTGCCCTTCGAGCAGCAGGAGCTGCGGTTGAAATAAGAAGCAATTAAACAATAAATACGGATTAGCCGCTCGGCGGGAGCTCCTGGGACATTGATCCCAGCCCCGGGAGAATACATTGTCGTTCTCTGGGACGGATCGGGGCTTGCGTCTCACCGCTAATTAAAGGTCGCCGAGGAGGGTTCCCGTGACTGCAGGGGAGCTCTTGGGCTCGGGCGGGTTCTGGAAAAGCGGCCTCGCCGCTGACGTCAGGCTCTCAGAGACGCGTGCGCGGTGTCAAGTGCACGTTGCTGGTTTATTTAGAATTTCAGGAAAAACCATGTGATCCAACCAGATGGACACAGAGCCCAAGTAGCAGAAGGAGTTTCCCTGTGTCGCTGTTGCTTGACGTTGCCTTTGCTGGGGACGGAAATCCACGCCGATGGGTATTTTTCTTTGGTTCATGGTGTTACCATCCTATCTAAACGGCCCATGCGGTGAAGCCGGCTGTAACCCGAGTTGACCGTGGGCGTCGCGTCAAAGGTCTGGGCTGAGACGGCCGTGCCCTCGGGTTGGTGATGTCGGAGAGGGCACCTCGCTGGATTTTAATGCCGCTCGGTTTCAGTGCGAGGGTCAACATAAAGAATTGCTCTGCTGCGGGCCGCCCTCGAGCAGGCTGAGATATCTCTCTGTGAAGCCCAGGGACAAGACGAACGTCTGGAAGGAAGAGCTTGATGTTATCAATTGTTTCACGGAGGAAAATTAACAGAAAGACGCGCGTTATAGCAATTTCCTCTCCTCCAGTCGCACGCTGAGAGGCCATCGCTCATCTGACTTGCAAAGCGTCATGACCCCTCGCAGGGCCGCTGTTAACAGGGTTCTCACATTTGATAGTTTCTTTTTTTAAAATTTTTATTAATCCTCATGCTCCGCCCAACCCTGTTCTGGGAAATCGTGGGAAAGAGGGGCGCGGGGGCGACCGCGGTGACTCAGCTTTGCACAGAATTCTTCCAGATTCCTGCCCCCGACTCCCTCTCCTAGACCATTTACTTAGACACTTGGAAGCGGGCTCTCTGCCCCTTTGAGATGCAGATCTTTTGAAAGCCTTTTGCCGTTTCCTGTTGTTGTTAATCTCCACCTGTGAATGTTTTTTTCCATTGATTTTTAGAGATTGTGGGAGGGAGAGAGAGAGGGAGAGAAACCTTGATGAGAGAGAGACGCGGCGGTTGGTTGCCTCCAGCACCCCCCACAGGTATTCAAACCTGTGACCCTGCGGTGCACGGACCACGCCGACCAGCGTGTCTTTTGCTGGTTTCTGCAACCCGGGACTGTCTTTCTCAAGCATCTGGAGCCATCTCTTTGAAATGGACACATCGAGGGAGACAGCAAGCACCCCCATCTTTGGTTTCCGCTGGAGGGTGGGAGCCTAACTTCTGAGCTCATGTGGCTGCAACGGCAGGATTGCCTCCTGCCCTAAAGATACACGTTTCCTCTCCTTTGGAGAAAAGGTCATTGGAAACAGATGCATGAAGACCTCCTCCCTACCCGCTCGGCTCCAGCTCTTAAAAGCCCTGCTGCCCATTGGTTCCGCGGAGTTGAGCTCGGGCGGGAGTTCTGGTCTCTCTCCCCTGTCGCAATGGTCTCGCATAAAGTCTCCCTCACCTGTTGAAGGCTGTGCGATTTTCGCCTGGACAGGGAGGCTGGGCCACACCTGAGGAAACGAAAGTCACTTCCTTTCAGGAGGGTGAGTCCCTGGGTCCCCACGTCCCTGGCCCCTGGGCTCCCGCATTGTTCTGCTGAGGGGACCCGCCTGACAGTGTCTGCGTGTGAATTCCCAGGCCCAGCAGTGCCCGGGTCCTAGGTTGAAGCTCAGCCTCTGAGCCACGCCCGGCTGGGCCCGGCTGTTGTTTTTTTTTTAGATTCTCATGTCCAAACGAAGTGATTAAAGTTGACGACATCATCTTGACAGCCACCGGTGGGAAATGCGAAGGGGAAGCAAAATGCCTGTGAAGCCCGAGCCCTCCAGATGCCCTTCTCATGTCAGCAGAAACAGGTAGATTTAGGGACTTGTAGTCAGCAGTGAGATTTAAGATGTTTGCTCATACAAATCAAAAACCACAAGTCTCTTTGGGTTAACCAGGGCAAATTTATGATGAAAAAATTATACTTAAAAAAAAAAAAAAAAGATTCTGTGAGACCGTGAGCCGATTTCTCTGCCGACAGGGTAATTTTTCCTCGTGAAATTTTGAATTTCTCATAAGCTGAGAGGTACTGTTGGTGGCCTTATGTATGACTACGAGAGAGAGCAATATATTTGCAGAGTGAAGTTTTCTTCCCAGGAACTTAGTCTGTCCCTGACTTGTCACCACACTGCTCTGATTTATCCAACGCCGAGCTTTCCCAGCAGAAGCGATGATGAAGCTGGCTCGTGATGGAAATACGATGCGGGGTGATTCTGACGGGGCGAAGCCACGTGACCAGGACACACATTTTCCATGAGGGCCTGGTGACCGTGGGACAGGTGTTTTGAGAACATTCATAGGATGAATGGAAAAACAAAGAAGATGGATAGAAATGGGGGATGAAAAAAATCTTCATTCTGAAACCATGAAAAGACAGAGTTGGAAGGCAACTCTGAGATAGAAACGAATGCCTCGCCATTTTAAAAGCAATTTGGCAAAACGGTATAAAGCAAGTTGTAGATTTGTATAAAAAAGTGAGCAAGGAATAGCCACAGAAACCCCAAAGTAACAGTGGTGACTGTGGAAGTATGGGCAGGTTGTTCATTCATTCATTTAGCAAACTTTGTTGGGTGCTGTTAACATTACCCGGCACTGGACAAGCTCCCCGAAATACAGAGTCTATTTTTTTTTTTTTTAATATATCTTTATTGATTTCAGAGAGAGGAAAGGAGAGGGCGAGAGAGAGAGAGAAACATCAGTGATGACAGACATTGATCGAGCCCACAACCTGGGCATTTGTCCTGACCGGGAATCGAACCCCGATCGCCTGGATCCTAGGTCAACGCTCAACCGCTGAGCCACACCCGGCTGGGCAGAAATACAGTCTAAAAGGCAGCTCTTGCCCGTTAGGAGCTCATCAGCTTGGAGGGGAGTGTGGTCAGCGGAATGATGTCATCATTTACCATGTTATGAATAAATAATAGCTGGAAAACAAAGGCATTAGCTCAAGGTCACAGTCAAGGACATTGACCCAGAATCAGTAGGGCAACCACTCTAACTTATTCTTTGTTCTTTTTGTGGAGATGGTTATTTGTAACAGTTTTTGAGAAACAGACACTTGTGCCCGCAGTACTCTTGCTGTGGCTGTTGATTTCTACATGGTTGATGATAACTACCCGGAAAGCACGGATGCACACGAAAGGTCCCTGGGACAGAAAGGGTCTTTACATGTTCAGTGTAGCATTTTCTTTCTTTCTTATTTTAAAATATATCTTTGTTGATTTCAGAGAGAGGAAGGGAGAGGGGGAGAGAGAGAGAGAGAGAGAAACATCAATGATGAGAGAGGGTCATTGATCGGTTGCCTCCTGCATGCTCTCCCTGCCAGGGATTGAGCCTGCAACCTGGGCCTGTGCCCTGACCTGGAATCGAACCTCGATCTCCTGGATCCTAGGTCGATGCTCCACCGCTGAGCCACGCCAGCCGGGCTCCCTTATAACATTTTCAAATGACAACTGACTTCCTAGACAGCCATAGAGAACTCTGCTTCCTTCCTTTACTCTCTCCTACTTGCTAATTTGCCCTCAAATGTTATTCTCAGTAGGAACAAATCCCAGTTTTTTGGTTTTTTTAAAAGGTCTTTAAACACTTCCATTTAAAAATCTCATTTGCAGGGACTATTGATTTAATTTGCCTGAGGCAATTTGTTGGATTGCGACTGTCTCCGGGTTCTCTTTGGGGGGGGGGGGCCGGGAAAGTGGGAGTGGTGGTGAGAGGAGAGCGTCCGAGCTGAGGTCTCCCAGTGAGGTCTGCTCCGCTTCTCTGTCCTCATATAACTACTGTGGACCTCGATGTGCCTGACTCTGGAGAAGGCTCACAGGTTTTTGGGAAGCACTGAAATATATGAAGTTTGGGAGAAACGGTGTCATAGGATGCTGTTCAGCCAGGAAGTTGGTCGTCTTAGGGCTTCCACAGCTGGAATGGAGACGTCACAAGGATAGATTTCCATGGTGTCTACTCAAGCAGTCGTAGACCACGTAACTGGCCTATGGTGGGGATGGGGGAGACGAAGGAGAAAAATACAGGCTGCTGCTCTTGGCATGACTTCATGAGCAGCAGGCTAGGCAGATGGTTCTAGTCCCCGGGGGTCTGTTACCTGACAGCCGGGTAGAGAGGGTGGGCGGGCACCCAGAGGAGGGTCGGCCCCAGTCTTGGCTAGATAACTTCATGGACCAACCTGAGGAATTCTCTTGGTGCCAGGAGACTGAGAAGAGTTTCTAAAGGGCAGGGCTTTTGGAGGTTGGGTGGGTTGGAAAACAATTTCTACCTCTGCTAAGGATACAGGATTCCAGAGAGCTGGGCCCCCGTGACGATGGCAGAAATCCTTACACTTCCATGAGGTTCTCCACGGTCATATGGATGCAGCACACGATTGGTTTTGCCCATGTGCTTCATTCGTTCTTTCTAATGTTTACTAATCACTAAAGTCAAGGCCAAGACCCAAGTCTTTTTCTGATCCAGTGAACTCTCAGCAGCATTGGTAGTGGGAGATCGTTTATGACTCATTTTGATTGAAGCTCTGCTTTGGCGTCGGGGACGCCACTCTCAGCTGGACCTCACTCTAGCCTCTGCCTGTGTTTTTCAGGCGCCTTTTTTGTCTTTCCCTTAGCGAGGATACCTCTGGGTCCTTTCTTCTTACTGATTCTCTCTTACTCGGCATAATTGTGTCTTTTTTTGTGATCCCACCTAATACCTTTATGTTGATCAGAGGTGAGGGGAAGGGGTTGGCTCGTCTTAGCTTCTAGGATGACTTGGACACTTGGACAGCTATTCCTGGCCATGGAGACGTTAACATTGGAGCCTCCATCCTGAAGCAGCTGGGCCTGGGACTTACATCCTCTAAAGCCTTGAGTTGGTAAGTGGCTTCCTAGGGTGGCCATGGCCAAGTACCACAGCCTGGGTGGCTCAGAAGAGACATTTATTATCTCGGTTCTGGAGGCTGGCAGTTTGAGGGCAAAGGGTTGGCCCGGCCGTGTGCCCTCTGAAGGCTCTAGGGAAGGATCCTTCCTGGCTTCTAGCTTCTGGACGGTGGCCACCGATCCTTGGTGTTCACCAGCTTGTAGATGCGTCACTCCAGTCTCTCTCTCTGTTGTCACCTGGCATTTTCCTCTGTGCGTGGGTCTCTATGTCTCCTAGTCTCTCTTTCCCCATGAGGTCACCAGTCATTGGATTTAGGGCCCACCCCGATCCAGCATGACCTCCTCTTAACTTGATGACACCTGCAAGGACCCTTGGCCGTGCGCGGGAACATGGGCACAGGTCCCAGGACCAGGATCTGGACATCTCTGTGGGGAAATCACTGTGTTTCCCATCAACTATCAGAGCCGAGGACAACGTAAGAGCAGCAGCACCCCCACGGTGCCTCCCCCATCACACGTGCTGGCTGTAATATATGCTTTTTAATTGAATTGGAATTTACGTAGATCCGTTGTTCTCAAGTTCCCCTCAGTAGGATGACAGTTTGGCAGGAACTTGGGGACAGCTGGGGGCGGGACCACAAGGGTGTGGCCTGTGGCTGGGAGGTGGGAGCTGGGACTCCTGATGGGACGGTGATGCCTTTGGGGACAAAACCCAGGAATAAGTTCAAAGCAGAGGGACAGTGCCCTAGCCAGTTTGGCTCAGTGGATAGAGCGTCACCCGTGGACGGAGGGGTTCCAGGTTCAGCTCCTGCCAAGGGCCCATACCTTGGTCGCAGGCTCTGTCATCCCCCCGCCCCTCCCACCGTCGGAACACATGCAGGAGGCAACTAATTGGTGTGTCCTCTCACAGTATGTTTCTCTCTCTCTCCCCTTTCCACTCTGAAAAGCAATGGAAAAAATATGTTCAGTGAAGATTTAAAAAAAAAAAAAGCAGGATTACCGAACAAACGAGGGCATGAAGCCAGGGAGGGCAGAGTCTGGCGAGCTCAATAATCACAGTAGTAGCAATAATAATTTATTGTATAAACAGTGGTAATAATAATTCATTATATAAACAGCCGTTTAGCTCTCACGGTAACTTGACGAGGTAGGTGCGGGTCACATCGCCGTTGCACAGATGAGGAAACTGAGGCCGACGGCAGTGAAATAACTTGCCAAAGGCCAGGAGCCAGCAGGAGGCAGAGTCAGGGTCTGGAGGGAGGTCCGTTCAGCTCCAGGTCCCTGAGATGAGCCCACGTCCACGTGCCTCAGCTGCGTGGCTGGGGTCCCCGGTCTTTGTACGTGGTTCATGCCGCTTTTCCTAGAGGCTCGGTCTCTGGAAAAGCAAGCCTTAGGGGACTGAACCCAAGGTGCTGCTTGTTTGAAAATTTTATTTATTGATTTTTAGAGAGAGAGCGAGGGAGAGAGAGAAACACCGATTTGTTCCTCCACCTGTTTCTGCATCGTGGGTTGAGCCTCGTATGCGCCCTGAGTGGGGATCGAACCTGAAGCCTGGTGTATCGGACGACACTCGAACCAACCGAGCTGCTCGGCCAGGGCCAGGTGCTGCTTTGATCTGCAGTAAATTCTGACCGACAGAGCCGACTACACTCAGGTCATTGGGAATCATTTGGTTTGCATCGTAACAATCGATTCTTTCATTATTATTACTGTTACTGTTATCTCCCAGGGGTACACGTCGCTTATGGGTTTTTCCCTCTTGTTTTATTGAGATATAAATTGACGTACAGCTCCGTATAAGCTTAACCTACGCGGCGTAGTGATTTCATACACACACGTTATAAAACGATCGCCGCAGTGCTTAGCTAACATCCACCTTCTCATTGTAGTTACAAAAATCTTTTTTCTATAGCGTTACCTGCAGCCCCAGTAAATCGATGGCATCTACATTATGTGCAGTTTTGTTTGCATCATAGAAGTCAGTTCTTTTATTATTTTTTAAATTTTTTTATTGATTTCAGAGAGAGGAAGGGAGAGGGTGAGAGAGTCATTGGTGGGCCGCCCCTCGCATGCCCCCTACTGGGGATCGAGCCCACAACCCGGGCCTGTGCCCCGACTGGGAATTGAACCGTGATCTCCTGGTTCATAGGGCAAAGCTCAACCACTGGGCCACACTGGGCTTATCATTGTTGTTGCTGTTTTCTGGCCGGCCTGGCTGTGGGAACCCTGCCGATCCGCTCACTGTGTGGGCGGGAGCCCCGGCGGGCGAGCCCGGTGTTAGCATTTTAATTGCCGGCCCATCGCTCTCCTGGGCAGGACTCAGCTCACCGGCGTCCAGCGAGTTCCAGTTATTTCATGTCCTGTGATTTACGGGGCCTGTAAAGAACATCTCCCCACAGCTCTTGGGAAATAACGCCCTTAATGCAACACGGAATGTTCCAGGGAAAAAAACAAGGGCTCCTCTGCGTTCCTGGCTGGGGATTATCCCCTTGCGACCAACGGGGTGTTAAAATAACAGACGTCAGGCCCGCCTGCGCGTGAGTGCCCATCCCCAGCCGCGGAAACGGGGGAAGCGGCCGGCTCTGGACAGGTCCCTCTAGTAACAGCCGCGACCTTGGGCGAGGCATCGCCTCCGCCTGGGGCTCCGTCTCTCACTTGTGGGACAGGGCGCTGGGCCCCCGACCCCTCCTCGCCCCTCAGCTCCCACAGTCTCAGTATCGAAGTCGCCTTTGGAGAGAGGGATGGCCCGTGAGTGTCCTGGCATCGGCCTGGCACCGAGTCGTTGCTGTGGGCCGTGTCTTGGCAGAGAGAGTGTCCCGTGGGGAGGGCATGGGGGGGGGACAGAGGGACAGGGCCCTGGGTGCAGGGCTTGGGTCTCCTCTCTGCCCCAGGGGGAGGCGATGGACGGGGACCCGCTCTTTCCACCCATGGCGCCGCCACCGAGGGGACTTTGGCTTGATTACAGGAACGAGATTCTCAGAGTCTTGGGAAGCAAAAGAGGAAAATGCAGTTGTCCCCATGCTCCCCCCGGCCACCCGCCTCCTAGATCAGCAGACCAGCGCGTCTCGGGGTGACGTCTGTGCTTCGGGGCCCTTCCCCCCCCGGCCTCCCTCACTTACTCTGCCCCCCTCCTCTGTAGCCGTCCCCCTCCTGAGTGACAGCGGCCCTGACACCCGACGTAAGTGCCCGACCTCAGAAAGGCGGGGTGTACGTAAGACGGCCGGGAACCGCGGCCCGTTTGAGACGGGCTCCCCGAGCCCCTGGCTGCGCCCTGGTGTCCTTCCCTGTCCCGGGCCAGGGCAGCGGGGATAAACTGGGGGGTGGGGGGCACATACACGGGACCCCTGCGATTTTGTCCGAACCAAATGCTAGATTCTCATCGATATAATGTATTTTTTATTATTATTCAATAGCCCATTTTAATACAATAGAGCGATAAATACTGATAAGAGCGTCCCCAGTGAGTAGTTCCGTGTGCAACAATGGCTGTTTGATTATGGGGCCATTTGGTGTCTAATTCACAGCAGAGCTTAAGGTGCTCCTGTTAACCGACCCTCTCCCAGCGCCGAGCGGCCGCGGTCGAGGACAGTGACGAATGCGTGCCCGAGAGGAGCCCCGTTAAGGATCAGCTCCTGCCCGGCCGGGTGTGGCTCAGCGGTTGAGCGTCGACCTAGGATCCAGGCGATCGGGGTTCGATTCCTGGTCAGGGCACATGCCCGGGTTGCGGGCTCGATCAATGACTCTCTCATCATTGATGTCCCAACTCTCTCTCCCTCTCCTTTCCTCTCTCTGAAATCAATAAAGATATATTTAAAAAAAAAAAAAAAAAAAAATCAGCTCCCGCGTGGGGCCACTCTGAGTCCTGCGGCCTGCAGGGGGCAGCGCTGGGCCCGAGGGCCCCAGGGTTGCAGGACCACTTGCTTCTGCGCCACCTCTCCGCCTTGTCCACCCGCACCCCGTAGCGCCGGGGCACCCGTCATTCAGAACGTCCTTAAGAGCCGCAGTGCGCCAGGCCTCACGAGCGCTGTTTAAGGGCAGCGTTGAAAGAAAAAGAAAAAGTGACCACAGGACCAGACTCCTAAGGAGAGTGCGGTGCAGGAGAGGATGGCCGTCCCCATAACGAGGGATTAATCCATCTGCAGCCCTGATGTCCCTCCAGGATGCCCTCTGGCCCTGTCGGCTCTCAGTCCAGCCTGACCTACAGGCTTTGACCGAGGAGCTTCTGTGCAGGTCAGATTATATCACCTATTCGAGGGGACAAGTATGTCATGATCATCAGGCATAATGCTTTTTTAAAATTTTAAAATTTTTATTTTTTATTTTTCAATATATGTATTTATTGATCTCAGAGAGAGGAAGGGAGAGGGAGAGAGAGAAACATCAGTGATGAGAGTCATTGATCGGCTGCCTCCTGCACGCCCCCGACTGGGGATGGAGCCCACAATCTGGGCCTGGGCCCTGACCGGGAATCGAACCGCAATCTCCTGGATCCTAGGTCGATGCTCGATCGCTGAGCCAAGCTGGCTGGGCGTGATGCTTTTTTTTTTTAAAGCCTCACCTGAGGATTGATTTATTAGAAAGTGTAGAAGGGAGAGAGAGAGAGAGAAACTTTGATGTGACAGAGACACATCAGTTGGTTCCCTCCTGCACTCACCCCGGCTGGAGGCACAGATCGAACCTGCAAGCCAGTCACGTGCCCTTGACCTCCTGGGAATCGAACCCTCGACCCTTCCATGCGCAGGCCGATGCTCCAACCACTGAACCATGCTGGCCGGGGCCCCGTCCCTCCTTAAGGCTGAGGAATGTTTCATCGTGTGGATAGACCCGTTTGTTTCTCCTTTCATTCATCGATGGGCTTTTGGGGCATTAGCATCACTTTCCCCTGGTGAGTGATTCTGCTCCGAGCGCAGCTGTGTTCCCGCAGTGCTGGTCACTGAAGGGCACAGCTGCCCTGGCCAAACCTTGTTTGTCCCATGGGTCCAGCATCGCCTTCAGCTGCTGACCAGGTGCCCTGGCTGGACCGGCCCTCTGAGGGCCTCTCCTGCCACCTGCACGTGACCCTGCCGTGCCTGGGTGTGGTGTGACCTGCACCCCGCTCTGCCCTCGCCCAGTGCCCCTCGCTGCTCCCGTGTCCACCCGCTTTCTGAAGCGCTGGCTCGGTTCCCCGTCTCCAGATCGGCACTGAGCCCCCGGTTCTCTCAGGAAACTCCATCTGGCTGCTCGGCGGCTGACAGGTGTCCCTGTGGCTGTGACTGAGCCCGAGTTTTGGCCCTCCAGACAATGACGGCTGAGCTCACAGAGCAGAGTTCAGTATCAATAGCAAATGGAACTTACAGCAGAGCTAATCAAACATGTAATTCATTATACGCACCGTGGTTATTATGCCACTTGGTAATTAGGCTTGAATGATAAGCGGCTCGGGAGGGACTCTAATTAGTTTTACTGTGATGAGGCCCACCCAGGCATTGCGGGGGGGGTGCCTGTGTGGGTGCATGTATTCATGTGTGTGCCTGGGTGCATGTATTCATGTGTGTGTGCCTGTGTGCATGCGTGTGCTTGTGTGTGCACATGTATGCTTGCGTGCATGTGTGTGCTCGTGTGCACGTGCATGTGTGTGCATGTGTCTCCGTGTGCGCTTGTGTGTGCCCGTGTGCCTGTGTACATGTGCATGCTTGTGTGTATGCATGCACACGTGTGCTTGTGCTCACGCACACATGTGTGTGCATGTGTGCACACATGTGTGTGTGTGTGCCTGTGTGTGTGCTTGTGTGTGCATGCATGTGTGTCGGTGGGAGAGGAGAAGACAGGAAAGGGCCATTTGGAGAGGCAGCCAGTAAGGAGTGAATGGGGGGGACACTGGCCCCTAGCAGCAGGACGGGGCAGGAAGCTCCTCACAAGGACTCGGCTACGATTCCATGTCCTCTCTCCTGCCTTCTCCCTGACCATCCCCAAAGCAATGTCCTGTCCTCTTTCTTTTATTTCCCTGGTTTCCTCCCCTGACCCGGAGGGAGGGGTGGGGCTGGGACAGGAAATGATGGATGTTCCCGACTGGAAGGCCCCCTGCTCCGGCTCAGAATCGCTCCGTGCAGCCGCCTGAGATTCCAGCCGGGCCTTAGGGGGCAGCTCCTCCGCCGGGGCGGGCAGGGCTCTCGGGGCCTTGGGGGGCTTATGGGGCACCCTAAAGCAGTGTTCCCAACCTGCAGGCTGGGCGGTGACTGCATGGGGTCCCAACATTGTCTACTCACAATAATTGTCTTGCCGATATTTACACAAATTAGAAAACCACGTACAAGGATGCGTGGGGATCAGAAAACTATTCATCTCAAGTAGTTATTGAATCCACCTTTGAAACAACTAGTCGTGGAACAAGGAGTCCCATTTCACAGCTGTGGTCCGGGGGGGTGGGGGGAACGGCCACCTAATTTCCATCTTTGCATTAACACCTGTGCACTTTCCCCTGCGCTTCCTCGGGGAGGCGACAGCTTCCTCTAGGGTCATGACCTGGCTGCTTGGGGACCCCTGTGGCCAGTTCTGAGGAAGAGAGTTTGATAAGTGAGAGAAAGATGACCACTACTACTATGCTCCCTGTCATCACAAAGAATAGATAATATATATATATTTTTGTTAATCCTCACTTGAGGATATTTTTTTCCATTGATGTTCTTTTAAGGATTTCAATCTTTTTTTAAAAAAATATTTTTATTGATTTCAGAGGGAGGAAGGGAGTGGGAGAGAGCGAAACATCAATGATGAGAGTCATTGATCGGCTGCCTCCTGCTCGCCCCCTACTGGGGATCGAGCCCACAGCCCGGGCATGTGCCCTGACCGGGAATCGAAACCGTGACCCCCTGGATCCTAGGTCGATGCTCGACCACTGAGCCACGCCGGCCGGAAAATGAGTGGGAGACACTTCCATAGAAAATCGAGTGTGTCTGCCAAGGGGCCTCGAGCAGGAACCTTGGACAGTACATTCTGCATCTGCCATCCCTGCTCCGGGCCCTGTCTTTGACACAGCATGCTAAGTAGCCGTCGAGCAGAATCAATCAGAATCGGTGCTAGACCCGTCCCCTCTTTGCCTCTGTGGTGCCACATGATTCTTCCGCCCCTCGAAAGTAATCAGAAGGACTCTACAGGACGTCCCCAGGCTCAGGGAACACCAGAAGGCAAGGGGACTTGGAGACTGAGAGCAACCCTGTTACCTGAGAGATGAGAAACTGTGCATCGTCCAAGGACATCTGAGGGACCAGCACCAGACCCTCGATTCCCTGCCCAGTGCCTACTAACATTATCACTAGGCTCTTCAAAGAGGAGGAGAGGATGCCCCGTATTCCCTGTTCGGAGTTAATGGTAAAATTACAGAATGGCTGAGTCAGAAGGAACCTGGTCCAGCTTCCTTCCATCTCAGGACAGGACCATCCGGCCTTCACCTGAACACTTCCTTCCATCTCAGGACAGGACCATCCGGCCTTCACCTGAACACTTCCTTCCATCTCAGGACAGGACCATCCGGCCTTCACCTGAACACTTCCTTCCATCTCAGGACAGGACCATCCGGCCTTCACCTGAACACTTCCTTCCATCTCAGGACAGGACCATCCGGCCTTCACCTGAACACTTCCTTCCATCTCAGCAGAGGACCATCCAGCCTTCGCCTGAACACTTCCAGTGGCAGTGAGCTCTTTGCTGGGAACTTTTTCCAATTCGGGCTCCAGTTGAGATAAAATCTTCTTCCCTGGAGCCCTCAACAATTGGCCCTCATGTCCACCTCTAAAGCAGCCCTACAAGCTGGTGACTGTATTTCCTTTGTCTGGGAAGATAGAGATTGAACGTAGTTAAATGCTTCTCCCTCTACACGGCTCTTTAGAAGGAAATGTGACGGTGACCGTTTTGAGCACACTGTTGGGGGGGTGGGGAGACACTTCCAGGGACAAAGACGTTCTTTGAGGAACCTCAAATATCTCCGCCTAGACGGCTGCCGTCTCCTCCACACAGAAGGCCAGGCCTGGTGCTCTTGGGGAGCAGGAGACCAAGTGGGGTGTCTGCAGCCTGGGGAGCCACGGACCAGGCTGCCGTCGCGGGGGCTGTGTGGAGGTCCCCTGTCCTTTATCCAGAGGGTCACTTCCCAGGCGTTCTCTGAGGGTCAAAGCGGCCGCCTCTGGGTGCGTGAGCGCTCGCTTCCCTCTCTGCCACGCTGACTGATGGTCGTTTTCCCCACAATGTAAGCCGCTCTGACACGAATGGTGGGCTTTTCTAAAGCACTTTTGAACCGATCGTTTGTCATGGGCCATTGCCAAAGCTGCCTATTGTTGGAAACACCAAGGGAGCCGCTGTCCTCTCCGCTATAACTCAGGGGGCGTATCAGGCATCGAAATTCTAATACCTCATTTTCATGACAAAGGATGCAACTGAGAGCCCCAAGGGCTGCCCCAATCTCTGTTCCTGACCCAGATGGCCCAGCGGGGGGGGGGGAGAGCAGGGGGCTGACACGTCGACTGGTTGCCTCCCACACATGCCCCGACCAGGGCCGGGGATTGAACCTGCAACCCAGGTACATGCCCTTCACCGGGAATCTAACCCGGGACCCTTTGGTGTGCGGGCTGACGCTCTAACCACTGGGCCACACCAGCCAGGGCAGGAACAGACAGGCGTCCACCAAGTGTCTGCTGCCTGGACGTCGCTCCGATCAACGTCGGGTGACCCAGGTGCAGGCTGAGCCGTGGTGAGGGAGCAGGGAGGAAGCGGACTCTCTGGCTGGAACGATCCTATGCTTTTGTGCCCCCCCCCCCCATTCAGAACATTATTTCCATCGGCCAATTACAAGCCCTGGGATCAGGCCGAATTCCTCGAAGCAACACCTGGACGGGAGTAATTGCACGTGGAGTCGTTTTATCAGTTTCCTAAAGACCTGCGATGAGAGATAATGATGGTAAGCCATTAATATATATTCTCAGCTGCTTTAAAAATTAAATCTGTTCCGCAATGCGTTTCACGATTTTACGGCCATTATGCGGGGCCCTCTGGGAGAGCCTCATAAAAGGCACTCGTTTCATAAATTCGACCTGCCCTTGTCTTGCATTGAGTTCTACAGCCGTCACCCGGTATTTTCCAAAGCTCAGAGGCATCGTCTCTTTCAGGAGCCGCAAAGGCAGGTTCAGGGGGATGAAAAAAGAGCCTCTTTCACCAAATATTCACTTTTCAAGTGGCCGCTTTAGTGTCATGGAGAGAACTTGTGTAAATCAATCTTTATTTTAAAAAGGCAGAATAAAACTGTACAGCTGACTGGTGATCGCTGAGCCCATCCAATAAAATGCAAACATCTGGAGAGAAATTGATGAGATTTCCACTCACTGCGAAATAGGGGGAGTTACTGAGCTCCCATCTCAGTATTTTATCTGTACATATATCTAGTGTCTGTCTAATTACCTTGCGAGATTTGTGTGAGGTTCCTACCGAAAGCCAGGGAGATTAAGAGACGTGTCCGGGGTCGTCCAGCTGGGGGCGCTGCAGAGGCTGCATCTAAGCTGAGGTCCCTTCATTGCAAACTCACTTTTTGTTTTGTTTTTTTTTAAATCTTCACACGAGGATATTTTTTCAGAGAGAGTGGAAAGGAGAGAGAGAGAAACATCGATGTGAGAGGGACGCATGGACTGGTTGCCTCCCGTCCGTGCCCTGACCAGGGCCGGGGATCGAGCCCGTAACTGAGCTACGTGCCCTTGGCTGGAATTGAACCTGGGACCCCCCAGTGGTTTGGCTCTAACCACTGCGCCAAACCGGCCAGGGCTGCAAACTCACCTTCGGTTGCATCGGCACGTGTCCTTGCCGGAGGTGCAGGGCGAGAATGCCCTGGGTTTCACCGCGCGGTGAGAACGGAAACCAGGCGGCTGAGCAGACCTGCGGCAAAGGGGCATCGCCGGGGGGCCGTAGGAGGTGCTGTGGGGCAGAGAGAGAGGGAAACAGGCGGCGAAGGGAGGAGGGGCGGGGGCAGGTCACAGGGCGCGTCACGGAGCTGCTAGGGGACACGTCGTCACCGAGCTGGTGTCCCTTCTCGGGGGGACCTCGGACGGGCCATTCAGAGTCTGTGTTTTGGAGTGGTCCCTTGGAGGGGAGGGGAGCGGAAGTTTTCCTGGGGATTTCTGCCCTTCCCTCCAGCTGTCACCTGCCCCCTCGGCTGTCCTGTGGAAGGTGGACTCCTGTGATGCGCCTTCCCCCAGGTGTGGTCGTGGAAGAGAGTCAGCGATCCTGAGCATCCCGTGGCCCCTCCGAGGAGCGGGTCACATAGAAAGGGGGACACAGGCCTGGGTGGGCTGGACCCTCTGAGTCACTAGGCCAAGGCAACAGCTAAAGTGGAGAAGCCGCTCAGATGGGGAGCAGGAGGGAGCTGGGAGGGTCGGAGGAGCTGACATCTGAAGCCACCGGGGGGTGGCACTTGCATTTCTGACTCTGACACATCACAGCCTGATGCTTCCTGACAAGACTCAGACCAGTGAGTGGAAACCCTGTGTGGCCGCGGCCAGGGGGAGCCCCAGCTTCCTCAGGTCTCAGGAGCAGCTTGCGTGTCCTTTTAGGTAACTTTAGGTGGAAAAATGTCTTTCTGCACTTTAAAAAACAAAAGTTATTATTGATTTTTAAAGAGAGAGGAAGGGAGAGGGGGAGAGAGAGAGAAACACCAATGAGATGAGAAACATCCTTGATCGGCTGCCTCCTGCACGCCGCCTACTGGGGATGGAGCCCACAATCCAGGCACGTGCCCTGACCGGGGAACCCAACCGGTGGCCTCCAGGTTCATGGGTGGACGCTCAACCGCTGAGCCACGCTGGCTGGACTCTTCCTGCGCTTTTAAGTGACAGGAAGGGGTCTGCTAAGGTCAAATGCAGCCCATGGACCTGGCCAAGGGACATAATCAGAGCTGGTGGCTGCTCCTATGGTTTATGAGAACTCTGGCCCCAAACATACTTTATGAAGCAGCTTTCTCACCCGCCGCTGGGTAGCCAAGAATCCCACTGTGGTGCGTTGAGTCAAGGCGCAGGCCTCACCCAGGGCAGTCGGGCCGGTCTGCATGCCTCATACGTGTTCAATTAAACACAGCGCCTCACACCGGGAGCCCCGCGCCCGACTCTGGATGTCGCGGGGGGAAGGGAGTAGGAGCGCGGGGCCGGTGTCTGTGACGTTTGTGCCTGATTGGCAGCTGGCTCCAGGACTGCATCCAGCACCGCGCGAATGCACCCCCGACGGCCGTTCGTGGTCCTGATAAATACAGTCGTCCTCCGTCGTGAAGGGCTCTTTTATTTCAGCCTGACAGTCTCTTTAATCTTCCCTGCGGGGCAGGTCTCATAGCAGCCGACTGAGTTAGTTTGTTTTTTCCTGAGAATGTCTTAACTTCTCAATTTTTAAAGCAGCTTTATTGAGCTATAATTCACCCATCCAAGCTGTCCAGTTGGGTGGCCTTTTAAAAAAAAATGTATGTTTTTATTGATTTCAGAGAGAGGAAGGGAGAGGGAGAGAGAAACATCAGTGATGAGAGTCACGGATCGGCCGCCTCCTGCTCACCCCCTGCTGGGGATCGAGCCAGCAACCCGGGCCTGTGCCCCGCCCGGGAATCGAACCCGGACCTCCTGGTTCCCGGGACCGCGCTCAGCCGCGGAGCCACCCCAGCTGGGCTGTCTCAGCCTTTTGGGGCAGAGCTCTCGACGTCACGGAGGCAGAAGCGGACAGTGTTCGGTCAAAGGACGACTTGGCCGAATGGCGTCCGGGCCGCTCTCCTGGTTTCTCCATGGAAGGCCTGCGGCCTGCGGGGTGGGGCCGCTCTGGGTGGACTGGTGGATTCTGCGCAGCTCAAAGTGTTCAACGCCCACGGTTCCTTCGCCCTGACGCCTCGCCTGCCCCACAGTTCTGTTCCAAACAAGCCCCTGACGTTCCCAGGCGTCCCCGCAGCATGGGCACCCTTCTCTAGCAGCTCTTTCCCGCCAGCCGCCGCAAGATAAGGCGCGGGCTGGGGGGTGAGAGCTTCCTCTCTAGGATCAGGCCTCAGCGGCAGGCTCCTGAGGCAGGGCCGCGACTCCCTCCTCCCTGCTCCCTTCTGATGATCTCCCTGGGCCGCTGGGTCTGCCTCGGGATTGGAAGCCGTGCGGAAATGCGGCGGCTCCGTTCCCTCACTCAGCGTTCGAATTCGTTGGATTCTGGACCCTAGATCTTAAGAGACCTGTCACTTTATTGTTATTATTTTTTTTTACTCTCACCTGAGGATATTTTTTCCACGGCTTTTCAGAGAGAGAGACACGCTGATTGGTCGCCTCCTGCACGGGCCCCGACTTGGACCGGGGATGGAGCCTGTAACCGAGGTTCCTGCCCTTGGCCGGAATCGAACCCAGGACCCTTCAGTCTGCGGGCCGGCGCTCTAAGCACTGAGCCCAAACGGCCAGGGCTGTTTATATTATTCCCGATGCCGAGAATGGCCTCGCTCCTTTCTTTCCAGACAAAACAGTCCCTGTTCCTGCGCCTGGGCCTGACGGTAGTTCTGCCTCTTCCATGAACCCCTGTCTGGTTGTGACCCCCCTTGAACGAGCTGTTCTACTGGACGAACTTGCTGCAGGGAAGGTCTTTGCCGTCCACGCGACTGATGGAAACAGTGCCTCAGAAGGCGCTGTTGGTGTGGCCCAGTGGTTAGAGCGTCGGCCCGAGCACTGAAGGGTCGCGGGTTCGATTCCGGCCAAGGGCACGTACCTGGGTTGCAGGTTCGATCCCCAGGCCCAGTCAGGGCCCGTGCGGGAGGCACCCGATCGACGTATCTCTCTCACATCGATGTTTCTCTCTCTCTCCCCACCTTCCACTCTCTCAAAAAATCAAGGGAGCCTAGCCCGGCGTGGCTCAGCAGCTGAGCGTCGACCTAGGATCCAGGCGGCCAGGGTTCGATTCCCGGTCAGGGCACAGGCCCGGTTGTGGGCTCGATCAATGACTCTCTCATCATTGATGTTTCTCTCTGTCCCTCTCCTTTCCTCTCTCTGAAATCAATAAAGATATATTTAAAAAAAAAAAAAATCAAGGGAAAACTATTCCCAGGTGGGGACTAATCACAACCACAGCGAAACTCCAGGGGGAGTCGTGCCTTCTTGCACCAACACCCCAGCTCGCCGCCTTTCTGTTCTTAGCCGGCAGCCCAGCGAGCGTCCCTGATGCCGTCCGAAGCCGGGGAGCCGGGGCTTCCCTGTCTGGCCTCCACGGCAGCTCCGCAGGCCGCCTCCCTTTTCCGAGAGGTCTTCGCTTTAATTTTTTTTAATTGCTTACTTAACACGCCCAGCGACTGAGGCGCACCGGCTCCCTGACAAACGAGAGAGCTTCTAAATGAGCGCTAATTGCTTTTGTTAATTAAAAGCGAGGCTGTGTGTTGGGTTATCGGTACTGTGTGAAATAGCACCGAAGTGACGACTTCCCATCAACCCCGCCACCCTGGGGGACCTTCGCCGTGGCCGCTGGGGCTGCCGGGGAGCTGGTGCCGCAGGACAGAGATGCAGGGGCTTCAGGGGAGGGCTCGGCCCCTGCACCACGTCCCCGAGAGGCCCGGGTGGGGGCTGCTGTCCGGGCCGGGGTTCCAGCAGGAGAGAGGGCCATACCCACACCAGCGTCGTTTTAGGGCGATTCGGTAGCGGGGCCGTTCAGAAGGGCTGGGATTGCGTGAAAGGGGCCGCGACGGAAAGGGCTGCTACCACCTTTAGGGCCGAGGGACAAAGGGAGGGAAGGGGACTGGGACCCGGACCTACAGAGTCGTTCGGAGACGGCCGCTGGCAGGACATCGGCGGCCTTCGGTGGAGGCCCTGGTGGAGCTGCCGGAGCTGGGGGCCTGCGCGCTTCTCGCCTGCCCCGCGGATCGCTGGCACTTAGGGCGCACCCGTGGGAACCACACTTACCGGGCCGGGGGGATGCGGGAACACGTTCGAGCGGACCGTGGCTTCTAACCAGGTACAGAATTTTAATCTAACTCTTAAAAAAAAAAAAAAATCTTTATTGATTTCAGAGAGGAAAGGAGAGGGAGAGAGACAGAGAGAAACATCAATGATGAGAGAGAGAGTCACTGATCGAGCCCACAACCCGGGCATGTGCCCTGACCGGGAATCAAACCCCGATTGCCTGGATCCCAGGTTGACGTTCAACCGCTGAGCCACGCCCGGCCGGGCTTAATCTAACTCTTTAGGCTCGTGGACGCCAATTAGTTACCCACCCCCCTTCCCCTATCAACCGAAAAGCTTCTTAAGGACTTATTATGGGTAATAATCCAAGTGGGACCTCAGGGATACAGAGAAATATTAGCCCGAGTCTCCCGCAAGGAGCCTTCATCTCCCGGTCAGGCTAAGCTCCCTGCATGAAATTCTTAAGCAGCTGAAAATTCATTTTCATGTTTTAAATTTTTTTTTTCCTTGCGGCTTCCTCTCTGGGTCACTTTCTCCTGTCCGATATTATCTGCCCTGTTGTCTTGCTCTTTTGTGCCTCCAAACACTGCTCTAAAAGGGCGTTCTCGCGCCGGCGGGTGTGGCTCAGGGGCTAGAGCGTCGGCCCGGGCACCCAAGGGTCCCGCGTTCGATTCCCGGCCAGGGGCGCGCACCTGGCTGCAGGCTCCATCCCCGCCCCGGTCGGCCGGGGTGCGCGTGGGAGGCGGCCCATCGCTGCGTCTCTCTCCCTCTCCCTCCCCCCTTCCACGCCCTCTAAATATCAATGGAAAAAATATCCACGGGTGAAGATTCACAACCACGGGAGACATCCTCGCTGCGCGGCTTCAGGCCGAAGCCTCTGTCTTCTCAGGACGTCGTGGGGACCCGGCCAGTGGGGCAGCAGGAGGGGTGAATCCAAGTCCATCGTCCGCGTGGACGGCTCCAGGAACGGGAGCTGCCCTCCGCCCTCCGCCCTCTGCCCTCCAGGAGCGTCTCTGGCTGACCCTTGTGAGGGCGTCGAATGGCCGAGCTGACGCCCTGATCGTCTGAACTCGAAGGAAAGGCCTGGTCCTTTCTTAGGGGTGTTTGAAGAGCCGGAGAGAAGATCAACTACCTTACGGGCCGGGGGGACCCTGGGATGATGGGCTCTTAGGATGACCTTGAGGTCGGCCCCACTTTGGTGTGAAACAGGCCGAATGAGCCTGGCCGGGGCGGCTCAGGTGGCCGAGCTCGGCCCTGTGAACTGACGGGTCGTGGGTTCGGTTCCTGGTCGGGGCACATGCCTGGGTTGTGGGTTCTGTGCCTGGTTGGGGCCTGTACAGGAGGCAACCAGTCTATGTTTCTCTCTCTCCCCCCCTCTCTAAGTGTGTCATTAAACACACACACGCGTGTGCGCACGCGAAAGCAGACCTAGTGACCGCCGCTCCTGTGTGCATATTTGTCAGGGGATGAGCCCAGCTGCCCCCTGTGTCATGTCGGTTAAGGTGCCAAGCGGCTGTAGGGTCTGATGGGTTTTTACGTTAATACCTGAGCTGAGGCTATTTCTGGGAGAGAGAAGACAATGAATTAAAATAATTATTAGCAACCGTAAGTCAGGCAGGCGATTCAGGTCAGCAATCTTGGCCGCGACAGGGACAGGGGATAGAATGGCCCCAGGGACAGGGGATCGCTAAGATCAACACCGGGGACCCGGCGTCCCAAACTCCGATTTAACAGTATTCGCTCCGGCACCCAGCAGGGACCCGAGTGAGGAGGACCGTCACCCGAACGGTCACCAGATGCCCACGGTGTCCTCTCAGCCTCTCCGAGCTGAGGTGGGAGAAAGAGAGAAAACCAGGGTCGAGCCAGGAAAGCATCTGGGGTTCCCGGGTCCTTCGTGGAAACGTGGAAAGTGGGCTGGCTTTTGCCCGAAGGAGAGAAAACGGAAAAAACCAGGGGCCTTGGGTTCTTACCGGAGTCGGAGCGAAGGCCGCAGGCAGGGCTGAGAAGGGGCCGTGGCGCTGGGACGGCCCTGGGTGCGCGGCGTGGGCCTGGGGCGTCCCTCAGCTCCTGCTGGCGTTAGGAAGGGTGGCTGTGCCCTCAGCCCGGCCTTCCTTTCGCTCCTTTTGTTTCTTAGGAATCCACGACCAGAGGGTGTCACTGTGTCCCAGGCCTGAGACGTGTCTGCAGCTAGAAAGAGAGAAGGAGGGAGGGAGGGATCGGTCACTCCTCCGTTCAAGTCTCTCTTGAGGATTATACACAATTAGCAGCAGCCAAGTTTGGAGAGAGCCAATGATTTTTATGACCTTGTAATAATGTAGTAGGATTTTTAAAAAAATATGTCTTTATTGATTTCAGAGAGAGGAAAGGAGAGGGAGAGAGAGAGAGAAACATCAATGATGAGTCATTGATCGAGCCCACAACCCGGGCCTGTGCCCTGACCGGGAATCGAACCCCGATCGCCTGGATCCTAGGTTGATGCTCAACCGCTGAGCCACGCCGGCCGGGCTGTAGAAGGGTTTTTAAGTACATTTTTTATTGATTTTAGAGAGAGGGGGAGAGAGATAGAAACATCAATGATGAGAGTCATGGATCGGCTGCCTCCTGCCTGCCCCCTGCTGGGGATCGAGCCCGCACCCCGGGCATGTGCCCCGACCGGGAATCGAACCCTGACCTCCTGGTTCATGGGTTGACTCCCAAGCACTGCGCCAGGCCGGCCGGGCTGCCTTTCAAGGCAGGACATTCTGCTCAGCAGAGGCAGAGTTTTTTTCTGGAGCCCCAGGGGTCCGCGCTGTGACCCTCCTGGTGGGACGTGCCGGAGACTCGCCCGCTCCCGGGAGCCCCAGCACCGGGGGTCCCCCGTGCTCCCTTCTGCCCTGGACGGTGCCTGGAGCTGGACTTATCAGGAAACCGTCCCACCCGCTTGTCAGCTGACTTGGAGGTTTGCAGAAGGGACCTCCCGAGGTTTCTTTTCAGGGACCGCGGACTCGAGGCGCAGGAACCTGTTTCGTACGGTGCAGGGGACGTTTCCACTTGTCCCAGGCCCTTGGACACGCACAGCTTCTCTATCCCGGCAGGACGGCCGGACCCTGAGTCGCCACAGGGATTTCCCCCCCCAACAACTGGCAAGAACCGATCTCACGGGGACATCTCGCTGCAGCGGGTAACAGGTAACAGTGAATGTTTCGTGACTCTGGCTGGTGACTCGGGAACGCCGCTGGGGTTACGCTGAGACGTCCGGATTCCCCCCCTTGTGTTCAAGCTACCGGCCTATTTCCTTCTGCCTGAGCCGTTGTCCTGGAAACCTTGGAAGCAAAAGGCTGCTTAGCCTCGAACCCCAGAGCTTGTCTTTTCCGCGGCTGAACACGGGTCTCCTGAGGGGACGGGAACTGCTGGTCGGCCTCCGTCCTCTGCGAGAGAGGCCCCTGGGCAGCGCCACGGGGGACGCACCGGCGCCGCCCTGGCGACCTCTCTGCTCCGCGCGGCTCTGTGATCAAAGGCGTTTGGGGAAAAGCCCACTCCCCGGGCAGGGCCGCAGGCGGCGGGTTGCTCCGGATTCGCATCAGCAGCGTGAACAGTCTCACACCCGAGCGCGGTGTCTGCCGAAACGCACAGCGCGAGGCGGGCAGGTCCGAATAAAGGGGCCTCGTTTTAAAGTATTGGCGTAGATAAAAACGTATTATTCGTATGATTCCGGCGGCCAGGTCTCAGGACATAGGTGAGCGGGTGCCTGAGGGACCGTGATATGGGCGCCTGGCCTGGTGAGAAAGGTGGGAATCTGGTCTCACACTCAGTTTCAGCCCCGACCTTCAGGGCTTCTCTCGCTTTCCACCCGCTGGGCCTCACATTGGTACTTTTTTTGGTGGTGTGTGTGTCATACTTCGTAAAGTCCCCCTTTGCCTGGGTCCCGTGTAGGATCTCCTGGCACCGGGGCCGGGATGTGGCCTGGCCTGGGGGACGGCGTGAGAGTAGGTGGGTCGGTGCTCTGAGTCAAAGGGTCCGGAGATCAAGTTCAACGAGTTTCGGCCGAATGTCCTTTGGTGGGTAAATGGATACAGAAAAGTGATATAGCCCGGCCGGCGTGGCTCGGCGGTTGAGCGTCGACCTAGGAACCAGGAGGTCAGGGTTCGATTTCCGGTCGGGGCCCAGGCCCAGGTTAAGGCCTCGATCCCCAGCAGGGGGCCTGCAGGAGGCGGCCGGTCAATGACTCTCATCATTGATGTTTCTCTCTCTCTCCCTCTCCCTCTCCCTGTCTCTCTCTGAAATCAATAAAAAACCCTCACGTATTTATAATGCGATGAAAACACCTGGAAGCCACCCAAGCTCCCACTGACACGAGCTTAGGGTTCAGCCCCAACGGAGTGACTGTTAGTTCAGCGTCACCCCCGTATATCAAAAGGCTTCAGGTTAGACCCGGACAGGGCACATGCAGAAGGTAACCGACGGACGTTTCTCTCTCTGTCTCCCTTCCTCTCTAAGCATGTCCTCAGCTGAAGATTAAATAAAATAAAATAAAATAAAATAAAATAAAATAAAATAAAATAAAATAAAATAAAATAGATTACAGAGTCACCTTAAGAGAGAAAATTCATACCTCAAGGGCCAGACGGTTTCAGGAATGAGGGTCACGCCTCCGTGCCAGGGGCGGGCCCCCATTGCCATGTGCTGTCAGCTGTCGGCTCCCCAAAAACACCATCAGTGAAATGTGTCGGACGGGAGAGCCGAGTTTATTAGACGGGTGGCAGCCAGGACGAGCGAGGTCCTGACAGTCGTGTCTCAGGAGGAGAAAGTCAAGGGCAGGTGTTCAGCGGGTGACTTTAAGGTGGGTCCGTGTGATGGTTGATTGTGTGTCGTGTTGACTGCAGGCCACGAGGGACCCAGGTTCACCGTGATTCCTGGGGTGTGTGTGTTTTCGGATGAGGTCGGCTTTTGAGTCAGGCTGGGAGCTGAAGAGCTCGGGGCTGAGCCTGAACCCCTTCCTTAGGGCCCTAAGGGCGGGACAGCCCCCAGACGTCCAGCCGCTGTCCCCAGCTCCTTGGCAGACTTTGTTCTTGGGTAAAAATTCAGTGACAAAGGCACATCTTATGGGAGACGCTCGGGTGCCATTTCCTGGGAGACAGAAAACGCTCGTCCTGGGTGCAACGGGAGAGGGGGCTTTAGATTTCAGGCCCGAAGGACGTCCTGTGTTGCTCGCAATCTACAGAGAGCCTCGTCTTGAAATCCAATTACCAAGGACCCCAACCGACTTATTGAAAGAACTCGGCCTCAAAGGGAGCTAGAGGCCCGAAAACAGCAAATACAGACGCAGGGGTTTAGTTGCTTTTCTATTTCGGCTAAGTCGGGAACATATTTCCTAATTAGCCGCACACCAAGGCGTGGCCAGGAAGGCAAAATTATATATTAGCGACGAGGCTGTTACAAGCAACACAGTTCATAGACAGAGCGTCCCCTAATCCCCAGCCTTGCAGGGAGCAGAGATGAGAGAGAACAGTAGACAGGAAAGCTTTCACATGGCGGCCCCCCATCGGAACCTCGCCCCGCGGCCCGGCGGGGCCGGCTTCGTGCAGGCGTCGGCCCATCCGAGCGGCTGTGATGGGGGCTGTTGGCCCCCACTGAGCTCAGCGCCTGCTTTTGGAGGATCCAGGCCCCGTGCAGCCCGAGGGCTCCCTCCAGGCAGAGGGTCAGCGGTCGGAAAGGTCCCGTGTCTGTGTTTTGAAGCCGGGGAGTCGGGGGGAGGCAGGTCCCCAGATCTCAGTGTACCCAGAGATCAAACCCTTGGGGTTTCCCGCTGCGCCGCTTCACGGTGTCTCACAGGGTGGAGGCCGCCGGGTCCGAGGGCCGCCTTTCTCAGGTCTCTCTTTTTTTTAAGAAAAATATATCTCTATTGATTTCAGAGAGAGGAAAGGAGAGGGAGAGAGAGAGAGAGAGAGAAACATCCATGATGAGAGTCATTGATCGGCTGCAGCCCGCAACCCGGGCCTGTGCCCTGACCGGGACTCGAACCCTGATCCCTTGGATCCTAGGTCGACGCTCAACCGCTGAGCCACGCCCGGCCAGGTTTTGTTTTTTTTTAAATAGATGATTTAAAACATTAACTGTCCCGGATGTTTTCCTTGTTAGTTTTCTCGGGAGCCACACTTATTGCGTGTAGGTTTCTCAGACCCTCTCAGGAGCCGGGCTCTCTGGAGGAAACACCCCCTTTGACTGTTACACACTTGACTTCGAATGTGTTCTGAAGTCACATTAAACGAATGCTTCCGTGTAACGTTCTGCTTTGAGTGGCTCTGCCGCTTATCATGATGTTCTGACGGCAGAATTGGTTTTGTTCAAATAGGAAATGGTCTTGGGCACCGGGGGAAAGGGGAGTGTGAAAATGTCAAAGCAGACCCGGCGCCAGGGCCCCTGCGCGCAGAACAGCGCGGTCCCGCCAGCCGGCGCCTCCCGAGCGCACCGCCTTCCTGCTCGTCGCCGCGGCTGGCTCCGCGTGGCTGTGCTTATTTCCTTTACAGAATTTTCTCTGTCTTTATACCTTTCTTTTTTCTTTTTATTTTTTATAATCCTCCTCTGAGGATATTTTCCCATTGCTTTTCAGAGAGAGAGGAAGGGAGGGGGAGAGAGAGAACCAGAGAGAAACAGCGATGGGAGAGAGACACATCGATGGGTTGGCCCCGCACGCGCCCCACCCGGGGCTGGGGATCGAGCCCCCAACCGAGGCTCATGCCCGTGGCCAGAATCGAACACGGGGCCCTGTAGTCCACAGGCCGACCCTCCACCCACCGAGCCACACTCGCCAGGGCCCCTATACCGTTCTTGATAACAATGATGTGGACTGTAGGCCAGTTTAAAACCATGGTAATGAAAAATATATTGGGGAAAAAAAAAAAAAAAAATGGCCTGGCCGGGCGTGGCTCAGCGGTTGAGCATTGACCTAGGATCCAGGCGATCGGGGTTCGATTCCCAGTTGGGGCACATGCCTAGGTTTCGGGCTTGATCAATGACTCTCTCATCATTGATGTTTCTGTCTCTCTCTCTCCCTCTCCTTTCCTCTCTCTGGAATCAATAAAAAATATATTTAAATAAATAAAAAAACAAAAACAAAAAACCATGGTTATGGCCCTGGCCGGTGTGCTCAGTGGTTAGAGCGTGGCCGGCACACAAAGGGCCACAGGATCGATTCCCGGTCAAGGGCACGTACCTGGGATGGAGGCTGGATCCCCGGCCGCAGTCAGGGAGCTTGGGGGAGGCGACCGATCGAAGGGTCTCTCTCATGTCGATGTTTCTCTCTCCCTTCCACTCTCTCTAAAAATCAATGGAAAAAATATCCTTGGGTGATGATTAACACAAAAAAAACTAAAGAAACGACAAATGTTTTCTGTGATTGTTAGTATCGGCGCCCACGGCCTGTCTCCTCTGATGTGTAGGATCCGTGGGGAATGCAGGAGCTGAGCAGGCAGACGGCCCAGGGTTCAGGGACAGTTCCTTCCCCGCGACGGGCTGTCCCGGCCCCCCCTCCGCTGAGCCACAGCGGCTCCCGACTGCCGAGCGCGGGAAGGAAACGGCTGCGAACCGCTGGCGGGCGCGGCGAAGGCTGGATCCGAGAGTTTCCACACAGGAGGCCCCGTCCGCTCCAGCCCAGCACCCGACACTCGCACCCGACCCTGTCCTTGAACTGCGCACCTCGCTCAGCCGTCCGCCCGCCGCAGCTCGCGGTGCGGGCTCCACGCCCGTGTGTGAGCCCGAGTCGCTGCCCGAGCCTCACGGCCACCGAGGCCGCCGCTGTCCCCGGGCAGACCGGCCGAGGCGCATCTAATAAGCCTATTGATATTCAGTCAGACAGCGAGGAAACCCTCGCTCAGCCCGATGTATTTATCGTATTGACCCAGCCCAGGGAGCACGTGAGCGCCGGCCGGTGTTACCTTGAGGACGCAACACAGAGAAAAATCAAACTGGCGTCCCGCGCGCCTGGGAAATGACCTGGAAACGCTGTCCCTCGGGCGTCGGGTTCCACGTGCCCAGCAGTCGTTTGGGCGAAATTGCCGTCTTTGGACAGCGCGGCGGGTTTGTCAGCCGGTGTCTCGGTATCGGCCAAGTCCTTAATTAACAAACCTGCTGGTGTTTTCCTTCTAAAAACGGTGTCAGCAAATTGCCACCACCTCCCACGTACCTGCTTATGTCCCTGTTGTGTAGCCGATCGGGGCCTTGTCAGGGGTTTATGATGCACCCATTAAAAAGGACTGTTCTGGCCCTGGCGGGTGTGGCTCCGTGGTTAGAGCGCCGGCCTGCACACCGGAAGGTCACGGGTTCGATTCCTGGTCAAAGGCATGCACCTGGGTGGCAGGCTCGATCCCCGGCCTGGTCAGGGCACATCCAGAGGCGGCCCATCGACGGGTCTCTCACAGCCACGCTTCTCTCCCCCTCTCCCTCCCTTTCACTTGCTTTAAAAATCAATGGAAAAATATCCTCAGGTGAGAATTAATTAAAAAAAAACAAAAAAACAAAAACAAACACAGGAAAAAACCATAACAGGGCCAGCAAAAGCCCCTGGCCGGATGGAGGCTCTCAGGGCTGAGTCTGGTAAAATCCCGTGGAAACTTACGGGCCCGTGTTTATGGAGCCTGTTTTCTTTAACTCTCGCTCCACCACCGTTTCGTTTAAGGACGTGGGGGACTTGCTGTTGTGGTCAACGGCGGCCGGAGGGTCCCCAGACTCCGCGGAGGTAAATGGCTTCCCCGGGCTTCAGACAGTCAGTGTGTGAAAATCAGGGCTGGACCTCGAGCACTTTGCCTTTTGGTTCAAGCTTTTCCAAGAAACAATACTTAGCGGTTGCGGGCCCTTGACATCAGAAAACTCCCCCCAGGAACGCGCGCGGATTTAGAGCCCTGACGGCCGACGCGCCCAGTGACCTGAATGACCGCGTTTCCTTTGCCTGCACGGCCGGACTTTGGGGTCCAACCCCCCGGATCCAGAGTAGCTGCTTCACACCCGGTGCAGGGCCCACACTTTTCTGTTTGTGTGTCTGCCTCTGTTACTGGTCTCAGGGCTTTCCTGCTTGTGGGTAGAGGGCGAATGATTTCTAATAGGTCTTGTATCCCGCTGTCTGGCCCTCAAGGGCCCGTCAATCGATATTTTCTGAATGACTGAGCCAGCAGGGCAGATGCCTCAGGAGAAACGGTCAACCCCCCTCCCGGCCCCGTCTGCCACATCTCACCACAACGACATCGATGCATCGATGAATGGTCTGTCTGGAAATAGAGATCCTTTATGATGGATTTGATGATATTATTTATTTCTTAATTTTATTTTATTTTTTTAAAAAAATATCTTTATTGATTTCAGAGAGAGGAAAGGAGAGGGAGAGAGAGAGAGAGAAACATCAGTGATGAGAGAGTCATTGATCAGCTGCAGCCCGCAACCCGGGCATGTGCCCTGACCGGGAATCGAACCCCGATCTCCTGGATCCTAGGTCGATGCTCAACCGCTGAACCACGCCCGGCCGGGCTATTTCTTAATTTTAAAAAATATTCTTATGGATTTCAGAGAGAGAGGAAGGGAGAGGGAGAGAGGGAGAGAAACACTGATGAGAAACATCATGGACCGGCTGCCTCCAGCTCGCGCCCCACTGGGGACCGGCCCGGATCCAGGGCGCGTGCCCTGACCGGGAATCGAACCAGCGGCCTCCTGGCACACAGGACGGCGCCCAACCAACTGGGCCGCACTGGCCGGGCTGGAGTTGACGATATTACAGACAATATTTTCATTGTGCTGTTAAATGCAGTGCCGTTCAACTTGTTTGCTTCTGTGCTGACAGACAGCTCAGGGGAAAGATTGTGTCAGTTTTGTTTGTTGTGAGAGTTACTGTAGCGGTTCAGTGTGTTGAGTGAGCGAATACATTTTTATGTTGATTATATAACACACTACACTTGTGCAAACACTGTACATATATACAAAAGTATCCATCTTTTTCTCTTTTGATAGTGATTTTTGTGTCTTGTTTAATAATTTCTCTTTTATCCCGAGACATTGTCTTCTATTTTGGAGTGTGTGTGATTTACACATGATAATACTTAACTCATTAAAAAGTTATTTTTATTTATGGTTCGACACAGGTAGGAGCTTTTTCACATACACATAATCAGTTTCCCAGCATGATTTATCGAATAGCTCAGCACTTGTTCTGTGACCTGTAATGTCATTTATCAATATCCTATGTATTCATGGGCAACTGTCTGCAATCTTTATTTCTTTCCATTATCTACTTGGCATGGGTATTGTAGAGTTTTCATCTCTGCAGTTTTATAATAACTCGGATGCCTTGTAAGAAATTTTTTGGTTCACGTCTCCTTGGTCTCGATCTTTGTTCCTGGACTTTTTAAGAAAACAAATTTTTGTTTCGTTGAAGCTTTCGCTTCCGTTTCCATTTTCTTAGTTCTTTATTATGTCTACCTTATTTTTAAAAGCTTATTCTAAGTTTTCAACCTCTCTAGACGTCTATTTCTAGTTTCTTTATTAATGCACCCCCTCCCCCTTTTGGGTCCTACTTGGGAGACTGCAGTGTGGATGCTTCTTTCAGTTCTACACTTTCCCAGCTTCCTACGTGAGTTACCGATGGACCCACGAGTTACGCGAGAGGGTCCGTGTTACTTAAAGCCTGTGCTTGTTGCTCATTTCTAAAATTATTTGAAGTTTTGCTTTGAGAATCTAATCGGAGCCTGGCCGGTGTGGCTCAGCGGCTGAGCGTCGACCTAGGATCCAGGAGATTGCAGCTCTATCCCCTGTCAGGGCACATGCCCGGGTTGCGGGATCGATCCCCAGTGGGGGGCGTGCAGGAGGCAGCCGATCTGTGACGGTCACATCACTGATGTTTCTCTCTTTCCTTCTCTCCTCTCTCTGAAAAGCAATGGGAAAAATATCCTCGGGTGAAGATTAAAAGATATATATATATATATTATATATGTGTGTGTTTTTGTTGATTTTAGAGAGAGAGGCTATTTTTACAAACTCTTATCCCCAGAACTGTGCACTTTAACGTGACCCCGGCTCGGCTGCTCAGTGCAGACACTGCCCCTATCTAACACCTCGTGTCACTGGGCGTTTACATAAATCAAACCCTTTCACAGTGTCAGAAACGATGAGGGTAAATGTCACGAGTGACATTCGCTTGGTTTTGAACCCGACAGGAGCAAGCGTGAAAGGTTATTAATGATGAAAACATGTGTCCTGGAGGGTGATGAATGTCGAGGCAAACTGGTGACACCGCCGGGCTCGGGGAGGGGTCACGGGGGAAGGATTGCTGACAAACACACACACAGACACACAGACGGACACACACACAGACACAGACACACACACAGACACACAGACACAGACACACAGACACACACACACAGACACACACACAGACACACACACAGACACACACACAGACACACACACAGACACACAGGGTTGGGCAGGACCCATTAAGCCCTGTAGCTGCTGCAGAGCCACAAAGTGTGCGTTTGGCACAAGCCGAGGAACAGAAGCCGCCAGAGCCGGACGAGCGGGGGGCCCGATGCCCACTGAGGCCCGGGGGCACTTGCTCGGGTGAGTGGCCCGGTCTTGGGGCTTCGGGGGGCTCTGTGCCCTTCTCCCTCCCAGCCCGGGGGTGCTGCCTGAGGAGCCGCCTTCGCCTCTGGGAATAACCGCCACTCCCCAAACGCCAACGCTGCGCGCAGGCTTTTTCACTGGAAGTTGAAATCGGGAAACCCTGAGGCTCTTCCCGGCTCCAGAGCCTGCAGCTGCCCACGCGGCCCGAGAGCCCGCCCTCCCGTCCTCTCTGCTCCCCTGGGCCCCGGGCTCCGCGGGACCATCTGCAAGGCCCCCCTCCCCCGTTCCCACATCGCAGAGCCACGTGGGCGACGCGGTCCCGAGGCAGGCGCTTTCCACGCTCCATTAGTGTTACCAGTTTGTCATGCGCCCAGCGATGCTGCTCTGCGCCCGGCTGGGCGTCGTTCAGCCTAATTATGGCCCCGGAGGGATTATCTTTCCCAGATGCGCCTGCATCCTCGCGTCTATGGGCGAGCGAACGCCTTGGTTGGGGAATTTTCAGGCCACCCTGGGGCCCCCTCCTGCGGGTCTGGGTCAGTGATGAGCTGAGGCAGGCCCATCGGAGAGGCTCTGGCGTCCGTGACACACGCTCACCCTTTTCTCCTCCGACTTGGGGACGACTGTGACTCTCCCCTGCTCCCTGGGGGGGCTCCTATTGCGTTCCCTCCTGAGAGCTGTGACACCCGCATTCTTCTTGCATCTACATGCACTCGGCGACTCCTGGGAAGAGAGGGCACTTCCAGCCAGGGACAGGGTCAGCCACCAGGAATCTCGGGGTCCTCAGGTGGCCGAGAGTCGCCACACAGGCTCCCCGCCCAGAACCCGGGGACACGAGCGACCCCGAGAGAGCCCAGCTGACCGAGGGGGAGGGTCTGCGGTCGCTGCCCCCAAGTTCATGTGTCAGCAGCTCCTCAGACCTTCCCCACATCACTGATGTCGCCTCAGCGGAGATGCAGCTAATCGATGTCCTTGTTGGGCCGTGGAGTCTGACCCAGAGGTGATCGGGGAAGGTGAGGGCCACCTGTCCTCAGCTTCATCATGAAAAGCCTGTGGGAATCGAACCAGCGACCTCTTGGTGCACGGGACCACGCTCAAACCACTGAGCCACACCCGCTGGGCTAGATCTTGGCTTGGAGGTAGCGAGACAGATGAGTGGATTCAAACCTCGTAGACAAAAATCCCTCCCCTAAGACCAAATCAGCCGCGCGGCTTACCCAGAAGGTCCCCCTACTCCGGCCCCCCCCCAGTTTCATACACCCAAGACGCCCTTGCTGTGGAACAATGGGAGTCTGACGTCCCCAGGGAGGCCCTGCTGCTAACTGGAAATTATCGCGTCTCCCAGGACAGTGCAGTCAAGAAAAAAATGGCATTTTATGCTGACATAATTATTGTGCTTTATTTTCAGGGACATAAATGGTAATGAGTCAACGGACTAAATTTAACAGAACTTTAAATTATATGTCATCGCCACAGACGGCGGCCTAAGCAAGGACCGTGAGAGAAAACGCAACTCTTTGGCGCTTTCAAACTTTTCCCCAAACTTTTTTTTTAGTCCCAGAAGCACCGTTCCAATTACATTTTATGTGGGATTTTCTTATTAAAACCGGGCTGGGGTGGGGAGCGGTGGTTCTGTGTTCTCCTGACAAAAGCATTGCCCACCTGTGGCTGGAGCCCCGGTCTTGTCCCCACTGCTCTCTGCGGGTTTCCAGTGCTCTCGCCGGAGCATAGTTTAGTCCGCCCGTCTCTGGGAAGGAGGACATCCCGATGACGAGGCTGCCCAAGGTCATGTCTGGCTCTACCACTCGTTAGCTGGGGGACCTCCTTCGGATGAGTGCACCTCCCTGGGCCGGTTTTACAAATAACAGAATCAATTCACAGGGCTGTGTGGGGTCGCCCAGGGCAAGGGCTAGCGTGTGTCTAGAAGAGTAGATGTTAATACAGCAGTTCCCTTTGATCCTTGGTTTTGTAACAGGAAAGCAAAGGGCTAGGAGCACTTCGGGGCGAGTGGGATGGGGAAACTGAGGCAAGAAAATGAAACAAGGCCAAGCAGTGTGGGCAGCCCACAGCCGGTGTGGAGCAAGCCCTTACCTTCCCCAGCCGAGGGGGCCTGAGGACAAATGGTTCATATCCCCCCTCCCGAACCAGAGGATTCGGGAAAGGACTGGGGAGAGGGAAGGAGAGAGGGAGAGTTTTCTCTCACTCCTGGAACAGAGAAGCCGGCGGCCTCGGGGCTTGTCAGGATGAAATCACCACGTGCATCTCATGAATCCAGGAAAGCCATTAGGAGGGGAACCTTGAGATCTAGTCTGTACCAAGATATATACCGGAGGAATTTTATTGTTTCATTTTGCTTATTTTTGTTAATTCTCACCAAAGGGTATTTTTTCACCATTGGTTTTTAGAGAAAGTGGAAGGAAGGGAGGGAAGGAGGGAGAGAGGGAAACATCGATGTGAGGGAGAGATGTCGATGGGCTGCCTCCTGCACACGCCCCTCGATCAGAGCTGAGGATCCAACCTGCAGCCCAGATACATGCCCTTGACCTGGAATCAAACCCTGGACCCTTCAGTGCTCGGGCCAATGCTCTAATCCCTGAGCAACACTGGACAGGGCAGCGAAGATACAATTTGATAAATAGTCCCCTCTGGAAACTTCTATGTTTACAATCTACAGGTTTGACATTAAAAATCAGAAAGTATTACACATTAGTACTGTTACTTTTAAGTTGATATTTTTAAAATTTCATGTATACATTTTAAGGTAAATAAGATAGGTTTCATTGGACTTTTCCCCACTGCTTCTCATGAGGTCTCTCTATGAGCTAAGAGAAGTAAACACGCTTAAGTGAGCTATGTGAATAAATTAAGGATATTTTTTCCCACTGATATTAGAGAGAGTGGAAGGGAAGGAGTGGGGGAGAGAGAGAGAGATCGATGTGAGAGAGACATTGATTGGTCGCCTCTTGCACGAACCCAGACCACGGCCAGGATTGAACCTGCAACCCAGGTACGTGCCCTTGACCGGGACTCGAACCTGAGACCCTCCAGTGCTCAGGCTGATGCTCTAACCACTGAGCACCACCGGCAGGGGCTGAACTAGCCCCTCCGACTTACAGTTCAGGAGCACTGAGCAAACGGAGACTTGACCCCTTTGACGTTGGATGGGTGCGTTCTCTCTGAGGTGTGAACACAAACCACAGAAGGATATTTTTCCTTAATTGCTTTTGCAACAAATTACAACCTAGGTGTGAGTCATCGACTCCCCTGGTGAAACCTCGAAGCAGCCCACTCAAGTTCCGAAACGTGGGTCCAAAGCGACCGGCACCTAGATGGAGATGCAAACATTTTTTTCAATTTCCCCCCCCCAGTGGTATTTCTGTCCTACAAAAAACCCCACGATGATTAAACAGCTCTGAGATGTTTCATTCTTTCATTCAAATTCTGACCGGGAGCCATTCATATATGCAGCAAAGAGATGCCCTTTTTAATTTTGTCACCTTGTTTTTGCTGAAATCCTAGCAAGTGGCCTGGGATAAGCAAAGAGGACAGCCTGGGGGTTGGGGCTGGGGTTGGGATGAGGGAAGAAAAGTGGTCACTTCCTCCCTCCCATAGTTTTCCTCACTGGGCGTTTCCGGTTCCCAAGGCCCCGGGGAAGGGGGGCCTTCCACCGTTCCGGTGGCCTGGTGGACAGCTGCTAGGTTAAAGCCGAGGTCGGAGCCTGGGCCAGCCACTAGCAAAACAGGACATTAATTTCCGAGTCCCACGAACCTCTTTTCCTGTGTGGGAACTGCAGGGGCAACACATTTTAATTTGCATTTCAATGTACTGCTTTTAAAAAATCCATTATAAAATCAATTACCCTTTTTTATAGTATGTCTGGAAATCACCATTTCTCAAACCTGCCATTAAAGAGGGTGGAATTCAAAATAAGGAACAAACCAAACCCTACATCGGCTTTTCCAAGGGGTCAGTACACCACAGTTGTCAAATTCTGGGTTTATACCGATATGAAGAGGTGTAGTATTAATCCAGGGAAATAGAATCCAGGGTCTCTCCAGGATTCCACCAGACCCTCCCCATCGCCCCCTTCCACACTCCTGTCCCCCTTTCCTCTCTCCCTCCCACCCTCTAGGTGGCGCTGTCTCCTCGAATGTTTCTGTCAATTGTATGGTGGTTGCCGCCTCAAGGGAAGAAATTCTTTCTCTCACATGAGAACAAGTCACCCATCTCCTGTGCTGGCCAACAGCCTCTCACCTTGACCAGTGCAGACTACGCACCACAGTGAGCCTGGGAGCAATGCCGTAATCCCATGGCGTTGTTGCCACTTTTTTGTTTGTTTTTGGTTAACCCTCACCCCAGGATATTTTTTCATTGTTTTTTAGAGAGAGTGGAAAGGAGGGAGGGGTGGGTGGGTGGGGAGAGAGAGAGAGAAACATCGATGTGAGAGACACATCGATTGGCTGCCTCCCACTTTGCAACCCAGGTGTGTGCCCTTGACAGGGAATCGAACCCGTGACCCTTTTGTGTATGGGCCAAAGCTCTCACCCAGGGGTGGGGGAACCTTTTGGATATTTATAACATTATTCTAGGACCATATAAAAATTATCAACGTAAAACTTATCCTGCTATATTTGGTCAGACATTTAATTAACTCACCCCTAATGTGGTGGCTGGAACTTCGGTGGCCTTGGCAGGGCCAGGCCAAATGATTTCATGGGTGGTATACAGCCCACCGGCCGGACATTCCCCCTCCGCTGCTCTAACCACTGAGCAATGCGGGCCAGGGCTCCCCTTGGGCTTTTTAAAGGGCTTTTCCATATTGTAAGTTATTAGGGAGAATTTTAGGATTTTCCTCATTGATGCTCCTGGGGTGAGGATGGGGCTACATTGAGAGCCACATTATAATCTTAATTTTTTTCTGTCCTATGAGGGTGGGACATCCTACATAGGTTATATGTCATATAAATTAACTTTTGTCCTGTCTGCTTGATGCAGTTGAGGTTTTTTTAAAATTTTAAAAATTTATCTTTATTTTTGAGAGTATTACAGGTGTTCCATTTTCCCCCCAATTGACCCCCTCCACCTCCCTCCCACCCCCTCCCCAGGCCTTCACCCCGTTATTGACTGTGTCCATGGGTTATGCACATATATATATAACTTCTTTGGTTAATCTCTTCCCACCCTCCACCCCCTTCCCTCTTCCCTCTGAAGTATGATCGTCTGTTACATGTGTCAATGTCTCTGGATCTATTTAGTTCATCAGATTCTTTTGCTCATTAGCTTCTTCTTAAAGAAGACCCTTCAACATTTCCTGTAGTGCTGGTTTGTGGTGATGAACTCCTTTAGCTTTTCCTTGTCTGAGAAGCTCTTTATCTGACCTTCAGTTCTAAATGATAGCTTTGCTGGGTAGAGCAATCCTGGTTGTAGTTCCATGTTTTTCATCACTTGGAATATTTCTTGCCACTCCCTTCTGGCCTGCAAGGTTTCTGTTGAGAAGTCAGCTGACAGTCGTATGGATGCTCCCTTGTAGGTAACTAACTGCTTTTCTCTCGCTGCTTTTAAGATTCTCCCTTTGTCTTTAGCCTTTGGCTGCAACTTGTGCTGGGCTTGGAGGTGCCCTGGAGAGGCCCAGCTATGAGCCAGTGCAGCTGCTGCTAGTGCCAGGCCCGGGGCCACTTATCAAGCCGTATGGGGCAGCTGCTGCTTGTTTGAGAGATTTTAGGAAAGTCCTAAGCATGAGGCTCCAGAGGCCACTTGCACAGAAAAGCCCCTGGAAATGGCCTGGATGAGCTGCAGGTGGGAGGGGCGGGGCCTCCGGGAATCACGGGGCGGGGCCAAAGGTGAGTCAGGTGCTGGGGATTCAAACATGGCGCCTGCCCGCCGGCTGTGCGGGGAGGACTCGCCACAGGAGTCATGGCCTCCGCCAGCCCTTCTGCCCGGGAGGAAGCCGCCCTCCGCCTCCCGCCCGGATCTCAGGCAGGTTAGTTCCTCCCCGAGTGTCCCGGGTCCTTTCCGGCTGCTCCCGGCGCTGGGCTCAGAGGGAGCGTCCGAGTGAGTCCTGCCGGGCCCTTTAGAGGAGCTGCTGGGGCTCCCACAGCCTCCGGGACCCTCAGGGACAGTCCCCGCTGGTTTCACAGCCCAGAGTTGTGGGGACGTCTCTTCCTGGCCCTGGAGCCCTGGGCTGGGGGCGTGTGTGGGGCTGGGACCCCTCCCTCCTCTGGGAAACCCCCACCGCCGAGATGTCCTCCTGGGTTTAAACCACAGCACCGGCTGTGGGCCCGGCCGCGTCTCTGCGATTCAGCCCCGCCCCGCCCGCGTCTCCCCTCCTCCCGGCTCGGTGCTTCCTCAGTCCCTGGCTGGGGGCCTCTGTGCAGCCGGGTGTCAGGAGGCTGAGGGACGGTGGTTCTGTGTGTTGGTTGTCATTTTGATGTGGCTGGGGGAGGCGGCGGGCACAGCTGTTACCTGCTCCGCCACCTTGTTTCTCCGCTGCTGTTGAGTTTTTGATGGGTATTTATTTATTTCTTTGGCGCCCGTGGGACAGAAGTGGTGTAACCTGGCGTCGTCCTGCACCTTCCCTGCATCTTGGGAGAATTCCAGGCAGGTCCTCGCTTCGTTCGTTATCTCCACGGGGCCCCCTGCTGTGAGGTAACCTGACCCGATGACCGTCTGACTGTACACAGGTCGCTGACTGTGTCCCACGCGTGGGGCAAGCACTGGGCCTGGGGAGGTGGATGTCTCCCCTGAGTTCGTCTGTCCTGGAGGTCGGACAAGGTCAGTGGGCTGCACACAGGGGCCACGGTCAATGTCAAGGCAAAGTCTTGTAGAGACCGGCAAGGAGGGGACAGATAACAACCCTCTTTGCCCTTGAAGCCGAGTCGCTGGACAGAAAGGGGAGGGCTTGGGCTCCCAGACGGACCCGTGTGTTGGGCCTCACACCGTCACCTGCTGGGATTGACTGCCATCCGCGTGGGTTCAAGGACTCGGATACCACACTCCGGAGCCTTTCTCAGTCCTTTCTAAAAACAGGCAACACTTCCTTTTCAACCCTTCGCAGGGATGAGCCACGAGAGTGGCAATACCCAGTGGCGTTAGGATGGGGGAAGGGACGTCCTGTGTATGTTGCCGCTCGGGTTATAAATCGCTTCAGTGGGTTTGGAAAATAACTTGACGGAACCTATTAGAGTAAAGACACATTTGCATTTTGACACAGAAGAGCCCCTTCGGGGGATCTATCTTCCCAAAACAAGGCCGTCATTCTGTAAGAACAGATGAAGGGAGATGTTTCCCGAAGCGTTGTTTATAGCGGGACAAACTCGAGAAGCCGGCATACGGACCGGCAAGGCAGGAAAACTAATAGGTCTGGGGGCACCGGTCTGTGGAACAGGACGCAGCTACCCGGGAACGCACAGGATACAGCGTTGATTTAAAAAAGGCGATTCTCACCCGGCCGGGCGTGGCTCAGCGGTTGAGCGTCGACCTAGGATCCAGGAGACTGGGGTTCGATTCCCGGTCAGGGCGCAGGCCCGGGTTGGGGGCTCGATCCCCAGTCGGGGGCGTGCAGGAGGCAGCCGATCAGTGACTCTCTTGTCATTGACGTTTCTCTCTCTCTCTCCCTCTCCTTTCCTCTCTCTGAAATCAATAAAGATATATTTAAAAAATAAAAATAAAAAAGGCAATTCTCTGAGTCATGTGTATGAATGGAAAAGAGGTCTTTCTGCTTGCGAGGCTGTGTGCATTTGTGTGGGTGCAGACAAAGCGTGGAAGGAAGGTCACGAGGGTTTTTACCCTGGAGGAAGGGCTGGGCAGGGCCTGGAGACTCCGGAAAACTCGGCGTCTACTTTGGGATTGCCCAGGTCGATTGCTGATTTAATCTGTTGCCACAAACGGCATGTATTGCTTTTGTAGGCTCAAAGGAAAATCCAATAAAGAATTAAAAAAATAAATGAAATCTGAATAATCTGTGGCCTGAGGGGCAGATAGGGAAGACCAGGGGTTAGGAGTCCCCCTCCCTGTCTGCGTAACTCCCACGTCACACATCCAGGCTGGTACCTGCCCAGGCTGCAGAGACCCCCCCCCCCCCCCATCTAACGGCCTCTGTTCACTTTAAATAACGCAGACGAGCCGCTGGGACCGAGGCTCAGCAGTGCTCTCGAGAAAACGGCGCATTCTTTTCTCGGATAACTTTCCCCGATGACACTGAAAAACGAACTCGATGCAAAAAGGAGAAAAAGAGATTGTGGAGGGTGCAGCCAGGTCCCCGGAGCCCCCGCTGTGGGCCAGGAGCGGGGACAGGCCTGCGCAGGGCTCCTCCCGGCTCCCGCTCTGCTCCAGGCCCGGGCGGTTCTCCTTGGCCTCTCGGTGCCCTTGCTCGAGCCACCCTGACCTTGACCTTTCTAATCTCCCCCCCTACGATTCTCAGCGAAGCTCCGCCCTGTGCCTGCACGTGACCCTCTCTGGGCCCCCGCACGTCTCGGTGACACACGTCTGTGTTTCTCACGCCCGGGCTGCGTGGATGTGGCCTCCACGGCGCGGCGTGGCTCGCCAGGGCTTGGGTGGTTCCTGCTGGTCGTGTCACCTCGGCATGGACTTTATTCCGGCACAGCTCCAGGCTGGGCGGCCCGGCGGTCACGGCCTGCTGATGAACGCGGCCACCGCGGCCACCGCCAACGCGCGATGTTGCTGTCGAAGGTCCCGTTTCCTTTCGCCCGCCCTCAATCACAGCTCCGGCGAGTGGCGGCTGCGTCATTAATCATCCGCTCACGGTGGGGCCGTCACACACCCCGGCCCCGGTCCCTCTCGCCAGGCTCCTTCGGTGCCCCGTTTGGCTGATTTTCAGGCTGAATAGATTTCCCGGCTGCTGCGGGTGGGACACCGGGGCCTCCTAAGGTGGGGTGCAGACGCTGGGAGAGAGGTGGGAGCCCACGGAGACGAACTCGCTTTCCTCAGGAGGGTGGGGCCAGCCCAGACCTGGCCGCCCTTTAGCTTATCACTGAGTGGATGGGCCAGGTGGTGCCCGAATATAGGGTGTCCCAAAAAATGTAGACACGCTTTGAATAATTATAAAGGCAGGCTGATTAAAATACATTTCATTTTGCCCTGGCCAGTTCGGCTCAGGGGTTCGAGCGTCAGCCTGCGGACTGAAGGGTCCTGCGTTCAGTTCCAGCCTCGGTTCCCGGCTTGATCCCGGGCCCTGGTCGGGGGGTGCGCAGGAGGGGACGTGCGGGAGACACAGTGTGTCTCACATCGATGTTTCTCTCTCTCTCTCTAAAAAATCAATGGAAAAAATATCCTCGGGTGAGGGATAACAGCAAGAAAAAGAATTGAGCTGAAGTACGGCATTCCTGTTGGCCCCTGGCTTCTGCCGGGACCCTTTCCGTGAATCCCGCGGACGAGAGGCCTCCACCGATGGGCCAGACTCGGCTCCGCCCTGGGAATGCACAGCCCGCCGGGGAACTCGAGGCAGCGGGGGTCAGTCACTGCAGGAGGCGGCTTTCGGGGGCGGCAAGAGCAGGTTCAGTGGGTGGGAATTTCAGTAGAAATATCACTTGTTCTTTATTTCTCCCCCTCGGGAAGCTCACCCGCCCTTTAAGCTCATTTCCCTGGGACGGTCCGGGATACAAAGACCCAGAGCTCAACGCGAGAAGGCTTTAAAAACGTGCGAACCCGCACAACGACCCGGCGGTAGGCCTTTGATCGTTTGCAGGCTCATGAAAACGGCAGCAAAAATATCCCCACTGAATGTAATGAGGCCCGTGTATTTTCTGGGTAAGAACTTGTGATTGGCTTTTCTTTTTTTTTTTTTTTTGAACAAGGCACTTTGTAAAAACTGATTAAAATTCAAGAGGTTGGCCAGGGAGGTCTGCATTGCAAATGACAGTGATAGTTGCTTAAAGCCGTCGGCTGTCTCCCTCCTTATTGCTCTGGGCTGCGACAGGCGTTGCCTTGGTCCAGGTTATGGCTGAAGAGGTTTCTATTTTCCTTCCTCCTTGCGGTTATTTTAGCCTGAATTTCCCGGCTCCAGCAAAGCAGGGCCTCACCCCCAGGCTGGCCCTCTAATGGGTTTTCAGTAATGAGCTGCCCATTAACCTCCGAACACCGACCCCCAGCTGCTGGAGTTCAAGGGTGTGTTTCCAGCCTTTGGTCTCCTCTTGGATGCCTGGTTATGTCCCACGGGCCACGGGCCGTCCCTATTAAAAGAAACGGAAGGAAGGATTAGAACAGCTCACGTTCAGAGAGTTTTATGAGGCAATCCTCTTCAAAATACAGAATTTTAAAGCTAAAAACGAAAAGATTCAAGTATTAAAATGGGTCAGAGTTATCTGGTTTAGGCCCCAAATACCATAGTGGCTCTGACCAGTACCACGTGCCCTCATCCCGGGTGTACATCCAGGGGCCGGGAAGTGCCATGGGAGGCGTCCGTGGACCCAATGGTGGCACGTGGACCGGCCTGGCCTCCGAACGCCACTTACCGCCTGTCCCCCCTACACACACCACCATCCATGGATGGGGAGGGTTATGGTGACACCTGTACCCCCAGGACGCCCCGTCCAGCCGTCCCCCAAGCGTGTGAGCATCCGGCACCCCCACAGTGAGTTAGCTACCTAAATGGCCCTAATCCCCTTTGGGGAAAGCCCGAGGGAATCCGTAGTGTCCACGGCTGCTAAGGCGTCCAGGTCCCTCTACCTGGACACCGGCTGTCTCCATCCGTGGCCTCGGCTGCGAAGCGAGTCAGGTCTAGAAACTGGGCCGCGGATCGTGGCTTCTGTTAGAGTAGCTTCTCCCCGTGTTCCGGCCGCTGAAGCCTTGGTTTCCGGGTTGATAAACACTCTTGTAGTTGCCCGTCTACCTTGACCTGATATATCGACTAGGGAATATATAGAATATAGTGGTTCTATAGCCTACGAACCACGTCGGTCAGCGCGGACTTAGCTCCCGTCAGAACCCCCCCCCCCCGGGTTGTGGACAGCCCGAGAACACCCGTCCGAGGAGCGATTGATCCCCGGAAACTTTTGTGCAGAAGTGAGTTGGCTCCAGGCTCCGTAGATTTTTTTTTCTTCCTTCCTTCTCGGAGAAGTTTGCAAGAACATTCTGTACACTCCGCGTTTTTAGAAAGAATGGTTTTTGATTACTTTATATCCTTTTCACTTAATAGTTCAGCAGTTTTTATCTACAGCCGATAGTAAGATATCACGCGCCTCCCAACGGCCGTGGCGCGGCTCTGAGGGATCGCCAGGCGACGCAGGCGCGGAAATAAATCAGCTGCCGAGAGCAAGAGGAAAGATGAACGCCACGGCGTCCCAGACGCAATCTATTATCGGCGTTTTCTTGATTTAATGTGTCTGTCTGGGTCTTCTGTCCACAGGATTCTAAAATATGAATATACGGCAACATAGTATCTGTCTGGCACCGTGAAATGAGTTAGGCCATTATGATGTTTTCCTGATAACAAGAGCAACCTGTAATCATTTTTTTCAGGTGGAAAATGTAAGGAAGATCAAATGTGAAAATAAAAATCATCGACGATACCATCATTCTAGAAACGGAGGCAACGCGGCCCTGAACCCGTGCGATGTAAATCGTTTCGGTTTTTTCTTCTGCGCGGCCTATAAAGACGCGCACCTGTGAGTATAATGTACGCAGAGGCCTGCCCTGAAGACTCTTTTAGATCGTACTCTGTGATTAAACGCATCATAACTATTGTTCTGTGTCACCCGATCTTTCTTTATACTTTAAAAGACGTTAAGGAACGCACGGGATTCTATCTTTGGAGCCGCTCTGGCTTCTTTCATCAGTGACACGTTCGGTAATTAGATTGTTTTTAATTTTAGGTTGTCTTTAATTACACGATTCTAAGCACCTGCTCACTGAGCGGCACCTGGCCTCTTTCTACACCAGGGTCTGACGCTCCTGCAGGTGAAATCCCCGCAAGCCCCACGGCCCATCGCTTCTGGCCCAACCACGTGGAAGAGCCACCCGGAGCCGCAGGCGAGGCGTCTCCGTTGGAGGAGGGCGGTGGCATAGCGTTTGCGCTACTGTGAGTCCCCCGGTGTGCAGACATTTTATTAGAGGAAACAGCTGGATAGACGAAGGGGGGCCCTGAGGAGGCTGGGGAAGCAACAGCCTCAATGCAGGTCGGACCCCAAGACAAGAAGGGAGGAAGGGAGCCTGGGGGGCCCGCAGCGTCCTAGACCACCGAGCATCCTAAGTCAGCCAGCAGAGGCTGCCCCTGTCTCCCAGGGGTGGACTGCCTCAGTTTCCCCGCGTGGTCAGTCACTGGCTGGGAGCAGCACAGGAGACAGAACTATTAATGATGAGAGTCATTGATCGGCTGCCTCCTGCACGCCCCCAGCTGGGGATCGAGCCCGCAACCCGGGCACGTGCCCTGACCGGGAATCAAACTGCGACCTCCTGGATCCTAGGTCAACGCTCAACCGATGAGCCACGCCGGCCAGGCTCCTGTTTCAAGTTTAACTATTAGCATGAATTGTCGGCCTTGGACAGACGTTGTTTTTCACACAATCTTTATACACTTTGAATCATACCCTAAGCCTCCTGCCCACACAGTGACGGTTTGGAAAACCGGGGTCTGGGACGCTAGGAGCTCAGAGGGGGAATAAAAAGACACAACGGGCTTTTCTTTCAAAACCCGAACCATGAACGGGGTTCCCCCTCCCCCCGACCCCCTCAGCACCCTGCGGGAGCTTTCCCGATGTTTCTGCTGGAATCACACCCCTCTCCCCTTTCATCGGAACGAGAAAACGAAGGCCGATCGCCAAGGGAGGCCGGCTGGCCTGCAGAGACATCATGCAGCTTCTGAATGGTCTGCAAGGAGGCCGCGGCCCCAGCGAGGGCAGCCTGAGGAGTGGACGCTCCTGCAAATAATGTTAATCACCTAATTTGCCTGACTTAAGTCTGATTAAATTAAAGGGCAAAAGAATAACCGACGCCAGCCAAGAGGGTTCTGGGAGAGCCGGGGGAGGCCCGCAGGAGCTGGGAGGAGCAGAACAGTTACAGTAATAGTAACAGTTACAGTAACAGTTACAGTAGCAGCGGGCCATTGGGCGCAGGAGACAAGCTCCTTCTCCAGGGCGGTGGCTACATTGTTAATAGCGCACTGGGCGGAAAGCAGATGCACCTGTTGTAATGGTTAATGCGGGAAACAGATGCACCTGCCTTAACGGTTAATGTGCATGGAGGAGTCTGCAAAGGCGACCCCGGGGCCGGGAGCCAGGCCGGCTGGGCTGAGGCCCAGGCCTCCCGCTTTCTGGTTGACCTCGGGGCTCATGCACGGAGCCAGAGTCCTCGCAACGGTAATGAGAATAAAGCGAGAGGAGATGAATGGAAGGGGGACGGTAATAACACTGACGCTAGTCACTGGTGTGAGGATCACATTAGACGATTTTTACATAAATTGCTCTTAAACAGTGCCTGGCACAGACTAAATGCTATAGGATTTTAGCAAATAGTGTGACGGCGTTCTAACTGTAACATTAATTATAATACAGTTGCAGTATTATAATGCTGCATATATAATTAATTATAATATGTTAATATTTAATATACTGATACATTTACTATAATTGCTAAAATTCTACAGCACTTTTCTTGCACCAGGAACTACTCAAATTAATTAATAAATATATATAAATAAATTAGTACATATGTAGTTAAATACACACGAAAGGCAACCTGCCTAAAAGTAGAAAATATTTGCAAATCACACATCTGATAAGAGGTTAACATCCAAAATATATAAAGAATTTATACAACTCCATAGTAAAAAAAATAAAAAACAAACAATCTGATTAAAAAATAGGCAGAGGACCTGAATAGATACTCCTCCCAAGAAGACGTACGGATGGCCAAGAGACATAGGAAAAGATGCTCAACATCCCTAATCAGGGATGCAAATTAAAACCACGGTGAGGTGCCACCTCACACCTGTCGGAATGTCCACCATCAACACGTCAACAAGCAAGTGCTGGCGAGGGCGTGGGGAAAGGGAGCCCTCATTGCAAATTGCTGCAGCCACTGTGGAAAACAGTATGGAGGGCCCTCAAAAAATTAAAAATAGAACTGCCTTATGAAACCCAGCAATCCCTCTTCTGGGTATTTATCCAAAGAAAACGGGGCACTAACTTGAAAAGATACCCCCATGTTCACGGCAGCACTATTTACAGCAGCCACGTCATGGAAGCCGCCGAAGTGTCCATCAACGCACAAATGGATAAAGAAGAGGTGGTGCATGTATGCGAGGGAATATTATTCAGCCATAAAAAAGGAAATCTTGCCATTTGTGACAACATGGGTGCCCCTTGAGGGCATTAATAATAAATAACGATAATTAATAAAATATGTCAGAGAGGGAAAGACAAATACTGTACGATCTCACTTCCGTGGAATATCAGAAACCCCACAACCAAGCTCAGAGCCGCAGAGAACAGGCTGGAGGTCAGCAGAGGTGTGAGCTTGGGGGGTGGACAAAAAGGGTGAGGTAGGTCAAAAGGTACGTACTTCTGATCACAAGTAAGTAAAGCAGTCCTGGGATGCGATGTACGGCCTGGTGACTATTGTTAATAATACTCTGTTGTGTATGTGGAAGTTGCTAAGAGAGCAGATCTTAAAATTTCTCATCGCAAGAGGAAACAAATGATAGCTGTGGGGGGCGACGGGTGTTAACCAGACTTAGGGTGGCGACGAATCTCATCACACACGCACGTGGAGTCATTACTCTGCACCCCAGAAACTGACATGTGTTATGTGTCAATTAAATCTCAATGAAAAACAAATAAATACTAACTAGAAGCCAGCCCTCCGGACCCTCTCTGTGCCATCGAGACAGGCCGGGCACTATTTCCATGACGACAGTTTTCGCTTTCTTAAGTTGTGCTTTTTCTCTCTGGATCTACCCCGAGGGCCAGGAACCCGCGTTTACCTGCAAAGACGTAACCATGGCAACAAGGCGATGGGGCTCTGCTCCTGGTTCCCGCGGGAAGATGCTCCTGACCTCCCAGCCTGACGCTCTAGGGGTCACTCAGCTCCGCGTGAGGAAATTGTCAGCGGCTCAGTGGAGGGCGGGGACCGGCCTTCTGGGTGCCTGACAGGCTGCACGTCTCCTTTCCCCTCTCGCCCAGCCTCCCGCCTGCAACCCGAGTCTGAGCAACGCCGAGAATTCCCTCGCGGTGTCCAGACAACGCACCTGCCGGGGGCAGTGAGCGGGACTCGGCCCCCCCGCTGCTGCTGCTGCACATTTATGTAATTTTATGGAGGCGAAGCCAAACAAAGACGACACAGATGTCCTTTGATAAATACCAACCGCCGCCTCCCACTGGAGACGCTATTAGCGGGTTACTCGCCGCCCACCGTCTGCTGGGCGGCCGGGGTTTCTCCGTCTGCCCGATGCTATTGCAAGGGCTGCTTGGATCCCTGACTTACCGGCGAGGACATGGAGGGTGGGGAGATTCGACGGTTCCCCAAGGCCCCATGGCCGGTGAAGGGCAGACCCGGAATTTTTACTAATCCGCCTAAAAGCTCAGCCTTGTTCAGTCTTCAATCCAGAGGGAAGGAAGGCGCAGGAAATGGGAGGGGGCGAAGCAGGCCGGCCGAGGGAACCCCTTACCCCGGGCTGGGAGCAGAGGCCCAGGGGCTGTGGGGACGGGGGACGTGCTCTCCTCCTTCCCCCGCCCCCTCGGTCAAGTGCTGCAGGGATGTCCGGCCTCCTCGGCACCACAGCCGCGACCGGCAGGCCCTCCTGCCTGACTGGGGCCTGACAGCTACGGCCCCACCCCGGGGAGATGGATGCTCAGAGCAGTTGTTCCGAACGCGCTGCACTTGCGAATCGCAGAGCCAGGATTGGGAACTGAAGCTACAATGCTAGACCACCTCAGCGGGTTCCTGGTGTTTTCATTGATTTTGGGGGGGGGGGAGAAACGCGGAGGGGCCGCCTCCTGCACGCCTCCTACTGAGGACCGAGCTCGAAAACCCGGGCACGTGCCCTGCCTGGGAACTGAGCCTGCGACCTCTTGGATCATAGGATGACGCACAGCCCCTGAGCCACACCGGCCGGGGCAACAATAACAACGCTTTGAGGGACTTTATCTGAGTTTGCAGGTAGAGGCTCTGAATCCTGAAAAGATGATGCCAGGCCACCTCCCCTCCCCCATATACATTCAAACGGGAAGTATTACTAAAATACAGAGAGACCAAAAAGTGCTGATTTGACATTCATTTCCTTGAAACACCAAAAACTAAATTATTTTAAATACTTCGTCTCCCCTTCTGTTTGTTTTGCCGATTCCTTCCGGCTTGGGGTAGAGTCTGTGGGAACCCAGCCCTACCCCTAAAGCCCTGCACCTGACTCGGTCACCTCGCCAGCCTCCCGTGAGATGTGCCAGCCGGGCCAGGCAGGGGCCAGGCCGCTGGGACGAGCCGGCGTCACACTGACACCTGCTGGTGGCTACCGTGAGTCGCTTCCCGCTCCGACCTGTCAGCCTGCGCACAGGGCCCGGCTGGCTTTTCCCAGCGGCCGCTGCTCCCCTGCCTTCGACCTTTGTCTTCTTGTGACTCATTCGCTCATTTCTTCCGCCATCCCCACTAGGCCGACTCCCCCAATCTACTGAATTCCTGCCTCACCATTTACCATCTGCATGTAGCAACCTTCGTTTGCCCCTCGGTCTCTTCTGTCACCTCTCGTATTTCTATGGTGTCCCCGCTCCCGGTCTGCATCCCCGCGGCACCTTCATCCTGGTAAGTTACCTTGCCGCGTGCTCTCTGCCCGCTCCCAGAGGGCTGGCCCGTGACCTTCAGCAACCTGTCCCGACCTCAGAATTCATGATCCCCAATCACACACGTTCGCAGCTCGCAGGTGTGTTTTATTTTTTAAAATATGTCTATTGATTTCAGAGAGAGGCAGGGAGAGGGGGAGAGAGAAACATCAATGATGAGAGTCAGGGATCGGCTGCCTCCTGCACGCCCCCTGCTGGGGGTCGAGCCTGCAACCCGGGCAAGTGCCCTGACCGGGCATTGAAATGTGACCTCCAGGTTCATGGGTTGAGGCTCAACCACTGAGCCACACTGGCCGGGCTGGTTTTTTTTGTTTGTTTGTTTTTTTACAACAATCACCAATGACCATGTCTGGGAGCAGTTGTGCCCCCTTGTGTCCACTCGCTGCGGTTTCCTGCCCTGCCGAGCGAGCAGGACAAGGACACGCGGCCGGTCACTACGAACCCTCAGGGCTGGGGGACACTTAGAGGGTTTCATAAGGTCCCCATCTGTATGGGTGAGAAAAACAGGAAAGACTTGCGCGAATGTCTGCCTCACGTTCTTAGGAAGCTTAACGTGGACCCCGAAATCCTGACTCTCCGCTAGCATAGTCTGTACTAAGTAACACCCCACGTTTCCTTTGGCTGATCGCTGACGGGGGGGCTTTGTGCTCGGTGCCCCCCTTTTGCCGCCCTTGGGAACCCGAACACATTTCTAGTTCACCATCTCTTCCAACGAACCCCTCAGCCCTCACGCCCTCCTTCCCAGCCCCCGTCCAGGCCGAAGCACGATCCCTATGGCGAGACCGCAGGGCGCGTTTGGCGCCCAGAACAAAGCTTTGGCCGCATCCTGCGCCACCCACGAGCCTGCCTCACGCCCCTCCTGGCAGGAGCCCGGCGCCCGGCCAGTTGGCGAGGCGGACCCTGCGACAGGAGTCTCCCAGCCGCCGTGTGTAGCGGGAACCGTGGGCATCTTCCTGACGGTTAACAACCCGGGTGCGTGGAGCCCACGGTCAGCGTCTGGCGACGGCAAACGTGCCACACGGACGGATGCAGGAGCGGCCAACCAGAAACATCCCCCAACCCCGTGTAGGGCGCAACAAAATGCGGGCCCGTCTCACTCTCCCCGGAAAGGACGGGAAATCCCGCATCTGTGAGAAAACATACCCGAGTCCTCCCCGGCTCCCGCCCCAGTCACGCCAACAGGTGAGCAAAGCTCAGGCCGTAGATGAATCTCCTGAGAGACCCGGAGCAATCCGCCGGCGGCGAATTCGCCCGTCCTTCAGCCTCTCTGAGCGTGAGGCTTGGACGCGGACGGCACCGGGAGGAGGGCGGAGGCGGCAGGCTGTCGGCTTTCCCGCCGTCCGCGGGAAGGCACTTGGTTCCAGTTGCCAATCAGCCTTGGGAGCAGGGACCACGGGTTCCAGGAACCTCGTTTCAACAGCCGGCGAGGTTTCGTCAAGAAAGGCTTACGCTTCACCAGCTCGCTAGGAGCTCTCCGGACTTTCCCGTCGCTCAGTTCAACCAACGGTAATGAAACCGCGCAGGGCGGCCGCGTCCCGACGGCTCCGTGCTCGTTTCTCTGTGTCCAGCTGAAGGTCATGCCAAGGACAAGAGCAGTTGGGCACCAGCCAAGTGCGAGAAACCCAACTCCTGCTGCAAACAGCGTGCGGGACCCAGAAGCGAGGGCTCCGAACCTGGAAAGGCCAAGGTCATTCCCGCAGGGCCTGGCGAGGTTGCTCCGCGGGTAGATCGTGGCCTGCGCGCTGGAGGATCCTGCGTTCAATTCCCGCCGAGGGCAGGTACCTCGGGTGCAGGCTCAACCCCAGGCCCCAAACTGCGGGAGGCAACCGATCGATGCTTCTCTCTCTCCCTCTCCCTTCCTCTCTCTGAAATCAATAAAAAAAATAAATAAATAAAAAAATAAAGAAGAATGCCATTTTATCCGGATCTTAAAGGCATAAGGAGTCGGGCAGAGGGATGCCCAGTTCTGGCCACGAAGGCAAAGCCACTGTCTGGCTGCAGGAAATACACAAGACAGCTCCTTTCAGGGCGTGGCCGACACCCCACGGGGGGCTACAGTCCTCGAGAGACAGGAAGCCCGAGAAGGGAGCCCCATTTCCACACCAGCCTCCTGCTGGGGCGAGAGCAGCTGAGGAACGAAGGTGGCCGGACGTGGCGGGCAGGGCCCAGCGGAGCGAGAACCCTCGTGACATCTGGAGACATGTCCCTTGACACCCTGGCGTCTCCCGAGCTGTGCTTTCCCCGGGCGATCTCCAGAAAGAGCAGCAAGGAACAGTTATAGGGAACCTCGGTGCTGAGCGGAAATGAGAAGCCGGACAACGTGGAGGAGAAGCTGGAATCTGCGTCTGAACAGAGAGCAGAGACCTCAGCGAACTACCCGGTTGTGACCCCGGGAAGCCCACTCCCTGGGAAAAAGGGGGGGAAACCCGAATCCAACACACCTCTCCTGAGCCTAAAGTCAAGCTCCCGTAAGAAAAACGCGATCCACTCTGAGGCAATCCAGCTGCCTGCCAGGCTGGAACTTAGCACCCCTGGGAGGGAGGTGGGGTCACCCGACACTCTGCAATTTATAACCCGTGGTCTCCAGCCGGCGCTAAGACACTTACCGGATATGCTAACACACAGGAGAAAAGCGACTTACAATGAAAAGACGAGTTGCTAGAAACAGGCCGAGATTTGAAAGCCTGTGTCGTTTTCAGGGACCCGCCTTTAATCTGCTCGCCCTTCCTCCCGCTATGAAGCCTGAGCCACTAACCCTTCATTGCAAATACTTTGCAATTCAGTTTAGACTTTTACGTTCCGGTCGAGTTTCCTTTTCCCCTCCCTCCTCCCTCCTTCCTTTTTCGTTCGTGCTGAAATGCGCCCATCTGTCCACCTAGCTTGACCACCCTCTCGTGAAGTTCTTTAACATATCCAAAATAGCTGCAGTGAGTCCTTCCCTGCAGATCCCAGACTCGGGTTCACCCCCAGCTCTGCGTCCGTTGCCACGTTTTTCTCGATCTCACTTATATGTGGAATCTAACGAACAAGACAAACTGACAAACAAAAAATATCCCGAGCCATGGACGCGTGGGACAGACGGACGAACCTCAGCAGGAAGGGGGGAGTGGGCGGGAAGAGATTCACCAGTGAACCTAAGTGCTTATCTGCACAGCCCAAGGGACACCAACAACAGTGTGGTGAAGTCCTGCGGGGGGGGGGGGGGGAGAAAAGGGGAGCACTTTCAACCATAAAGATAAATTTAAAAACTTTTTTTCTTTTAATTATGGGTCCCATTTTTCTGCATCTTCACGCTGCATAATTATCTTTTATTGCGTGCTGGACATTGTGCGGCAAACAGCAGACGGACTCTGACGTGGGCAATATCGTCCCCTGGTCCAGGCTCACTGTTCCCTCTCTCAGGCGACCCAGGGCGGGCTCGGCTTTCTTCTTGCCCATGAGGCGCTGGGCTGGGCCGGGGCCGGGTAGTCTAATGATTTCCGCTCCCCTCGGTGCCCCGAGAGAGGGATCAGACCCCGGCGCCTCCTTCCGAAGCTCTTCCGTCTGCCCAGCGCTTGCTCACGAGGCCCATCCTTCCCGCTGTTCCCATCCAGCCCCAGCACCTCGCGTCCGTTTATCCAGTAAAACCCCGCGGGGTGGACGCATCGGGTCCCCGTGCTTGCCCGGTGTCGGGGCTCCTCCTGCAGGGCCCGTCCGCAGGTGACCAGGTGAAGAGCTCGTGGTCGTGTCGACAGGGAGCAGCCGCAGCTGCAACAGAAGGCGAAACACTGCCCTTTGCTCACAACACGGACGGATCTGGGGAGCATCATGCTCAGCAAGACAAGTCTTACTTGGTTTATTTATTATTTTTTTTCCTGATCCACTGACTTTCTGGATTTCTACCTCCATTCATCAGAAAGTTAACAAAAATTAAAAAAGAGAGAAGACAAGAGCTTGAAGGCTGACTCCAGAAGAGAGGCTGAGTCACGGAGCTGCCGCTGAGCAGCTGTGTCCTGCGCACCTCGAGCGCCCTTTCCGAGCCTCCATCTCCTCGCCGGATAAAATAAGGGTCCTGTGAAACGAGCTTGGGGACGCCCCTCGGGGCACCTAGCAGGCACTCGGCACTGTCAGCAGCGTCTGAATCTCTCTATTTCCGACAGATCGCCCTGCATTCTCTGGCCTTTAGCACACTGCCCCGTTCCACCTGTGGATGCCGACCGCCTTTTCAGAGCCTGCGTGTCATTAAGCCCCGTAGATCTTCATTCTGGGGCCTCCGCAGTAATTGAATGCTCTGTCATTGTCATCTTCACTACCCTGACAACGTTGATTAAAACGCTGCCATTAACCGCCGTCTCAAATGGGGTTTAGAGGCAGGCTCATTAGACTCAGGCTCGTTACAATTAACTGCAGTGATAAATGCAAGACTGTGGTATCCCAGCGCACCCCTGAACGTTGGCTCCACGTTTTCTCTCTAAGGCTGGCTCCCCTTCCTCTCGTAAGAGCAAAACTGGTTTGAAATATTTCAGGGAAACACAGTATTTATTCCAAGGAGTGTATGGAAAAGGCAAAGCCCCTGCCTGGCTGGTGTGGCTCAGTGGTCAAGCGTCAACCCATGAACCAGGAGGTCAGGATTCGATTCCCGGTCGGGGCACAGGCCCCGGTTTCTGGCTCGATCCCCAGCAGGGGGTGCTCAGGAGGCAGCCCATCAATGACTCTCATCACTGATGTTTCTCTCTCTCTCTCTCCCTCTCCACTGAAATCACCTGCTGGTCAGTCGTCCAGGCTGCTTGATGAAGCGGTTCGGCGATGCCATCGGGGCCTCGGGCTCTGCCTGTCCTTCTGCCCTGCGATTACCTTGTCTCTTGTCCTCATGTTTGCTGCCTCGTTGTGACAGTGGCTGGTGGAGCCCAGCTAATGTCCCAGTGTCCCAGGTCCAAGAAGCCGGGGAGGCAGGTATCGAAAGGGGGAGATGCACCCTCGTCATTTTCACCTGTCCACGCACAACATATATACTCGCCTGCTTGTGAAAACCCTGAAGTTTGTTTCGGGGGAGTCACTTTCCCTCGTTCAGTTCCCCAGACGTAGAGCTGATGGTTCCTCCGTAGCCTCCTGCTCCCCCACCTGCCCCCCCACCTGCTCCCCCACCTGCCCCCCCACCTGCCCCCCCACCTGCTCCCCCACCTGCTCCCCCACCTGCCCCCCCACCTGCCCCCCCACCTGCTCCCCCACCTGCTCCCCCACCTGCTCCCCCACCTGCTCAGCGCTCACCCGGGAGGACGGCCCTGAAATGCAACAGTGATACTGTGTATCCAGTGTGCAGCCTGTACCTGCAGCTTTAAATCTGTTATTTTGTTACCATCACGATTCAAATCCTGGGCATAGAGGTTTATCACGCACACATTACAGTCACCAACATGTTAATTAACTCACCGAGGTCAAGGACTGTGACTGTTCGGGTCTGTCTGGGTCTTGTGCACTCTCTGAACTTCCAGGACGTGAAGCCTCAATGCGGGGTGGGGGGGGGGGGGGGGGGGAGAAGCTTCCCCCTGTGCCAGTGACAACGCGGGGCTGGCGAGTTGACACATTTTCCCATCACTGAGCAGGAGCAGGAGACCTGAGAGAAGAAAGCAGGGGTGGCGCTTGCCGTGGCCGCAGCCCCGGGCGGGCCGGACGGTCGCCGCTGCGCGGTCGGCTCCTAAGCCGCAGGGATGTGTTCTCTTCGACTCTAAAGGGCACCTGACAGACGGGGCCAGGCAACATTTGCTTTTGCTTTTAACGAGGCTGCCGTGGTTCCTGGGGCGTGTTTGAACACGGAAGTTAAACGAGGCTCCGTCTACACTGAAAATGCAAGATACTCCTTAAGTTCAGGAGTCCCCTGCGCCCTGGGCACAGCCGTGTCGTCTCCGTCAACTCAGCAGGTGAAACAGTCCATCACCCAGGGGGCCCCTCGCCCTCGCGGGTCAGCCGCCCTCGCCCCCCGGGGGCAACCGTATTCCCACGGCCATTGTCACAAATAGTTTTTGCGGGTCCTTAAGCTCCAACATGAAGAGACCCGCGCGATTGCGTGTCTGGCTGCCTTGCTTTGGGGATTCACCCCTAGTCTTGTCTGTGTCCATCCTGCGTTCCTTTTATTTGCTGTGATATGTTTTATTACATAAAGATTCATCTTTTTCTAAAAGCCCGTTTTCCTGTTAATGGGCATTTGAGCTGTTTCCCTGTTTGGGGCTCTACTGACCACAACGGCTGTGAACAATTTTTATACAAGTTGATATTTGAGGACATTTGTTTTTAAGAGCATTATCTAGAAATACTTGATCTAGAATACAATGCAATATTGAAGGTGTATAATGAGATCGATCTGGACAAAGAAAACCATCAGGGCCGCAACCAAAACCCTAACCCGTCCCCATGGTCGTCCTGGCCAGTGTCGCTCAGTGGTTAGAGCGTCGGCCTGCACACCGAAGGGTCTCGGGTTCGATTCCCGGTCAAAGGCACGTACCTGGGTTGCAGGTTTGATCCCTGCCTCCTGGTAGGGGCGCATGTGGGAGGCAACCGATCGATGTTTCTCTCTCAGCCTCTCTCTCTCTCCACCCCCCTCCCTTTCACTCTCTCTCAAAATCAATAAAAAAAAAAAGATATTTAAAAAAACATGCTGATTTTCTAAGGACTTCAGACCTCGTGCAACACTTTCGGCCGCAGCAGGAGTAGCACCGAGAGGTGAGGCACAGAGACCCGGAGCTGCCCCTGTCTGCGCGGGAGCCGGGAGTGACACCCAGGACGTCGCTCTCCGGAGCTTACGCCCGCTCGCCGCCTGGCCCTCAGGCTTAGCTCACCCTGCCGCCCAGAAGCCGTCAACGTAAAGTCCTGTTTTTCTAATTGACTGTAAATTGATCTCCCAGTTTAGCTCCCAGGGGCGGCGCCCTGTGTCATCGGAGGTATTTGAAGTTGCCGCCATATATCCCCAGAGCCCGCGTGTGGTTCCCGAATTAACAGGAACTAATCTGAAATTGATTCCGACTTTATTACCCAGCAGACGTTTTAGCTTTTAGTCTTTCTTCCACGGAACTGCTGAGAACTGAACCACTCCCGGAATTCCTGTGCCTGGCACGAGGTCCCGGGCCTGGGCCCCCGCGGGTCTGAGGCGTCGCTGGGCAATAGAGCCGCCCCCCGTGGGCCCTGGGAGCGCGGGGTACCGGGGAGTCAGCCCATGCAAATGTCTCAGAGGAGGAGGCTCGGTTTCCGGGGACGTAAAAGCCTGTGCTTTGCTAAGGACGGTTTATAAGCGTCCGTGCCGCTGATTGGAGTCGCTGGGGGCTTTTCTCGTGGAAGAGTGTGCAGGAGGCCTCGCTCGGCCTTGCAGGCTGCGGAGTAACTGGGGAAACCCCCCACCCAGGCCTGGCTTCTTTCTAGGGCACCCCCGCTGTCCACGGGTGAGGCCACCGCACAACTGGGGACCGGGGACCACGTACGTCCCCTGTGAGAGTATCTCCCACGTGGTCCTGCTGCATCGTCCACGCTGTTCCCACGTAGACGTGGTTCTTAACGTTTTTGGGGTGAAGGGTCCCCTTGAGAATCTGGGTAGAGCTGCGGACCGTCTCCCTAAACATGCCGGTGCGGATGTAAGCTAAACGCACATGCGCCCTGGGCTCTGAATACAAACCAGGGGTGTGTACCCCGAATCAGAGCCTGGGGATGGAGATACTCTCCCTTGGCTGAAATTATTAGTGTTTCTAGAAGCAGGTTTTGAAAATGCACCCCCTGCAATGAGCAACGCCCGGAGGAAGACCTTATATACACGACTCGATCAGAGAGGAGCCGAACGGGTCCTGCTTCATCTCGATGGAGGAAGAGCCATTTTGGGGGGAGGAGAGGGCCCGGAAGAGGCAGGAATAGGCCACGGAGACGGGGGCACAACCTCGTTCAGACCCAGGTTGTGTTTCTGTGGGGAGGTCGCGGCGGATGGTCACGGGCTGTTAGAGCAGAAGAGCCCACCTCCCTTCACTCTCCTGCCAACCTGAAAACTCCCAGAGGTCAGAAGGTGACTGTCATAGTATTTTTTTAAAAAATGTGTCTTTATTGATGTCAGAGAGAGAGGAAGGGAGAGGGAGAGAGAGATGGAAACATCAGTGATGAGAGTCCCTGACCGGCTGCCTCCTGCACGCCCCCTGCTGGGGATCGAGCCCGCAGCCCGGGCCTGTGCCCTGACCGGGAATCGAACCCGGACCTCCTGGTTCCTGGGATAAACGCTCAACCACTGAGCCGCGCCGGCCGGCAGGTGTCACAGTTCTTAGAGCCTAGTAACACTAGTAATTCTTACAACAATCCCTTAGAGATTATCCCCCTTTCACAGGTCAGTAAACCGAGGCCCAAAGTTTCCACGGTTTGTCCAAGGCCCCTAACCAGTAACTTGCGGAGCTGCCATCTAACCTCAGCCCTCCCGATAACTCACCTGCAGGCCTGTTCGGCGGCGAGAGAGCTGCTGATGCGGCAACGCCCGTAGATGTGACGTGACGGGACAACGCGGAGGCCGCACAGCACGCGGACTCGGGGCACCGGTTCTCTGTGATGGACCTCGACATTTCTCAAAACGATGCAGATGTAACCGAGAATTCCCAGTAAAACCTACGCAGTTCTGGACACTCGCATTTTTACCTACGACTGAAAGCTTTTTATGCATTAACCTAATACGTTCACTCTTAGGGGTCGTTAAAATGAACATCCGTGATGGAAAGGAGACGGCGGCAGAGTCTCCTGGTCAGAGCAAAGCTTCCGGAAAGCAGCGGGCACCATCGTCACCGTGCTCCGTTTCAGGACGGGCCCTGTAATCGCGGTGACATCACTTGAGCCACAGGTTCCCATTCGTTTACACCTGTCACCTGCGCAGGTTTTGAGAGCGGCCCCGTGACCGTAAAATCACCGGAGATGACTCCGCGTCAGCAGCATTTACGCCTTCAATTTTACAATGAGTGGACCTCACGGGCGTCCGTGTTATTAGGCAAGAATTAATCACCATCTCCGCATGGCCAGCACAGGGTCCACTGGAATATTCAGACACCGTGGCTCGGCACGACGTTTATGTTTTTTCCGCATATGGTTGAAAATAGATGGGTCGCCCGTGAGACCCTCCCCACCGCTGCTCAACCACGGCTGCGTCGTGAGTAAAAAATATTGGGTCACTATTGCATTAGAAGATAAATAGACACAGCCTGGCCAGTGCTGCTCAGTGGCCGAGCGTCAACCCCTGAACCAGGAGGCCCGGGTTCGATTCCCGGTCAGGGGCATGCAGGAGGCGGCCAATCCATTGACTCGCATCATTGACGTTTCTCTCTCTCTCCCTCTCCCTTCCTCTCTCTGAAATCAATCAAAACGTATTTAAAAAAAAAAAAAAAGAAGATAAATATACACATTAAATGTCAGACTAAATAAATATGCAGTGATGAGATCAATGCGGAAAGATCCCTCTGAGATGGCCCTCGAGGTATTTCGAGAGAGGCTGTCGGGTTGATGGACTGGCTTGGCCTGGACGTCGCGGGGGCTGAGAGGTGGCCGGAGTCCAGGGCGGAGGGAAGCGCTTTCGCTGAGGCCGCGGTCCAGCCAAGGCTTCGGGTGGAGGCGGGAGGTGTCCGCGGACGGTGAGCGCAGGGGCCCGGCGGGAACAGAGCGCAGGATCCTCGAATGCGAAGCTGTCCTCCTACCTTCAGCACCTTCCAAGGGGTAGGTGTTCAATAAACATTTGTCGAATAAATGAATACATTTAAAAATTCTGTCTGTAGGAGGAGTCAAAGATGAGGGACCTCTGTTTTTAAAGAATTTTCATACTCTGTTCTCGGTCAGCAGGTCACACCTCCCGTGTCCAGATTGAACCGCATGGTTTATCCAGACGAGAGGCAGAAAGCGGGGTGGCTCTGTTTTCCAGAAAACCGCCATAATGATGTAACATACTCCGTTATTTTTAGTCTAAGCGGATAAAATACACATTGTATCAACGAAGAGAATTCTATCGTCCGCCAGTGACTTGGAAAGAATATGGATACTAATGGGGACAGAGTTGCGAGTCGGCGCGCCCAGCACGCTGCCAAGGGAGGCCCTGCCTGAGAGCATTAGCGAGGCCATTAAGCAACCTGCTGAAATATTTATGTGCTTCCTTATTTTTAACAGAGGCAGAAGAATTCACAATAACCAAGACCGTTTTCCCATCTTAGGTGGGTTAGCATGTGGGTTTCTCTATCAAAATAACAAAAAGCCTTTTCATGATTATTCTGTTCCACGGCCCTTATGCGTATCGGTCCCGCTTCCGGAAATTATTAGGTTGTGCGTGTCCTTTGAGGAGGTTTGTGTGGGGGAGGCCGTGAGCTCACGAGCTCTGATTTGGACCTAATTTTTTGCACAGAGAGGGAGTTTTCCTGGGGCTGGCCTTCTGAATGAACGAAGCAGGGGACTGGAATCCTCGCTAGTGAATGTCCCCAAATATCATGCCGCTAGAGGAGCATCGTGATTGCTCCTTCGGCCTGTGACGTAGGATAGGCACCCTTGTGATAAAATAATTCCATACACCCGCACACATAGGTCAATGTGTGTAGGACACGAGGAGATGGAACTAGAGGAAGGGGTCGGGGCAATATTTTGTAGAATTTTAGAAGCCACACTGTAGGGCTCGTCTTTCATCACAGAGAGGTTTCCGAACCACAGCTTTGTTACAGCGGTGCCTCGGTTCTCGAATGTGATCCATCCGGAAGCCCGTTCGAGCTCTGAAACGCTGGAAAGCCGAGGGACCCGCCGCCCACAGCGGGGCCTCAGGGCCTGGCCCTCAGCGGGAGCCGCGGGGCCCGTTCGCCTCCTGGGGCGAGTTCGAAAGCGGAAGCGCTGACTTCGGGTTTCCGGCCTTCGTAACCCGAAATGTTCGAGAACCGAGGTACCCCTGTATTGTTTTTAATTCTCACCTGAGGATGTATTTCCCGTTGCTTTTCAGAGAGGGTGGAAGGGGAAATCTCCCGAGCAGTTAAACAGGAGCCCGCAGCCTAAGGCCTCCCCGCGGGGGTGACAAAGTGGCTGTCACATAAAATCCCCGTGGAGGATGCTGACTTGCACGTGCTCGGTAATTACAACCAGTGCCATTGAGAAAGGCTTGCGATGCAGCGGACACAACTGTTATGGCAATGACGCATTGATGTCTTATTGGAGAAACACACCACCCTCACCCATATGGTTATTGGAGAAAATCTAAACTGATTTCTAAAAATTTGTTATTGAATTTATTGGGGCGACATTTGCCTTATGACCGCCACTTCCTCCCCAGGGTTTGCGGTCTCCCCGCCTCCAGTTATAACATCGCAGCCAGACCCGCTAGGGGTGCTTTTGTATCTGAAATGCAGGGCCAGCCTCCATCCTGCCCCACGGCACCCCCACTCCCATCCCACCCCCACCCAGGGCATTGTTCTCAGGACCAAACCCCACACGGGAGTCAGGCCTCTGGTCGTGGCTCCGAGTCCATCTCCCTGCTGGTCCTGGTCGTCTCCATGCCGGGGGAGCAGAATGACCCTCAGGCCACATGTGTTCTCTTTCCAGCCAGACTTCGGCCGCTCCTGGGGCCGGTGAGTGGAGCGGCCACCCCCCTACTTTCATTTCTGTGCCTGTTTCTACCTTGGGGAGCTGTCCTGGCTCCCAGGACGTGTCCCAGGGTGACACGCCTCCCTCCCGCTCCGGGGACCCCACGGGCTTTATCTCATTACCTCCCTAAGAACGTGACCCTGCCGCCCGCGGGTTTCGGCAGGTGGGCGCCAGCCTGGACATTTAACCGCATAAATGAGCAACTCACAGCAGGAAAGGAGGGAGGGAGGGGGGAGAATTCAGGATCCACTCATCTGGGACGACCACGGGATAGAGAATCCCGACTGTGCTAAAAGTCAACATGAGACTGAACCACAAATCCTCCAGGAAGTAAATTTACAAACAAATTATGTGTAATTAGCGTTAAAGAGCTTTGTTGAACAGTCAGGGGAAGGTTCTCAGAGTGTGTCTAAGTTCTGAATTCATTATTTCTGGATTATATTGAAGTGGGGAGACCCTCAAGAATTCAGGGCTAAGCCCAGTCCGAATAGCTACTCCAAATTGGCACTGATCTTCCACCGGACACTGTTTTCCTAACGCACCACGGTCCGTTTCATTAGGATTTGAACAGTATTCATTTTTTAACCAAATGTTATTTTTTTTAATCCTAAAACACAATCTAGAAGAGAAACAAATTGAAAAACTCATTTTCTTTGTTTCATTGAACGAGCTCAGTGGTAACAAACCGTCTTTTCGTCTGAATTACTCTGTTTGGGGGTCACCAGAGAAATGCCGATGACACAGACTGCAGGCTAATCACCAGGCGCCTCAGACCTGGCGGCAGGCAGCGAGAGGCGGCTAAAGGGGCCCGTCCTCGAGTGGTCGGAGGGAGCTCGGACCCTTCCCGCTGAGTGAGGTAAACAGTGTCACCACTGTCATCGTCGCTGAGCCCACCCGCGGTCCGGGCAATGATGGACGCTGACCCAGGGAGGGGCATGGGGACAGCAGAGGCCACACAGTGGTCACTCAGGATGTGAGGGGCTCCTGGAGGGGACCCGAGGTGGACACCGGGTGTCAGGAGAGGAGACACCAAGAGACAAGTCAAGTAGAGTGGATACAGAGCCTGGAGTCGTGGGTTTGAAGGGTAATAGGATACAGGTGTGCATGCGTGTGCATGTGTGCATGTGTGTGCATGTGCGCGTGCACGTGTGTGCATGTGCGTGTGCGCATGTGCGTGCGTGTGTGTATGTGTGTGCATGTGCGTGTGTGTGTGCGTGCGTAAATACTCATCTGTCCTCCTCCTTTCCCAGGAATAGTTACAAAATGACAGAGTAGCCTCCGTGCACGACCACAGGTGCCAGGATGCTATCACCAGATCGGCGATTAGCTAGATAGACAGAGAGATCGGTGACAGATTAGACAGACAGACAGATACATAGGTGCTGGTGCAAATGGCTGGCCCTGTGGTGCTCGGGTCCTGGCCCGCCGTGTGCAGCTGACTCCCCAGTGCAATATGGGGGGACAGACGCTGCTCACTGACTGGCACACTTTCGGACCCCCCGCCATATTAAGCTACATGTGATTCTTTGAGGGGCCACATCTCGCTCGCCGGTCTGCTGTCCTCTCTGAATGGGAAGCCCCTGCGCCCTGCTCTCCGGCTCATGTGAACTCAGCTCGGGCCCCACTCGGGCCAGGAGCCTTCTGCGAACTTGCTCCCCGAGCCCGGGCCCTCTGCACCGACCTCCCTCCACGCGCGCACCCCAGTTTCCCAGTGCACACCGTCCTGTTCGTCTGTCTCGGGACACGTTGCGCTCCTTGAGGGCAGGAGCTCTTCTTCCCATCCTTGCCTTTCTGACGCCCACGGGAAAGCCGGGCACATGGCCATTCCCAGGATTGCCCGGCTCTCCAAGGGCCTCTACCCAACCTTCTGCTTTGTATTATTATCTGGTAACATTATATCAGAATCGTAAAATGTTAGATGTAGGCGAACAACTCTGTTGCATTATAATAATGTAATATAAATGTAAATGTGCTACGTTTAGTTAATTTCATTTTGGATTTAAAGGCTGGTATCAGTGAGGACACTCCCGGTCCCACATCCACTTCCCATCGTGGGCCAGCACAAGTTTAAGTGCTTAACACCTTGGGAGGAAGGGAAGGCAAGTATCTGCCGGCAAAAAAATAAATACAAGTAAGATAAAATGAAAAAATGAGGGAAATGGCCAGTGGGTAAGTGAAAAGCGGGGTCTGTAAATTTATTAGCAATTCTGCTCCCCCAGAAATGGCTCAGTTTGGAGAAGGAGACGTCAGAGACATTTCTTTCCTTCCATTTCAAATATCTAACTGGACAGAGCGGCGGCGTTGGCTCGTTTCTCAAGGGCACCGCGATCTGCAGTTTCGTGACCTGTGAGCGCGGCTCGTGGATAGTTCCGAGCCCGCGCCTCCTGCTGGTTTTTACCGCGGGGGTGGGTAAGCGCCGAGTGGCAATTTGGTCCTTTAATTTCCTCCTGCAAACAGTCAGGGGACAGAGAAAGATGCACAGGGGCCGCAAAATATCATCATTAGTTTATTAACAGCAATAATACAAACCCTTCATTAGAACAACTCCTGAGTGACGATGCCTCCTAGCAGCGAGGGAGGGCGGAGGCCACGCGGGAGGCCAATTTCCCTAATGCTGCTCGAGCCGGCCGCAGCCGAACACGTTCATTGCAAATTTTGCCATTTGATTGATCTCATCAGCTCTCAGGGTGGCACTAGCTCTGGCCAGACTGACTCACGCGAAGCCAGGCCGATGGTCGCGAAAGCAGAGCCCCCGGTACAGCTGTACTAACGTTTCAGGGGCTCCCCTGAATATTTCTTTACACAGAAAATAAGGTTTCCCTGTGATTGAGGGGTAGAGTTTACTAGGTACCTCTCTTCGGGTGATAAAATATATGGGCTGAGCCTGGCTGGCGTGGCTCAGCGATTGAGCATCGACCTAGGATCCAAGAGGCTGAGGTTTGATTCCTGGTCGGGGCACAGGCCCAGGTTGTGGCTCAATTTCCTGTTTCTCTCCCCCTCTTCCTCTCCCTTCCTCTCTCTGAAATCAATAAAAAATCTCTATCTATCTATCTATCTATCTATCTATCTATCTATCTATCTATCTATCTATCATCTATCTATCTATCTATCTATCATCTATCTATCATCTATCATCATCTATCATCTATCTATATGGGCTTAAATTCCCTCAAAGGTTAAATTGAGATATACCTTTAAATATATATATATTTTTTGCTAATCCCTACCTGAGGATATTTTTCCCATTGATTTTTAGAGAGAGTGGAAGGGAGGGAGGGAGAGAGAGAGAGAGAAACATCGATGTGAGAGAGACACACCAATTGGTTGCCTCCCAGCACCTCCCCAAGGCCGGGGATCTAACCTGCAACCCAGGTGTGGGCGATGGACATGGAATCGTATTTTTAAAATAAAATATTAGCAGCAAGATGTGCCCTAGAATTAAATTGGTTTTAAATTGTGTTTAGGTAAAATAATGGCTGCATATTTATTGATTTTATTAATAGGACATCCTGTGTGTGTGTGGTAGCTGGGCCTTGCAGCTGTGTCGGTCATGGGTGATATTTATATAAAAGCAAACTTAAGAAAAGAGAAAACTGCAGAGTGTGGGGTGTGAGGCCTTCTTGGCTGCGCGGGGCCCGCTGTGGAGGGAGGAGCTGCGTTCCGGGGGCGCGCGGCCTGCAGGCCGAGTGGCGGGTGCTGGAGGCGGACAGGGATGCGACTGAGTGTGCACACGGGCCTTGTGTGTAGAGGTGGTGACGGAGCCAGCCACACGGTCCCCCGGCTCCGCACAGGGAGGGACAGGCATGCACGCCGTTGCTTTGAGATAGATAAATATCGCCCCTTTGCAAGGACGGAGCAAGCTCCTTTATACTTCTTTGAGCTCTCAGAGTCTTGTTGTTGTTATTAATTCTCACCTGAGGATATTTTTTCCATCGATTTTCAGAGAGAGTGGAAGGGAGGGAGGGAGAGAGGAACAAGGCTCTTGGTTGCCTCTCACACTTGCCCCGACTGGGGCTGGGGATCAGACCTGCAACCGAGGTTCGTGTCCTTGACCAGGAATCCAACCTGCGACCTTTCAATCCTCGGGCCGGCCCTCGAACCACTGAGCAAACCAGCCGGGGCTCCATAGCAGTTTTACCAAGAAGGTAATTCAGCCTAACCCTTAGCTCCGAAGATAGAAGAGGCGGTTTTAGGCAAAGCTTTAAAATCACAGTAGGACAGCTATGGAATGGAAATGACTTAGTCTTTTCCCATCAGCCTTCAATTGCGTCGCATTGCTCTAAAATATTCAATATAGTGTAAGTCCACCCTCTTCCTGCTTTTCCTGATGTTTGCTGTGTGCCTATTAATGCATGTTCTTCCCCAAATAAACTGCCCTCGCTCTGGCCTTGTGGCTCCATGGTCAGAGCATCACCCAGGGACTGAAGGGTCTCGGGTTTGATTCCCGGTCAAGGGCACGCACCTGGGCTGCAGGCTCCATCCCCGGCCCCGGTCGGGACACTTGTGGGAGGCAACCAATCCATGTCTGTCTGTCTGTCTCTCTCCCTCTCCTTCCCTTCTATTCTCTAAAAATCAGTGGAAAAAGTACCCTCAGTTGAGAATTAACAACAACAAGAAAAATGAACCACCCTCTTCAGCAATGTCCGAGCCCTGACGGCCTTCAGCCCGCACCCTCCAAGCGGCCCCTGGGTGCGACCCTGTTTGTCGGGAGCAGGGGAAGCGAATGCCCCCCCCCCGCCTTTCTCCCTCTCTACTAATAGTAGGTTCCTGAGACTCCCCTGTGTGACGCACCCAGGGCTTGAAAGTGCTTTTCGGAGTCGGGGTGATGAATACTTTATATCTGCATGTTCTCCGAAGAATTTCAGAAAACGCTGATGCAAACTAGGAGCTATCGAAATATGTGTTGATTAAATAATCCATGGCAATTTTGGAGAACGCATACAGTTATTTCTTTTATTGCAAACACAAACGCATACACGCTCGCCAAGGGAATTAAATATTTAAGCCAAAGCAAAGCGGAGACGATTGCTGGTGGGAGTACGAATTGGTGCAGCCTCTAAGGAAAACCGTGTGGAGACGCCTCAAGAAGTGAGACACGGAGCTGCCTTACGGCCCAGCAATTCCACTTCTGGGGGTTTTCCTGAATAAACCCGGACCACGCGTTCAAAAGGCTACGCGCACCCCTGTGTTCACCGCAGCACCATTTGCAACTGAGACAAGGCACCAGCCTAAGTGCCCATCCTCAGGCAACCGGATAAAGGAGGGAGGAATATTACTCGGCCATGAAAAAGAGGGAACCTCCCCATCCGCCACAGCGTGGATGCGCCTGGGGAAGTGTTGTGCTGAATGAAGCAAGTCTGCCAGAGAAAAGACAAGTACCGTACGATTTCACTTACACGTGGCATCTAAAAAACAGAAATAGATAAGCAAACAAAACAGAAACAGGCCATAGACATGGAGAACGAACTTATGCTTGTCCGGTGGGGAGGGGGGTTGGGGAGCTGGGTGAAAAAAGAGAAGAGATTGAGACGCACAGACTGGCGGTTACGGGTTAGCCACAGGGATGTAAAGCACGGCCCAGGGAACAGAGGCAATAATGTTCTAACAGCTGTGGCCGGGGCCCGGCGGGTACGAGGCTTCTCGGGGGAAAGACTTTGCAAGTCACGTAAACGTCTAATCACTGTGCTGTACACCTGAAACTCACATAATATTGGGTGTCCACTGTGATTGAAAAATGTAGTTAGAAAAATGCCATGCAGACGTTAAACCACTCAAAAAAGAAAAGAAAAAAAAAAGAGAGGTACAGTCAGTTCTGTTATCATAATAGTTACAGTCTCAAAGTCTCCACCAGCCCAGAATCGGGGGCAGGGAACCATCTCCCCACGCAGGGCACGGGGCAGGCTCCTGCGAGCCTCTGGTCACAACACAGCATTTCCCCTCCACCGTAGCTCTTGTGTGTTTTCTGCCTAAAGAAATCTTGCTTGATATATATTTTTAATTCATTCACGTTGAACTCCACTGTAACTCAGCCCCAATGAACTTGGGCCAACACCCACATTTTCTCCAGGGGGCGCGTCTCCGCCTTCTCCAGGTCAGGGGCATACGAGGTCCTCAGCCCTCTGCCTGGGGGTCATGTTATAGAACAAAATGACCAACAAAAAAAAATCCCAGATGCAGAAAACATGTCGCTAGACAGACCCCGGACAGGACCCGGGTTCACAGCGTGAGAGCTCGGACAGGAGGGCGGGCGCCACCCGGTCGGAGCCCAGCGGGGAACCGCGCCCCCGGGGCCAATGCTCCGCAGCTCAGTGCGCTTCTGGGGGTGACCACGAGGGCGCTGCGAGCGCGGGTTCGGGGGTTACGCGTAAATCCGAGGGAGCAGGCGGTGTGCAGATTTGGAATCTGCCCATGATGAAGGTCATCAGGTCATCAGGTCCGCAGGCATCTCCCGGTGGGCCCGGGCCCAGGAGGCGGCGCCCTCTGCGCTCTGGCCTGTGACGCCCGCCGCGCCTGTAGAGGGCGCCCTAGCGGGAGGCGGCGGGCCCGGCTCTGCCGCTCCCGACCCAGACCAGGCGGCACCCGTCGCGTGCGCCCCGGGAGCCGGATGAGGCGTTTGGGGAGCAGGTGCCTCGCTGGGGCGCTGGGTCGCTCGCTCCGCAGACTCCTCGGATGCTGTGCGTCAGCGCTTTGCGCTCTTACATCCTTGATTCAGCTGCGGGACATTCACACCGCGGACCACTGCGCAGCTGCAAAGGAGGATCTCTTGCCCTTTGGCAGGGCGTGGAGGGACCCGGACACTATTATGCTGAGAGAAATTGGCCAGGCAGAGAAAGACAAGTGTCACATGAGGTCCCTCATGTGGAATCTAATGAACAAAATAAACTGACCAACAAAATAGGACCAGAGACATGGAGCATGGCGCAGACTGAGGGATCTCAGAGGGAAGGGGGCCGGAGAACATTAACCAAAGAACCTGTATGCAGAAGTGCAGAACCCGGGGACACAGACGACAGTGTGGGGAAGGCCTGGGGTGGGGGGGCGGGGTGGAAGGGGTCAGTGGGGGGAAAAGGGGGCATTTATATTACTTTCAACAATAAAGATAAATTTAAAAACACACACACACAAAACCCCAAAGCAGCAGCTAGGTGCGCGAGGCCCAGGGCAGGCGGCCGTGTTGAACTAAATAAACTGACGAGTGTCTATTTGACGGGCTCCGAGCACCGATTCTCTGGTTTCCGGGAGAAAGGCAGCAAGAAATAGAGACAACTGTCCCCACGTCCCCTTTGGGAACCCCGCGGTGACACTCACCTCGGGTGGCCAGCGTTTGCTCCAACCTGACGGCCACGGAGAGGGCTCCTGGGGACGTGAAGAGAGCAGCTGCCCCGGGGAGGAGCAAGGACACAGCCCACGGGAGGCCAGGAGGCGGAGAGCTGAGCGGGAGGGGCCCGGGGAGGGGACATTGGTGGCAGGAAGGAGCCCGAGGACACTGGCGCTCGCCTCCCTCCCATCTGCTTCTTGAACCCGGACCATGCGGGGTGGACCGGGAGGTTCTGCTCGTCCAGGACTGAGAAATGGGTCCCTAGTGACCAGCAGGTGCGGGAGCTGCAGGTTTTACTGTGAAACAGGTACGATTTATGAGCAAGCAGGCCACACTGCACCGAGCCTGCCGGCCTCCGCCTGAGTTATTGAAAAGCAGCCGGGCGGGTTACAGCAGCGAGCTGCCGAGATGGCTCCGGGCCCCCCGAAGGGCCCTGTTTATTAGGACACACAGAGCGCGTGGGGGGAGTGGAGTCTGCAGGGAGCCCCCGAACGGAAGCTTTTTCTAAAGGTACCTAATCAACTCGGTTACTTAGCCAAAGGGATTTCCGGGCTGTGTGGAAGGTACCACCTGGTTTTCTTTTTAAAATATGTTTTTATTGATTTTTAGAGAGAGATGAAGGGAGAGGGAGAGAGAGAAACATCAATGATGAGAGTCACTGACCGGCCGCCTCCCGCACGCCCCCTGCTGGGGATCCAGCCCGGAACCCGGGCCTGTGCCCCGACCGGGAATCGAACCGGCGACCTCCTGGTTCATAGGTCGATGCTCAGCCGCTGAGCCACGCCCAGCCTGGCCCACCTGTTTATTTTGTTCTCTTTACGGTTTAGTTGAGAGAAGGGAGCCGAATGGAGGGAAGACTCAGACAAAAAGAAAACTGGACACCCCAGGAATAGAAACACATCCTCAGCTGTCCGGTTTCAGCTCCCACATGGAAGGATCTTAGCAGTCATTACACCCACCTTTTCAGCAAGAAGGACCTGCCTAAACTGAAAATCAAGGAGTTCCTTAGACCCGGGGGGAAGTGAGGTCCCAGGGCACACAGCTCCCCGAAATCTGTAGAGAGGGTGAGTTGAGTCGCTGCTGAGATGTGCTGGCCTGGAGCAGACGCCGCAGTGGGCACAGATGGGAAGGGACAGGTCACTGGTGATGCTGATGACTCCCCAGGGGCCTGAGAGGGGCAGTGAGAGAGCCAGAAACTCCTTGGGGCCACTCTCGGAGGGCATCCCACGCTTGTGCCTTTTACCTCTGGGAGCAACAGAATGGAGCAGTAGTGTCTGCAAGTTGAGGTGAGGTGCTCCCCAGAGTCCAAGCAGCAGGTAAGAACAATGCCACCATCCGACTGACCCCCCCCCCAACACCAATATTTTGGAGCCTCAGTTTCTGTTTTTAAATTTGCATTTATTTTTATTTTCAAATTTTGTTGTTAATCTTCACTTGAGGATATTTCTTCCATTGTTTTCTTTTTAGAGAGAGCAGAAGGGGGAGAGAGGGAGGGAGACATCGGTGTGAGAGAGACACATCCATTGGTTGCCTCCCACATGCTCCCCGACCAGCGCCTGGGATGGAACCTGCAACCCAGGTACGTGGCCTTGACCAGAATCGAACCTGTGACCCTTCAGTGTCCCAGCTGATGCTCTAACCACAGAGCCATGCTGGCCAGGGCTTATTTTATTTTATTTTATTTATTTTATTTTTTCCATCACCTTTCATCTCCTGTCCCCTCTTCTACCTCCCCCCCCCCTTTTCCCCAAATCACTTTTGCCCACGTCCCTGGGTTCCCTTCTTTCCCTTTTACTCAACTCGTGCACCCCCCCCCCCCCCCAGCCACCCCCAGCCCCAAGCTGCCTGCTTGCTCCTGCCTCTGAGTCTGTCCCTGTTCCTGACCCAGGAGGCCGCGCTCCCACACCCACCTCCGAGCTGTAAAATAAATTAAAAATAACTGGCCCAGAGATGTCCACTAGGGAGAGCCAAGCCGGGGTCCTGACGGGCACCGGTCTCCACGGCCACGCGGCGTCCACCCCGTCACGCCGATGCCCCGCAGTCAACGACAGGGCAGGAAGGTCACCCGTGGTGTCCGGACTCCTTCATCGGGCCAAAGCCACCCAACGCCACCGCTGATTTTACAAAAAAGAGATGCGTCCTGTTTGGACTCGAGATTGCGATGCAGATGCAACGCCCGCCAGCCAACACCCGGGACGGAGGGAAAGCTGTGCCCCGCCCGGTGTGACCCGCGGGCAAGGGGAGCGCCGGTCCTCGCAGTGGCGCCCGAAGTCCTGCTCCACTTTCTAGAAAATGAAGGTAAGGATGTGGGGCGGGGACACCGACTCGAGCGTGTGCCTCGGGTTTCCATACGGAACATTCAGTCCCGACTCCCCCTTTCCAGGAGAAACACAGGGAACCCCCCGGCGTGGGCTCAGCACCGCGGCTGCCTCCTGGCGCGCGCCTGCCTCCCGCCCCTCTTTGGACTTGTGGTTCTAACTGTTGCAATGCAGCACTCGGGGCGCAGGGGCCTCCCCCGGTTTGCTAGTCTCAGCTCCCCAGGGTCCGCTTCCCGTTTCTCTCCGAGCGCTGCCCAGCTAGGTCACGACTTGACAGGCGCAAAGACAGAGGGAAGGAGAGAAAGAGCGGAACCCCCGGGGAGCCGCAGACCGTCTCCCGCAAACCGCGGTGGGTGCGCCCTGCGCCCGCCCCCAACGTGCGCGCCCCGCGGAGCGAGCCCCGCAGACCCGCCCCTTGCGCGGCGCCGCCCGGGCCGGGGGCCGCTGTCCTCCGCTGCGGCTGCTGGGGACTCTGCCAAGGAACCGGGTGCCGTCCCGGCTCCTCCCCCCGGCCCCCACCCCCCACCACGCCACCCCTCGCCTCCCCGGGCGGTGGCGCCTGGCAGAGCCTCGCTGCCGCCTCCCGACCACCCCGGCAAGACTGGGCGATCCGAGTCGCGGGCGGGAGTGGCCGGGAGCGCGCCCGCCTCTCGGACCCGGTGCGGGGCGGCCCCGGGTCTGGGCGGCACTGACGACGGCGCTGCCCGAGCGCGCAGCGAGCGGAGCGCACAGCCCGGGCGCGGTGCACGGCGGCTCCGCCTTCGGGCGTCGGGGGCGGGTCTCCGAGCTCCCGCGGGTGTCCCGCCCCCAGTCTCCCCGCCCGTATCTCCCCACCCCCGCTGGGGGCTCCCCAGGGATTTGCTGGGGCTTCTGGTCCGGAGCGTGCTGGACGGGTTCCTGGGAAGACAGCGCCCTCGGAGCGGCCGGCGGGCTCCCTGCGGGTCCGGCAGCGGCTTCCCCTGCGGCCGGGCTGCGGGTTTCACGGCCCCGGGCGGCGAGCCCCGCGGAGCCCCGACGCGAGGACAGCTTGGGGCGCCCGGACCTCTCTGGAGAGGGCGCCCTCCTCTCCGCCGCCGCCGCGGCGCGCCCAGAAGTTTTGAAGACGGAGAGCCCGATCCCCAACTTCTCCGGACATGAATCAAACCGCGGGCGTCTCCAATAGCGTCAGGTGTCCCCCGGGCAAAGGCCACAAGGTAAGGGACCCGCGACGGAGGGGCTGGTGCGGGACCTGGTGCGCGACCTGGAGGGCAGGGCGAGGCAGTCGTTCGGGGCGAGTAGCCCTCGCTGGTTTGGGGACTCCGAGGCGCCGGTCCCTGCGCGTGTGGGGTCCTCGGGTCCCCACTGCTGACGGGGCGCGAGGTGCCGGTTTTCGCACCGGGAGCCAGCGCCAGGTCTGCGCTGCGCCTGCTCGGGCGACCCGGGCCCGGAGCCCCTGGAGCGTTGCGCGGGCTCCCCCGCCGGCTGCAGGGGAAGCTGCCTCCCGGGCTTTCGGGGAGGGGGTCAGCGGAGGGAGCTGGGCGGGCGGAGGGCAGAGGTGACCCCTGGGGCGGGGGCTGGCGGGAGAGCCCCGGGGACTGCGCGCGCGCTCCATTCACTGCCACCCGCCGCCGGGAACCTGGAGCGGTTTCCTGGACGTGACAGATGGTCAGAGAAAGGGGGGCGGGCGGCGGCCTGAGGAACCCGCGCAGAAGCCTCTGGTGGCCCGGAGTGTGCAGCGCCAGGACTTGGGGACCCTCCGCTCCCGTGCGCGGTGCCCCCGCTCTCCCCAGGGCTCCCCGGCTTGGCCACTGGCCTCTGTGGTTCGCCTTAGCTCGCAGTCAGTTTGCAGGGAAATTTTTACCCGCGTTACCTAGGGGAGCCCTGCAGCAGGACGCATGTGGTTAAGAATTTAAAACCATTTCTGTTATTTTTTAAAAACGGAAAGGAGCCTAGGGCTTTGGGTGTCAGGTTGGATCTGGAGCCTGAATCTGTGCTGTGCCTTTTAGCTGCTGCTGGCTGCACCTAATTTTGCTTTACTCATTTTGCATGTTTAGTAGCGAGTTGTTGGATCGTTACTATTAGTATCTGTTTGCTGGGGGTTGGGCGTGTGCAGCTGGCCTGTGTGAGGATGTCGAAGGAACCCTTGGCCTGCTGGGTTGTGCGAGATGCGGATTTAGGACTGAATACCTTCATTTCAACTGAGCAATACCCAGGATTTCCCTCTCCCGTCAGGTCTTGGGTGAAATAATTTAATATGCAAGTCATAGCTCTATCTGTGATTCTAGTAGTTGTGCTTTTTCACATTTACTTTACTAAACATCCGGAGGCGGCGTCGGTTGAATGTGCAGGAGCCGAGAGCATACGATTTCGAATTAAAAATAATAGTTTCACACGTTAGGAGTGTGTAGTAGACACCCGGGGAGCTCAGAAGGTTCCATGAATTCTTTAACGGGGATTGTATCGCAGGGCGGGGACACCAGTAAAACTTTCTGAGATGTGTTCGAACAGACTAGGGTACCTGCTAGTCACGAGTTGGGGATCACCCTACGCAACTGACTTGGTCCCCAGAATCGTATTAATTCAATCAACAGCCATCAATCACTCACTTAGCAAACGCTATAAATTCCTATTATTTAGACATTACTTTTTCTCTCTAAAACACAGCTCTATTCACGCCCACCCTTCAGGCTTTCAAATCTTGGATGGGCCCTGGCCGGTTTTGCTCAGTGGTTAAAGCATCGGCCCACGGACGGGTCCCAGGTTTGGTTCCAGCATGTACCTGGGTCGCAGGCTCAATTCCCGGCCTTAGTCTGGGCTCGTGAGGGAGGCAACCAATCGATGTGTCCCTCTCACATCGATGTTTCCCTCTCTCTCTCTCTCCCTTCCACGCTCTCTGAAAAGCAGTGGGGAAAAAATATCCTGGGGTGAAGATTAAAAAAATAAAATAAAAATAAAATCTTAGATGTTCCTCATTTCCGGAAGTGAGATTATTACTACTCTCCATCTGCTGGAAGTAAAAAAAAAAAAAAAATTCCAATTCCTTCTCTTGAAGAAGATTCCACGCAAGCCGTAGCTTGCCTTGGAAGTGTGTGGATTGGAAGGGTGTAGTTTGACCTGAAGGTCACTGCGATGAGGTGTCAGTGCTGGGGACGGACTCGAGGTGGGGTTGCCGAGTGTTCTGGGGTGAATGAGGGAACAGGGACTCAGCGGGGGGTTCACAGTCATTGGTGGAAAGTACCGGAAAGACTACGGGAGACTGAAGATACGACGGTGGCTAATAAAATCTAAAACTCCATAATACTCATTGATTTTATTAGATGTTTAGAATAAGTGTGTTTCCGTTTCACGTGCTGTTGGGAGAGTTCACCTCGCAGACCTCGTGGGAGGAAAGGCCTCTCAGGAGAAAGGTTCAGCTGGACTCACTCCTGTGTCCTCTGTTGTTTACTGGTCACTGTTTCTATTGGGTGGATCATTATGATTTGTTCTTGTGCAGCTATTGCTTGGGAGCCATTTATTGCTTTTCTTCTCTAGGGTGGCTACTCAGCGGGTGGGTTTAGGCCTCTGTAGAGGTGCCATTGAGCACTAGGTTCATTGTAACTTCCTCCCTCCTGACTGTAGGGAAGCTGCTTTCAGATTTCACCCGGGAGGCTCCCCAAGTTTTGAACCAGCAGTGATCCAAGTAGTAGTTTGTTGTTTTTTTTTTGAATTCTCACTCAAGGATATTTTTCCCATTGCTTTTCAGAGAGAGAGAGAAACATTGATGTGAGAGACACACATCCATTGGTTGCCTCCTGCATGCACCCCAGCCAGGGACAGAGCCTGCAACCCAGGTGCATGCCCTTGACCGGGAATTGAACCCGAGACCTTTCAGTCTGCAGGTCGATGCTCTAATCACTGAGCCAAACCGGCTGGGGCCCAAGTGGTATTTTAAGTTCCTTTTGATGAACTTCAGTTCTTCCTTGCTACTAACTTCTACCTTCCTCTAATGCTTATATCACCACGAGGACACGGATAGCAGGGATGGCGCCTATGGGCTCAACTGGGCTGGGGTCTCTGTCATCTCCCCTTTAGGACATTAAAAGATCAAAGACCCTGCCCTGGCTGGTGTGGCTCAGTTGGTAGGAGCATTGTTCCATGTACTGAAAGGTCTTGGATTTGATTCCTGGTCAGGGGCTCATGCCCAGGTTGTGGGCTCGATCCCCAGTAGGGAGTGTGCAGGAGGCAGTCGATTGATGTTTCTTTCTCATTGATGTTACTATCTCCCTCTCCCTTTCCCTTCCTCTCTCTCTAAAAAATCAATAAAAGCATATACTTTTTAAAAAGAATGGGTCACATTTTCATATTTCTTTGTATGTTGAAGTCATTTTGAATTTTATCCTTGGCATTGTGAATGTTATGTGGCGACTCTGGATTGGGTTATGTTTCTCTGAAGATTGTTTGCTTGTTTTAATTTTTAGTGAGCAATTAAGTAGAGTTTTGTAAGTTTTGTTCTTGTATCCTTCCTAGGCCACCTGGAATCTCCCAGTATTTGCATGGCTCAGGGGACAGCCGGAGCTTTGGGCAGCATTCATACAGAACCTGAGGCTCCCCTACTGATTTTAGTTCTAGAATTGCTCTCTCACCTTCCAGCTGCTGCAGTGGCCTCAAACTGTGTCCTCTCCACAATCTGCTACCTTTGGGCTATTCTGCAAAGCCTCAGATGGTCTGTTTTGCATTTTGCACGTAGATATAGTTATATATATATCATAGCTGTTTGGGCATGAGCTTAACTCAGCCATCGTTGGGAGTGGACCCCCACCTACCCTTTTTCAGTGGTTTTGGGGGGGCCTCACCTACTGTGTCCCTAGAATCAGCAACATCAAGTTTCCATGATAACTCAACAGCTCACCAGGCTATTCTTAACTTTATTTTCCTAAATCTTTAGTTCAAAACGTAATGCCCCTCTGCACTTTGAAACTACATCCGGGAAAGAATGGTCCTCTCAGTGTCATTCCTCCCAGTGTTGCTCTAACCCGTCTGCCCCCCACCAAGACCTTGTTCAGACCTTTGTGAGCCATTCTTTCTTGTTAACTCTTTGCTGTTGGTTCCTTTTTTAAACCCTCTCATAAAAAGCAAACACCAGTTTACAGCTCTCCCCTCTCCGAGAGACCTCCTGTCTCTTTCCCACCCTTTCCTGCCCCTTTCTTTCTTTTTTTTAAACCCTCACCTGAGGATATTTTTTCCATTGCTTTTTTACGGAGATTGGGGGGTGGGGGGGAGAGAGAGAGAGGGAAACATCGACTTGAGAGAGACACATCGACTGCTTTCCTCTTGCACTCGCCCCGACTGGGACCCGATTGAACCTGCAACCCAGGTACGTGACCTTGACCGGAAATCGAACCCGCAGCCCTTTGGTGCGCGGGCGGAAGCTCTGACCACTTAGCCACACCAGCCAGGGCTATTTAGAACAGCAGAGCTTCCCTCCCATGAGGCATTTCCTGCACTTTCCAAACGTTTCCTCCGCCCACACGTCTTTGGAATCAAGCAGCGGCCGCCTCCCTGTTTTCATGGGTGGAAGGATTTCCCAGTTTGATTTGAGAACACAGCTGAGCCGCCCACCCCTTTCTCCGTGGGAGGCGCTCCCTGAGGACTAGGCCGGCCACTGACGCACAGCTGCTGTGACAAACCCGGGCCAGGCTCTCGGATTGTCGATTCCACAACACGGTTCTGGTCCTGCCCTTTCTGCTTCCTCACACCTTACAGTTCACAGCCCCCATCCCTGGGCCGGGACTGAGTCATCCCAGCATTGAGCCGAGAAAGGTTCCCAGCGTCGCTCGTGACTGCAGCTGTCCCTCTCCAGTTTGCTTTTGGCTGGAGTTTCAGACCTTCCCGCCTGCTCGGTCCCTCTCCCTTACCTGTTCCTGAGCGTCCAGCTCGTCCTGAATCCCCAGCTTCCCTGATCCTGACCCTGGACGTCTGTCCTGTTCTGTGGGAGCGCCTGGTGTCCCCTATCAGAGAGAATCCTCCATCCCGAGTAGGTAGGGTTTGTTTTTTGTTAAAAAATATGTTTTTATTGATTTTTAGAGAGAGAGGAAGGGAGAGGGAGAGAGAGAGAAACATCAATGATGAGAGAGAAACATCCATCGGCTGCCTCCTGTATGCCCCCGACTGGGGATCGAGCCCGCAACCCGGGCACGTGGCCTGACTGGGAATCGAACCTGTGACCTCTTGGTACATGGGGCGACGCCCAACCAACTGAGCCACCCAGGCTGGGCTCTAATATGTAATATTTTAAAACAGGACCGAGGTTCAGAGGTGATGTTTAACTCATTCATTTTAGAAAAACAGATTCAACAAAATACAACTAGTGAGTGACAGAGCCCGGATTCCCATCCCCCGGTTCCTTGTTCCTGGCACATCCATCGATACCAGGCTGTCTCCTGGTCTGTCTTCTCCACTGAGTTACAGGTCAAGGGCCCACCTGCTGGACCCGTGGGCATGTCGCCGGCCGGTCAGTCACTCACGTATCGTATTAGCAAGAGCGGGTCCGGTTCATGGCTTGTCTGGCCAACCACAGTTCTTCATAGGAAACCAGGAAGCTTACTTGCTTGGTGTGTAATTTCTGAAAGAAACAGGAAAGGGACCTGATATAAATAACAAACGCGAATGCCTTTGACTGTGCAGAATCTAAATCACCCTGAAGAATTTTAGAAAGTTTAATGCAGGGCACGAAACATAAATCACTTAAATGACTTCCAGGATATTAGCAAAACATCTATTTAGGTTATTTTGGTTTTACATTTTATTGATTTTTAAAATTTTAACTGTCCTTGCTTTCTCAGTGGAATACATAAAACGCGTGTAGGCACATGCATAAATTAAATGTTCAGGGATGGAGGGCAGTCAAGGGGTGGTATTTATTTCTCTGGTTTAGCTCGTTAATTTATTACTTTTTTTTTAAGTCAAAAGCTGTACCTCAAAGGCAGTATTTTAATGACCCGACGTCTCGTACCTCATGAAGGCAACAGGCTGGAATTTCATGGACCCCAAATCTGATATTATTTTTGATTAAGGGCCTAGACGTTTGTGTTTCATCAGCAGACATGGGGAAAGTGGTCTGAGCCCTTGCTCCGCCCCCTGCCCCCCACATTTTCAGGGCCTTAGAACGTCTGAGTTGTTTCTGTACCACACGGGTATAAAGCATCTGCTGTTCTATGGTCCGTATCTCCCCTTTGGAATGAAAGTTATGAATGAAATCTTAAGAGATCCTAAGACATTTAGATGTTGCTACCATTAAAAATTGTGTCTGTCTCTCCCTCTCCCTTCCTCTCCTTGAAATCAATAAAAACATATTTAAAAAAAAATTTTAAATTGATTTTAGAGAGAGAGGAAGGGAGAGGGAGAGAGAGAGAAACATCGATGTGAGAGAGACACATCCATCGGTGGCCTCCCACACGCGCCCCGACCAGGGCCGGGGATCGAACCTGCAACCCAGGTATGTGCCCTTGGCTGGGATTCGAACCCGAGACTCTTAGGTGTGCTGGCCAACGCTCTAACCACTGGGCATGCCGGCCAAGGCGCAATCACAGCTCTTATTTTAACGCGTAGATCTGAGTCAGTTGTTTCATTTGAAGATCGAACGTCTGCGTGTAAACTCAGCGTCTCCCCCAGCTTTCAGAAGGGTGGGGAAACTTCCCAGTACGTGTAATTCGATATTACGGGAAGTTTGCCGTGTCACTCAGACAAACACATCAGCCCTAAAAAAAATTTTTTTGAAAATTTTACATCGCTCCCTGTTGACATTCTGTTTGTAACACCTTTGCTCCAAGGGCTCCGTTTGAATCCACTTCTGTTATGTTTCTTCTCAAACGGAGGCCTCAAGGGCCGTGTCCCTGGCGGTGAGGCCAAATGCGAGACTAGAGTAAAAAACTGAGGCCAACGCGAGCTCTTTGAATGTCACCCAAATATATTTCTTTTTTTAAAAAAATATATCTTTATTGATTTCAGAGAGAGGAAGGGAGAGGGAGAAACATCAATGATGAGTCATTGATCGAGCCTGAAACCCGGGCCTAGTGCCCTGACCGGGAATCAAACCCCGATCGCCTGGATCCTAGGTCGACGCTCAACCGCTGAGCCACGCCCGGCCGGGCCCAAATATATTTCAATATCAGAAGTAGGAGACTTAACGTTAGAAAAAAAACAGTAATGGAATTGGGGTTATAGGAGAAAAAAGCTATTTGGATCTGGCCCTGGCCCGGGTGGCTCAGCGGTTAGAGCGCCGGCCTGCGCACAGTTAGGCCTCAGGCTCGGTTCCCCGTCAGGGGCACGTGCCTGGGCTGCAGGTTCTATTTCCCGTCCCCGTCGGGTGCGTGCGGGAGGCAACCGGTCGGCGTGTCTCTCTCACATCGATGTCTCTCCCTCTCCCTCTCCCTCCCTTCCACTCTCTCTAAAAATCAATAGGAAAAAATATCCTCGGGGGAAGATCAACAACAACAACATCAGAAAAGATGATTTGGGTCTGGGTGGGGTGTCATGGGACATAAAACAAGAGTTTAATCCAGGATCTCAAGCAATCTCTAGATAGCAGTGAAAATATTGCTTGAAATAAATAATAATGTCCGTTGACTGTGGAAGGGAATTTTTAAAATGTTCTTTGGCAAAGAGCAGCAACCTGGGAAAGGAGCGAGTGTCCCGGGGCCGTAATTAGGGAGGAAACAGGAAGCGGCGTCTCCGTGGGTTACAGGCGGCGCTGTGCCAGGGGCATATTTCACGTCACACGGTCCCCCTGACGTGCTTCTGTGAAGGGGACTCAGGGATATTTAGTAACTCGTCTGAGGACAGCGTCCATTAAGATGCAGACCTGGGCCTCGGGCCTGGACGCCGGCTCTAGCTGCTGAATTCAGATGCCACCCTGGGTGGGTGGTAAGTGGCAGGACGGCAGTAAATTAATCAAAACGGTCGTTTCGCAGTTGGGTCATTAGTCGGATTGGCCTTGGAGCAAATGGCCTTTCTGCATTAGCGGAGCGGGGCGGGGCGGGGTCCCGCTAGACACTAAGGCTCTGATTTATCGGTTGAAAGATCATCTGTTTTCCCGAATCGATCTTGTCCCCGATCATCTCGCGACTCTCCTTAGTTCTGGCGATTCGCTTTCGCTGATTCTGTAGCTCTGGCCGCGCTTTCGCTGATTCTGTAGGTGCTGGCGGCCCGGCCCTCCGTTCTAGGCCTCGCTGTTCCCAGGGTCCTCATGCTCTCGGCCGGGCCTCTGCTCCGTGAAGCGGGCGTTTCTAGTGAGAATTGCTCAGTATCGGAGCCTGAGCGGGGCACCTGATGGTGGCATTTGCTGAGACAGGGCGGAAGGAGAGGGGGCTGTTTTGGAGGCAAAGGTGACCAGCCCTGGGACGTATCCAGGCCTATATGGTGTCTCTTGCTCTGGAGGGAAGTAATTTTAGGATTGAGACTCAGGAAGGAATCATCATATTTTTAAATTTACCTTTATTGTTGAAAGTGTTACATTTGCCCCTGTTTCCCCGTTGACCCCTCTGCCCCGCTCCCACCCCCACCCCACCCCAGGCCGTCACCACACTATTGTCTGTGTCCCTGGGTTGTGCACATATGGGTATAAGTTCTTTGGTTAATCTCCCCCCACCCACCCCCACCTTCCTGCTGAAATCCCTCAGTCTCCTCCCTGCTTCTATGTCACTGAACCATTTCTGTTCATCAGTTTATTATATTCTTTAGATTCCACATATGAGTGAGATCCTGTGACACTTGTCTTTCTCTGCCTGGCTCATTTCACTCAGCATAATCCTCTCCAGGCCCTTCCATGCTGTACCAAAGATCCTTCTTTTTCACAGCTGCGTAGTATTCCACGTGTGTGAATGTCCCGCAGCTTTTTACCCACTCATCTGCCGATGGGCACTGGGGCTGTTTCCAGATCTTGGCTACTGTAAACTGCGCTGCTATGAACATCGGGGTGCATAGATTCTTTCTGATGAGTGTTTCAGGATTCTTAGGATACATTCCTAGGAGTGGAATCACTGGGTCAAATGGCAGCTCCATTTTTAATTTTTTGAAGACCCTCCACACTGTTTCCACAGTGGCTGCCCCAGTCTGCATTCCCACCAGCAGTGCACCGGGTCCCCTTTCCCCACACCCTCGCCGCACGTGTTGTTTGTAGACTTATTGATGGAGCCACTCAGGCAGGTGTGAGGTGGTACCTTGTTGTGGTTTTAATTTGCATCTCTGATGATTAGCGACGCGACGCTGAGCGTTTAACCCGGGAGCTGACTCTCTGGTGTCTGCTCAGCGGTGTTAAGAGCTGGAAAGAAAAGGTCTGTGAACAGGTAAGTTCAGGCCTGGTTTTCATCCAGCAGAGGGAGGAGTTTCCAGGACAACCGTCTAACCCTGGTCCCCGAAGAGCCCGGGGAGCACAGGTAATGTAGGACGTGGACACCCGCTTGCGGACTCCGACATCCTCAGACCCCAGCGGGAAGAGCTCGGCTGGGAAAGTCCGTGAATTGCTGGGGGTCGGGTGTGGGCTGCTGGGGGGGGGAGGCCCGTGGGGGCTGCTTACGCGGCGGAGGGGGGAGAAGGCCCACACGGCCGTCGATGAGCCTAAGTGATCTCGTAACTCTGTTTCAGAAGTTTGAACCGCAGGAGCTTAAGGATTACAGAGGAGGGTGCAAAGAAATAGGTAAAAGTGGTTACATTAACAAAACAAAGGTGCAAGCGCAGGAGGGACCGGTCTCGCTCCTAAGTGCACGCACCTGCATCGGAAGACACACCAGGAAATTCGCAGCAACATTGTTAACAGTCCCAAGTTGGAAACAGCTGTTTAAAAAAACTTTAAATTGATTTTTAGAGGGAGAGGAAGGGAGAGGGAGAGAGAGAAACATTGATGAGAGAGAGACATTGATCGGCTGCCTCCTGCACGCTTCCTATTGGGGATCGAGCCTGCAACCCGGGCAATTGAACCGTGACCTCCTGGTTCGTAGGTCAGTGCTCGACCGCTGAGCAACACCAGCCAGGCTGGAAACAACGTAGGTGTCCATACAGCAGCCTGGATAAAATATATTGGGGTCCTTTTTACCCACGGAGCACCAGACAGCACTGTACAGGGATGCCGTGCAGCAACGTGGAGGACTCACAGTCGTGTTTTTCACGGGGAAAAAACCTATAATGTGTGTGTCGATTTGTAGCACAATGCCTGGGACCCGGTGGCTACTCTGTAACTGCTCGTTTGTCATTCCCCTTGAAGTTTAAAATAATGTGAGAAGTCGCAGTTAGTGCTCAGTAAGTAAGTGTAACGGGCTTTCCTAGGTCTGTCTGCGCAGCTAGTGTCTCATTTGTAGTCAGAGCGCATGAGCGAACGTCATAAATGTACACTCGGCACTTTGGGGAGAACACCAACCCCACCGCGCCCCCCGGCCTGTGCTGCGAACCCGAGCCCGTCGGCGGGGAAACAGAAATTCGAGGTCTCCGTGTTTAGTGTAAACTGAGCTCCAGGAGGTGGAGATTCTGAACTTGGCATTAGGTCCACGGTGGTGAAAACGAGAGAGGATATTATTTTTTAATTCCCAGAATCGATTCTGCCTCGCCCGTTGACATTCAGCCAGCACTCAGCCTGCGGTGTCTTTTGTTTTGTTTTTATGTGATTGAGAGGAATCGAATTGTTTAAAGGGATAGAGTCGGGCTGGATGTTTGAGGTCGTCTTGTTTTGGGAGAGTTGGTTTTGGGTGATACATTGTAACGCAAACGACTTACTCCCAGGTGAAGATATGCCTTATGACTTCCTTTTAAAATTTTAAACACCGGCAGATTTAAATTGAAGTGGAAGCTCATAAAAAGCACTGTCAGTAATTGATGGGACGCCGGCGCCCCCGCGGGACGCTCGGGGAGCCCGTGAGGACCCACCGGGCCGTTATTAGCAGGCAGCTCAGAAACGTCGGTGTGGGTTTTTTTTTTTTTTCTGAGACAGTGACTTTTATAAGGAACGGACAAATGGGGGGCGATGGAGTATAAATTTTATTCATATTTACTAGACTTGAATAAAATAATGTCAGGACAACCCTTAAAATGCCAGAGCACACCGAGGACTGTGTCAGCATCCTTAGATACTGAAAGGTACAGTCTTTCGTAATAGAGCAAATTCTCCATTCGGCCACACACTGAAGGGTCTTGGGTTCGATTCCCGGTCAAGGCCATGGACCTGGGTTGCAGGTTCGATCCCTGGCCCCGGTTGGGGCATGTGCAGGAGGTGACCAAGGGACGTGTTTCTCTCACATCGATGTTTCTCTCTCTCCCCCTTCCTCTACTCTCTCTAAAAGTCAATGGAAAAAAAAAAAAAAAAAAAAGAATAAAGAGCTGGTCGTCCTGGACTGCCCCGAACCCGCGTCTCTCTAGACCTGGTCCTGCTCTGCGCTGTCCTCGGCCCCCTCCCTCCGTCCCCCTAACGGGCCAGCCAGGTTCGGTCCCTTGCTGACTGAGCCCCGTGAGGGCGGGCTCTCTGCTTTTCGCTGGATCCGCCCCAGCCGACTAGGAAAGGGTCTTGCACACGGAGATTCAATATATATCTGTTGATTGAATTCATAATACGCAATTTTAGTATTGTGCAGGGACATTTTCATTCCGTTTCCCATCTTTTTAAAATTTATTCATCTTTTTCAATCGTTTACCAGCTGTCTTTCCACTTTTTTCATTTTTTAATATGTTTTTATTGATTTCGGAGAGAGGAAGGGAGAGGGAGAGAAACATCAGTGATGAGAGTCACTGATCGGCTGCCTCCCTCACGCCCCCTACTGGGCACTGAGCTGAAACCCGGGCCTGTGCCCCGGCTGGGAATCGAACCGCGACCTCCTGGATCACAGGTCGACGCTCAGCCGCTGAGCCGCGCCGGCCGGGCTCTGTCTTCATTTTTAAAGTGTTTTTTTCCCTCTATGTTTAGTAGAACTTGATTGTATTTTTCATGCAGGAATAAGTATGCAGGATTAAGTATTTAAATATTTGTTATGATTTCAAATGTAAACTTGTATCCATTTTATGTCCCTGCTGAGTGTATTTGCTAAAACAACATTGACTCTCAGAGATTTATATTTTAATTGGCCGTGTACTGAACTGTCCCGGACCGTGACTAATAGGTTTTCAGTGGAACATTTACTATTTTTACTTCTCTCTTGAAAAATGTATAGTTCAGTCTTTTCATATTAACGCTCCTGTTACCAGCACTAACGGTATGTACTAGAAACGCTCGTCAAAGGTATTAATCTCGGAGACCGGGCAGTTACACGTAAACACAGATGTCCACGCAGTGAAAATATGCAAGTAATGTTAACTAATTCACGACTTTTCAGATAACAAGAACACTACCAAAAAAAAGTCCACATCTCTGGAATTGAAAATATATGTAAGTTCACATGAGACTACTCCTTGGGTCCCTCAATTTGGGCAGAGACACACGGATGGGTTGCCCCCTGCACGTGCCCCGACCAGAGCCAGGCTCAATCCTGCGACCCAGGTACATGCCCTTGACCGCGAGTCGAACCCGAGACCCTTCGGTCTGCGGGCCGACACCGTAACCACAGGGCCACACGGGCCGGGACAGGAGTCCATGGTTTTGGGAGCCGTCCGTGGAACCGCTTTTCCTGCCTCCCCCCCCTTGCTGCTCCTCTCTGATGAGTCCACGTGGGATATTCCAGTTGGGAGAATTCTGCGGGGATGGAGGGGCCGTGGCAGCTTCCAGGCCCCGGGGGTGTGGTTTCTGAAGTCGGGGCGATAAGCTCTTATAAACAGTGCTGCTGGACAGTAACCGGCGGGCGGGGAGCGAGAGACAGACCCGGAGCCGTGTCCTGGGCTGGGACCTGTCCCCTCCCGAGCGAGTCAGGCAGCCTCCCCGAGCCCCACGCGGGCTCGCATCTCGTGGGCCTGTGAGTTCTCCCTCCTCTCCTCTTCCCAGGGCTGTCGTGAGGATCCGGCGAGTTCGCGGATGGGGAAGCTTTCAGGTAAAAGGCGTTATATGTGTGTCGACGAATATTATTGTTCGCCTGAAAATAAGAGGCCTTTCCAAGCGAGAGGCGGCAAGTGTTCATCTGAGCAGAGACGAGAGCGATCCGGGGATCACCGATTCGGGCAGGAGCCCTGTCGTGTTCCGATGGGAGACGAGTCGGTATTTTAGATTATTATTTGTTATTCTACGTATTTTATTAAAAGCCATTTATATGTGTTAAATAAATGTGTTAAATGAGTATGTGTTAAATGAATATGTGTTAAGAGGATATCACAAATTAGTGGAATAAGGAACGGCCCTTTCTTTCAAGAATCTAAGTAATTTCCTCGGCGTCATTTGTTATACAAACTAGTATTCTCACCGTATGTCACACCCCAAACTCAGTGCCAGCTAGAGTTAAGGAGCTAAATAGAAAAACAGACAGAAAAGCATAGTGTAATGCCATAAAGCCTAAGAAAAACGGGGATGCGTAATTTGTCCCTAATAAACATATGACGTGTTCAGAATACCCAGCAGAAATAAAACAGAGACAAAAATCCGGCGAAGCATTTGCCAGAAAATCCATATGTTAATCCATTTAGTATATTAAGAGATCAAATACTTGTATTAGAAAAACTGGGAAAATTACCCGTAGCCAAGACGCTCCTGAAGCGGAAGCAGGCGTGAACGCGTGCGTCACGATTGCCTCTCTGTATATAATACCGGAAAACCGGGAACGGCTCTTTCCCCGGCGAGTAAATATTGCCGAGAGCATGCGAACTGGAACCCTCCCGCGTTCCTGCTCCGCGCTGGGGGCGATGAAATCCCCTCGTTCCCCCAGTGCTTAAATAAGAGTGAAAAAACACCCAAGGGACCCTGTGGGGAAGACACGGGGGGAGGGCAGCCGCAGACCAAGCCCTTGGCCGATTTCTATAATACGGTAGAGAAGATGGGCTCATAGTAACAGTGCGTCCTGGTGGCGGAGGTCAAGGTCAGGTCAAGGTCAGGTCAAGGTCAGATTCCATCTAGGAGAGGCTGTGCCAGGTGAGACCTCTGTCTGGGGGCGCTCTGTCCCCCGACACCCGCACCCGGAGCAGCCGCGGGGAGGAACGGGGCTGACGCGTGAGGGAACACGGGCCTTTCTCCCCGAGCCCCTTGGCGCTGAGGGCGTGGCCTCGGGCTGGGAAGGTGGCTGCGGAGCCCGTGAGGCGACACTAATGAAGGCTACGTGGGGGGGATTGGAAATGAGCACCGTCCCTTGGCAGAGCCGAGCGAGTGAGCCCAGGTGAGTCGAAGGTGGGAATCTGGAAAACAGGCCAACCTCTGGCTGAAGATTTATGGGCACGTAGCTTCGAGACCCCACTGGGGCTGCGACCGAAAAACGAGACGAGCCCCGAGGGACAGCACCGGAAGGCGGCGGGCGCTGGGCCCTGCAGCCGGCCGGCTGGTGGGCAGATGACCGCGGGAACCGGCGGGCAAGGGCCCCCGGCTCCCACCCCGGAGAGGCCTCGGGCCCCGTGCACGGCCCCGCGTCAGTCCCTTTAGCAGTGCCTCCGTTTCTCGTTTGCCTGAAAGCATCCCAGAAATAAAACCGGGGTGTAAATGCCCAGTGAGACGAGGGGGGGCTAAGCTCTACTGCGGTGGACAGAAAAGAATTTCATCTCCTTGTTTGGATGCATCTAGCGGATGCAACAACCACAAAATGTAAGATCCAGCCCAGAAATATCTCCTGGTCGTAAAATATAAATTGTAGTATTCTTTTATGGGTTGGCGACTTTTTCCCCTCTTAGTATGGCAAAAATAAATAAATAAATAGAAAATTAGCTTTTATGTGTAACTTAAATAATATCAGGCTTTTCCAAGTGCTTAACTCAACCTGAACGGCCCTGAGTTAAAATATCTGTTCTAGGTGGTATTTTTTCTAGTCGTTAGGGACGTTGCGTTCGGGGGCTCTTCTAAGGGCTTGGGGACTGGGGGACCCTGAGAGGGCCCTGCGAATTGCTGCTGAATTTCGTAATCCTCAGGGCTGCCGCGGGCACCCGGTCTCCCTCGATCTTACAACCACCCCCTTCCCCCCAAACTACTTAACGCCTCGGCCAAAACGACAGCTCGGGTGTCGGTGAACACGTCAGGTGCGTAGATTCAACTCGCACACTCCGTGGTGTTTGCTTTCGAACCCGTGACCCTGAGGCGCGCAGGCTGACGCTCTCACCGCGGAGCCACACCGGCCAGGGCCCAGCAGCCTTTTTGAGTAATTTTTACTCTGTTTCCAAGAGACACATTACGCTGGGGCAGAGGGGGCCATGGCCCACCGACCTGTTGGAACCCCAGTGTCTCTTCCGTTCGCCCCCGTGGGGCCCTGCAGCCGCGGGGGGGCGGGGGGGGGTTGCTCCGCGCTCAGTGTCGCTCGCCCCTCACCTTGAACGGAGAGCTCGCCATTCATCTTGCCCGCGGGGCGGGAGCCCGGGCCGTGCGGCTTTCCTTGCCGAGGGCCTGGCGTGTCTCGAGGCAATAAGGAAATATTGATTTAACGGTCTCCTAAAGCACTCATCTCTCGCAGGAGCTCCGGGGAAAGTGCATCCACATTGCAGCAGGGATTTCAGCAGAGTTCACAGCAGTGCTGATGCAGAGTCTTCTTTTTAAAATTGATGAGAGAGGAAGAGAGAGAGGGAGGCGGGGGGGGGGGAAGGAGAGAGAGAAAGAGACATCGACTTGTTGTTCCAGGTATCGATGCATTTATTGGCCTGACCGGGGATCAAACCCACAGCCTTGGCGTATCCGGCCGATGCTCTCACCACCCGACTACCTGGCCAGCGCTGCGGACGGTCTCCTAACGGGCCTCTGCCTCTGGTCCTCCGTCACCTGACCCCTCCCAGGTCACACGCTAGCTAAACATCAACCTCCCTGTGGTTCAGCCGTGAGCCCGTTTTTTTTAAATTTTTTAGCTCAAGATTTAACCCGGGTTGTACCCAAGAGGAAGAGAGGGGTCGGCCTTCCTGGCCCGGCTGGGTCACCTGCCGGTGCCGCCTCCGGCTCGGGGCTCTGCGTGTCCTACGCACGCGGCTCGGCTCCAAATAAATCGGTGGGACGGCCGCCGGCGCCGTGACACCCCTGCGCACCGCGTGGCGGGCCTGCGTCTTCCCTCTCCCGCCGTGGCTGGTGGCTTCTCACCAGCGTGGTGCTTGGTGTCCCATCCCCTCGGGACTCTTAGAAGGACGCGGGGAAAACCGTGGCGAGTTCGTTTCTTCCTGTCATCGCAGCGCCGCCGACCGTGACCCGTAGGCTTGACTCCCCCGGGGGTGTTGTCTGGGCCAGAATTTCCTGAGCCACCGTTTCTTTACAAGGAAAACCGGCCGGTTGTTCTAAACGTGAGGCTGTAAAACCAAGCGCCCGGCGTGTCCCCCCTGAGCGGGGACTGTGGTTGACCGTCGCCTTTGAACGTCGAGTTTCATAAACACTCTCTCCCCTGATTCTTGAGACGATATTACGCGATAGAACGGGCGTGCTTGCCTCCGTGGGCCAGCTGGGTAAACTGAGGCTCAACGAGACGAGTGGCCGTTTTTCGCGGGACCTTGTTAGCAAGTGGTGTTGACTTCAACTTGGGGAATTTTAATCCTGCGTGGGTACCTTTGCCGGTGGAATAATTGCCGCAGAAATAAAGCACCTGGGGCAGCAAGAACGAGCCTGACCGGCGTTGCTCGGGGGTCGGAGCGTCGGCCTGCACACCAAAGGCTCCCAGGTTCGATTCCCGCCAAGGACACGTATCTCGGTTGGTTGCAGGTTCGATCCCCGGCCTCGGTGGGGACACGGACAGGAGGCAAGCCATCGACGTGTCCCTCACACACTGATTTTCTCTCTCTCTCTCTCCCCCTCCCGCTCTCTCTGAAAATCGGGGGAAAACATGCCTTCGGGTGAGAGTTAACCGTCACAGAGGAGCCTGCGTCTTCATACGGAGACAGGCGGGGAGCAAGTGCGAGTTCAGTTACATTAGGTACCGACCTTTAAAGCTAAATTTCGTTTTGATTATTTAGGTAAGTGACGGTGGGACACCTGACTTTTCCTACAATGACCATGGACGTGGTCTCTACAGACCCCCCCCCCCCGTGCCCTGGGGGTGGCGACGTGAGGAGCAGGCCCGGGGACGTCCTTCTCTTGGTTAGGGTGACAGGACGGTGTCCCCAGTCCCGTCACGTGGGCACAAACACAGATGTAATAGGCGTGCGTGGGATGAACCCAGGGGTGAGCCGTGCAAGAAAATGGAATGTATGTCTCCTCCACGAGGCAGCTGCCCCTCACCGGCGTCCGCCTTTGTCACATAGTTTTTACCAAAATGCCTCACGGGCGTTGCGATGGGCGTGCAGGGTGCCGACCTGGCTTTCCGGGGCGGTGCGCCTGGGTTTTCCGACCGGGAAAGGCTGCCGGCCCGGCGTTGGAAGAGCTAGAATCTCAAGGCGGGAGCCCGCCCCCTGCTGGAGAGCAGGCGTCGCGCGGGCCCGCGGGAGCCGGGGGAGGGCCGTCCGCCCGCTTTGCTCCGCACGGTCCCCCGAGCCTCCTTCGGCTCCATCCTGCCGGCCTCCCTCCGGGCAGAGCTCCGGCCGCGCGGACCGAACGTCCTCCAGGCAGCGCGTCGGGTCCCCGGGAGCCAGTGAGGACGGCCGCAGCCTCCCCCCGCCGGCCTGTCTGCTTTCGTTCCTTTTGCAGAACGGGAGTGATGGACGGACAGACAGCTGGGAGCCGTAGTCGCCTTGGACTAGTGTTAGGGACCCGACGGGATAAACACCGAGGGAGAATCTGAAACCTCAGACGCGTGGCTGTGAGGCTGGGCCTGGCAGGTCCCGGGAAAGGCGGGCTTGGGGCAGGATGCTGGTCGCTGGCCTTCGGGGGAGCCTGACTCCCGTTTACCGGCGCCGAGCGTCACGGGCGCGGCGGTCCCCTGGCCCCCGCCGCTGGACGATGCGGGTGAGGGCGACCCTGCTGGCGGGAGACCCTGGGCGGGCGGAGCTCCAGATCTGCATGCGCAGAAGGCAAGGCGCTGACAGGTGACCTCGGGCACAGGCCGGTGTGGCCCTAAGGGGTGCTCTCCTTCCAGCTCGGGGCCACCCAGCCCTGCTCCTCCCCAAACGGCCCAGCACCAGCCGCGGGTGCCTGTGGGCGGGACACGGACACTTGCATCGCGCGCTTGGTGCTGCGCCGGGTCAGACACCCCAGTGGGCCGTTCGCTGTGCCAAGGCCGACGAATGTGGTCACCGCCTGTGTCTCGGCTCTCGGGTCCGGGTCACCTGTTGTTGCATTTGGGCAAAGGTTTGGGGAGGAAACGGGTGATCTCCCCTATCAAGGGGGAGCAGTAGCACCCCCAGACCTGTCCTGAGCCTGATGTGTGGACTCTAGTGTCCGAAATAGCGGTTTTGGACACTGGAGTCTAATGTCCTGATTTGGACACAGCCAGAGAAAAGTGGGCTCGGGAGTTATGTAGTCTCCACGGAGGACATTGTGCGACTCACCTTTTCTGGGTTTATTTATTTTTTAAAAAAAAATGTTTTTATTGATTTGAGAGAGAGAGAGGGGAAGGGAGAGGGAGAGAGAAACATCGATGTGAGAGACACATCAATTGGTTTCCGCCCCCACGGGCCCCGACTGGGGCCAGGGATCGAACCTGCAACCCAGGTATGTGCCCTTGATCAGGAATCGAACCCGCAACCCTTTGGGACACAGGCTGACACTCTATCCATTGAACCACACCGTTCGGTGCTGTCCTCTGATTTTTAAAAATATATATATATCTTTATTGATTTCAGAGAGAGGCAAGGAAAGGGAGAGAGAGAGAAACATCAATGATGAGAGTCACTGATTGGCCGCCTCCTGCACGCCCCCGACCGGGGATCGAGCCCACAACCCGGGCATGTGCCCCGACCGGGAATGGAACCCCGATCTCCTGGATCTTAGGCCGATGCTCAATCACTGAGCCACACCCGGCCGGCGTCCTCTGATTTTGATGCTGCTGAGACAGGCACTGCTGGGGGGCCTCCAGTGCACCCCGAGTCCCAGCATGTCCAGCTCCCATCACGGCCACCCCGACACAACCAGCAGAGCCCCACGGCGGCCACGGTGGGGCTGAGTCCGAACCCAGAGAGCGTCTGCTTGTGGACAGTGAGGTCAGGAGACGGGAGCTGATAGGGTTTCTTTTCAGAGCATAATCACGCCCGAGCACTGGGAGGGGAAGCAGGTTCTGCCTCAAGGAAAATCGCAACGTTCGAGGTGTTTTCCTTCGGTCACAATAGGACGGTGCCTGATGTCGTATCTACAAGGACAACGTTTTTTGTTTAACCCGGGCGTTTTCAGTGATATCTACCCATCGTTGCCTGCCAGGCTGTACCATGCGTGATGTTACAAAAATTCATTAATGTAGTATTGCTCTCTTAATACTCAAGGTTTATTTTATTATTTTATTTTTTAAACAGAATCTCCCACAACCTAAATGGCTCCACCGACTTCGCTTGGCTGAAACAGCGGGTGCAGGATTTGGACTCGGGTTGGTCTAACACTCAAGCTCCGACCTGTGCCCGACGCCCCTCCAGGAAACTTATTTAATTCAAAACCCCTTTTCCCCCCCGAATATATAAGTGTCAGCATTAATGCAAACACAGTCGTCCGCTGCCTCGTTGAATGTAGGAAGGGCCGGTGGTAATCTGTCCCAACACCGCCCATCGTACAGCTCTTCAGGTCGTAGCCCCGAGACCCGCCGCCTGCCCGGGTGGGTCCTGAAGCGCCCTTGGGGGGAGCTACGGGGGAACAGGGAGGCGGGGTCCTCTCGGAGGGGGAGTGACAGGGGAGCGGGCACTGCCCGGGGGGGCCCGTGTGTCCGTGGGTTAAGCCGCGATGCTCACGTGCCATCCGGGAGCTGGCCGAGGGCGCCCAGGCCCAGCCAGGCCCCGGGCCTCCCGGGCACAGGGCTGTGCCCGACGCCACGTCCGAGGGGCAGCGTGGCCGCCGGGCGGGTCAGGGGCTGGTGTGAACCGTCTGCAGGGCAGGGCGGGCTCCCCTCCCGTCTGTGGGTGAAGGTTACGGACCTGGGGAGTGCCCGTGCCCGTGACAGAGCCACGCAGGGAGAGGTGCCAGCTCCGTTAACACATCGCGGTGCCCAGGGCGGCAGGTGGGGGAAGGTAAAGGGAAACGGAGCCGGGGGCGGCGGGCCTCTCGGCCCGGGAGCCTGAGGATCGCGGAGCGGGCGCTGATGGAAACAGGGAACTAATTAGGGCGAAAGAGCTCGTCTCGAGGGTTACGTTTCACCCGGTCCAACTCAGCCTCTGGGTTTAAGAAGTGGGAAAGTTTAAAAAAATTAAAACGGACAAAAGCAGCCACAGACGACAGTGCGGCGAAGGCCTGGGGAGGGGTGGGAGCAGGGTGGAGGGGCTCGTGGGGGGAAGGGGAACGTCTGTAATACCTCCAACAATAAAGGTAAATTAAAAAAAACAAAACAAAAAACCGGTCCGTGGCTGGTGGAAGCGTCAGAGCTCACGTCCTGCCCCTAGCCCCTGTAGCTGGGGGAGGGCATTTCTTTCGCTCGGATGAAAATGAGGCAGTCGTGCCGCTCCGGGCGTTTGAGCTTATAAACGGGATCCCCCGTCTCAAACGGGGGCATTGGGAGCACTCGGAGCTGCTGAGCGACAACTGAGTCAGGACTGGGCCCAGTGGTCCAAGCTGGGCCCTGGAGCCCTCCTCAGGGCCGTTCAACCAGGTTGTGAGCTGCTCCCCCCCGACACCCCTTCCCCCAGCTTCTGGTTCAGGGGGCGTGGGGTGCGGACCGGGAATTTGTCTCTAAAGGTTCCCGGGTGACGCGGAGGCTCCGGCCGGGATCCGAGCGACGGCCTCCGCGCCCCGGGCCGCCCGAAACCGGCCTGACGGTCCTGTGCGTAAAGACTCTCCCGGCTGCTGGCCCTCCCTCGGAAGCGGGGAGACGAAGAATGAGCTGTGAGCTCTCCCCCGGGCAGCGCCGGCTGGGAAAACCACGCGAGTAATGAATGCGGCAGATGGAACAAAACACGAACACAGGAGATCCCGCGCTAGGCATAGAAATAGGGAATCGCTGTGTTGTGCGCCTGAAACCAATATAACTAAAATAATATTATAGATCCCTTATACTTAAAAAAGAAAAGACGTAATAAAATAATGAAAGACTGAAAAAGCCCCACAAGGCTCCGAGGCTCCCAGGCGTGTGATCTCCGGGCCGAGGCGTCGAAGCGGAAGGATGGTGAGAAGCGGGGTGACGGAGCCCGGAGACGGCGGGATTGGGGGTGGCCCGGCGCCCCGGGGCTCACCCCGTCTGCCAGGCGGCGTAGTCAGTCTCAGATGACACGTGTGAGGCTCTCCGGGGAGTGTGGACCGCAACAGAATCTTTCAAGTCAATCGCATCCAGTTACCTAAATAATTATGGGGCAGAGGGTCCAGTGGCCCCCAAACTCTAGCACCTTCAGAATCCCTTGGGGACCACACTACAGTGAGATTGTTGGGACCCACCCAGAGTTGCTGATTCGGGGCCCCCTAGAGAAGTCTGATGGGGGGCCTCACAAAACCTGCCTTTCTGACTCCCGGTCAAGGGTGTGGCTGCTGGCCCCGGCCGTGAGAACCACGGGTTTATACAAAAATAGGTAGAGAAATCCTGCGTTGACGAAGTGAGGAGGATTATCCAGAGCATCGCAGGCGTTCCTTTGCCTTTGTCCAGCACTGAGAGCTCCCCGGAGTCGTCTCGTCCTCGAGTTTTGTACAAGGGGCCGTGTTTACGGAAGACGCCCGTTTACACGGGGATCTCCTCTGCAGCTTAGCCCAATATCCCACCCCAGCGTCCTCCACCCAGCTGTCGCCGAACGCATGGGCCTGTGGTGACTTCAATTACTGCCCTCAATGACTGGTCACATAAAAATACCCGAGAACGGGGGCACCCTGCCCTGCAATCCCTGGTCCAGTGAGGAGCGGATGTGTACCAAGGATCTTCGTCTAATTTTAGGCCTGTAATGCTAAATACAGAAACTAGAGGATTCAATTAAAATGTGTTGAACCCTCTAGTGAAAGCTCTTCTACTTTTCTTAAAGTAATTCATGCAGTTCACCCTGGAATTTGGTGGCGGCGTTGGCATTAATTTGGGTATGGAATAGGTACATTTCTGGAGGGCAGGATACATTTAAAGTGAATTTCTGCTCTCGATGCTCCAGCCAGTGCCTCCCACGGAATAGACGGTCAGTACTCACTCGTGAGATGAAAGTTTTAGCCCCGTCTCTTCATGTGAGAAAGTGACGCGGAAATGACTGATCGGAACTGCACTGAGATACAGTGCACAGGAGCGACCTTGGGCTGAGGGAGGTGACCTTGAGAAGGGCCAGCTGGTAAACCACCCTGCTCTCCAAACCCAAGTGATTGCTGAAGGAAGTTAAGTCTTCACATCCGAACGGTTTACGGGCAAAGACGACACATATTTCTGCCTATGACCCCGTAAATATTTGTCAGAAGGGCCTGGGTTGGGGGAAGGGGGGCGTCTATTTGCCTCAAATGGTAACAGACCCTGCTCCTGAGTCCTTAGTTCATGGGACAGGATGGTCAAGGTCAAGGTCAAGAGAGCTTTTCTCCTTGGAGCAAAGCCTGTGAAACCAGCGGCCAAGGGCATGCCAGAGGAACCGTGCCCGTCACAGTGCCCCCGAGCCTTTAGGGCAGGGGTGGGGAACGCCTGGCCCCGCCAAGGCCTCCCCAAAGAGAAGCAGCTCCAGCCATCCCAGTAGGGGAGAGTTAATTAAATGTTTGACCAAATATAGCAGACTAACTTTTTTTAAAATTTATTTTTTTTAATTAAATATATCTTTATTGATTTCAGAGAGAGGAAGGGAGAAGGAGAGAGAAACATCAATGGTGAGAGTCATTGATCGGCTGCCTCCTGCACGCCCCCGACTGGGGACCGAGCCCACAACCCGGGCCTGTGCCCTGACCGGGAATCGAACCGCGATCTCCTGGATCCTAGGTCGACGCTCAACCGCTGAGTCACGCCAGTTGGGCAAAAATTATCTAAATTTTTATTTGAAAACTTTTGTAGTCTTTAATGACTTTGCCTTTTACTTTCAAACCTTCAAACCGTCGAGTTTTCCTTCACACTAGTAAGAGATTTACCTTAATCATTTCCCAAAATAAGTAGCCTGTCTGAACAGGCCTCTCACTTATTCCGGTTCTCTCCTTTCGAGGGCTCAGCCCATCCCTGTGTTTAGGACTCTCCAGCACCATCAGCCTGCGTTGCATTAAGCTGTTTCCGCAGAGCTGATAAGGTGAGGCTGGTGCCAGCTATTCCCCGGTATGGAATCAGAACTGTCCAAATCGACACTCTCGTTCCCAAACTCTCTCCAGAGCTGTGCTTTTATTTAGGTGTAGTTACAGCCGGCCTTTGGGATTCTGTCCTTGGTTTTTATATTTTTATTTCTATACATTCTCTGTGGATATTCCTCTTTTCTTACTATTTTTTAAAATATGTCTTTATTGATCTTTTAGAGAGAGAACAAGAGGGAGAGAAAAAAACATCGATGGGAGAGAAGCATCAAATGCCTGCCTCCTGCTCAGGACCTCACAGCCTGTGATCCAGATGCCTCTGTGGCTGTGGTCACACACACACACACACACGCCTGCCCCATGGCCCATCTCAAGGGAACTTATTTGCGAATTAGTTTGCTAACGGATCAGAATAACTAATTTAGACTCACGTGTTAGTGACTGACAGGGCCTTCCTATGTAGTCATCGAAACCACATTTTCAAGACGGCCAAGGCCTCTGCACCTTCCTGCAAGGCAGGGAGCAAAGCGAGGGCTCCTGGCTCCTTCAGAGGCTCGATCTGCTCCAGGTCGAGGGAGCCCCGCGCCAGGTAACAACCGGCCCGGACAAGTCAGGGCCGCGCGGAGTCAGAGCTGCTTCCACTGAAAACGCCAAACACAAACGTATGCGGCCGTCTCAACAGGGACAGGCTTCCTGTCCCCCGCTTCACTGCCTCGCCTCGTTTTCTTTACAGGTACAGAAAGTATTGATGGCAGGTGTGCACAGGCTCCCAGTGAATTCCTCTTCTGTTCCAAAGGAGATTTGGAAAAAAATGGAAATAACTTGTTTCCTTAGAGGCCATGGGTGTGGCTCAGCGATTGAGCGTCGACCTGGGATCCAGGCGATCAGGGTTCAATTCCCGGTCAGGGCACATGCCCGGGTTGTGGGCTCGATCAATGACTCTCTCACCAATGATGTTTTTCTCTCTCTCTCTCCCTCGCCTTTCCTCTCTCTGAAATCAATAAAGATATATTTAAAAAAATAAAATAAAATAAAATAAAATAAAATAAAATAAAATAAAATAAAATAAAATAAAATGGTTCATCATGTCCCTTCTCAGATAGGTGAAGGAAACGGGGGACGTGATTCCAATTTGTGCTTATTAGCGTGGGTGTCCTTAGAGCTCAGAAAAATCTGTGTGTGTGTGTGTGTGTGTGTGTGTGTGTAAAACTGCTGACATTAGTGGCTCCAGTCAATATTTAAACTGCTAAGCTCAACACAAAATCTGAAATTCTATCAGGAGGGAGCTGTTTCTACCACTTGAGAAACGGCGTTGCCGGCAGGCCCTGCTCGCAGCTTCCCGGCTGTGACGTGGGAACGGAGCCAGGACGCCGCCGGCGAATGTTTGGGGACAGGCTGTGCATGCTAAGTCCGCGGGGAGGATGTTTTCCCATTCAGTGCCAGCCTCCACCCGCCGTGGGTGCCCAGTCGAGGCGTCAGTTAAGCCGAGGAGAACGCCGACTGGATATCCTGTCTCCGCTCGGTCCGCTGTTTGCATGTGAGCACGTCTGTAGAATACGTCCTGTCTCATTTTTTTTTTTTTTTTTTTTAAATACATCTTTATTGATGTCAGAGAGAGGAAGGGAGAGGGAGAGAGAGAAACATCAGTGATGAGAGTCTTTGATCGGCTGCCTCCTGCAGGCCCCCTGCTGGGGATGGAGCCCACAGCCCGGGCCTGTGGCCCCGACCGGGAATCGAACCCTGACCTCCTGGCTCATGGGTCCAACGCTCAACCCCTGAGCCGCGCCGGCCGGGGCTGGAAGCCTTTCTTATGAAAACGTGGCTGTGGAGACGATAGTAACGGGAGGCTCGCGGGTCTAAGTCAGGTCTGGTCGGCATAGTACGAAGACCTCCCCGAGGCCAACACCGCACATGTGAAACCTGGGATCGTGTGGATGTGCTCAGGGCCCATTGTCCATTCTGTCCGTAAAGAGCAGGGACATAAAACTGTCCCCCGAGTTCCCAGCGGGCTCCAGGGCCCCCCAGCTCTGCAGGCGCGCCGAGGCGGCCTTTCCCGCGCGCCGTGGACACGCTCGGGCGCGCGCTCCCTCTGGCTCTGACTAGTCGCTAACCCACGGCTCCTAAGGACGGCCTGGGAGGCGCCCGCCACCTGGCTCGGGTCCCCGGTTTTCCGTGCGATCGGTTGGAGGGACCCGGCGGAGGCGAGTGAGCTGATGCGTCGCAGACTGATGGTCGCCCCGCTTTGTGACAAAGACTCACGTGGGTGAAGACGGCCGCCCGGGGCGAGGTTCGTGTTCCCCCGAGTCTGGGACGTCGCCCCAGGGCCTGGTCCTGCCGCAGCGGGTGACAGGAGCAGTTCTGGGAGCGAAGGGGAAACGGGTGTGAGAAGGGCGCGTGGGGACCCTCCGGGCTGGGCCAGGACCGGCCGCTTGTTCTCCTGTCCTGTTCCCCGCGCATCCCTCTGGGAGCCCGCCTCCTCCCGGGGCCGCCCCAGGTCACACCCGAGGCCTCAAGCGACCGCGTGACTCCCGGGTCGGCTCTTTCCGCGAGGATTTGCTTCCTGGGGGAGCCCCGCCTGCACCCAGGTTTCCCGCCGCCGTGGGGGGGCTCTGTCCCCCAAACTCGTTCACGGGGCTCCCCAGACCTGGGCTTTCTCCTTTAGCCCTGGACACAGATGATTATAAAGGCGAGATTTTTAATTTAAATCTGCGCCCGAGGATATTTTTCCCATTGCTTTTTGGAGAGAGTGGGAGAGAGAGAGAAACACGGACGTGACAGAGACACATCGATTGGCTGCCTCCCCCACTCGCCCCGACCGGGCCGGGGGCCCAACCACACCCCAGGCAGGTGCCCTTGATCGGAAATCGAACCCGGGACCCTTCAGTCGGAGGCCCGATGCTCTAACCACGGAGCAAACCGGCCAGGGCAGCGAAGGGGAGAGTTTTCTTTTCTTTCCCGCGCTCGGGAGGCGCCGAGTGTGCGGGGAGGGGGCCGTCTGTCATGGCCGTTATGGGTGACGAAGCAGCAGGAGCCGTGCTGTGACTGTCCCCGTGGCCCGCGCGAGGCGGTGGAGTGATATTTATACCCCAGGACTGCTTGCCACTCAGAAATCCCTCCCTGTAAATGCATTCAGTGGGCAGGACATAGGCCTCCCGCACTCGTCCAGGGGGCTGGGTCTTAAAGTTGGGGCCGTGGCCCACGAAGGGAGGGACGTCGTGGGACAGATGGGGACGTAAAGAGAGCGGATCTGTCTCTACGGGGCTTGGGGCTGGCGTGGGGTGCGGGCCAGACGGGCAGAGGGGCAGGGCCGGGGAGAGGGGCCGGGGCGGGCGCAGCGGGGGGCGGGGACACCCGGCCCAAGGCCTGCCCGAGAGTTTTCACGGGCTGAATGTTTGTGTCCCCTCGAAATTCAGATGCTGAGCCCCGGCCGGTGTGGCTCAGTGGTGAGAGCGTCGGCCTGCGCACCGAAGGGCCCAGGGCTGGATTCCCGGTCCAGGGCACGTAGCTGGGTTGCAGGTTCGATCCCCGGCCCCGGCCGGGACGCGTGCAGCAGACAACCAACCGATGTGTCTCTCACCTTGATGTTTCTCTCTCCCTCCTCCCTCCCATTGCCTCTAAAAATCAGTGGGGGGAGAATCCTCAGATGAAGATTAATAAAAAAAAAAATTCAGATGCTGGAACTCTCTACCCCAAGGGGATGGTATTCGGAGGCTTCCTTTGGGGAGCTGAGGGCTGGGCGAGGCCCTGGGGGTGCAGCGGCGCCTGTGGGCCCTGCGCTCCCCTGAGAGTGCGGAGAGCTCGCCTCTGTCCCCTCCCTGGGCGCCCCGAGGACCAGTTGAGGTGTCGGGGGGCTGAAGCCTGGAAGGAACAGCGTCACTGCCAGCGCCTTGACCCTGGACTCCCGGCCTGCGGAGCGGGGGGAAGTCAGTGCCTCTTGTTTGGAAGCCCCCGCCGTCCGCAGTCTGGGGCCTGTTGTCACAGTGGGGCCACCGGCCGGGACAGCCTTGACCTGACTGTTTATCCCGCTCGGACCCGGGACACACGCCGACCTCGGCTCGGAGCTGGAGCCAGGCGAGGACGCAGGAGGCCGACACGCGGGGAACCAGGTGCGGGCGGGTGTCGGACCCCCGGGCTCCTTGAGGGACGGCGTCTGGGCCCTACGTCAGTGTCCGGGCGGCCGGGGCAGCAAGTCCAGGGCGGACACACAGCTGCGTCTCCGCTCGCCGGGGGGGCCCTTTCCCGGCCCTGCCGTGGGGACCGGGCGCCTGCTGGGGTGGCACCTGTGGGGGTGGCGGGGAGGGGGGTGAGGTCGCACGTTTCCTCCCCGGGTGCCACGAGGCCTCCGGCGCAGCCACCCTCCCGGGGCTCCGTCTCCGCTCCCCACCTCCAGCCCCCCCAGCCCAGGGTGGGGAGCGGCCCCCCAGGCACTAGCCAAGGGACCGCACCACCCCCGGGTCCCCCCGTCTCGCCTACGCCTGGACACAATGTCCCTTTAGTCAGCTGTCCCCCGTTTCCTGGTGTGAGGGCACCGTGGGCATCCCGCTCGGTGTGTTGTTTTTTTTTTTAATTCTCACCTGAGGATATTTTTTCCATTGCTTTCCAGAGAGAGTGGAAGGGAGGGAGGGAGGGAGAGACATCGATCGGTCGCCTCCCCCATGGGCCCCCTGGGATCGGGCCTGCAGCCGAGATACGTGCCCTTGCCTGGCATCGAACCCGGAGCCCCTGAGTCTGGGGGCCAACCCGCTAACCACTGAGCGAACCAGCCAGCGCAGCGCTGGGCGCTTTCTGTCCCATAACCGCCACCCTGGTCCTTGTTTCCGCGGCTTCCAAGCTGTTTGGGGAGCACCCTGCCCTCTCCCCTCCCTTTCTCACCCGGGCACGGCTGACAGTGGGACCTTCGGCGTCAGAAACTCCGGCACAGCTCGCACCCAAACTGGGGGGGGGGGGGGGGGAGATGCATTACTGCTGGGTGCCCACAGTCTCCTGTTTTAATTATGTAGAATATGGTAATTTTTAAAAGCATTACTGAGATGCTTAGTAAGGTAGCAGGTGCCACAAGATTGCATTTTTATTACCCTTCCCCACATCAGACATGGAAATTATGGTCCCTCCAGCGATCGTGCCATTTGCTAACCGTTCCCAGTCAGGTCTCACAGATAATCTTTTTTTTTTTTTTTTTTTTTAAATCGTATGCACACAATTAGAAAGCTTTGGGTTAATTAATTTTCCATATTAGAAGAAAAAAATTACATAAATTCAAGGCAATCAGATTATTATTAATAATGATTATCACTAACCATAGACGTAATTATAACTTATACGCATAAAAATGGAGCCCTTGCTGTAAAAATATTGAAAATTGTAGTTAATACTATTTGCAGCCTCGGCGTTAAAACTCCGTGCATGGCTGCACTTGGGAAGTCAGACGTACCTGGCTAACGGCTTAATAGAAATAAACGGTAATGGATTCGCCACACATGCCCTCATATTCGAGTGCGTCGAGCGCATCCGGAGACGAAGAGCGTTCTGAGAACTACGCTGCCAGGTGAGGTTCGGAAGGAAGGGAGTTTGGGTGACGAATAAATAGGATTTGGGAAGCTAAGGAGCCAGGGCTAGGGTTCAAGAGCAAGGACCTGCCTGAAGCCGGCCGCCACGAGCCGCGTGTCCAACCAGCGAGGGGAGGCGTTGGCTGTACCTGGTCCGTGACCCACGAGGCAGAAACCCGCCGCCTGCTCGGGTAACGCGGGTGTCCCCCCGGTATTGAGACGAGGAGACGTGGGCCGTGGGAAGGGACTCGGTGGCTGCGTCGGGAAGGATGCTCTTGCCAATGCATGAAACTGGTGCCATAGGACTATTTAAAAAAAACTGAACTCTAGACAGATGGCATAACCCAAAGGACAGTTTGGTGGCGCAATTCTTTAGAGAAAAGGCCCCAAAAGGAAACAACAGTTTTTCCTTCTGGACACACGGGAACAGCTCTGACAGCAAACGTGCGGGGGTTTCGCCCACACCCGTCAACTCTGCGCCTCTTGGACACCAGCTGCCGCCGTGGGCCTGGGGTCAGCACGCGCCCCACGGGGAGGGGCTCGGTCCACGGAGCCAGATGCCCGTGGCCAGCAGTGAGGCAGGTTGTCCACACCTGAGAAGGTGGCTGTGGACCCCAACTTACAGTCAAGTTGGACAGAAGTGTGAATAAAAGAATAGGTTATCATAAGAAAGTCACTTTTTCTCCCCCTATATACTGCGATGATTAATTTTATGAGTCAACTTGACCGGGCCACAAGGTGTCCAGATATTTGGTCAAACATTATTGTGGGTGTGTCTGGGAGGGTGTTGCCGGAGGAGATTCACATCGGAATGACTAGACCGAGTAAAGCAGATTGCCCTCCTTAATGCGGGTGGGCCTCACCCAATCAGGTGAAGATCTGAACAGAATAAAAAGGCAGAGTAAGGGGGAACTTGTACCTGACTTGTCCCAGCTTTGAGCTGGGACTTCAGTTTCTTTTTTCCTGCCTTTGAACTCAACCGACAACACTAGCTCTTCTTGGGTCCCGAGTCTGATGACTTCCGTACGGGAACATTGACTCTCCTGCGGGTCCCAGCCTGCTGACTGCAGATCTTGAGACTTGTCAGCCTTACAAATTCGCATGAGCCAATTCCTTAAACAATATTCCATCCCATTGGTTCTGTTTGTCTGGAGAACGCTAACTAAACACAGCCACCTGACGGTCACTTTTATAAATTCCCCTTGTTAAGTTTCCTTACAGAGGAATTCACTTAGGTAAAGCTAACCTTAAAGTAACAAGGGAAGAGCACTGATAAAATGGAGCGACGAACATGCTCTTGTGTTGTAAAGATCACCTGGTGTCCAATGTGAAAGGGAACATTTTTGCCACAGGCCTCGACTTCGGTCAAAGCGACGTTAATCACAATGGCCTCCGAAGGGAAGCTAATTTAAGGATGGAGCAGAGGGGCGGGCAAAACCAATCGTTTTCCAAAGCTATTGACAGCCGATGGGCATATAAAGAGCTGCGCAGACGAGAAAGGGCTGAAGGGCTTCATCAGCACCAAACCAGTATTACGTGAACTGTTAAAGGGTCTTCTTTAAGAAGGAGATAAAAAATATGAACAATAAAATGGGAATAAATACGTATCTACCAACAATTGAATCTGCGAACAAGATAAAGACAGAAACAGACCCAGACCCAGAGAACTTTTTGTTGTTTGTCAGAAGGGGGCTGGGTGGAAAAGGCGGAGGGACTGAGAAACACAGATGGGCGGTTACAGAATTGTCACGGGGATGTGAAGTCCAGCTCAGGACAGCGGTTGAGCGTCGACCTGGGATCCAGGCGATCGGGGCTCGATTCCCGGTCAGGGCACATGCCCGGGTTGTGGGCCCCATCAATGACTCTCTCATCATTGATGTTTCTCTCTCTCCCTCTCCTTTCCTCTCTCTGAAATCAATAAAGATATATTAAAAAAAATTAAAAAATAAAGTCCAGCACAGGCGACACAGTCGATAATATTCTGATAACTGGGCGCGGCGCTGGACGGGTGCGGGGCTTATCGGGATGGTCACTGGGGTGTACGCCTGAAACTAAAGACGCATGTCAGCTGTAATTGAAAATAATAAATGATTAAACATGTTCACCAGCAAAAGCAAAACAAAAGGGCCCGACAGCGTTCCCAGCATGCCGCAGGTCAGCGGCGGGGAGAGCGCAGGGCTGGGCGTTCAGAGCCTCGCCCCGAGCCCTGTCGCCCTGCCTCTGCGCCTGCCTTCAGCCCCTGTCACCACTTTTGTGGGCCTGTCTGCCAGCGGCCAGACGGGGACACGGGAACACGGTGGCCCCAGACAAAAATAGATTTGGGCATGGCTGTTGGAGGAGTGCTGCAGAAAACATTCAGCATACGAACGGAGTTATTTATTTAGTCTCACCCGAGGACGTGTTTTTCCATTGCTTGTCAGAGAGACTGGAAGGGGGAGAGAGAAACGTCGATGTGACAGAGACGCGTTGATTAGTTGCCTCCCGCGTGGGGGCCCGGACTGGGGATGGAACCTGCAACCCAGGTATGTGCCCTTGACCGGGAATCGCACCCGTGACCCTTCGGTGTGCTGGCCAAGGCTCTAACCACTGAGCAACACCTGCCAGGGCTAGAGTTTTTTTTAAAAAAAATATATCTTTATTGATTTCAGAGAGAGGAAAGGAAAGGGAGAGAGAGAGAGATGGAAACATCAATGATGAGAGTCATTGACCGAGCCCGCAACCCGGGCATGTGCCCTGACCGGGAATCGAACCCCGATTGCCTGGATCCCAGGTCGACGCTCAACCGCTGAGCCACGCCCGGCCTAGAGCTATTTATTTAGTAAGTTAATGTTTAATCTGTATCATTACACTTTCCATCTTCAGGGATGAAGGGAACTATAAAGATGACAGGTGAAAAAACTGTTGTCAGGTCCTGTTTTCTTGGCTCTCCCCTCCCTGCTCCATCCCCTGGCGATGGGAGGGGAGGGGCAGGTTTGGGGGAGGCAGTGCTAACTGGCAGGTCCTTGGTGGGTCAGAGGCGGAGTAAGACTCCAGAGGAATCAGTGCCCTCTTCGAGTTACCAACACCAAGCCCAGCTTAAGGCTGTTTAAAAACAATGTAAATTGGCAGGGTTTTTGGTCCCCAGGAGGCTGGCATTCAGTCACCTGGACAGGGGTGGTCTGTGCCGTGTTCATCTCCACGGAAAGGTGGCCGCAAGACCCGACCACGGAAGGAAAGCGCTTCTGAAAGGAACCGTCCTCTGCCTGCCACGTTTTAAGCAAACCAAACCCACATTCCTTTCTTTCTTTTTTCAAAAATATGTTTTTTCCATTGCCTTTCAGAGAGAGGGGAAGGGAGAGAGAGAGGGAGAGAAACATCGATGTGAGAGAGGCCCGTCGGCTGGCTGCCTCCCGCAGGAGCCCGCAGGCCCAGGAGGAGCCTGCAGCCCAGGGGCCTGCCCTGGACGGTCCGCAGGCCGCAGCCAAACGGGCCGCGTCCTTTCAAAGCCGCTGCTCAAACTTTCAGCCTGTTCACCTGTTTCTTCCACCTACCCCTCCAGACAGAGCATTAGTTTACAAGTGTTTTCACCTCTAAACCAACTGCTTGCATGTGCTTATAACATATAAAAATAAAAATATATAAAATATATATTATGGTATATGTCATACACATACACCATGCATGTGATGTGTAATATAGGCATGCGTGTGGGCGTCGTGGGTAACTGACGTGATCACTGCTGTAATTGCTCCGAGTTTTCTGCCGGGGGCGGGTTCAAAACTGGCCTCTTGGGGGCTCCTGCACGTGATTTTTGAGGAATGTGAAAAAATAGGAGGGCTGCTCAAAGCCCTCGCAGCGTTCTCCGCCCGCCACTGTCTCCCAGCGGAGGGTGCGCCGACACACACTCACACACACCCGCACACGCACATGCACACATATACAGACACACACACACACTCACTCACACACACACACACTCAGACACACACTCACACAAACACACTCACACCCCCTCACACACACATACATACACACACACTCAGACTCGCACACACACGCACACTCACACGCACACACACACTCAGACTCACACACACACACACCCCCCCTCACACACACATACATACACACACACTCAGACTCACACTCACACATACACACTCACACGCACACACACACACACACACACACTCAGACTCACACACACCCTCTCACACACACTCACACGCACACACACTCACACACATACACACACACACTCAGACTCACACACACCCTCTCACACACACACGCACACAGACATACACACACACATACACATACACACTCACACACACACACCCCCGCGCGCGCGCATGAACGTCAGCTCTAGCCTGTTGCGCCCCGGCCTTCGGAGCCGGGCCGTGGGGAGCGGCCGGGGGTGCGGGGAGCCGCGCGCGGGGAGCCCGCCTCCGTCTGCGCATCCAGCCGCCTGGCTCGGTCCGCGCTAGAACTGGACCATCTGCGTGCGCGCTCCCGGGAGCGCGCGCCCACGGGTGATCGGGAGCGAAGCCGCGGTTCGGGGACTGGTCAATTCTAGGAGCGCCCAGGGGTGGCGGTCGGGGAGCCCAGGGCGCGGTCTCGGGGCCGCCTGCGGCTGAGTCCGGGAACCGCAGCTGGTCTGCGGCCGCGCGAAGCCCCCGCGGCTCCGGGGCCTTGCCTTCCGCCCGGGGCCGGCTGGGCGGAGGAAGCCGAGGGGAGCGGACCCGCGGGCCCCGAGGCGCCGAGGGGCGTGCGCGGGGAGCCAGGTGCGCCCGGGCCCGAGCTGCCCCGCGAGGTGCGGGCGCCGCGCAGCCGCCGCAGCCGCAGATCCCCGTGCAAACCCGGCGCAGCCATGGAGACGCCGCGTGTGCCCCGAGTAACCCGGGACGACGTGTTTACCAGCGGCCCCCGCTCCCCCCTCGGCCTCGCCGCGCCGAGGAGCCCCGCGCCCGGCTCCCCGCCCCCCGGCTCCCCGCCCCTTTGGCGCGATCCAAGTCACCCGCGAGCGTGAGGGGGCGGCTCCGCCGCGGAAATCACCGCCGTGCGTGTTTGTAAAACGCAGCGCACGTGCGGCCGGCGCGCACGGCCCCGCGGGGAGGGGGCGTCCCGCGGAGGGGCTGCTGGCGCGGGGATTCCCAGCTCCCCCGCACCCTCGGGGATCCCGTAACCTCCTTGCGCCGGAGCCCCTCTGGTCCAGCCCAGCCCGGCCGCGCGCCGCGCGCACGCGCACACCCGCCCCGCCGCCCGCCGCCGCCCCGCCGGCCCCCCCCCCCCCCGCAGGACCAGCGCGGGGACCGCGGCGCCCGCCGGAGGAGCTCCCGGGCCGCCGCGCCGCCCGAGTCCCCGCGTGCGCCCCGCGCGCGTCACGCCGCCGTCTCGGGCCGAGCTGAGCGCCGGCGGCGGGAGCCCCGCGGGTCCCGCTTTTGTTCCGAGCGGCCCGCAGCCCACACCCTGCGCCCCGGCTCTTATTTTTCTCTCCCCGCTGCGGCCCCGAGGAGTTGGTTCGCGTCGCCACCCGCCCGGGCGCAGGTGGGCGAGACCCGGGGAGAAGCCTGCGAGGCGCCAACTCCACCCCGCCGCCCGCTCTCTGCCTGGATCCCCCCGAGACAATGGATTAAGTTTCTCTCCCGTGGGCCAGGAGTGCGGTTCCGACGCGGGGCATCATGAAGGAAAAGGCCATGATCAAGACCGCGAAGATGCAGGGAAACATGATGGTGAGTGAGCGGCGGGGCGGGGCGGGGGCCCGCGGACCTGGGGCCGGGCCGCGGGGCGTGGGCGGCGGGGGTCCGGGTCCTCGCGAGCCCCGGCCCTTCCGCAGTGCCCGAGACCCCGGTGCTGCCCGCAGGGGCGCCCCCCCCCCGCTCCCCATCCCCACCCGAGCCCGCCGGCGGCTGCGGGGTTCGGAGCGCCAGGCGTTCGTTTTCAAATCGCAACTTGGCGGCTTCGTGGTTCGTGGGCTTCGTGCTTGTGTGGCTGGTGGCTGGTGGCTGGGAGAGGGGTGGGGTGTGCGCGGCGAGGGACGGGGAACTGTCCCAGTTCCGAGCAGACACCCCCCCTCCCCAGGGCTGTGCTTGGGGGGAACGCGCAGAGGGGAGGCCACGGGGCCTGCTGCCCGCGCCCGCCTGGGTCTGAGTCCCCAGAGCCGAGACCTGTTGGGGCGGCTGAGCCTTGGGTTCAGTCGGGGGACACCAGCCCCCTGCTGCCACCGTGGCCACCACCGGGCAGCGCCCTGCACCCTGGATTTGAGAAAGATTAACCACCCCCCGCCCCCCCGCCGCCCCAAGGGTGACGGTGCCAGCGAGCGGAATCATGGCACGCTGTCCCCCGAGGACCGCCGCGCGCCCGGGTGCATCGCAGCCGCGCAACTTTGCTAACTCAGGACCTGGGGCTCCCGCCTCCGCAGCGAGCCCCCCCTCGCGCGCCCCCGGGCTCGCCGCCCCGGCGTCCCCGCGGTCTGGTTCCCCGCGTGGGGCCGCGGGGTCAGGGTGCTGGCACCTCCTGGCGAGGACGCCGAGGTTGCCATCTTGTTCTGTTGAAGGGAGCGTGTGCCTGTGCGTGTTTGTTTGGGTGACGTTTTAACCCCTTCGGTGTTGGCGTAGGATGGTTGGGAGGCGAGGTCCCTGTTTTCCTGTTGCTCCAGGGTACTTTTTTTGGGGGGGGTAAGGGAGGGACCGCGAGACGGGATTCCCCCGGTACTTTTGCAGGTGCAGCTGGAAACGCTGGACTTGTCTCAGGGTCAAGGTCTGGCTGGTTTCCCGGGTGGGTTGAGTCCGCGTGATGGGCGGGGCGGGGCGGGGTGGGGTGGGGGTGTGTTTGAGAAAACCCAATCAGCGCCCCATTGTGAGGCCTTGCTTTAAACCGAGAGAGACAAGAAATGAAAAATCCATTCGGATTGAACAGATTCTCGGCGGCCCGAACCACACCCACAGCCAGACACCTGTTGCGGGCGGAGGGTGGAAGGGGCGCCATCTGTTCGGAAGTTGCCTTGTGGCCTGAGGTGCGCGCGGCGCGCTCACCGCAGCCCCGGGAGCGCAGTGACTGTGTCCGGCCGGTCTGCGGGAGCCCCTCCCCCCAGGCGACACGCCCCCCCATTTAAGGCCCTTCAGGTCTGCGGGTTCTCTGGCCTAACTGCATCTGGCTCCTCGTTTCCCTCCGTGCGGCCAGCGTGCTGCTCAGCCTGAGGTGTGGGAGGAACAGGGCAGACGCCTGTCGGGAGTAGTTTTCCAATTAAATCCCACCCGCACCCACACCGCCTCTTTCATCTTACGCCTTGTCATGTGCTAATAAGACCTGCACCTTCAGGACGAGGCAAAAGGCAGGCTTCAGATGAACAACAATGGTAATAATGATACATTGTTGACTCATTACCTAAATCTGTTATCTAGTAACTGTTTCTTCTCCAGACTCCGCGGCTCCTGGACGTAGAGGAGTCTTTGTATCCCACCCTTATTAACGACCCCTCTGTGCCTTTGCTTCAGAAAATAGAGGGAAAGCTGGTGCCCTCCCACCCATCTCTGAATACCAGTGTCCCACGTGGTGCCCGCGCCGTGCCCTCCAGTGTGCCCGCTGTTAATAAGCAGAGCTGGAGCCAGTTGAACGGAGCCCAGAGGACCCTGCGGCAACCAGTCATATTTTTTAGGCTCACCCGGTGGCCTGGGAGAAAAATGAGACGAGTCTTAACTTTGAAGTGTTCCAGCGGTTCCTAAATGGGTAATCATTGCTCTGTGGCCTGGTTTGTACCCTGGTTTGAAATCTCACGCTCCGACGAGGCCCACGCAGCACCCATGGAGCTGCGCTGAAGTTATTACGCTGGGACTCGCTGATCCCTCGTCTCTCATCAGCGGCTTGGCGAGGCTCTTGCTAATCACAGCCTCCCGGGGAGGAGGCGGCGGGCGCGCTTCCCTCTCCAAACCTGATTGCAGTTCAGGTGCTGTTTTGCATCCGGGATGAGGCCAGGACGTTTGCTGCGGTTGCCGACAGTGGAGGGTCGCACATCTGTCTGCCGGGCAGAGCGTGTGATGTGGGGACTCGGAGACACAAACCGCGGCCCCCTGCACAGTGCCAGAGGCCGCAGAGCCGTCCAGACTCACGTTTGAGGTTGGATGTTTGAAAGAGGACACTCGGTGCTGCCCGAAGGGCCACAGGAGTGCCACGTCAGGGATAGCCACGCGTGTCCCTGTTTTGTAACCTAGTCTCGTCTCACGTAGGTTCACTTTGTGCGACTGTCTCAGACCTGCGCTTGGCCGTCTGCAAGAGCTGTGCCGTGTCATATTGCCTAGTTGAAAATGAAATTTTATAAAATCTGAAGGGTGTTATTCATCACACACTGGGTTAGAAGCTTATTTCTGGTGACAATTAGATGATTAAGAGAAGGCAAGCGTGTTCAGGGCTTGCGCGTCAACCCAGGAACCAAGAGGTTACAGGTTCGAGTCCCAGTCAGGGCACAGGCCCGGGTTGTGGGTCGATCCCCAGCAGGGGGCGGGCAGGAGGCAGCCGATCACTGACTCTCTCTCATCACTGATATTTCTCTCTCTCCCTTTTCCTTCCTCTCTCTGAAATCAGTAAAAACATTAAAAAAAGGGGGGGGGGAGGCAAACCTATCAGTGTGCTATCCGGTCTCGTTTTGGGCAAATAAAGGGAATGACATGGGTGGAATCAGTTCACAAATTGTATTTTAACTCTTAAGAAAAGCCTGTTTCCTAAACTTTATTTCTGATACTGTGAGGATGCCCCGCCCAAGCGGCCCCATTCCTCGGCTGAGATTTTTTTCACTCTCTCACAACAAACATTATTTACAAAGAACTGTATTTTCATAAACTGTTTGAAAACCCGTGGGGGATGACCCGCAGGTTGCCTCCACCCCGGCCTTCCTTCGTCACCAACACCCTGACACCCCGCCGCTTCCTCGCTGTTTCCGAGACGCGCACTCCCCTGCAGCGGGTTCTCCGGTCAACGGGAAATGTTGTCCCAGTAGATCCCCTGCTCTGTCCATGGGAGCTTTCCCCAGACACTGAGCTGCTTCATGGAGACTGAAGGTTGGTTAAAAAATGAAAGTCTTGGGGACCTCCCCATGCCTGGGGGACAGAGCCCCCTTGGTGCGTGTTGGTGGCTCTAAAAGTAGATGGTGGGTACATGAGGGTGGCGACCAGCGTCATGCCCGAGGAGATTCGGAAGGCAGACCTGGAGGACCAGAGGTGTGCCGGCCTCAGGGATGTCTGAGAACCTCACGGTTGGTTTTCAATAAAAGTTGCACCCTGGGAATTCCCTTTGCGGGGAAAGCTGGGGGTTTTTCTTTATGGTTCTTGGAACCGATTGGAGGCCTTTGGTCACTGGTTGGATGTGTCTGTGAAATTATGAGCCAGGGTCTTTTCAGGTCTGGTCTTTTCCTTTCTGTGTTGGGTAAGATCTGGAAACACGACTCCTGTTGCCTGATACTGGTTGGCACCTACCTGGTGACATAAAAGCCACAGTGTTGTTTCTAAATGAGCATCTTGGCGTTTTTTTTGGGGGGGAGGGGATATGTTCCCAAAATTACTTATCAGGTCTTTTGCGTTTTCACCACAAGTCACCTGTGTTGTGGTACCTGTGTTGATATCTCCCTGCTTCCTTGCTGTTGAGCATCCGTTTACAAAACCGCCGGCCCCCATCTGCACCCTGAAGCCCGGGTGCATTCCACTCGCTTCTCATATAGGAGTTTACAGGACCAGGAAGATTTTAAATTAATTGCTAATAAAGTACAGGTGTCCCCAAAATGTACACGCACTTTAACAGCTGATAGCTCACTTAACTTTCACTCCTTTTCAGGTTTAACTGATTTGAAAGAATGGGTGAAGCCAGACTAAGCTTGGAACAGAGGAAATTTATCCTAAAGGGCCACTAGACTTTTCTTTATGGGGATACGTAAAAGATAAAGTTTACGGTACAAAACCCACAACCATCGACAAATTGAGGGCCCACAAATAGCGAACGAAATGGTCCCTGAGGTTTGTGATTCCACTGCTTTGAGTTATCAGCAGGGCCTGGGCCAGAACGGTCATCGGTCTGAAAATGGGTTGACAAAAAAATTACTCATTTCTGTAGATTCTTTTAAATTTTGGAAATGAAACACTGACTTTATAATCATTCAAAGTGAATGCACATTTGGGGGGACACCCTGTATATACAAAATTGCTAGAATCTCCTGGAGAAAGTTCTCAAAGCTGGAAAGGGGTGCTCAGCCCGGGTGTCCTAAGATGCCTTACCTAGCACGTTGGGGCACAGGACTGTCCTGCTTCCCTGGAGTTCCCTGCAGGTCCTGAGTCCTGCGTCAGGGGGTCTTCGTGTCCAGAGAGAAATGCACGAAGCTGCCCTTTTCTGGACCAGAGCCGCTTCCCCCTTTCTATGGCCTGTCCTGGGTGCTAAGAACATTACCTCAGACTTTTCCAGCAGACGTGCAGATGGGTGAGTGTGTTACATGGACGGACAGGTGCTTGTTTCTGTGCCACGACCACAGTCTTGTGAGGAAGGTCAGTGTTTGTGTATTTTTAAAAAATATATGTCTTTATTGATTTCAGAGAGAGGAAGGGAGAGGGAGAGAGAAACATCAATGATGAGAGTCATTGACCAGCCGCCTCCTGCACGCCCCCGACTCGGGATCGAGCCCGCAACCCGGGCCTGTGCCCTGACCGGAAATCGAACCCTGACCTCCTGGATCCTAGGTCGACGCTCAACCGCTGAGCCACACCAGCCAGGCAAGAGGTCCATGATTTCAGTTGCAGGTTTCCTTCTTTATTTTAAGAACTCCTTTAGGCTTGAAAGTATCAGGTGAGCCAAGAGAGAATTACACACATGGGGTACTTTCCACTTAGGCTACAATAAAATCAAACCTGACATTCACTTTAATGGTTGTGTGTTGGCTTTTCCCCCGACACCACCGAGCAGTCCTCCCACGCCAGCTGGGTGTCCTCCAGTTCCGCTCAGCTCCCACACTGTCTACCAGAGGCGCTGGCAGAGCCCACAGGTTAGGGGCTCAGTCCCAACACGCTGCCCCCCGCAGGTGCCAGTCTGGAGTCGGGGTGCTCTGTGCGTCTGAAGGATCGGCCAGGCCCGGAGGTTTGCACGACTCCTCGGGTTCGGTGACTTTGCTAGAGAGCCTGGCCGGCCTCGGGAGGCCACGTGCTAGGTTACAGGCTTATTCCGAAGGATTTAAAGGAGATGAGTGAGCAGCCAGGCGAAGAGACCGGGAGGGCGAAGTCCCAGAGAGCACTGGACACAGGAGCCAGTTTTAGTTGATGAGTTTGACTGACAGGGACGCTTGTTAGTACTCGGGAGAAAGCGAGTCCCGGCCCTCGTAGGGCCCATATGCGTGAGGGGCTGAGAGCCCGGAGGTGGCCGGAGCCCTCCTTTGTCACCGGGGCTTCCTGTGAGGGCGGGGCAGCTGCCATCCGAGGGGGGAGGCCCAACCCCCGGAGACAGCGGGTCTTGGCGATGGTTGGGTGATAGAACCATCGGGGAGGTTTGGAGATACCCAGGGGCACCGGGCGACCTCTGGGCAGGCAAGGTTGAGAACGGTTGGCTGAGGCAGGGGTTTGCATCCTTGTTGCATGTTTAAGTCACTGGGGGGCCTGGCCCGCGTGGCTCAGTGGTTGAGTGTCAACCCATGAACCAGGAGGTCACAGTCTGATTCCCGGTGGGGGCACGTGCCCGGGTCGCAGGCTCGATCCCCAGCAGGGGGCGTGCGGGGCACAGCCGTCCAGTGACTCCCTCTCATCATTGATGTTTCTCTCTCTGAAATCAATAAAAACATATTTAAAAAGATAAAATGAATCACGGGGGAGCTTTAGTGACTTCTGAAGGCGAGCTTCGGGCCGTCGGCACCACACACCCCGACGCACAGACACAGGCGCACGCGTGACAGGCCCGCCCGTGTGCACGGCACCCCGCCTGGTCCCCGCACCACAGCCCGCGTGTTCACTGAGGGTGCATCCGCTCTGCAGCCAGGAAGGGGAGCCACCGGGTTAGAGCCTCGTTTTAAAATAAACATTGTCATCAACACCTAAGGAAAAAAAAATCACCTTTTGTAAGAAGCCCCGTGGTTCGCGGACAGGCCTGATCAGGTCTGGTTCTGTGGGCTGAGGAGGAGGCAGATGCGTGGAAGGAGAGGGAGACGTCCCAGAATAAAGGGGGGTGACGTGAGCATGACACAGAGAAGAAAGGAGTAGTCACAGGGGACCAGTCTGAGGAAACGGCTGTGTCTTTACCGCGTCTCGCCTCAGCTGGCGATGGGGGTGGGGAGGCTCCGGGATGCCGGCGACACTCAGCTCCCCTTCTCTCCTTTTTCACCACCCACCCCCCGCCCGCCCCAGGGAACAATCCTCTGACGGTTAGATACTCTGTTATTTGTCTGTGATCCACCTGAAAAGTCGTTTCAAACCAAATGAAACAAGTAGAAACAAGGAGGGTAGGAGAAAGAATGTAGTTTCCGGACCAGCAGGCGACCGTCTGGGATGTCCCACCGGCTCTCTGGCGGCTCCGCAGGACCTCTGTTCCCTCGTGTGTAACGTCCGGGAATTTGAAAAGACTGATGTTTCTGTGTCCCCTTCAACGCCCTGGCGCCCAGCTGGGTGGGCTTATAGCTGTGTCTTCCTCAGCGACCTCAGGGCCCAGCTCAGTGGCTCAGCGGTTGAGCTGACCGTGAACCAGGAGGTCGCGGCTCGAGTCCGGTCAGGGCACCTGCCGGGCTGCATTGTGGCTCGATCCCCAGCGGGGGGCGCGCAGGAGGCAGCCGGCCCATGTTTCTCTCTCATCGCTGAGGTTTCTCTCTCTTCCTCTCCCTTCCTCTCTCTGAAATCAATAAAAACATATTTTAAAAAAATATATCAACATTGCCAGAACAAATACCTGACATGATTTCTCCTGCCCTGACTTAGGAGACACCTGCCAGGTCACCAGTCTGTTTTACGATGTGTCACTGTTTCTACACAGGGAAAAAGATGACGTAATTTATATACACCAACTCCAGCCCTGTCATTCCGCAGGCCTGGGTGACTCAGGGAAGCACGGGTTCCTGTGTGTCCACGTGTAGCATGTCCGTGTGTGTGTGTACACGTGTGATGCACACACTTCTCGGATGTGAAATGCTTGCGTCGTGGTTGAGCGGAGCTGCGGATTCGGTGGGAGAGCTGCTGTGGGCACGGTCCCCTTGATCGCCTGACTTCCTTGGCTATTAGAAAAACCGCCCAACACGCTGTATAAGACAGTCATACGAGGACGTTCTCCTCTCCGCTGGGGTGTCACCTGCGAACAGGGAGAGGAACGGCCTGCCAGCCAGGCCGGACGCAGGGCCGTTGGCAAGGCGCTTGCTGCTGGGCGGAGTGGGCGTGGGGAGTGGGGTGGGGCTCATCCTGGGAAAAGCGTGGGGTCGATTCCATTTTTTTCCTCATAACAGCATTTGTATAGTAAGATTTTCCTCTCTCTTCCCCCCCCCCCCAGCCCCCTGAGCTAATGCCTCTATTAGGCAACACATAATTTTACTTTGAATAATTCTCATTTTTTATTTTGGTGATGTATGAACATGTGGTCAGGCTTCTACCACGAAGAACCCAGCTACGAACTTGAGTAAATTAGACTAAGAGTCTTATGTGATTCCAAGATTGGAGCTAAAATGGCACTTTCAGGGGACATCCTTGTCCGTGTATCCATTCAGATCCGTTGCTTACATTTTTGGGAAATGAGAATTAATGATCTTTAAGCTTCATTGTTAACTCATGGACCAGATTCTCTATGCTCAGGCAAAAAAACAAAAAACAAAAAAAGATTAAAAAAAACACACTTTATAAAAATCATCTATAATGATCTATTACAGGAAACCAAGGATTTTTCTGGTTAGTCATTTTCCAGAAATTTCAGTTTATCAGATCCAATCCAATCCTGAGCCCACTTTTTAGTAGAGGATTTTTGTCTCTCTTCTTCGTATGACAGTAAATTGTTGCCATGTTTTCAAGATCCCGCCCTTTCATTTCAGACCTAATTATGTTAATAACTTCCGGTTTGCCCGGTGCCTCACCTGACTACAAAGTAACTTTACATACGCCGTTTATTACATTGTAACAATCTCTCGTGTTAGGACAAATACTGTTTCTTTCCTGTGATTGAAGGAGCTCAGACTAGAGAGGGGACTCAGCGGGGGGAGCTGGGCTCAGCTGCTGGTCCCTGTTGGGGCCGGGTTCCTTGTGGTCTGACGCATATTTGTTCAGAAATTCTCGTCTTTCCGGTCACAACTGGAAGGAAACGTAGAGCCCAGAAGTTGGAAGAGAATCTAGAAGGATCTAGAACATCCCTGTTCAAATGCTCCCTGCCGTAGGGTGTCAGCCTTTTCTGGTTGGTGCTGCTGTGTGCTCACCTCCCTCTGTGCCCACACTGGCCTCGGGCACACTTTTCTCTATTGTGCCGCATCCCACAAGCTTAGACACAGGCTTTAAAATGTGTTTGGGTCCGCTGGGCAAACACACCGTGCCATGGGCCGGTGGAGGCAGACCCCTTTCTCCTGCGGACGGTGTGGCCGTTACAGGTCAAAGGGGGGGTACCTTCCCCTGTGAAGGCCTGGTGTGCCCCCCATATCTAAAGGGAGTTATAAATGCTGCTTCCTACAGCGGTCAGTGATTGGACAGAAAAAGTGGGAGAAAATGGTATCTCCACAGCTGGGTGGGCCGGGAAGAGGGGAGAGAGGTCAGTCGCTGGAGGGCGTGATGCCGGGGGTGTTAGAAAATAGAACTGCTCTATCGGAAGGTTGGAGCAGGTTTGGGAACTTGTAGCTGCTGGCCCTGGGGAGTGGTGGGATCCCCAGCCTTCCAGAGAGAGTGCACTCGGCCAGCAGGGGGCGCCGTGAGGACCCCCAGGGATGAAAACCGCCTGCCTCCCCTGGACTCCAAGGTCTCACGCGCCCTGAGTCTGCACAGCCACCCGGGCGTGTGATCCGTCTCTCGGGCGTCGCTGATTTGTACATAAATCTTGCCGAGAGAGCCTCCACTCTAATGAAGTAGTTTTTTGCATTCTGAGTAGTTGGCTCTACAATCTTGCTGATGAGTCATCTTATATAAAAGGGAAGCTAGAGGGAAACAGTCCCTGGGCTTCCAACCCGTTCCCGCTGCAGATGCAGAGGGCCCAGGGGAGTGGAGGGAAAGGCCTTCTCCAGGGCCTGCTGCCCCCCACTCCCCCTTCCTTCTCCCCCTCTTCCCCTCCTCCTTCCTGACCCCCCTAAACCAAATTTATGTTCTTACCTGTGAAGTTTTTACCTGGGAGACAGCTTTCTACAGCTTGGGGAGCGGAGCCCAGCTCACAGGACAGATTCGTTCCCTCCCACCTTACCATACCCCCATCAGCTCCCCATCGGCTCCCCATCAGCTCCCCCCTCAGCTCCCCCCTCAGCTCCCCATCAGCTCCCACATCAGCTCCCCCATCAGCTCCCCATCAGCTCCCCCCTTAGCTCCCCCATCAGCTCCCCATCAGCTCCCCATCAGCTCCCCCCTCAGCTCCCCCATCAGCTCCCCCATAATCCGAGCCGAAGAGAAATGGTCCCGATGCTGAGCAGAGCCAGGCGCTGTCTGACCAGGACGCGGGACCCGCCTCCTCTCTCACCCACATATTGTCTGTGGCTTGTTTTGTTTTCTCCTGAGTTACCTTTTCCCCGACGAAGTAAGTTTGGGTTAGTCGGCCTCCCGGCCAGGGGGAGACTGAAGAGTCACTGGATACTGGGAAGCAAAGGAGGCTCAGCCCTGCCCCTCGGCCCGACCAGGCGGCACTGGCCGTTTTTCTTCCAGGACTTACTGGGACGACAGACACTCCTCAGCCTGGGGCTCTGAATGTCACTCGGGTTCTCCAAGAGCGTTGCCAGGAGCTGCTTCGCAAAACAGTGGCTCCGCGTCATTCACCTCTGGCTGCTGCGCTCCTGAGAAACGTGTCCTGCCCGGAGCCCTGGAGCATGGACGGCTTGAGCGTGTGCGAGTGTGAGTGAGAGTGAGAGTGCTCAGCTGTGAGCGTGTGCGCACGTCTATACGGATGCTGGGAAGCTGGGCTCTGCCGCCTTCTCGCCGTGATCGCCTGAGGCCACCACGATCTGATCACGAAAGGGGACCGAGTGACCGTCAGCTGGGCGTAGACCCCGGCGTGGTTCCTGAAGAGAAAGCAGAGCCGTCGCCGCTCTGAAGTACATTCCGGACAGCAGGGCTCATCATTGGGGCCTGATGCTCAGCCGTGGGAGCATCACCGGGGGACTTCAGACATGCACGGCCCAGCCCCCCACATGGACCTGTCAGGAAGCTCGGGGGCGGGGCCCACACCTGGGTAGCAGGCGATTCTGGACCCGCCAAATTTAGCTCCAAATCCACCAGCTCTCAAACTACCTTCGAAGTCGGGGGCAGTTCATTTTTATTTTAGTGTCCATTCCATCATGGATTCGTGCTTTTATAAAATTCAACAAAAAATGAAGCAATCGAAAAATAAAAGATATACAAAATAGACCCCTGCATTTTGTGTTATTAGATCCCAAGACATAAAAGCGCTCGTCTCGAAGAGCCAGCAGCCAGCAGCGGGCCCGGCCCCCCGGCTGTGCCCAGGCCACGCTCAGGGCGGCCGCGGGCGAGGGGTCAGGACGCCCCCTCCCTGGTGGGCAGCCCGGCGGGCTCAGGCCCCTGGCTGGGAGATGGGATTGAAGCAAAGTCTCCTTCCAACCCAGAAAACTTCTGCACCAGGTCGGGAGAGGAAGGAGCCAATGTGATTATAGAATAGATAAGCCTTCAGCCCCAAGGCGAAGCCAAAGAATTCTCACTTTTTAAAAAAAATTAAAAAAACACTTATAAACTGTTTGTTTATGGAATTTTCCATTTAATATTTTCTCAGTGTGGTTGATGGCGGGTAACTGAAACCATGAGAAGCAAAACTGTGACTAAGGGGTCGGGGGGGGGGGGGGGGACGACTATGCATTTAATTATCATCCCTGTAACTTTGTCCATATTATATGTATTCCAGGAGCTTGAAAAGTTATTAGTAGCTAAGAGTTTTGCTAGTTAGCCAGGGGCCACTGCAAGATTATTATTTCAGAGGACATTCCAATTTCTTTGTTTAAAAAATATATATATTTATTGTTGACAGTATCACAGGTGTCCCCCTTCCCCCCTTCCCCCCTCTGCCCAGCCCCTTGAGGAAACATTTCTGAGTCCTGAGGCTGAGCAGAGGCTTCGTTAGCAATTGATATACAAACAAGAGTTGAAAAGGAAAGAGAAAGAAAATTCGCAAGAAGAGTGGACGGGAGGCGAGGCTCAGGGGCTGGGCTTCCTCCCGGAGCACCCAGAGGTCACCCATTGGATCCCCCGTCAGGGCCGGGGCCCGGGGCCAGGCTCCATCCCCAGCAGGGGGCGTGCAGGAGGCAGCTGGTCAATGACTCTCATCAGCGATGCTTCTATCTCTCTAAAAAAATCAATAAAAAAAAATATTAGAAAGAAAAAGTGAAGTTGATGGGACAGGCGGGGCAGGCGGGGCTGGTGTCTGTTCCCTTATTTTCCAAGGGGAAGGTTAAGCCTCTTATTTTAATTTGTGTCTGCCGTCCACCCCCACTGTGAAGGCGTAAATCCCGCTTCATTTTTTTTTTTTTAACTTTTCAGCCTTGTCTATAACATGCTTCTTGGTAGCGAGCAGGGCTATGAGTCATGACCCCAAAATAATGTCACTTTCTTAGTGTGACCATTTCATTTTAAATTGGCTTTAGGAGGGGTGGTGCCGTGGGCAGAATTAGGGTCAAAGCCACGACTTGCGTGTTGTTGTTTTTTTTGAGTTTCGTTATTAAGAAAGAATCGGGTATTTTCCCCCACTTCGCTCTACAGCTTTTAGCTTTGACGATGATGATTTAATAGAATTTATTTCCTCAGACACCCAGGGAATGTTATCGCTGCTAATAAGACCATTCCAGAGCCTTCACGAGCTCTTTCTGCTCCCCTGAGACACCTCCGGAGCCGCTGCCCAGCGGCCCTGGCGAGCTCTTCCCCTGTTCCGCTCGCAGCACCAACGAGGGGACGCGCCCTCCGGAGCCTCCTGCGGCCCAGGCGCTCTCAGGGCCAAGCCCTGTTCAGGCCCAACCTGCAAACAGAGGAGAAGTGAATTCTTCACGGCTCCCGGGCTCTGGGAAAGTCATTCCTGGGCCGTAAAACAATGACCGGCCTGTCTGCTCTTCAGATGTGTGCATTTCAGACCTGAGAAAGTGCCCATGAGAAGGTTTTCCAGGGTAAATGGTCTAAGGAAAAGGGGGGGTATTTTCCCTTATTTTCAACCAGGAGGACTATGTCGGGTTTTTTAATTTGTGTGTGTCTGTAATAGCAGAACATTCAGATGAATAACCTGCGAGGCCGCGGAGAAAACCGCAGGCTCTCACCGAGAGGGACGGAGCGGGCCCCAGGCTCGCGGCCGAGAGCCTGAGATGCAGCAGGTGCAGGCGGGTGGAGCTGGGAGGCCGCGTGCCGCGGACACCGGGGCTCCGTGGGACTGTCCCTTCTTTCAAGGATCTTAGAGCAAGGAACACACCCCACCAGGTCTCAGGAGCTCAGGCTCTCCCGGGTGGGCCAGAGGCATTCAGGTCCTGCACCACGTGGGAGGGAGAGGCCGGCTTCGGCTGGGACAAAGGACGCCGTTGTCCTAGGACCTTCTGACCTGGGCGTAGTGCCCCAGGCAGCCTTCCGCCCAAGAGCCCTTATTACTCAGGGGTGACCGTGTGGTGAGCAATGAGGGGACAGTCTGCACCCACGTCTCACTCGGTTCCCGCGACAGCCCCCATGGAGGTGATATTATCTCCATCTATCCAATGAGGCTCAAAGCAGCTCAGTGGGAAAACTGCCCTCGGTCACCTAGGTAGCAGGCAGAAGCCAGCGTCCAGCTCCGACGTGGGCAGCGAACTCGGTCATCTTAGATGTTTTCAGACACAGGCCAGGTTACTTAAGAGCTTCTCCCCTCACTAGGGTGAGACCCGTATTCTTCCCGGGACACACCCTGGCTGCTGACAACACCTTGAACCCCACCTGTGCCCTCCCGCCCCCTGCACCCCTGGGCCCCGTCAGCCCTCGGGCCTCAGTTCCCCTCCCCTGGCGCTTTCTCTCCCCAGATGTTGGCTCCGTCTCCCCGGAACGCCCTTTCCCTCGACCTTCCCGCAGTCATTCCCCACCGTCTCTTGCAGTCACACTCATTTATTGGCTGGATTTTCGTTCCCAAACTGGAACATAAGCTCCCCCAGTGGGGCCCCTTCCCGTTCAATTTCGATTCCTTGTCCCCAGCGCCTGGCACAGCAGGTGCCCCCCGGGAATCCAGTGGTTCCTCGGAACATGATCTTTCGCAGAAGCCTTCGGGTGTCTCTCTCCTTAAAGTTTCGGGGGGGAGATTGCCAGGCGACGAGAGGGAAGCGCAACCTGTGGATTTGAACCCGGGGAAGGGAGAGCCTGCGGGGCTTTTACTGAGAAAGTCCCGCTGACTGTCCTGTGGAAACACAGTGATAACCTGTGTCAGTCCCCGGTTGCAGTTGCAACATTGTAACATTGAGATTCATGAATTGCGGTCAAAAGAAACTCCTTCCCCGAGCACACGCTGCAGAGGGGGAAGTCGGTGTCGTGTCGCATCAGGGTCACCGCCGCTCGAGGTCTCGGAGCTGTTATGTTTTGACACCTCTTTTTAAGTGATTTCCCTGTAGCGCCCCCATCTTTCCGTCGGGCACCACTGCGTGTCCCCACGTGATGACACCCGTTAAGCACTTATTGAGGCGACAGCGCCAAGCCCGATGCCAAGCAGCCTGCTCCGGGCGCGTCCACGCCGCGTGGCTGAGAACCGAGGGCTTGGTTGGGAATCTGGAACTTTCCAGTTTCAGAACTGAGCTCGGGGCTTTCATCTGATGTTAGGTAACACCCACAGCGGTGTCCGGGCCACCACCCTGTAGACGAGCCCATTATAATTTCTGCAAAAAAAAAATATATATTCACACTAAGTGGAATAAATAAAAATATCCGCGGCTTCCTGTCCGCTCTGGGGAGTTTTCGCCACCAGCGAGTTCAGGTCAGATGAGATTTTATTCCCAAATGAGGCTCAGAGAGCTTTGTAGGTTACGAAACTGTGGCCCGTATAAGGTTGAAAGTGTTGCGAAGTCGGGGCGCATGCACGCACTCAGCTAGAACGGACGGGTATGGACGCGCTGGGTGCAGGCAGGGCGCCCCCGGAGGAGCCATCAGCGGGGAGGGGCGACCCTCGAGGGCTTCACGGAGGAGGTGCGCCTGGACATGGACCCCAGGTGAGGGACTCTCCTTCTCAGCCTGCACCCCAGTTCCCTTCCCCGTGACATTTCAGCTGCCAAAATAGCCCTTTGAATTCGGTGCTCAGAAGGACTCAGAGAGACTAAAAATGGCAGCGTTCCCCACGGAGCTGTTTGCGAGAAGAAAGCAGCCAAGCAGTGCCGTGGGTTGTTGGAAACAACAGGGGGACTGGAAAGGGGGGACGTGGGGGTGGCCGCAAGAGCAGTGTCGCTCGCACTGGAGTTTCTCCGGTCGGGGTTCTCCGAGCAGGTTTACTGTCATTTTTCTCGAGGGGTCGGTAAGGAAACTTCGAAAACTATACGGACGCCTCATTTTTCTTTCTCCGTCGGGCGTCTCGAGCTGCCCGTTTTCGGGGTCAGCTGTCCTGCTCCCCCGCTCACAGCCGACGGCCCGACTGCAGCCCTAATGAAAGGGGCGAAGCGGAGGAGCGGCCGGGAGGCCGAGCGCCAACAGCGCCCCTGGCCCGAGCCCCGAGCCCCTTGGCGGCCGTGGGAAACCGGCGGCCTGCCAGCCGGCGCCCGGGGCCGAGGTCTCTTTCCCGGCAGTAACCGCGTTTATAAGAGGGTTTGGGAGTTAGGATCCGTTTTCTCAACTTCAAATAACGGGGTTCAGTGAAAAAGTGTGGTTCCTTCCAGTCCTTAAATAGCAAGTCTTTGATTTGATCTAGAATGTCACAATAACCCTTAAAACGGAGCTCTGTTTCTGCAGGTTCCTGTGAGCTACTTAATAATATCACAGTCTCAAAATTGGGAAGCGTGCAGGTTACGGCTTATTTCCCGGTGCTTCCCCTCGATTGTAAAAATGCCTTTATTGACCTGAGTTTCCACCGCCCTGTCACTCCTGCTCACGGGCTCTAGAGCTGCCGTTTGCACCAGCCCCAAGCGTGCCTGAGCTTCCGTCGCCGGGTGTAATATCCTCAGTCTGAGGAAGCCCGTCGCGTCGCCCGTCTCCTGTTAGCCCCCCCTTTGCAGGCTAAACGGCTGCTGACCCCAATTTGGGGGCAATCGTTACATGTTACTTTGTCACATGTCACTTTTTTAGACCTTTGGAAACACTTTCAAGCTTTGCAGGGGAGCGAGCCCTTTGTTACTTTGTGGCGAGGGGGCTCCAGGCTCCAGAGCTCGCGGGAAGGTTCCTCTGGGCCTCCAGCTGAGTGATGACGGGGCTGCTTCTCGGGGGTCCCATCTGCAGTGCGTTCCCCGGATGGTCGCCGCTGAGAGTTACCCACGGGACGTACGGGCTTTCTTAGGAAGGCTGAGAAGCTCTTTCTATTGATGGGAAAATATAAGAAAAATTTCGAAGACTTTTCCGGAATGATTTCATCTCCTTAATTATTTTATTTATTTTTAATTTTTTTGTTGTTAACCATCCGAGGATGTTTTTTCGTTGATTTTTAGAGAGAGTGGAAGGGAGGCGGGGAGGGCAAAGAGAGAGAGATAAAGAAACTTCGATTGGTCGCCTCCCGCCCAGGCCCTGACGGGGGCCGGGGATCGAACCTGGAACCCAGGCACGTGCCCTTGACGGGGAATCAGACTCAGGACCCTTTGGTGCGCCGGCCGATGCTCTAACCACCGAGCAACACTAGCCGGGCCTTGCGTTTTATTTTTAATTGAGGCAGGATTCAAATGTAACATTATGAGTTCCCGGCGTATAACATTTGCTTTGACCCACGTATGCCCTACAAAGTGACCCGCACCCGAAGCCTGTTACCATCTGTCACCAGGCAGTTGAACCCCCCGCGTTCCCCTTCCCCTCCCGTAACCAGCAGTTTGTCCTGCGCTTCTGTGCGTTTGTTTTTGATTTCTGCTTGTTTTGATCTGCATTTTAACACCTTCCTCGAGCACTTCAGAAAATTGCAAATTTCTGTATAAACAGCTCCTCCGATCCTTTATTTGTCTGCCCCCCGGAAAGAGGTCCTCGAGGCTGCGGGACGTGTCTGCGATATTTTGGTGGTTCGTTTTAAGCAAAGGAGGCCCCATGGCACCCGGCACGGGCCTCGTGGACGGCAGAGCCGCTACCGTAACCCCCCCGCCGCCCGTCTGTCCCCGAGCTCTGCGGCCGACGCGTTTTCTGGGAATAACATAACCGCCAACGAGCCCGCCCTCCCGGTCTCCGCCTCGCGATCCTCGGGTGCTTCGGCGGCCGTGGAGATTGACACTTAATTCCGAGAGAAATATCATCTTAAATTGCCCGTTTGAAGATTTCCTCATGTGGCTTTTTCTAAGCTGTGGGAATTCCGCGTCGCTAATGACTCCTTCCGGCCGAGTGTCTGCCGCCTTCCCGTGATGGATCAGGCCCGTCACTCTGCCGCTTCCGCTGAGGCAGAGGGGACAGGTGGGCTTTTTTTTTAAGCGTCGCTGAGTGATATTATCACTGTGAAGCTGAGCAAAGCACCGGGGGTCATTCTCTAAGAATTCGGGGTGATGCCGTGGGAACCAGCCTGTGTCCCCGGGAAGGTCCTGTGCTCTCCCCGTTGGGAGACAGCTGCAGGGTCTGCGGTTGGAGGTGAGACTTAGACCACAGGTGGGTGTCTGGGCCTCACCCAGCGCTGCGTGTCATCGGCAAGGAGGCCGTGAGCCTGGCAGGAGACGCTGGGTGGTGGCTCTGTGTCATCCGGGCGCCAGGGATCTGACCTGATGTCCCTTTTCCTTCAGTGGACGACTGGGTTATGCATTTCTTTTTTCCTAAATATTTATTTATTTTTAGGAAGGGAAGAAGGGAGAGGGAGAGAGAGAAACATCAGCGATGAGAGAGTCGTGATCGGCTGCCTCCCGCATGTCCCCGCTGGGGATCGAGCCTGCAACCCGGGCACGTGCCCTGACCGGAAAGCAAACCAGCAACCTTTTGGTGCACAGGGTGACACCCAGCCCGCTGAGCCGCACCGGCCAGAGCATGCATTTCTGTTAGCAGCTTCTCATGCGGTCTGCTGCGGGAACCCTCGGCCTCCGTTTGCAGGAAGCCCGGCTGGGATGAAAAGACAGAAGAGAATGAACTTGGGGGGCTCCCGTGGGACCAACCGTACCCGGATTCTTGGCCTCACTCCCTTTTAATCAACCGTTTTCTGTCCATTTAATTCCACAGCAGACTCTTATCTGTAAGTTGTATGGTTGTCTACTTATATGACAAGAAATATATGTAACATAAGCTTTCCTGTTTTTCAGAGGATTAAAAAAAAAGAACGTGGCCAACGTGGCTCAGCAGTTGAGCATCAACCTAGGAGTCAAGAGATCGGGGTTTGATTCCCAGTCAGGGCACGTGCCCGGGTTGTGGGCTCGATCCCCAGCAGGAGGCAGCCGATCAGTGAATCTCACCATTGATATTTCTCTCTCTCTCTCGCCCCCTTCCTGCCTCTGAAATCAATAAAGACATTTAAAAAAAATATATATATACTTTAATCAAAGAAATATACGCTCAGGTGGATGGATTGGAAAGGCCATCAGTTCCACCCCGTTTATTCACTGACGGGGACTTTCCTCCCGAGTCTAGACAAACAGAACGGAGGGGCCAGCGAGAGAAAGATCGGGTGCGCGTGAGACTGACGAGCTGTTGTTTTGTGTATTTTAGACAGAGGACTCAAACGGGAGCTGTCGATGTTGTAACTGTCTTAATTTGCAGGTTGCTTGTTTGTGTGGTTTAGCGTAACACTGGCCAGAAAACGAATGGACTTGTTACACTGTGGATACATCCGTCTAGAAAAAGAGCCCCTCCGGCTGGCGGGGGAGGCACCGAGTGGCAACAGTATCGGGAGGTGGCGGCTCTCAGAGGCCACGCCTCCCACACAGTGTCCTACAGGAAATGACTGGGGCGGGGGGGATGGTCGAGGGGGTCACATAAAGAGCAGGGGACGTGCAGACTTTGTTGCCGGGGGCGGGGTCCTGCTCCCCACCAGGGGTGGCCAGCAGGCCTCGCAGGCCTAGCTCCTCGGCCAGAAGTTTGGGAGAATCGACTAGCTACAGACATTGTCCCGGGGTTAACAGTTTCTGGTTTGTCTGTTTGTTTCAAAACTTCTCTTGAAGCAAATTCTTTCAAATGTCAGGTCTTCGCAACAATCGGCCAGGAGACCGTGTTTGCTGTCCGGGTGCCGAGTGGAGTATGTTGTGATGCCGTCTGGGCATCATCTGGTTGCGTCTCAGTGACTGTCAGGGCTGATGAGGAGGGAAGGAGGGGGCGAGGGAGGGAGGGAGGGGAAGGAGGCAGGAGACAAGGAAGGGAAGGAGGGCCACCTGGGTGCTCGGAAGTGATGCTCGCTTCCAAAATAGGCACAGCTGCTCGTAGAAAAGCGGGTGGATCCTCACCTCCGCTTATATTCAGGTAGCCCATCCTTCTTACCATTCAAAAAAAATTTTTTTTATTGATTTCAGAGAGAGGAAGGGAGAGGGGGAGAGATTAAAACATCAATGATGAGAGAGAGTCATTGATGGGCCGCCTCCCGCACGCCCCCTGCTGGGGATCGAGCCCGCAGCCCGGGCCTGTGCCCTGACCGGGAATCGAACCGCGATCTCCAGGTTTATCAGTCGACGCTCAACCTCTGGGCCACCCCAGCCTGGCTCAATTTTTTTAATTAAAAAACGTTTTCAATTACAGTTTACATACAATATTACATTAGTTTCAAGTGTGCAGCCTAGTGGTTAGACAATCATATACTTTACAGGGTTGTCCCCGATGATTCAAGTACCCACTGGAGACTGTACACAGTTATGACAATATTATTGACTCTATTCCCTGTGCTGGGCTTTACGTTCCATGACTGTCCTGTAACAACCAACTTCTACTTCTCAGTCCCTTCACCTTTTTCACCCAGACCCCCACCCCCTCCCCTCGGCAACCCTCGGTCTGTTCTCTGTGTCTGTGAGTCTGTTTCTGTTTTGTTTGCTAGTTTATTTTGTTCATTAGATTCCACATGTCAGTGAAATCATATGGGATTCGTCTTTCTCTGTCTGACTTATTTCACTTGGCGTGATGTCCTCTAGGGTCCTGGGCGTCGGGGTTTGGTGGGACCGGGAGACGGTGCCCTGTTGCCTGAGGGAACCCCCGGGACGGGTTGAGAATTAGGGCCCTGGGCGTCGGGGTTTGGCGGTGCCGTTTCCGGGAGCGTGTGGCAGTCAGGAGAGACCCTGGACTGGACGCTGCCACCATTTCTGCCCGCGTGGCGCACGTGGCCTGGTCATCGACACTGTCCTTTGGGGCCGTGGGTCTTCCAGGGCGAGGGCCGGAGCCTGTTGACTGGCCCCGGGGACGGACGATGGGTCGGGAGGAACAGGGGGGCGGGGACAGAGGAGCCCAGTGCTGGCCAGCGGAGAGAGTCCTGATTCCCTAAGGAGGCCGGGCCGCGGGGCGGCTGAGTCAGGCCGTGGTTCTGATTGAGGGTGGCCGTCCAGCCTGGCGATAGTTGTCCTGCGGCCTTGAGACCTAAGGCAGGCTCTGTGCCTTCCTGTGCCTCTGTCCCTAGAGGCTCTAAAACGCTGTCTCACCCAGGGCAGCGAAGTACTTACACTCGCTAAGTGGTGTGCATTCCTGCTCTGTCCCAGTCACACCACGGGCGCTCCTAGTGCGACGTGACTTCACGGGGGGCACCATTCTCAGTCCACGCCAGGCACAGCAGGCTCCCGCAGCCACTGGCATCTCTCAGGGTAAACCCCGGGGACCCCTGACGGAGCCGCTCTCTGCCGGCCTGTGCCTCTCGCCTCGGCGCCTCCCCACGTGGCTCAGTCATTCATTCAGGAAGCTCCGGCCGCTCTTCCAAGGGCTTTGACATCCACGGTCCTGACTCATAGCTGCTGGGTCCCCGTGTCATCTGTCAGCTGCCGCTGGCCACGTCCACGCTTCTCTCTGTGGCGCCTGGTGCCCGTGTGGGCACGTCGGCCACATCCCAGCAGGAATCCTTCACTGGCTCCTGAGATTGTTTTACAAATGGCTTGAAATCGTGTTTATATTCTAACGGGAAAGAAAAAAGAGAAAAAGCAAACAACACACCAGATGTCCAGCTTCTTTTTACGAGAATGGATGTGTTAAGAAGGGGACTGTGCCCACCCGGGGGAGCGCCAGCCCCCGGCCTCCGTCCCTCAGCGGGCGGGTCCCTGTGTCACGGGTGGTGCTTAGGGAGATGGGCGTGTTGGCTTTCGGTGGCCCACCTGTCTCAGTGGGGAGGTTTGATGGATGTTTATAGGAGGTTGTCACAAGATGAGGCATCCAAAGTGAGCTACAGTAACTCCTCCTCCCCTCCCCTTTCCTCACCTACCCTGGAGAGAGCCCAAGATTGTGCCTTTGTTATAGAAAGTGGTTGTTACGTGGACAGGGACTGCAGAAACCATTTGCTGTTTAGAATTCCTTCCCATAGAGCATTGCACCAGGTCATAAGGGCACAGGAATAGTGCAAATTTTTTTTTTTTTAAATATATCTTTATTGATTTTAGAGAGAGGAAAGGAGGGGGAGAGACAGATAGAAACATCAAGGATGAGGGAGTCATTGATCGAGCCTGCAACTGGGCACGTGCCCTGATCAGGAATCGAACCCCGATCGCCTGGATCCTAGGTCGACGCTCAACCGCTGAGCCACGCCCGCCCGGGCGCAATTTTTTTTTTTTTAAAAAAGGTATTTGTCACAAAAATGTTTCCTGGGCAACATTTTATTTTATAGGAAAAATTCATGTATTTTTTTTTTACTTAAAACTCTCATTGCAAAAAAATGAATACAGACATGTGCTTGTTGTAAGAAATTCCAGCCCCGGCTGGTGCGGCTCAGTTGGTTTTGCATCGTCCTGGGCACCAAAGAGTTGCTGGTTCGATACCCGCCCGGTCAGGGCACATACCCAGGTTTCAGGTTTGATCCCAGGTCATGGTGCTTATTAGCGGCAACCAGTCAATGTTTCTTTCTCTCTCCTTCTCTCTCTCTCTAAAAAAAAAAATCAATAGAACATATTTAAAAAAAATATTTGCCATTTTAAGGAGGAAAAGAGACCATCACGACCATCGGAGCGTATGCCAAGGGGAGGCGGCAGTGTTACTGGACGGCGACACCCGCTGGAAGCGGTGACAGTCCTTCCACGTTGGTGAAGGAGACAAGGTTGCCGTCATTTCAGGCTCATGGTATCAATGTAACTATTTGATCTCCAGGAAAACGCCTGGGAGGAAACACATTGTTCTCGGCTGAACAAAATATTAAAGTATTTCGTGGGTTGGGGGAGAATTCAATGTATTCTTCCGCCGGCTTCGGCCGAGGCCCGCCCGCCCTCCGAGGTGTCAGTAACAGCCTCTGCCCTGGTTTTTGTCGTCCCCAGAGGACACACATTCTTTCTACAAATGACTTTTCCTTGGACCTCAATTGAATTTTAATACATTCATCTCGAACTTGTATTATGTTGCATTGGACAGCCTGGTAGAGTGTCCCCGGTGGGGGTGAGAGAGCCAGGCGCCCGGGCCCTGCTTTGCTGGCCTCCCTCCGCCGCGGGCGGCCTGCCTGGCGCGGTCTGCGCGGGCTGGGTAACTGGTGGCCTCACGGGAACTTCCCCGCCGTGTGCGAGGAAACGGTTCCCGCTCACCGGGCTTCCGATCAGAACCACGAAGGGACCTCAGTCTGTCATTTACAAGTGACAAAGACAGAGCCGCGTCAGGCAGGGGTAGACCTCCTCTCTTATTTGTTGCTACTTGCCTTCCGTGTATCATTTTGTTGCAATAAATTGTGGGCCACCCACCTGCACAAGCGGAAAGTATCTTCTGATGGATACAGTTTTCTCTCCTCCTTAAAAAAACAATACAGAGAGGGAGAGACGGGGGACTTGCTGCACACCTGGGGAAGGGACAGGGGACCTGTCCCACATACCCGGCAGGTGGCAGGTTGTCACGGTTTACACATCACTGGGCAGGGGTCCCGGGAACCGTGCTTCTGACCAAGACCTGCCGTCGCTGCCTCTGTCCCCTGGATCGATGACCTTTACTCGCGGGAGCCCTCAGCGTCCTCAGCTGTAAGGGGGTTGTTTTTCTGACCTGGGCACCTGCAGAGTCTCACTGAGCTGCCTGCGGTTTGCTCGGGGAGCATTCGGCTGCTCCCTCGGCTCCTGTCTGGACGCGGGAGTGTCCTGAGGGCTCCGAGAGGGGCCTGTGCCCACTCCTTGCTCCGCCCGATTGCGGTAAACCGTCTACGCAGGAAACATGACGGAGCTTCTGATGCCCAGCGGGGAGAGCCACGCAAGAACAGGATCGGCGTCTCCCTCAGCACCGGGAACACTTCGGACGCTGGGAATCAGTTACTTCTTTCCGATGCTTTGCTGAGCCCCTGGCGCCGGACAGGCTGCCCTGTGCCCGTTAACGGGGAGGAGGAGTTGAGAGGGGCACCCTGTCAGGCCGCGGCACAGCCTCTCTCCACCCCACTGTGCACCTCTGGTTAAAGTAGCTTCGGTGTCCCACACCCCAGGTCCTCATTCTCTGTGTCCCTGTCTCCGTGTGTCACACACTCACTCTGCCGCCCACACGCTCACAGTGTGGTCTGGAAGGAGGCCACTCCCAGGCCCACGCAGAGGCCGTGCAGACCCCTCGGCTAGTGAGGAAGGCAAGTCAGGGAGGCAGGAGCCTCCGAGCCCTCGATGGACACTGGTCAGTGGATCCCCGGACGCGGGGACACGTGGCAGGGTCAGTGCACCGGGATGGAAATGGGGACAGGTCTAGGAAGTCCCGCCGTCCGGGCGGAGGTGCGGGAGACCACGAGGAGGCCGGGCTGTTGGAGGAGCCTCAGGGACGGCGGTGCGTGTCCCCGCCAAGGCTGAGCCAGGCCTGGGGGCGAGAAAAGGGGGGCATGCAGAGTCTGGGGACAGTGACAGCCAGATAAACCTGTCACTTCTGGGCTCTGGGGGCCAGGGCCACGGTGGGCGGTGGAGGGAGGCTGCTAGTGGGGAGGGATGAGCTGTGGGGGAGAAGGGCCAGGAGTCCCATGCCCAGAAATGGCCTGTGTACACTGGCTTCTGAGCTCTGACTTTACCCAGAGAATATGCAGTATTGCAATAGGACGCAGGTTTCCTTAGAAGCTCAGAAACTGGGCGGTGGGGTCAGGCGTGAATAGCATGGTAATCGCCGTTAGAAGCAAGGTGGCGACGCAGGAGAAGTCAGCCGGCGAGGCAGGGAGAGCTGGAAACCAGGTCAGGCCGTCCGTGCTGTGCATCGAACCAAGGCGGGTGTGTGGGCAGAAGTGGCCACGCGGGGCTCAGGATGGGGCATCCAGGTCAGACGCGGGGGTGGAGGCCGCAGGCTCAGTCCCTGCCTGTCCTCAGCCCTTCCTGGTGCCACCTCGATGGCATCCCCGGCTCCCTGCGCCCGATGTGGCCCTGCGACTGCAGTAGCCCCTCGCGTGGGCAAGGAGGTTGAGGGCACCTCCCATAATCCAGCCCCCCGACTGTGAGAATACAGGGTGTCCCCCCAAAATTGTATCCGCGCTCTGAATGGTTATAAAGTCAGTGTTTGTGAACACACAGCTCATTTTCAATATTTAAAAGAATCTACAGAAATGAATGATTTTTTTGGTCAACTCCCGTTTTCAAACCGATGACCGCTCCGGCCCAGGCCCTGCTGGTAACGCGAAGTGATGGATCCGTAAACATCAAGGATCACTGATCAACATCAAAGATCATCAAAGATCGTTTCGTTTGGTATCTGTGGACCCTTAGTCCGTCGACTGTTGCTGGTTTTGTCCCGTAAACTTTATCTTTTAGGTGTCCCCAGAAAAAAGTCTAGTGGCCTTTTAGGATACAATTTCTTTGTTCGAAGCTTAGTCTGGCTTCACCCATTATTTTAACTCAGTTAAACCTGAAAAGGAGTGAAAATTAAGTGAGTTATCAGCTGTGAAAGTGCGTGTATGTTTTTTCGGGGGACACCCTGTAGATGTCTGTTTTTCCAGTCACCCGGCGTGTAGTGGGTCTGTGGCAGCTGAGGCAAAGGAACATACCACCCTTTATTTTATTTTCTATTTATTTTATTATTTTATTTTTATTTTTTCCATTGCTTTTCAGAGAGTGGAAGGGGGAGAGAGAGAGAGGGAAACATCGATGTGAGAAAGAAGCATCGATTGGTTGCCTCCCACACGAGCCCTGGGCTGGGGATCGAGCCTGCAACCCAGGGACGTGCCCTTGGCCAGAATCGAACCCAGGACCCTTCAGCCTGCGGGCCGACGCTCTAACCACTGAGCCACACGGGCCAGGGCTATCTCTTCGATCTTCACGCCTTTCATTCCTTGGCCTCAGACGAGCAGGTGAGCTGAGGATCCGGGGCCGCCCCTTCTGCGCTGAAATCAATCACTGAATTATCTAAACAAGGAGCCTAAGGAATCAGTCCGATTTCTACTCGGAAGTCTGGAGCCGGCATTCACATCCTTTGACGAGAAATGAGGGCTCTCGGGGACCGAACCCCTCTGTCTCAGGAGAGCAGAGCAGGGAAACGATATTTGATCTTTCAGAAAACAATGATGGTTTCCGTCTTGGAGGTGACTGGACACTAGGAACCGCCTCATAGATGCGTCGAGAAAAAGCCACATGAGTCAAAATTGATAATGTGTGGGCCCCGGCTGGTGGGGCTCAGTGGTTACAGCCTCGGCCTGCTCACCGAAGCGTCTCGGGCTCGATGCCCGGTCGAGGGCATGTGCCTGGGTTGCAGGTTGGATCCCCGGCCCTGGTCGGTGCTCCTTCGGGAGGCAACCGATCAATGTGTCTCTCACATGGATGTTCCCTCTCCCCCCTCCCTTCCTCTCTCTAAAAATCAATGGAAAAAATACCCTTGGGTGAGTATTAAGAGAAAAATTGACAATGTGTTGGCCACCTGGCTGCATAGACTTTGGCTCATAAAGATTTTGGGGTTTGGCCCCATGACACTAGCACTGTCCCCGTGTAGCGTGACTTCCCCATGTCTCTCTCCTTCCCTGCACTTCTCAGTTTCCATTGTGGAAGTCTCATCCCTCGAAGAAGAGAGGAAAACAAACCCCCCAAAAGTGCAAAAATCCACAAGCACAGCCAGGACTGTTCTGCCCACAGGGAGCTGGGCTCGGCCGTCGGAGGCGTCGCCGGGCAGAGTGCACCGGCCCCCAATTGAATCTCATGAGGGTCGCGGTGGGTAGACACCCCCAGGGTGCCCGGCCAGATCCTTTAATTACCAATCCCCAGGCCGACGGCACAGAAGCACTTCTCCGGCACACGTCGGCGCCAGCGTGAAAACAGGTTTCATTCATTCGTGTGTTCTTACAATACAGAGCTCGTGTGCGCATGTGTGTTGTCTCCCTCCCTAAATAAAATGCATTTTATCTGGGCCACGACCATAATTCTTTACAATCAGGATTAAAAATACTCAGCGAGAGGTAGGCTGATGTCATGTTGGATCGTGTTATTTTTATTTTTCGGTGCCTGGAAGAAGCTGCCTTCGGATCCGCATCCATCAGATTAGAAACAGGGCTGTTACTCAGATGCATAAATATAGCCCGAGCCCTATTGTCGGTTGACGTTGACTCACTAATGTGCTCGAGGTGCTACGCGGAGCCTGGAAGGGACAAATATTACGTCGCCGCCCGGGCAGTTCTCTTCTGGTCGCCAAGAACGTTTCTATTACTTATTCAGCAAATGTTTATGAACCTCCAAGCGGGCGAACCAGCCAGGCGTGCCCGGGGGCGGGAGGGCGCCTGAGCCCGCGGCCTCGGCTGCAGACGGACGTTCAGGATTAGCCTTCAGTTGGAGCCGTGATCGGGGTGCAGCGGGTGGAGGGTGCTGTGAGGGCAGGAACGGGGTCACTTAGCCCAGGCTCTGGGTGCGGGGACCCGCCCCGAGGACTGGCTTCGTTCCCTCCTTGGGCACTTACTGGGGTGTGTTAAGCCCGGTGTCAGATTCAGGGCGATGAGATGAAGACAGAATTCCCCCTCTCGGGGAGCCCCCCACCCCAGGAAGAAAGACATAGTCAGACCTCGGTTCTCGCAGGCCTCCCGTCTGGAACAAACAATTCCGTTCTCGACCCAGCGGCCCTTTCACGCTGACGCCTGCGTGATCAGTCACGCGTCTCTCCGACGACAGAGCCCGCGAGCCCGGGAGTCCGTCCGTTTACCTCCAAATCCCGTGTCGTTGACATCTCAGGAAATTGTGCCGTGAATATTTTTGTGCCTTTTTGGGCGTCTGTTGCTGCTTTATTATTGTTAAATTTTCATTTTTTTTTTTCTGGGCATTTTGTGTCTTTTTTGTTCAATTTCCTTTTGCATTTTTGTTTTTAAAGTGTTGATTTGTAGGTGGAACAGTGCACCAGACGTGTACCCCCACGTATAAGGAGGGTTAGAGCAGGGAGTCGTTCGGGGTCTGGAACGGTGACTCGGATTTACACTATTTCCAATGGGGAAAATGGTTCCGTTTTCGAACAGCCTTCCGGAACAAATTGAGCTTGGGAACCAAGGTGCCACCGTGCATGTAAACGCGAGGGAGGGCTCAGACCTCTCTGTCACCTGCCACCCTGCCCAGCGACAGGCCATCTGCTGCCACCCCCCCCCCGGAAAGAGGCCCGGTGACAGCCGCACCGAGGACCGGAGGGACCGGTGGGTCCGGAGGGTGAGCAGACGACGGGGCCGAGCAACCTGACGCTTCCTCGCACTGAGCGGGAGGCCAGCAGCACCGCCGACCCCGCGTCCCGAGGAGCGCCACCACCTGGGGCGTCCTGCGTAGACAAGGGAAGAGGAAGCGTGTGTTTCGAACTCCGTCTGCAGCAGCCCGAGTGCCACTCCTGCTCGTGGTGTCCCTGCGGTGGCTTCAGGTCCTTGTCGGAAATGTGGGTGCAGAGGAGAAGGTTCCCCAACGTCACCGGCTTAGAGGCGCAGGACCAGTCACAGGCAGGATATAAATACGGTTTTATTCAAAAAAGGACGGTGGGCCGGTATGGCTCAGGGGTTGAGCGTCAGCCTATGAACCAGGAGGCCAGGGTTCGATTCCCGGTCAGGGCACCTGCCTGTGCTGTGGGCTCGATCCCCAGGAGGGGTGCCGGAGGCAGCCCGTCAGTGACTCTCATCACTGATGCTTCTCCCTCTCTCTTCCTCTCTGAAATCAATAAAAACATATATATATATTTTTAATTATTATTATTTTTTTTAAAAGGACACGTTTGTCTCTGAAGCTTCTGTTTGAATACTCTGAGGAATTTCCAGAATATGTTAAATAAGAATTTCTTTCTCTCCCTCCTTCCCTGCCCTCTGTCTCTTTCCCTCTGTCTCTCTCTCTCTGTCTCTATCTCTCTGTCTCTGTCTCTGTCTCTGTCTCTGTCTTTGTCTTTCTCTGTCTGTTTCTCTCTGTGTTTCTCTCTCTGTCTCTCTCTGTCTCTGTCTCTCTATCTCTCTGTCTCTCTGTCTCTGTCTTTGTCTTTCTCTGTCTCTCTGTTTCTGTGTTTCTCTCTCTGTCTCTGTCTCTCTCTGTCTCTCTGTCTCTCTGTCTCTCTGTCTCTCTGTCTCTGTCTCTCTCTGTCTCTCTGTCCACTTTGGTGCCACCGTAGTGCATGTTTGCATTAAAATAGGGCAGGGCAGCTGTCCATTCATCCCCTCACCCGCACCCTTCGCTAGCCCCCCTCCCCGCGGGCACTGCCAGGGCCCCGAGTCCCTCCACTTCGGTCCTGCCCACGCTGGGTCCCACACCTTCTCTCTGTGACGCCCTCTCAGCAGCCACCGCGGTGCGATGGAAAGTGCCAGTCCTCACGAACCGGTGGCGCGGGCACGTGGCCGCAGAGGCTGCAGCTGTCCTTGGCCTTTGCGAGGAGCTGCGCGTTTGAGGAGGGGCCGAGGGCCTGGAAGAAGGGAGGCGGGATCTCTGAAGTCCGAGTGCGAGCTGGACATTAGTGTCAGGAGCGCCCGGCCCTGTCCCCGCAAACAGATGACCTGGTCTCTGCCGCCTCTTGCCCGGGCAGGTGGCGTCGGGTGCTGTGGGGACCTGGAGGGCGGGATCCTGGGCTGTCCCCTATCTGGCGGCTCCGGGGACCCATTCGCATTGCCTCTGATTCCGCCTCTTCCTCCCACCGTCTCAAAACCTTTATTTTTGCTGCTCACGTAGGTGCCCTGTGCAGCGGTTGTTGGACGAGCCCTGGGCTGACGGGCAGACGCCCACGGCTCTGGAGCCGACCTTTAGAAATCGCCGGCGGGGACCTCGTGGGGGGCGGGGCTGGCCGAGTGCCGGTGGTGTCCAGCCCCAGGGACGCGTGGCGACATCTCCCCTCTCCCCTCCCTCCTCACTGGACGCCCTGTTTCCTTGCAGATTGTTGGTTCTGCACGAGCCTGGCTCTTCGCTAAGTAGCTAAGTGTCCACATATCTCTAATAAAGGTTTATGCACATGGGCCCGATGGCAGCTGTTTTATGCATCAGGGGAACTCCCAGGTACGAAGCTCTAAGGAGCCAAAGGAATGAATCTCTAAAGGCCAAAGTGTGGTCCTCTACCTGGCAGGAAGGGGGGATTTGGGGGCAGGGACCCTGGTTTGTCTCTCAAATTCTCTGAGTAGATACCTGCTGATTTTATAAGTATGATCTGCTCCGAAAGAATGACTGATCGTGGCAATTTCAGACATCGGTAGATTCAGTGCTTTTCACCCGTGTCGGGCGGCCCTTCGGAACCGTCCGCGCAGCTCGCGTGTCGCGATGCCGACTCCTTTTCTGACCCACGTCCCCGACCTGCTGGTGCCGTGGGGAGGGCAGGACTGAGCCTCGTGGAGATTCCCCTTGGCACACGCCGCCTTCGGATTGTCATTTGCTTTCTAACGACGTGCCTGCCTTTCCGTTCCCTTCCCCGCGTCAACCCCGACGGCAGACGCCCCGGGAAGCCACACACTCAGGAACAGGGAGCCCAGAAGGCTTTTCCGAGGGTGTTGCCGGGGAAGTGCGCGGCCGGCCTCAGGGTTTGTAAGACGCAGTTTTGCTTCCCCGTAACCCAGGAGCGTTTATTAAACACGGGAGAGAGAATTTGTACCGAATACCTCGACGTCTGAGTCCCGCTGGGCTGCGTGTGTTAAGGAGAGAGCAGAGAGGAAGGAGCGAGGGGCCGGGGCCGAGGCCGCGCCGTCCACACTCGCTCCTTCCCCTCCGCCTCCCTCCTCAGCTACGGCCCCGGGCTCCCACTTGGGCACCTGAGCAGCTGCTGTGCCCACGGAAGATGGTCCAAGTGGAATAGCGGGGACACCGCTGCTGGTGGTGCAGGAAACAGGGTGGGAAATAAAGCCCTGCTGGATGAGCCTTGTTATTTCACGGATTCTGGGGCTCCCCGGGCTCGGGCTGCTTGGCCGTTCCCTGGCAACCGGCACAGGCTCCTGCCCAGTGTCAGCAACCGTGCACACACACATGCACACACACATGCACACGTGTGCATGCATGCGTGTATTAATGTGTGCATGCATGAGTGTGTATCATGCACACACGTGCACTGTGCATGCATTGGTACGCACATGTGTGTACACATATGCACATCCATGACACATGTGTGTGCCTATGTGTGCTCAGTCACCACTGGGGTAAGATTGTTTGCAGCCATTTACGTGAACACATGCTCTGAGCCAAGACGTGCTTGGATCCGCCTGTGGCGGGATGGGGAGGGGGACTTGCCCACTGCCCAGTTGATGTGACCTTGAACTGACTTCTGAAGGACAGGAGGTAGCAGCTGTGTGAGGAGGGCAAGGGGGCATTCAGGCTGCGGGAGGCGAGTGTGTGCTCAGGCGTGTGGGCAGCATGGAGGAGGACGTGGGGGTGCAGGGACCCCCGGAGGCTGGGCCACCGACCAGGAGCCTTCCCTTTTCTTACTCAGGGAACTTCCCGAGGATGGTGGAAGGTCTCCGTCCCGCTGGTAAAACCGCCAAACTGAAGTTGGCTCCCGGAGGCAGTTTTACCGCCAGCGGGCGTGAGGCAGCTGACGGAGGGAGAGCAGGGCCTGGGGCGAGGCTCCAGGGCCTTTGCAACATTGTGTCTCCCCAGCCGCCCCGTCACCCCACCAGTTCCTCTCAGATCCTCGTTTTTACTGAAGTGTAACAGTATCGATTTTTTTTTCTAATCTTCACCCGAGGATATTTTTTCTGTTGTTTTTCAGAGAGAGTGGAAGGGAGAGAGACAGAGAGACAGAGAGACATCGATGTGAGAGACACATCGATTGGGGGCCTCCTGCACACGGCCCGACTGGGCCGGGAATCGAATCGAACCTGCGACCCTTCAGTCCACAGGCTGATGCTTTAACCACTGAGCCACACTGGCCAGGGCAACAGTATTGATTTTTAATCGGTTCCAAGTTCCTTTTTTAAAAAAATATGTTTTCGTTGATTTCAGAGAGAGAGATAGAAACATCAATGATGAGAGTCACTGATCGGCTGCCTCCTGCACCCCCTGACTGGGGATCGAGCCCACAGCCCGGGCCTGCGCCCCGACCGGGAATCGAACTGCAATCTTCTGAATCCTAGATCGATGCTCAGCGTCTGAGCCGCGCCATGGTTTGGTATTAAATGTCCCAGGAGTGCAGGGGACTTGGAGAGAGCCGATAGGGGTGCCAGCTGCTGGAGACTTGCTACGAGAGGTGGTGGCCGAGGGCAGTGAGGGTCGTCACCCCCACGGGGACTGGGGGGCTTGGGGCGGAGAAGGGAGCCTTGGGGCAAATGCGGAGGTAGGGTCGGGGGGAATTGTGCTTCTGCGGAGGAAAATGCTCATTTCCAAACAGGACGAGCAGGCCGCAGGCCGGCAGATCCCCCCGGACTGGCTGCGGTCGGTGTCTGTCGGAGGCATCATTCCTTAGGCCGTCGGGTGGATCAGTCACACACGCTGTGAGTCTCTTTCAGGGAAGCCGCTTAAAAAAAAATCTACTCTCCCTCTAGCTTCCTCTTAGCCAAAGGAGGCCCCAGAAATCCCGGCCACACCTCGCTGGGAGCAGAATCTGACGTCTGTAGGCGACGCCTGTCTCACCGGGGGCCTTACTGCGTTAGTTCCTCCCTGCCACGCACACGAGGCCCTTCTCGGGGGCTGCAGGGGGGCCGGGCGATTGTACAGGGGAGGTCAGCTCTGGCTCCGGCCCTGGAAGCCCCTCTGTCCCTGCGCATCCGCCGGTTCCTGCCGAGGCCCGGGGAGGCCTCAGCGCAGCACCTGCGAACGGGGCCCATGGAAAACCAGAAACTGCTTCGAAAGCCCTCGGAGCGCGTCCGGCTCCCAGCCCCTCCTGCCTCCTCCGCCAGGGACGACATTCACCTGCTCACGGGGACCCTGCGGGCGGGTGGCCACCTGCTGCGATGCGTCAGTCAGTCGCTAAGGGAAGGCCTTTGCTGGCAGGAAAGCCAAGGGCTTGGCCTCCTTGGCTGGTGCGGGGCCTCTCTGAGGCGGGTGCCTGCTAAGGGTCCGAGAGCGACAGGAAGTTACGGTTTCTCTCTTCGCTGTCACGTAACAGCAGGGTCCACGCCGGCTTCTCGCCCGAGCCTCCCAGCGCACGGGGGCCGCACCTTTGACCCCGACCACAGCACACTCAGTGTCACGGATCCTGGAGGGGCCTGGTGAGCAGGTACACGCAGCTCAGTGCGGCCGGGGGGGATCCCCTCTGCTGTCGTCGTATTTTGGGGGGACTCAAGCCACTGCCTTTTTTTCCCACAGCGGCTTCCTGCGGCGAAGCAGCCGATTTCTTTATCCAGCGCGTGCGTGTGAGCGTGTGCATGTGTGGAGGGGTAGATATGTGGACCGGTGTGTGGATAGATATGGGACATGCAATTTCAGTTTAAATTGTAGGGACAAAGCGTAGTCCGAAGTGGTGGCTGCACCGATGCCTCGTCCGCCAACAGTGTATAAAAGCGCACGTTCCCTCGTCTTTGCTGATGGGATGTTTTTGTGAAGCATCTTCTGTGTGTGAAGGTGGAACCTGGGAAGACGCATCAGCGTTTAGGATTTTTTCCAGTATTTGTTAGACCAGATAGTCTGCTCTATCCAGTCCCGGAGGCCAGACTATGTACTCCCGAAACTGGCTGTTTTCTACCAAATCTGCTATAAATGGTGACCCACAGGGTGCTGCTCCCCTGGGCGCTGGGCAGAATGCCGTGGCCACAGCGCGAATGATTTTCTTTCGAATTCTGCACGTTCCTTTGACTTCCTTTAGAAATTGGGGCCAGTTGTCAAGCCCTTGAAGACAGAGTTGTTTTTTTTGGTTTTGTTTTGTTTTTCCCGAAAGCAGTCAAAAGCCATTCAGACCCAGATCTGCCAAACGAGGTGTGCGAGGCAACCCTGACGTCTCAGGAACCTGGTGTCGTGCAGCCCAAGTTGGCATCTTTGTGTCAGTATCAGGTTCCTGCCTAACCTCAGTTTTCCAAACACACATGGGCCACGTGCTTTACAGACTGAGTGGGGAACCCCGGAGGCGCTGGCCCCTCACGTCGTCAGAAAGGATCCCGGTGGCGGGCGTGTGAGGGGCAGCGGGAATCAGAGTTTGGCGAGGTCGGACTTTGTGTCCCGGGGAAAATGCCGCGTCTCCTTCCTGAGCTGCTCAGTCATTGGTTGGCTGGTACTTCCAGGAAAACGGCACCCCCAGCTCCCTCTCAACAGCCTGGGTCACCTGCCCAGGTGCCCAGTTGCCAGGTGGGGCCACGTGTCGCTGGGTGACCCCCGGCCTGAGGACAGAGGCACCCTTTCATTGATGAGCCTCCAGGAAAGACTTGTGTGTCCGAACGGCCCTCAGCCATTCTAAAGCCAATGGAGGGAGGTGGGCCGTCGGCTGGGGAGCCTCTCAGCTCCTTCCACTCCCGGGCGGGCACCATGCCCCGCGGGCTAGGGAGCTGCCAACCGGCTGTGCCTTGAATTTCCACAGATGTGATTCTCCCTAACAGCCCTTTTAGGACAATTAGTCTTTGAAAATTGCTTGGAGCTATTTTTAGGACGGCTCAGAATCAAGAGATGCACCAGAGAGTAAGAGAGGTAGCTGCCCGAGTGCAGCCGAGAACATGGCCTCTGACATTTCCCCGGGTCCCCGGTCCCCCTGGCTCAGGCGCGGGCTCCACTCACCTGGCTCAGCCTGGTCTCGGCGGGAGCCTGAGCGCCGCCCAGAGATCCAGCCTCGTTTCCCAGGCGCTTCCTCTCGGGGAGCTGGAAGGTGCCGAGTCTCCCTCGGCCTCACCGCCATCCGCACGCCTGGGCTGGTTTTACCCCGAGGCCTCGGCTGCCGCAGGCGGAGGCCCGGGTGCGATTCAGGAAATGCCCCCGCCCCCCGGGAGGCTCCCCGTTACCTGCACGTGGCCGGCCCACCTGCGCCCGTTGGAGCCGGTGGCTGAGTCATCCGCTGTTCCAGCAGCAGTGACACATAAAGAAGCCTTGCTGGGGAGGAAAGAAATCCGTCTACACGTGTGCCTGGGCCCCGGTGTGTCCACCTGCCTGTGCGCAGGGACCCCAGCCGTGCAAGAGCAGGAGTCTGCAGTAGAGAGGGGTGGGGGGCGAGGCTCTAAAGACCCGGCCCCCCGAGGGCGCTGAGGTCACAGGTGATACAGGGCACAGCCACGAGTCACCAGGGTAGGGGTGTCCAGGAGGGATCCTACCGGGAGCTGATTGCTGGAGGCAAGGTCAGGGCGGTAAGTCATTTCTTCAGCTCTGAGGCCTGTTTCCCTGTTCCCCTGTCCCGTCTCGTGGGACAGTGGCCAGGGGGACGGTCCACCTGCGGGCTCAGGAGCCGACACCTGCAGAGGTCCCGACCCTCTGACCGTGGTCAGGTCCCGGCTGCCGCCCTCTCCTGCCCGCGAGTGGCCGGTCGTTGGGGGACAAGGCTGGTCTCTGAGGGGTTTTTCAGGTCCCTTCGGCTACTTTGAATAAAGCTGTGAGCAGTCGGGGACAGGGAATTCTGCGGACGTAAGTTCTCCTTTCCTTTGGGGAAAATGCCCAGGAGGGGAACAGTGGGTCGGTCGTGTCGTCGGTGAGTGTGTCTTGACCTTCACGAGAAACGGTGGCAGATTCAGAACAACGGCGTCGGGTGCATTTCGGGAACTTATTTGCCTCCTGCGGCGTCTTCGGCAGAGGGCCCGGGCTTTTCCTCTGCTCATTTATCACCAGGCTGTTTGTCTCCACGTGGCTGAGTCGCGAGCTTTCTAAATAGGCGTTTTTCAAGAAACGGGCCGCAGCCCTGGCTGGTTTGGCTCAGTGGTTAGAGCATCGGGCCGGGGCCGGGAGGGTCCCGGGTTCAGTGTCCGGTCGAGGGCATGGGCCTCAGTTTCAGGCTCGGTCCCCGGCCCGGGCTGGAGGGAGTGGGGGAGGCAGCCAGTCGATGTCTCTCTCTCTCTCTCTCCCACTCTCACTGAAAAGCAAAGGAAAAAACATCCTCAGGCAAGGAATACAAAAAATAAAGGTGTTGCACATACAGGGTGTCCCCCCAGAAATGTACGCAGACTGTACCAGCTGATGCGGCCTTTTGACGATGAAATGCATCCTCATAAACACGGCCCTTGTCATTCCCCTGAGCCTGTGCGAACAGTTTTGGGGGGGACACCCTGTAGTTTCTTCCAGCGTGCGGCTTGGTTTAATTTCCTTAACAGCTTTAATTAATCGTGCCGTTCGGAGAGTGAAGCCTATTCATTTTGATGAGTCTAATTCATCAATTCCCCACCCCCCCGTTACGATTTTTGCTCTTGTGCCTTATTTAAGAAACTTTTGTCTCACACAAGGTCAGTCAGCGTCCCCCCCGCCCCCTTATATCTATTTCTAGAAACGTCAGTAGCTTTCTTACGTGGATGTGATTCCGGCGCTTGCTGATTTTTGTAAACGGCGCGAGGGAAGCGAGCGCGCTGTGGGGCCGGCGCCCGGGTTTCTGCGCAGAGTGGAGAGGAGGGGCGCTGCCCACGGGCGGCCTCCCTGGCGCCGTCGCTGAGCGTCGGTTGGCTGGTCCTGCGGGCCTGTGTTTGGGCTCCGCTCCGGTCCGTTGGTCTATCTGACAACCCTTCCAGCCTTATTCCACCGTCGCGATTCCTGTGGCTCTATAAAAATTCTCGAAATCAGGTAGTTCAGGCTGTCGACTTTTTGCTGTTCTTGGTTCTTTGCGTTTCGGTGCATGTTTTAGAATGAGCTTGTCGATTTTTACAGAAATCCCACCTGGGATCCTGACTGGGATTGTATTGTAATGTCAAGTCCGTTAATTTAGGTCTTTTAAATTTCCTCCCTACCATGTTTTTTAGCTTTAGAGTTTATAAATATTGTACATTTTTATAAATTTCGTTTCTTGATATTTTAGTAACATTATATATTTTTTTAGTTTTTTGATCCAAGGATATGTTTTTATTGATATTAGAGAAAGGAAGGGAGAGGAGGAGAGAGAAACATCAATGATGAGAGTCATTGATCGGCTGCCTCCTGCCCGCCCCCTGCTGGGGATCGAGCCTGTAACCCGGGCATGTGCCCCGACCGGGAATCGAACCGTGAACCTCCTGGGCCTTGGGTCAGTGCTCAGCCAACAGCCACACCGGCCGGGCGCATAGCAAACTCTTAATACCTACTACGTGCCAGACACAGAGTAGGCGAGGGAGCCGGGAGACACCAGGCCCGGAGCAGGGCGGGAGGTCAACTCGCTGCACCTGGAGAATTCAGGTGCGTGTTTCAAACAAAGAAAACCCAGTAGAAGAATCGTCAGATGTAAAAGGCAAGGATGCTTCGCTCTAGGGAAGAATTGTTTAACTTATGAAAGGAGTCACCCGGGAGACCACCCTTAGGCACAGATTCCAAGGCTAGATCATTGGAAATAGCACTAAAAAAAAAAAAAAAAAAAGCCCCACAAGGTGCCTGGGAACTTTAGCCCATGAGACTTCTCTAGATGCTGTGTTAGAGAAGTTTTACCCAAAGGTTATTTTTCAGGAGAATGGGGACCCCCTTGCCCAGAGGCCTTGTGGGTTTTAGCGAAAGTCTTCTTGTTACGGGCCTGCAGGGAATTAGGGCAGCTTGAACTAAAAGAGGAAATACGCCGCTTTTCCCGAAAAATCCTGGGACGACAGTCCTGTCTCCTTACCTGACTCGCCAGGCTCCTGCCTAAAAAGACATTTCCCTGGGAGGCTGCGATTGAAATAAGTTTTCTTATCACGTTGGCTCAACATCCAAGCAGTGAAAATATGAAACCGAAGGGAAGATAATAATTTAAGTATTTAAGTCTCCGTTGTATGTCCTTTAAAAAAACAAAAGTGATTAAAGCAACATCGCATAGGAACGGGAAGTGGAGGCTTTGCGGTCAAGGTGCCTGCGATCCAGCAGCAGCTGGCCATTCGCTGGACGCGGGATCTGGGTAGTTGACTCCACAGCTCTCTGGCCTCGGTTTTCTCATCTGTGGAATGGGGACGATTACGGCATCTACTTGACAGGGCTGGTGTGAGACCTAAACGAGCCAGGACTTGAAAAGCTATTTAACAAGTGCCCCACACATGGGAGATTTTCAGTAAATTTTAGTGAATTTCAGGCGTTCTTGTTTTTATTTCTATTATGACAGTGACCTGCTCTGTGCAAGGTGGTGGTGGGGTGTGTGTGAGGGGGTAGGACGTGGGAACTTGGACTGTTTACCAAATGAGGAGAAGCCAAGATCCGTGAGGCTGAGGGGGAGGCGGGAAATGAAAGACCTTCAGAGCCTGCAGGGTCCCCGAGTCCTGAATATTAAGGTGCCGCCATACGGATCCTCCTGGGGACATTTCTCTAAAATATAATGAGGAAACCGAATCCAGGCGACACCGCCACCCACAGGGTTCCTTCTCCGTTGCTGGCAGCCGGCCAGGGCCTGGAGGGAGACTCTGTTTGGGGGACTCAGACGCCGCCGAGCCCACGCTTTGGGGAGAGCGCCCTCACGCAGTCCAGCGCTCATCGCGGGAAACGAATTGTTGAAAACAGCAGGAACTTCCATCGAAATGTAGGGTGTTCCCCTAAGATGTACACACAGGCTTGGAATAATTATCACGGCAGCGTTTATTAAAATGCATTTCGTTTTCAAAATTAGCTATCAGCTGTGAGGGGGTGTGTACGTTTTTGGGGGGAGCACCCTCTAGGTCTGGGGAATAATTTTATTGGGAAAGTGAGAGATCTGATGTTGAACCGGGTTGGGAGGGCAAGAAAGATTTTCATGGGAAAGGAAAAAACACACACACACGGTTCGAGTTTGCAAAAGCTCAGCCGCCTGGGGCATTAAGGAGCGTCGGGCAGAAGGGAGGCATGGGTGCCGCCAGCCGGCCCGGGGCCTCAGTGCTGAACGAAGCAGCAGGCCAGGCGGGCTCACAGCTTCATAAAGGGACGGGAGGGACACCAGGGCTGTGAGCTGGTCCCTGTGCCCCTGCCCCAGCTCAGGGTCCCCTCCAGGCGGCCCGTGACCTGCCCCCTCCCCAGCCTTTCTCCCCGGCACTCCCACTCAGCCTCACAGCTTCTGGCTCTTTTTCATGCCATCGATGTGTCTCACGTAGAGAAATCGTGGACTGTCCCTTCTTTTTCCCCTCCCTGCCCCTCCCAAAGCCGAAGCTGAATGAGGTTGCAGCTGCTTAAGTGGGACCGGGATGCGGTCATCACAGAGCTGGACTGGGGCACAAACCTTCATGCAAGGGATGCTGGGACATGTAGTCCAGGTCGGGCACCTTTGTGCAGAGGATGCTGGGAAATGTAGTCCTGGGCTTGGGAGGCTCACCCTGGGGAAGAGAGGCGCATACTGTGGTCGGCAGCCACCGCTGTTCCCCTGGGACTGTCCTGTTTTGCCACATGCATGGCGTCAGCTCCTCCGTTTTCAGCTCCTTGGGGTACATGCTGTGGCTTGTTTTTGCTTTTCCGGGGCTCGGCGTTGTTTCTTACACACCTGTTTTACACGTGTGTGCACGCACACACATACACGCTCAGTTTACAGGTGGAATTGTGGGCAAGTCGTTAGATCTCTGTGAATGCCGTTTGCACGGTATGTTTGGGGCTGTTCTAGGTTTAGGGACTGAGTTTCCTGTTCCTTAGCTGGGAGCCATGTCTCCTTATGTCTGTGGTTACTGTCAGGTCTACAGAGTAACCCAAGAATTCAGAAACTATGTAGCAATTTAAGAATTCAGGAACTCTTTTAAAAAACTTTTTAAAATATGCTTTTGTTGATTTCAGAGGGAGGAAGGGAGAGGGAGAGAGACACAGAAACATCATTGATCGGCTGCCTCCTGCACGCCCCCTACTGGGGTTCGAGCCCGCAACCCGGGCCTGTGCCCTGACCGGGAATCGAACCCTGACCTCCTGGTTCATAGGTCGAGGCTCAACCACTGAGCCACGCCGGGGGTAGGACCTCTCCTTTTATCCTGGCGCTGCAGGTGCCCTGAGTGGGAAACGGAATATCCGTATCCTAGTAGAGGTGGAATCATTGAGCAGAGATCAAAGAAAGAGACTAGGTCACATTCGAGGAAATCAATAAACGAAATTTCTGAGACGTGGCCCTTGGACAGTGTGGGGTAGATGGAAAACGAACTTTTCATATGGCTTGGAAATTGGTGAAATTGTGATTCTGCAGCTGCTTGAGTTTGAAAATCCTTTATTTCAAGTCCATAATTGTCCTGCGAGAAAAAATCTTTGGGGAAGAAAGAAATAAAAGGCTTATACAGGCAGCCTAACCCGTAGCATCTCTCACTTCTAGGCGTTTGATTGATCGTAGAGGTAACTACGGTTGACCCTCGAACAGCACGGGACCCTCTTGTGCCGGTCCATGTACACGTGTTTTTTTTTTGTTTTTTGTTTTTTTCAGTAAATACAGTCCATATATTTTCTATTCTTTATGATTTTCTTAATAGCATTTTCTTTTCTCTAGTGTACTTTATTTTAAGGATACAATATGTCATACATATAAGGCACAAAATATGTGTTAATCAGTTATGTGGTTGGTGAGGCTTCTGGTCAACAGTAGGTTATTAGTAGTTAAGTTTTTGCGGAGTCAGACGCTATACAAAGTTTTTGACTGTGCGGGGGGTCGGTGCCCCAGTCCCTGTGTTGTTCAAGGGTCAACTGTATCACTTTTCTTTCAAATCGAAGCAAACACTTGATACATTGTTTAAAAAATCTCTCACCCTGGCTGGTTTGGCTCAGTGGTTAGTGTGTCAGACCCTGGACTGAAGGACCCGGGTTCCATTCCAGCCAAGGGCATGTACCTGGGTTGCAGGCTCGGTCCCCGGCCCCGGTTGGGGGGGGTGCGGGAGGCCCCCAATACATGTGCCTCTCTCACATCGATGTTTCTCTCTCTCCGTCTTCCCTCTCTAAAAAATCAATGGAAAAAAATACCCTTGGGTGACTATTAACAACAACAAAAAAAGAAAGATTGTACAGATAGAAAGAACCTAACCGCCTTGTCTTAGTCCGGACTTGAAAGGGTTCAGCAGAAAACCGCAGGAATCACGCCTGAATCGAGTGTCATCGCTCTCAAGGTCAGTGAGATGCCGCAGCACTGAATTCCTGAAGCTTCCAGCAAGAATCGCTCACTGGTGAGCGTGTCCTTTAAAATCCTGCAAGTCCTTGGTGTTTTTTTTAGGCATAGATGAATTTATGCAAAAAATTTCATAGACGATTGAAATGTCAGCAAGAAAGACCATTGACTTCCTTTGAAATCTTCACCCAAGGATATGTTTTTATTGATTTGAGGGAGACAGGAAGGGAGAGAGAGAGAGAGAGAAACATGGATGTGAGAGGAACATGGATTGGTTGCCTCCCATTTGCCCCCCAACCTGAGATCAAAGACTCAACCTCGGCATGAGCCCCGACTGGGAATCGAACCCGCAACCTTTTGGAGTCCGGGGGACAGGACGACACTCTGACCAAGCCGCCCGGCCAGGGCAACTTCTCTTTTTATAATAAGCTTGCATTGCATTTTTGGTTGGCTTCCCTTTTTAAATAATTTTTTAATTTTTCAATTACATTTGACATACCGTATTACATTAGTTTCTGGTGTACGACACAGCGGTTAGACATTTATATAACTCACGAAGCAATCACCCCGGTATGTCCGGCACCCGCTTGGCACCGTGCGCAGTTATGACAATATTATGGACTGTATCCCCCTGTAACCACCAGCGTGTGCTTCACCTTTGTCACCCAGCCCCCCAGGCTCCCTCCCACCTGGCGACCCTCAGTCTGATCTCTGTCTCAGCCTCTTTCTGTTTTGTTAATTTTGTTCTTTAGATTCCATGTAAAAGCAAAATTGTATGGTGTCCGTCTTCCTCTGCTGGACCTACCGCTGACGTCTTAGGAGGAGAACTGGTCGAGCGGTTGGTCGGTTCTGGGGCCGGTGGCACTCGGGCCTCATATTTCTCCCCCCAGAGCACCCGGTACAGAGATGGGGGCGCCCAGAGCGTTACAGCGAAGTCGCTGAATGTCAGTGATGCTTTAGAGAAAAAAAAAGACGGCATCCAAGGGTTTGTAGTCGAGTCACATGGCCCCAGAGCAAGGCTGGGCTTGGTTTGGTTTAACTCTCAGGCAGGCGATTTGGAAAATAAAGACAGGCTTCTGTGTGGCGGGATATCATTGCCTGTTGGTAGAAGTTGTATCGCTGGGAGGTAAGACCCTCCGCTTGGCCAGGACGCCGTTAGCATAGCGGCTGCATTATCGTGACGGACGCCCACCCTCCCCGTCGGTGTTGTTTTCTGTAGACTTGCTCAGTTCAGGTTCCTGCGTCGGTGTAGAAGTGCAGTGCTTGGAATTTTTTTTATTTTTTATATCACTTAATAAATGAGCCAACAGTCACTGGGCAGGTAGCTACTGGATGAGAAGTGTCTTCTGCACCCGGGTTCACGGAGACCAGCATGTGAAGGGCCCGCGTTTACTGGGTCACCGTTGCCTCGCGTCAGAAACTGTGTACAAACTTGGTAATCTGCTAATTATTTTTATTTAAAAATTTTTAAAATCCTTACCCAAGGACATTTTTTTCTGTTGCTTTTCAGAGAGAGTGGGAGGGAGGGAGAGAGAGAAACATTGATGTGAGAGAGAGACATGGACGTGAGACGCATCGATTGGCTGCCTCCTGCACACGCCCGGACCGGGCCGGGAATCGAGCCTGCAACCCGGGCTCGTGCCCTTGGCCGGAATCGAATCCCGGACCCCTCCGTCCGCGGGCCGGCGCTCTAACCACTGAGCAAAAGCGGCCAGGGCTGGCAGTCTGCTAATTAAATGCACGTCAGTGCAGGGAGGCCGCATGCATTTCTGCATTGCTCCCCCCGGCGTGTTCCGAAGCGTAAAGCTTTCTCGGGCTCTCGAGGCTGGGAAAGTGGAGAGTTTCCAGCGCTCGGCCTCAGATGCCAAAAATAAACCTGTGTAAGTGAGAGGTTCCGGTGGTTTCAGTGGTGGCCACATTTCTGACCGGCAGAAAACTGATCGATAGTGGCCTTCCCCAGGCGGAACTGCTGTTCCAAGGCCGTGCGCGGTTGGAAGCCGCAGGGTTTGCTTCCAGAAAGCGGGGGAAGCTGTGCCCTCCTCGTGGCTGCGAGAGTTTCTGAGCTGCGCCCGTCAGCTTAGTGAGTGTGGTTTACGTGGAGAATTTTGAACAGCTTTTTATTTGTTCAAAATGTTATAATCGGGCCCTGGCTGGGTGGCTCTGTTGGTTAGGGTGTCGTCTAATACGCCAAGGTTGCCGGTTCGATCCCCGGTCAGGGCACATACAAGAATCAACCAGTAAATGCAGGTGGAGCAACAAATCGATGTTTCTCTCTCTCCCTTCCTCTCTCTCTAAAATCAATTTTAAAAATGTTAAAGTTTTGCTCCTTACAGGGTAAACATACGGAACTAAATGCATGGATGAGGTGTGCTCCTGTTCATATGTGCTCTCCTCACATTTGTCTCCTGTGACTTTGCCAGTGGTTCTTCCACTTCTCGGGGTGGTTTCACACGTATGAGATGGGTCTTCCATGCCTGGGAGCACTTTAAATGTCCCATCCGAGGGTCCCACGGAGGCCCACGCGTGTCGGCTGCTCTCGTGGGTCTCCCAGGAAACTCACTTCCCTCCGGGCCAGGGAATTCCTCCGACGAGCAGCCAGGGGGAGTGACCGGCGATCGGTTCTCTTTGTGTTCTCACGACAACGCTGCGGCAGAGAATTGGACACGTGTCACTGCGTTTTTTTTTTTTTATGGATTAGGAAACCAATACCTAGAGGTAGCTTAAGATTTGTCTGGGGTCACAGAGCTCGTTGGCATATCATTCAGGGTCGCGACCGCTCATTCTCCAGCCAACGCTTTCTGAATCTCAGCGGCCTATCTGGGAGCAAGGGTTTCTTACGTCACAGTTAGATGCCGGCAGGTGGCTCCCCCCGGGACGCTCCCTGAGGAGGGTCTCGGAGTCTTTCTGTCCTTCCGTCCAAGTCTCTTCCCAGTCCTCTGGGGTCCGCGTCCCAGGTCCTTCTCTTCCAGGTGGTGCCAGGCAGGCTGCCTGCGGGCACCTCCCGCCCCACATCCCGCTGGCCGGGCTCCAGCTGCAGCCCACCTGGGTGCAAGGCCTTCTGGGAGATGTCGTCTCCCTGTGGGTTCAGGAGAATCGCCCAGTTTGCAGAACAGAGGGAGCAGTTTCTACCATTATTTTTAAAAATATGTTTTATTGATTTCAGAGAGAGGAAGGGAGAGGGAGAGAGAGAGAAACATCAGTGAGGAGAGTCGTGGATCGGCTGCCTCCTGCTCGCCCCCTGCTGGTGGGGATGGAGCCTGCAACCCCGGCATGTGCCCTGCTGGGGAATCGAACCCTGACCTCCTGGTTTATGGGCTGATGCTCAACCGCTGAACCACCCGGCCAGGCTGTCTCCAGCATGTTTCAGGATGAACGGATTCAGAAACCCCCTAAGCGACATGCATGAGGCCACGCCCTTGAGGGAGCCGGACGACTGGGTCATCTCCCAGCTAAGTCGGGGAGATGTGGCCAGACCACACCTGCTGCCTCTCGCGCGTGGGGCCAGAAAAAGGCGGGGTCTGAACTGGGGGGGCCTCACTGCTTCCTGTTTCCACTCGGTGTTCTGAGCCCACCGTGTAGACGGATGCACTGTGGACCCAGGTTGAAGCCAGTCTTCATTGACTGGAGGGGGAAAAAAACTCCAGAAGTCCCTGGAAGGCTTTCCTGTCACCAGGTAGAAGTAGGGAACTTTCCTAAATCCTTAAATCTGTTTGCCCCTCTCCCGGGGGCCTTCCCTCTGAAAGCCTTGCCAAAGGCTCCAGTTTCCTGGGATTAGCAGCCGTGGGAAGGTCAGTGATTAGGAATATTATTTATAACGCACGGGAGGACTTCTGTCTGTCAGCTCCGTCCCAGGGAGAGGCTCCTCCACTCCCGCTTGCTCTTCCACACGCACCGGGTGTATCTCCAAACAAGTTCCTCCCCTGCTGTGGTTGATGGACTAGGGGCTTTTGGAGGCCAGTGGCCTGGGAGTTGCATCCTCTGACGTGAGCTGCCGCCCCTGATGGTCAAGTCGAGCCCAGCAGAAGCCAGTGCCTCTGGGAGCCACCAACTGTCACAGCAGATGGTGTGAGGACACCCAGCAGCTCCAGCCTGACCCGCCCGCCCAGGGCCTCAGACCGTGAGCTCACCCTACCCCTTTAGCCAGAGCTCACCTTGACCTGGCGACCTTGGCACAGGGAGGCTCCCGGAGAATCGCCCCGTGAGTCACCCCTGACCCCCTGCCCTGGCTCCGTGCCCGGGCGGCTCCTGCTCTGAGATGGAAGCCGGCATCCTGACCACTCCGCGGGAATCGTGACGGTCGCCTCTTACAGCCCAGCGCAGTTCCCCTCCTCGCCCACGTGCCTGCTCATGAGTCCCTCCTGCCCTGCCCTGCCGGGCCCTGAGCCCTCGAAGCAGAGGGGGCTGCCCCTTCTCCCCCCAGAATTCGCCCCTCGCCCATGAAAACAGCTCAGGATGCGGCTGGATTGTGTAACTCAGGCAGGCACACGTTGAAAGTGCGGTGAAGGCCTGGAGAGGGCGCAGGAGAGGGGTAGAGGGGGCCAATGTGGGGGGGAAAGGGGACATCTGTAACACTTCCAACAATAACGATAAATTAAAAAAATAAATAATAAAATTAAAATTAATAATAAAATAAAACTAGAAAAGGCTTTCTGGGTGATATTTGTAGGTTTCTATTGAAATTTTGGTTGAAAATACTCAATGTTCCATCAGTTTCTTGGCATTTATTAAATAAAAGTCATCAAAGAGTTAAAAAGTGATAAAAACAAAGTACATGAAACCATGTTTTCAGACACACGTTAAAAAATCACAGTTTTTGCCCAGCCGGGCGTAGCTCAGCGGTTGAGCGTCGACCTGGGATCCAGGCGATCGGGGTTCGATTCCCGGTCAGGGCACATGCCCGGGCTGTGGGCTCGATCAATGACTCGCTCATCATTGATGTTTCTCTCTCTCCCTCTCCTTTCCTCTCTCTGAAATCAATAAAGATATATTTAAAAAAAAAATCAGAGTTTTATTGTGAGCTTATTTCTTCCAGCTTCCGTCTTACGTAAGGAAGTTGACATCTCCGCGAGGTCACCTGGTAGTGAAAGCTAAGCACACCTGAGGGGGGGGTGTCTCCCTGCTGTGCCGCCCAGCTGTGGGGTCTGTGGGAGAGGGAGCGGGGGTCACCTCCGTGTCCTTCCCAGCTCTGTTCTGTATCTGCCCTTCCCGGCCCGAGGCCGCTCGCCCCTGAGCAGGTCAGTGCACCAGCTTCAGGAAGGATCAATTTCAGCCTTTGGTCAAAAGCCTCTAAACAGGCTATAAATTAGCTTGACTTCTCCTCGGCCTGGCTTCGCCTCGAACACTTTCCGAGACAGAATGCAGCCGCTTCCCCTCCGCAGGCCAGACTGTCCCCGCAGCCCCAGGCAGGCGGTTTATATACAGATGCGACCCCCGCCCCGGGGCCCGGGCTGGTTCCAGCATCGAACAGAGACCAGAAAACTCGCTGCCCCAGACCCGCTGTTCAGGGAGCACGAAATAAAGGAAGCCGGCGCCAAAGCCATCAGTTCAACCAGAACCATTTATTCGTCACAGCGCCACCTGCCTGGCGCCTCCGAGGACTCCTCGAATTTAATGAGCCTGTCGCTCGAGTGTCCGCGTCTGGTTTTGTTTTCAACTGGAAAATAAAATGCAGGATTAGGTTTTGTTCTCGATGTCTGTTTTTCTGTTTTATCGACCCAGGTAGTGACTGAAGATTGAACCACACAAGGGATTCTTTAATTCCTTTTTTTTTTTTTTTTAAATGGGCTTTATTTGTGATGAACAGAAGGGACTTAGCTTGTGGAGGCTCAGATGGAGGTCACTGACGTCACCCCCAGTTTGGACCTTTTGATACAACCCAACTGTGTGGCTGGACTGACACTGCGCTGAGAGCAAGCTCCATGCCCAGTTCCATTTGGGGTCTGGCACGAGCCCCGGGAAGGATGGTGCTGGGCTTGTTTGTTTGGCATTCCCAGCGCTGGTACGTCTGGCTCCCGTCCTGGTCAGGACGAGTCCAAGCTGGAAGAGGGAATTTCACTGGCAACAGGGGGACGTCACTTGAGCATGACTGTGCCTAGACCAGGTCCCTTGCAAACAGCTCCACTCAGGACCTAGAAGGAATAAACCAGCTCAGGGGAGGCGCTGGTGGCCGAGGCTGCCGGGCGGGTTTGGAAGCAGAGCTAAGGTGAGGCGCACATATAACAGCAGGGGCCTGGAGCTCTTCGTCTCAGTGACTGGAACTGCGGGAATTTCTGAGCTGGCGCAAAAGGGATGAGAGGTGAGAGCGCATCTTTTTCCAACCAGTGTCCGCCCCAGCCATGGACACAATGTTTCCAATTTATTCCAGCTCAGGGCCAATCCTGTCTGCCGGTGACATGGCTACATTGTTTCTCCACCTCATTGTCTCTGTCAGGGTGTTTCGCCAGCTATTCTGCTACACTTTCCAGTTCCTCACACACTCTTGTTTCACATCAAGTTGTAAAAATGAAAGCTCCCTTTGTGTTTCTCCTGTGTGTCCCAGGGGAACGAAGCAACAGTTCTGGTCCTAACGACCCCAACCAAGGTCCGTCCGCCAACTTCGTCATCTCCAGGCACCTGCGTGGTGCCGGTGGGTATTTATTAAGCTCATTCTTACTAAGGCAGCGATTTTCAGCCTTTTTCATCTCACGGCACACAATGACTAATTACTAAAATTCTGCGGCACACCAAAAAAGATGTCATATTTTTTGACTATCTGACCAAAAAAAAAAAAAAAAAAAAAAGGTATAGTTTTGGTTCATTCACACCGGACGGCTGCTGTTCGGTTGGCTGTTGTCACTTTTTTATTTCACAATCTAAGAGAAGAGAGGCCAGTGCCCCTGACTCAAGAGTCGGGTGCTGCATGTTTTAAACATTCTCGGCGGCTCACCGGCTGGAAGTCGCTGCCTTACGGGGCTCGGAATGTGCTTTTGCAGCGATCCAGTTTTTCACGCAGGCCCTCGAACTTTATTAAGTGAGACTCTGGAGAAACGTTTTCCCCCTTGAAGTGTCGCCTTAGTGGAGCGAGAAGTCAGAAGAGCCCGAGTGCGGGTCATTCTCCTGAACCCTCACGGCGTCACCGGGTGGTGGGGACCCATTTCCTGTGCCCGCGGCATCTCCTCGGGCTTCCTTCTGTTCTTCTTTTCAACCGCGTGGGCGCCTCTGGCCCCCGCCTTGACGCGGTCTCGCTGGTCTCCCCTTTCACCGGGCACTTCTTTTCGAGCCCTTGATTGGCCCCATCTCCTCTGCTTGACCTCTTCGTGTTCAAACACTTAGAGCTCACGTCCCGTCTGCCTTCTCTGTCCTGATCTGGCCTCTTATTATTTCTGAATGAGCCCCTCCAAGTCCATGGTCTGATATCCCATCTATAGGGCGCCCCAGAAACATGCGCACACACTTTAACAGCTGAGAACTCACTTAATTTTCACCCCTTTTCAGGTTTAACTGATTCAAAATAACGGGTGAAGCCAGACTAAGCTCTGAACAAAGAAAATTTATCCTCAAGTGCCTCTAGACTTTTTTATGGGGACACATAAAAGATAAAGTTTACGGGACAAAACCAGCAACAGTCTACGCAGTGAGGACGCACAGATACCGCAGGAAATGATCCTTGATGTTTGCGATCCCACCGCTTCGCGTTACCAGCAGGGCCTGGACCAGCACGGTCATCAGTTTGAAAACAGGCGCTGAGAAAAAAAAAATTATTCATTTCTATAGATTCTTCTAAATTTTGAAAGTGAGCTGTGTGTTAATAAGCGCTGACTTTATAACCATTCCAAGTGTCTACGTTTTTCGGGGACGCCCTGTACGTGGCGTTGATTCGCAGCTCTGTGTGTCCGGCCTTGCTCTCCCGTTTCTACTCCACACTCAGTTTTCAGAGTGTCCATCTGACACTCTCTTTGCAACTCTCACTCAGTCAAAATACAACTTCATGTCCCCGTAGCTGCCAAAATCGCTGCTTTACCATAGTTTCCCATCTGGGTTACTGGCACCGCCGACTGCCCAGTTGCTCGGATCAGAAACATGGGAGCTATGACTCATATATGTTTGTCGTCTCACCCCGTCTAATTCGACAAATGCTATTAATCGCGTGTTCAGTCTATATCCCCAATCAATAGCTTGCGCCACCCCACCCTCGATGCCGCCGTCATCTCTCACTGGGCCACCCAGGCCGCTCCCAGGGCCACCCTGCTTGTATTCATTCTCCCGTCTCCGCTCCACTCTCTCCGTAGGGAACCCGGAGGGCCCTGTAAGATGTCAGTCCGACCGGGTCGCTCCTGAGCTCTTTCTGGCTTCTGTTTGGGCCCCTGAGCTGAAGCCTCTCGCCAGGGCCTGCGGGTGCGCACGCCCGTCGGCCCGACCTTCAGGACCCCTCTGCCCTGCTCCCGCCCGGCTCCGGCCACGTTGGCCCCCTTCTGTTTCTCAAACGTGCCAAGTTCGTTTCTGCATTGCAGCCCTTCTCTCCGCGGTTCCCTCTGCCTGGAGCGACCTGCCACAGATCTTCATATGGGTGGCTGGCCTTCCTGCCACTCCATCCACTCGAATGCCACCTCCTCGGAGAGGCCTTTGCCCACCCCTGCAGCTAAAATCTCTCCCCACCCCCCGGTCTCCCTGTTTCTTTCTTTGGCTTTATTTTCTCCTAAGCGTGTGTCACTATTAAGACATTAAACGGGGACGCGATCATGAATTATCCTTTTACCGTCCCAGTAGAGCACAGAAGGTCCTTGCCCACTGTGTTTAATCTTCTGAAACGTAGGCTCAATGAATATTTATGAAGTATGTTTAAATTTTTAAAACAGAAACATTCGGTTTTAAAAGTGGGTTTATCTGCCTCCGTGTCGCCAAGCGGCTGGCGTGCAGAGGAATAAAACATCTGAATTAAGAACCAGAAGGCTTGCTCGGCCGGCGTGGCTCAGGGGTTGAGCGTCAACCTTTGAACCAGGAGGTCAGGGTTCGGTTTCCGGTCGGGACACAGGCCCGGGTGGCGGGCTCGATCCCCAGTGGGAGGCAGCCGATCAGTGACTCATCGTTGATGTTTCTAACTCTCTCCCTCTCCCTGCCTCAATCTGAAATCAATAAAAACATTTAAAAAATAAATAAAATTTAAAAAAAAAGAACCGGAAGGCTTGACACTTAGCCAAAGCTTGGATTTCCCTACGGTGACCCTGAGCCTCCGTCGGCTCATGGACCGGAGACGCCTGACACCCCCGCCCCCTCCCCCTTCACAGAGGTCGTGAGACCACCGGACGGAAGGGGCCTCGTCAGATTCAAGGAGAGTGAGAAGCACCCCATCAGCGTTAGGCTTTTGCTGATGGTACATTGAAGTAGCCACATGAGGACTTTCCTTGGGCAGAGTGTAGACCCGGGTGCAATTCACGGGAAAGAGAAACGCGGGACCTCTAAGGCCCTGGCACCATCACGCGTGCCCCTCGGGACCGGGTGGGCGCCCGGTGCTGCAGGCGGGGCCGGAGCGAGGGGCCACCGCCGGGCCGCCCTCCACCCAGCTGTTCCCTGTCCCATTAGAATGGCCTCCCCTGGGCACCGGCCACGGCCGTCTGTGTTGGCCACTGCAGGACCCGCGGAGCCCAGCACCGCGCCCGGCGCCCGCGAGATGCTCAGGGGTGGTAAGTTCAGGGAGCGGGGAATGGCCTCTGGCGTAAGAAACCGGAGATGCCCCCGGGAGGGAACGGGAGTGACCGTCGGAGCCCCTTCGGTGGAATTTCACCCGCTGGCCAACCGGTCTGCAGGTCCCGGCCCTGTCTTCCGCCCGGCCTGTGGAATCCCTCTCTTCCTCTGAAAACAGGCCCTGGCTCGGGGAAGAAAGAGCCACTCAGCCGCTCTGTAAACTCGCCACCCGCGTGTCTGGCTTTTCAATCGCCCGGTTGCCATGACATCGCCTCAGTCTCGCTGCGGGAGGACCTGCCAGGCAGTTCCCGGCTCCGGGCGCGGGTGGCGATGTTAAAGGAAGCGTTTGTGGCTCTGCGAGCTCCGAGGAAATCAAGGTGAACTCGGACGCCGAGAGCAGGGCGAGGCCATTTGCATGAGCAGAACCTGCGCCCAGGACGCTCTTTGCCCATCGGCTTCTCTCCTGCAGGAGACCAGGGAGCCCCTCCTGCACCTGTTTGTTTTTTTAAATTCTCACTTAAGAATATTTTTTCCATTGATTTTCAGAGAGAGTGAAGGGGGGGGAAGAGAGAAACATGGGTGTGAGAGAGACACATGGATTGGTTGCCTCCCACACATGCCCTTGGCAGGGAATCGAACCCAGACCTCCTGGTTCCTAGGTCGGCGCTCAACCGCTGAGCCACGCCGGCCGGGCTGCAAAATACTTTTAAAAAAAGTGTAGAGGGGAAGGAATCACGGGAGCCAATATGGTATTTGTCATTTGAATTAAAAGACTAAACCTGGCAGATCGTCCAGCCATCAATCGACGAGTTGTGTCTGCGGTCGGGAGCTTAATTCAGAGACTTTGGCGAGTTGATGTATTTATACGCGAGCGTGGTAAGCATCCAGGCCACTTTCCTGTGGATTATTTTCCTTGTCGCTCACAAATCATGTTGCAGAAAGATGGATGGTAATTTAATAAATTGCCCTGTGCACTTAAAGACTGGGCTTGTTGGAGGCAGGACAGATTTATTGCAGGGTCAGTTTCATTGTTCCTTTTACGCCAGCGCTCCTCAGGACGCCGCTCTCCAAACACGAAAAACAGGCTGCAGGGGTTTAAAAAAATACTTTTTGTTGACTTATAGAGAGAGAGGAAGGGAGAGGGAGAGAGATAGAAACATCGATATTGGAGAGAGTCATTGATCGGCTGCCTCCCGCATGCCCCCGACTGGGGACTGAGCCTGCAACCCGGGCGTGTGCCCTGATGGGAATCGAACCCGCAACCTCCTGGTGCAAGGATGACGCCCAGCCATTGAGACACACTGGCCAAGGCAACAAATAATTTTCTCCATTCGTGACGGCCGTGACCCCGGGACACTACCTACCTGTTCAGGTGTCGCTGGGCGGCTGTCGCTGGGTGAGAGCAACAGAAACGAAATGTTCCACCCCTGCCTCAGTCTCCACCAAGGGCATGGGAGGCAGGAACCTGGCACAGAATCATAGGGCTTGTTAGGAACTTGGTCCCCGGAGGTAGTTTTCACGTTGCTGAGATCTCTCAGCCGGGCCTGTTCTGTTTATTAAGGAACAGCCTCAGTGATATTTAATTTTTAAAGTTACTTTTAATTATGGCGAGTTGTGGACCAATGAGAGAGCTGTCTCTTCAGCATCCACCTGAATTAAAATCAACATAAAATTCGTATTCAAGGCGCGAAAAGAGAGTTTGGCAGGCGCCCCTCCGCTTTGTAGTGGGCCTTGCCCACTTGTCTTTTCTTGTTTCATTTGGGAAAATAATACGAGAGATGGGTCGTAAAATCTTTGAAATTCAATCATGATGAGGGGGTCCTAAAGGGAATTAAACGATTACTTCTGGAAAACATAAATATAATACAGCATCTTTATAATAATAATCTTGCCCTGGCCGGTGGTCTCAGCTGTTACAGCCTCGGCCTGAGCGCCAAGGGTCTCAGGTTCGATTCCCAGCCAAGGGCATGTCATCGGCGCCGGGTCAGCCTCCCACCCTCTGAAGATCCAAAGGAAACCCGGGACCCCTTCTGAGCCTCAGCATCCCTGGCCCAGGGGCCCACCCCGTGACCTGCCCCGTCCTCCAGGACGAATGGAATTTACCTCGTTCCCCCTCCCCAGGCCTCAGGAATATCTCAGCCTCTGACAGGCGAGAAGACAGCCTTACGGCTCATTTACCAAGTTGGCGTTCGTGTCCTGAGAGCGCTTCCAGCGCTTGTGGCACAGCAGCCTTCCCTTTCCCGGGAGACCGACCTCCCCTAGAAGGCGGCCTCGTTTCCAGCGGCTCCTGACGGCAGAAAGGGCCCGACCCCAGGAAGGGCCGCCCTTCCCTGCAGGGCCCAGGGCCGCGGTTCTGAGCGCCCACAGCGCCCCCACGTGGCCGGATCAGGCTCGGGCTCCAAGTGGCTCTCGGTCCCGGGCTTCCAGACCAGCCCGACCACGAGACTCTGTTCTGTCGCTTTCGTGTTTGCAGTCGGGCGAGTCCACCCAAGGCTTGTCGGAAACAAAGCTCCCGGGGAAACAGGATTTGCCAGGTCGTTTGAAACGACGGGGCTGCGATCCCAGGGGCGCCGTTGGTGGGCTCGGGGTGGGGGGAGAAGCAGCGGGCGCAGCCGGGAGACCACGAGGGGCGTCTCTGTCCGTTTCCCTCCTGCTGGTTTCTTCTCCGGGGTCGAGGCGACGGCCCAGAACACACAGGGTCCCAGCGGTCAAACGGCTGCAGGGTAAAGGGAACTCGCTGAGCCTGAGCCATCGATCGGCTGCCTCCTGCAGGCCCCCTGCTGGGGATCAAGCCAGCAACCCGGGCATGTGCCCTGACCGGGAATCGAACCCGGGCCTCCTGGTTCATAGGTTTGATGCTCGACCGCTGAGCCACGCCGGCCGGGCCGGGCCTGCCTTTGATGAACACAGAGTGACGCTCACATCCGAGCACTGTAGGGGCGCCCTCCCTCGGCCGGCTGGGTTAAGACTCCCAGGCCTCGCCCCTCCCGTGCACAAGTCCCAAGCGACCCCTCATTCTGTGAAATGACAGGGACGTCTGTGTGAGCTGAAAGCAAACCCCTCCCCGGGTGTTCCGAGCGCCGGGCTCCGCGTGTCCTCGGAGCCGGCCTGGCCTCCCGTGTCTTTGATCCTAACTCTGATCTCCGGTGCCCTGGGCATGGGCCCTGCCACCCCCGGCCCCCAGCAGGCACCGGTCGGTGGATTCCAAGCCGGCTCTTCTGACGCCCGGTCAAGGGGTGCTTCTTAGGGGCGTGTTTAGGGTGACAAGGTGGCGTGTTCGAGAGCCCTTTGAGTGGAAAGTGCGGATGGACCTAAGAGTTTTATTTTTTATTGGGCAAAGCAGCCATTCCTCCTCCCTGCCCCTCCTGTTCGGACGCGCTCCCTTCCCTGTGGCGTTGGCATCACTGCCCAGGGCCCGCTCCCTCCTCCACACACACAGGCCTCTGGTCGCGTTTCCCTGCAGACGCTGCAGTGGGAGGAGCGGGGGACAGTCACAGGGGCGCTGCCCCGGGATCGTGGACAAACAGCAGGGCAGAGTCGGGGGGAGCTTCCCGATGCGTCTGTGGTCGTGGGTTATTAACCAGAGGCGGCCACGGCGTCCCTGAGGGTCGGGCGTGTGCACGAGGTTTGGTTTCTCCCCAAGTGACACATCGCTGGAGCCCCTGCAGAGCGTGGACGGGCCTCTCAGAGCGTCTCGGGCTGTTGGTGGGAGAGCGGATGCTTCGCGCGGTCAGTCTCGCGCCAGGAGCCCGTCCGTGACAGCCGGGCTTCGGAACCGTTCCTGAAGGGGAGGGGCCGAGGCAGAGGGGTTTCTTCTCGGGACGGGGGTGCGGCCCGGTTTCAGTCCAGCAGCTCCGCGCGTTAGGGCCCTGGGTCTGCGTCTGCACCGGCGTTTTCCCCCCGCGTGGCCACAAGTGGCCGCAGCATCTCTGAGCCGCGAAACCGTCTCCCAGCTGAGTTCAGAGACAGGAAGCCAGACGGGGGGCAGTGCTGGGGGGAGAGACCAGGGTCCCTCCTCTAACCTCTGTCTGTTATCAGGGAGCAAAAAGCTTTTCAGCCCGGCCGGCGTGGCTCAGCGGTTGAGCGTCGACCTGGGATCCAGGCGATCGGGGTTCGATTCCCGGTCAGGGCACAGGCCCGGGTTGTGGGCTCGATCAATGACTCTCATCATTGACATTTTTCTCTCTCTCCCTCTCCTTTCCTCTCTCTGAAATCAGTAGACATATATTTAAAAAAAAACCCCACACACAAAAAAATACTTTTCAGTAGCTGCCCAGAAAGCATTTTATGTCTCTAGCCGAGTAGACACCCTTAACCTGAGGCCAGAAGTTCTATATTGGGGGCAAAAAGTGAGAAGGGGTGCGGGAGGGTAGCTTTGGGGTAACCGAGGGAGGGCTGCTCGCGGCATAAGCGGGTGACTCCCGTGAAGGTTCATGTCTTACCTCGGGGGGGGGGGCGTGGATTCCGTCCCCCACCTCACCGTGTCTTTGGACCGATAACCACGTATTGCTTTTCTCCGAGTAAATTAAGTCGCCCGGAAAGAGGTTTATCTTACGGATTTGACTCTTAACTCGCACGCTCAGAATTCGTTTCGCTCGCCGACAGCCTGGTGCATCTCCTTTGGAGTCGAAGGCGAGGCTCCCTGTGTGGAACCCGGGCTCCGAGAGAGACATCAAGGGTCCCGGGAGACGGGTGAGCACGCGGCCTGCGGTGCCGATTCTTTGGCGGCGGGTCGGCTGAGAAACCCGAGAGTCCTTCGAAAGCATCCATCTGTGTCCATTGGTTTTTGTTTTTGTTTTTTTTCACAAAGGTTTAAAAGTTTTCCGTACAAAGGATGCAACTTGGGTACTGTTGGGTCCTGAAGAAGTGAAATGAGGGTGCTTGTGGGTGCCTCGCGGAGGATCGGGGTAACGGGACGCGCCGGGGGTCCCACGGAGCAGGTGGCACCCGCCTCGGCCTTTGGAGCCACAGTCGGCCTTGTGTCCGCTGTGAGGGAGACGCGCCGGTCCAGCCGCGGGCTCGTGACGCGGGCTCATTGAGCCGACGGCGATTTCTGTTTACCCGTCAAGCGGGAGAGAAGCCTAAGGAGCTGTCAGGGGAGCTGCCGCTGGGAGCCCCAAATTACACCGGTTTCAATGCGATTAGGGACCTGTTGAGGGGGGCGGTGGGGCGGTGGGGTCGCCGCGGGACGGGCTGAATTACCCGCACGATCAGTGAGCGTCTGCATTTCAGCTTTATGGCTCCTGACGCCGTGTTTTCGTTACTGAGAAAAGCGGCCTCTCAGGGCCGACCCCCCGCGTGGACCCGCACGGGCCCGCCCGAGACAGTGCGGAGACTCAGCAGCAGGCTCGGGGCTGCTTTCCTGTCCCAGATCCCGCTTCATCCTTAGGATCTGCCGCGTCTGCGTCGACAGCTGCTCGTAAACAGTAAAGCTGCGCGTCCGGCCCAGAGAATGTGTTTAAAATGCAAGGAAAGCTGCCGGGCCGCCCAAAGTAAAAGCGAACTGCGACCTCCTGGTTCACAGCTGGGCGCTCGACCGCTGAGCCACGCCAGCCGGGCACGAGCCTGTTTCTAAAGGTGCAGGCGCGTCCCGTGGAAGTTGGGAGGAAATCTTAAGTGACGGTGGAAAAAAAAAAAATAACGAAATGGGTTTTATGATGAACATTTTAACGTTCCTTAAAGGAGCGGAGGCTCGGGGAAATTAAGTTCATAAAAGTCAGTTCTCAGCTGAAACGTGTTTATTAACTTCATTGATTTTTAATTCATGAGAAGGTTTTTTTTTTTAGTTTTTTATTTGATCGCGTTAAAAAGGCCATGAGGGGTTTTTAATGAAATCAATTTTTGAAAATGAGGCTTTTTTGTTTTCCCTGCAGCTCTGCAGGCGACTCTGCGAAATCGCGTCCTTTCCGGCGGGAAGGGAGGGGCTCTTTGCCGAGGTGTCAAATCTGCGTGTCTCTGAGATCGGCCCGGCCGGGGCGGCGTTTTACCTTCAAATGTACCCCTCATATCTGCTTTGTCTTTTCCGTTTGGCCACTACCCTTGTCCTGAGATGAGCCTCCGACCCCTCGATTCGAGGGCGAAACAGCGTTCTGAAAATGTCCCGCAAAAACCAACCCTGGTCCATTCTATTCCGGCTTTTTCTTAGCTTTTTTTAGGGAGCCTGTGTGGAAGGGAGGGAGAGAGAGAGCGAAACACGGATGTGAGAGACACACCGACGGGCTGCCTCCTGCGCAGGCCCTGGGCGGCGATGGAACCTGCAACCCAGGTAGTGCCCTTGACGAGAATCGAACCCTCAACCTCCCGTGCGTGGCCCGGGGCTCTAACCACGGAGCCACACCGGCCAGGGCCTGTTCGGCTTTGCACGAACTCCGAAGATCGCCTCTGTTGAACGGGGGAGGGCGGGCTCGTGCGTGCTCAGAAAAATCCATTCCCTCCGGGGAGTCCTTGCTAAATGGGCAGGAATCTCCCGACAACTCAGGAACATTTCGAGAACCTCGGGGCGGGGGGGGGGGGGGCGGTCACCTTGGTGCCGTTTAGAAAGGCCCTGCCGTGGGTTTTTCTAGGGCAGCGACCGGGGCGTGTATCAGACTCACGGCAGGGGCGGGGGGCTAAGCAGCAGCCCCGAGTCCGGATTCGGTAGGTTTGGGATGGGACCCCCACGTTCCGTTTCTCACCAGTCCCTCTACCCTGCTGGTCCAGAGACAACTCTTCGAGGGCCAGCGTTAGTGGGTTGAAGGTGCTACTTACTATCGCCCTGGCCGGCGTGGCACAGCCGTGCTCTGCCCACGCCCCGGAGGGTGGTGGGTTCGATTCCTGGTCGGGCCGCTCGCCGAGGCTGCAGGTTCGATCCCCAGCGGGGGGCGAGCAGGAGGCAGCTGACCAGCGACTCTCATCATTGGTGTTTCTCTCTCTCTCTCACTCTCCCCTCCTCTCTCTGAACCAATAAAGACATATTTAAAAAAAAAAAATGTGGGGGAGGAAAGGGGGTGTGGTCCAGTGTCTGAGGTTGAAGGTGAAACACAAGAGGACGGACCCCTAAAGGAAGGAAGAGCAGGTCCCCGCCCCCCACCCCACTGGGCTGGGGGGTCAGATATTTTCGCTGTGTGGACAGCAGCCATTTAGCCGAATTGATGGGGGTTGAACCTATTGGCGACCAGCGTCAGCACTCAGGTCCTTACCCGCGTCCGTCCCTGTGTCTCGAACTGAGTGTGGAAACCAGGCGCGGCCCAGGGACATCAGTAAAATGCAGAGAAAGGGGCTACGATGGAACTGCATTAATTTTACAGTGAGCCTTTCCGCCGGGTTAAAAGAAGTGTTTTTCTTTAAAACGCATTGATCTTTCAGTATCTGTTTGGAGAGCTTGACGCGAGCTAACTCCATTCATCCTTTCACACTGTGGTTTTTAAAAGCCAAGCGCAGCCCTTCTTTTTTCCTGTGCTGACATTTCCTGCTCGTGGAGTTTGTCAATAAGTCGCTCTGCCCAGACCCTAAGTGGTAGTCATCTTGCAAAAAATAAAAATAAAAAAAAATATTTTAAACAGAGAGAGATGAAGGTGGAGAGAGTTGAGAATACGCTTTGTATCTATGTATTTAGCACCGTATTTTCTCAAGCCACCCAATTATTTGTTCCATGTCTCCCCATTTATGTGAGTTCAGGGCGACGATATCTACAAGATGCACAGATGCCCCGTGTCTTAGGGGTCCCTTCCTTCAGACGCTGCTACGTTGGCCATTTCATTTCTCCAAGTATCACTGCCTGGAAACAGATAAAAAAGCCTGAAACAGGGTTCTGCTTTCCTCCTTTCCCTTGAAGAGACGGGATATAATCTCTCCTAGAAATAAGCAAACCCCTTAGCTAATAAAAACCATGCTTAGGCTGCTGAACTTCATGTGCTTTTGGCGTTTTTGCGATGCTGAGCTTGCACGGAGACCCGAAAGTTGCCTTTATGGTCATTAAAAAAAAAAAAAAAGACTACCCTCCCTATTCTGCAGCATCTGCCTAATTCCCATGACTTTTATATTTATTTTGTAAGTTGATTCCGGGGAAAATAAACACACACGCTCATGCCTTTATTTCTTGATTTAATTACAGGGAAGAAATAATCCTCTGAGACTCGGTAGGAAAAAAGGGTCAGTAGACATGATTTTCAGTATGAAGGAATTAAAATCTTGATATGAGATAATCCGTACAATATTTTTTCAAAAATGCTTTCGCCTACTTGCCTGATAAGCAGGAATTTGGAAACCCAGTTGAGCGTATTGGAGACGCTGGGAGGCAGGCCCAGTGGAGGCAGACACGGCCGCGTTCCCGCCTGCGATGCTACGGCTGAATTCAACGCCCAGAGCCAAGTTTTGCTGCTCTTCCGAATGTCTTTTCCCCTATTTGGGGGATGGGGTTCTGAAAAGCTTATAGAAGGCAATGCGCGAATGAAAGATGGATCATAAACTTCAAACGCCCGAGCTTGCAATTCTCTGCAGTTGCTTTAGTGAGATATTAACCCGTTTACTTTTTTTGCATTTGGGACTTCAGAGTCCCGACCGTGTAACTAAAGATACACTGGGACCCGTGTGTCAGCGTTTAGGGTAAGTTCAGACGGCACTGCTTGCCTGCTTGCAAACACGCGTGCGCAGACCCGCACGCCGAGTCAACACATCCTTTCGGGTGCGTTGTGTTCAATGTGCAAGGCAGGGGAAAGGAGCCAGATTGTTCTTTCGTTCACGGGCCCTCCTGCGCCTGAGGACCCTCCCGGGGTCTCACCTTGTTCTTTCCCTGGTAACTCGTTTCCTTCACACCTGCCTCTGAAGGGCTCTTGCTTGTCCTGATCCCCCACCCCACCCCCCAACTTCTCCTGTTTAATTTTCAGACTTGTTTCTCTCAACACAGATTTGCACCTCCACTCTCCCTCCAACGGTTTATGACTTTTATAGGGGTTTTTTGTGTGTGTCATTTTCTAAATAATTTTAAATAGAAACGGCTCGCCCTATTGCCTGAGTAATTTTGTTTTGTTTTGAACTTTTTCTAAATTTTCTTGTCGCTGAAATAGAAAATGGGTTGAGCACAAACCTTCCCCCACTTTTTTTTTTTTAAAACACACACACACACAAAAAACAAAATACACACACACACACACACACACAACTGAATACAAAATCTAACTTTTCTCCCCAGCCTCCCTGGCCGTGGGTGGAGGCCACTGGGTTGCCCCATAGGGCATGTCACCCAGAGAGCATTGGTATAATTCACAGCCATGCACGTAAAACTCCCCAAGATCGGGGTGGTGGTGGGGCTTTTAATTTTGACCAATTGGCATTTGAATATTTACAAGGTCACTTGATACCATTTTTTAAAAAAAATGTGTTTTTATTGATTTTTAGAGAGATTAGAAGGGAGCTGCCTCCTGCACACCCCCTACTGGGGCTGGAGCCTGAAACCAGGGCATGTGCCCTGACCCGGGAATTGAACCGGTGAGGTCTTGGTTCCTAGGTGGACGCGCAACCCCTGAGTCACACCAGCCAGGTGACAATGTCATTTTTAAAAGTTAGGGACAGGTGTCCCTTTATCTCCCCTTTCACTAATTGTTGCTTATATCCACAGATCTACTAAGGACAGTGGTATATAAACTGTTTCCACAGGAATGCTATACTTTGTATAACATGTTAGTACACAAAGTATCTATCTAATGCATCTTGTTCTAAATCTGTGCAATGCTTACATAGATGCATATCTCACATATATACACATACATTACGTAAGTGAGACCCTGACAGCATCTATATTTACTGAAATGTCAGGATCCTGAGCCACCGGCAGCAGCAGGAACATTCCTCTCATGTCCCTGTCAGGAAAGGGAGCCTCCGGGGATCAAAAGCACAGCTGGGGCAGCCGGTGGCGGATGCCAGCAGGCCTTTCTATTCATCTAAATGTGGTGACTTTTAAAGTTTAGCTTCATTCCTCTGCATTCAAAGGAAAGTTGGGCGGTCAGCTTTTGCACCCCAGCCCCCCAGACCTGTGGTGGGGCATCTGCTTATAGGGTAAGCCTCGGCCACCTAGGGAACCTCTGAGCTCCCCGGGGGGGCGGGGGCACTGGTGTCCCTTGGTTTTATAGTTTCTAAACTATCTTAACCATTGGACTTTGTACTCAGTGAAGGGAAACCACAAAGGGTCAAGCAGGATGCATGTGGCATGAATTTTGATTAAAACTGAAGACTGCCTGCTGGGCTCAGGGCTTGGGGAGTGTGTGGAAGGGACTGAAGGTGTCTGTCTAGGGGAGGGGGGAGGGGGTGGGGGGCAAGATTCACCAGCATCCAGTTTTTTCCTCCAGGGTAAGGGGACGGGGTCTCTGGGATTTCTGGGCTTGGGCAGTGGTGTCAGGAGGTGGCCTTGGACTCAGACCCAACACGGGCTGGGAGCCCTCAGCGTGGCCTCGCCCATTTTCCTAAAAACCTGAATAGAAGTCGTCCTGGGGCCTCAGTGGAGCTGGGAGCACCGCTGAGTCCCGAAGAGGCCAAGGTGAAGTGCTCACCTTGCCCAGGTGTGGAGAGAGCCGGGGAGGGCGTGGCCAGGTGCAGTATCCCACCTGTCCCCTCCTCTGGCGTTTGGGGTCCTCCTAGCTGGCATTGGGGTGGTACAATCACCCCAGTTTGAAGGGATGCACGCAGGAGGGAAGGGGGCGCACAGAGAGGATGGTGGGTGGGGCGGGGAGAAGCGGGAGCGCCCAGAGCCCCTGTGGAGACCAGGGCGCAGATTCGAGGGGGAGGGACGGAGGGGACCCCAGGCCGGGGGGCGGGAGGAGCCCCGCCCGGGGCCTGCAGCGGGAGCCGGCGCCGAGGCCAGTTGGCGTCCGTCCGGCCGCGCGGGGGCGCTGCAGCTCGTCGGAGGAGCGCGCGCCGCCGACCCGGCACCGTCCCCGGCCCTTCCCGGGTGCGCGGCCCACCCAGGGCCGGGGCGGAGCCAGCTTTGGAAAAGTTGCCCGCATCCATCCCGAAGCCTCGGCCTGGGTCTGTGTTTATTGAAAACAAAGATCGGTCTGGCGATGCACACAGTTGGGGGGTAGGGGGTGGGGAGGAGCTGGAATCCCGTTGGTCTGAAGGCTCCGCCAGGCCCCCCCCTCGCCGGCCACTCCTGACCTTCCCTTCCCTTCCTTTTGAGGCTGGGTGACGGGAAATGGATGTTTTCCGAGCGGAGCCTGGTTTGGGAAGGAGGGAGGGCGCCCCGAAAGCGGCGTACCCCGAGCGCCCTCCTTTCCAGCCCCTACAGTTTGCCCTCCCTCAGCCCCTGGCGCACCCCAGGGGTCCTGGCTGTCTCTGTTTCAAGTTGGGAAGGGAAGCCGGAGGGGGAGCGCGGCGGGGGGTCCAGGCTGCGGCTGCCCCGGAGGCAAACGCGGGGGCGCGGAGGCAGCGCCGCTCGGAGGACAGGCCTGGCCCCGGGGTGCGCCCCCCGGCCCCCCTACACGCCTCCTGCCCACGGGCCGGCTCTCACGTGCTCCGTGTCCCTGCGCCGCGGGGGGCCACCCCCCTGGGGCCTGGGCGCGCAGAGCTCCCAGCACGCCCCCCCCCCCCGGGCCGCGCTCCCCGCGAGCCCCCCCCCGTCGCGCCCCACGTACCCCGGAGCCCGCCTCTGCTCGCCGCCAGCACCCCGCCACCCGGGCGCCATTACCCGGCAGGCGGGGGCCGGGCGCGCGGGGCTGCGCTCGGAGGCTCGCGGCGCTCCCGGTGGCGCCCGCGCGGGGGCCTAGGCTTTTCCCTCCCGCGTCTTGTTTTGCATTTTCCTGCCTCCCGTGGTTTGGATTAGGCCTCGCGCGGCGGCGGGGAGGAGTTGAGACCTCAGACGAGGGGGGGGCGAAAGCACGCCCCCGGGCCGGCGCCGAGCGCGGGGAGGGGACGGAGGGGCTGCGCCCCGCGGCCGCCGGCGGGGACCGGAGCGCGGCGCACGGACCGAGGCGCAGCCGCTCGCCTTCCTCCTCCCGCGTCTTCCTCGCTCGTCCCCCCGGAGGAGGTGGGGACGCAGCCGACAGCGGGGACGCGAAGCAGCGAAGCGCCCCGCAGACAGCAGCGCGCGCGCGCGGGGCGCCGGGGAGCGCGCGGGGACCCATGGCTTCGCTCTACCAGAGGTTCACCGGCAAGATCAACACCTCGCGGTCCTTCCCGGGGCCCCCGGAGGCCAGTCGCCTCCTGGGCGGCCAGGGGCCCGAGGAAGACGGCGCGGGGCACAAGCCCCCCGGAGCCCCGGCGCCCGCGGTGGTTCCCCGGGAGCGCGGCGGCGGCGGCGGCGGCCGAGCCCCGTTCCAGTACCGGGCGCGGAGCGACTGTGACGAGGAAGACGTAAGAGCCTCGGGGTGGGTGGGGGGCGGCGCGGGCTCGCGGCCAGCGCGCGGGGAGGCGGGGAGACGAGCTCCTCCGGGTCTCGGACGGTCTTCGGGCGCCCTCCCCTCCCCCACCGCTCCTGGGGGCGCCCCCAGACGCACCCCTGAGCGGAGATCTCGGCCGCCGGGTCCCTGTCTCCTGCAGGCGGCCAGGAGTTGGTGGCTCACAGCGTTTGGGGCGCTGCGCCCCCAGAACGTGGAATTGGCCCGAGGGTGGCGGATGCGTGGAGGTCTGTTGTGGACCGCATGGGGCTCTGGATCCCAAGCAGAGGATTTGGTCAGGCTGGGCTTACAAGGGGCTTTTCCTGTCCGGTTTTGGGGGGAGATAGTACCCCAAGCTCTTCCCCCCCTCCCACCTGTCACTGGCATCTCTCCATGGTGTCCTCCTCGCCTCCCCACACACCGTCCCTTCCCTCGCCTGCCTCCACTTCACTTCTCCAAGACACTTTCCTCCCCACTGCTGCACCTGGTGATTTTCTTTAAGAGAAAAAAATAAATAAATAAAACAGCAAACAAAAGCCCTAGCATCCGAGGCCCAACCACCTGTCTCGGGCTGGCACAGTTCCTCGCTGATGGGTGTGGGCCGCCCTGGGTACCTGCCTGGCCTCGGACGAGCAACTCCGCCTTAGACGGTGTCCACTGAAAACTTACCCAGGAGCAGGTTTTTCCACTCAGGGCAGGAAGCTGGGGTCGAAGGTTGTTTGCATATCGCCTTAGTAACCAGTGACTCAGGTCGTGTCTGCGAGAAAGATGTGTGGTCCTGTCTGTGTCTTCAGAGGCCCCCGCCAGGGAGGACCACGAGGAAAGAAAATGCCCTTTTCTGAGACCTGCTCTTCCCAGGGAAGAGAGAAAAAATCGCAGACCAGCTCTCAGAGGGGCTGCAGGGCAGGTGCAGCTGCTGTGCGGCCCCCGGAGGTGTGCGGGCTGTGTCGGGTTGTGGAGCCCACCTGCGTGCCTTTGAGGAGTCCCACCCGGGTGCACCTGGGCGCAGGTCCTCACACGCGCCTCCCAGCCTCCCTGGGCAGGAGGCTGTGGTCCTTAAACAGGTCCCGGGTGGGTCACACTGCCTCACTGTGTGGTGTTTGTTTTATAGTACAAGGTGTGTGTATGGGGGTGCGGTTGAGTGCTTTCCTGGGACAAGTATGGAAAAAACAAAAGGAAAACCACTGAGGTTTTGTTGTTACTGGCTGCTTTGGTTTTGTTTTATGAATGGGGGATGTGGAGACCGTAATAGAGATGATCAAAGTTTGGGAGATGGAGACGGGGGCCTCGCGCTCACACACACACCCCCCCTGGGTCAGGTCTTGCGTGAGGTTCCTTTATTTCCTTTCCGATCCCTTGCAGACACCCCTGGTTACAGGGAGAGCCATCAGAGGATGTCCCTCAGGTCAGTGGGTCAGGTCCCCAGGGAGATGCCGGGATTCTTCAGGCATCTAGTCGGGGTGCTGGGAGCCTTTGAGGAGAGGTTCCGTTGGGGTTAAGGGGAACATTCGGGAGCATTAAGCTTTGGAGAGTCTCGGGAAAGACACTTGAGCTGCAATGCAGACAGAAATGATGCACTTTCTGCCTTAAAACCATCTTAAACATCTGACTTAAAACCGTCGAATTGTGTTGCTTGCAGTGAAAACAATGCAGTTTCTCCTCGAAGGACTCTAGGTGTCGCTAGGAGAAAGGCGAGGGGAGAGGTTCTGAGTTTTGTTTCCGTGATCTCCACCCATCCTTTTATTTCCCTTTTCATCTTAGCCTGGAGCATCTGTTTCCTTCTCCTCAGTTTGACATCTGTCTGGAACCGTTTCTCAGATAAGCAAAGGGAACAAATTGGCAATTTAACATTTGCAAATGACTGCTGCTGCTGCTGGGGCTCCGAACAGCATCTCCAGCTTAATCTCATTAAGTCCAGACGTCAGTGTTTTTTTTTCCTTGGAAATTACAGAGGTGGTGCGTGTGGTGTGGTGCGTGTGTGTGTGTGTGTGTGGTGGAGCTTTAAATATAGTGTGTGCGTACGTAGTATCCTATGAAATATATAAACATAGTAAAAAATGTATGGTGAAACAAATGTCACAGGGCTAAATGTAGCAGCCGTTTCTTAAGACGTCGATGTGCTTTTCTCAGAAGAGTTATTCAAAATTGGAAAAGGTAACGCCTAAAAATTTACTCAAAGATAGTTGTACGTAGTAAAGAAATCACATTCTCACCCCAGGAACAGGGCGCAATTAGCTTAAGGTAAGAGGTGCTGGTTAAAGAAACAAAGTAACGCCCTGGCCAGTGCGGCTCAGTGGTTAGAGCGTCGGCCTGCGCACCAACCGTTCGAAGGTTCGATTCCCCGTCAAGGGCAGGTACCTGGGCTGCAGGTTCCATCCCTGACCCCGGTCAGGGTGCATGCAGGAAGGAAGCAATCCATGTGTCTCTCTCCCATCGATGTTTCTCTCCCTCCCTCCCTCCCTCCTTTCCTCCCTCCCTCCCTCCTTTCCTCCCTCCCTCCCTTCCACTCTCTCTAAAAATCAACGGAAAAAAAAAATCCTCAGGTGAAGATTAACAACAACAAAAGAAACACAGTAGCTATAAAAACCGCTTTTCTGACAGCAGCCTTTTTCAGGATTAAAGGATCTCGAGTTGTCATGTTACCACCCACGTGGAAACCTGAAGATAAAGCGCTGACGAGGCGTGCACCGCCTTCATCCTGTGTGTCTGCGCGCATCCCTTGGAAACGTTGACGCCTCGGTCTGCACGCGGCCGGCCCGGGGAGCTGTCCGAGGTGCTGAAGCGTCCTCTGCGTTAAGCGCGCGGGGCTCTACCTGGTGCCTCGGTCACCAGGCTCCGGCCGCTAAGGCAGGCGGCTTTGTTACTCTCTGTGACTTGTCAGCCAGCTGTCCCGTGGCGCAGAAACAGCTTTCCTGCCTTAGCCACCCAGAGGACAGTACCCAGCGTACCTTTAAAATCCAATGGGCTTTATGCCTCTTGTCCTTGCATCCGGAAAAGGGATCTTAAATTGGAGTTCTGGAGCCCTCTGTGTGTGCACATACATATGCCTGAAAATGATTGGGAATGGGTGACACCCCCCCCCCAAAAAAGAAATTTAATGTGGTCACAAGGTCTAGCAGAAGTAAGTCCAATGCTGAGGTTACATGGCAGGTAATTAGCAGTGTATTTGCACAAACAACACACGTAAGGGACACCCCCCTCCCGGGGAGCACTACAGACAAGCCTGTTTGGGGCCGGTTAGTTCTAAGAAGAGAAGTTTAACTTAGGCATCAATCAGGGTTTCCTCATCGGTCTTAGATTTATTTAAATGTAACGCCAATTACTTGAGCAACCCCTCTGAGCAATCAATAGCTATTTTGATTTAAAATTCATTCTGCAGGTTTAAAAATAAGTCAACTCTTCAAGGGAATGTTGGCGGAAGTGACTTTTAATGGAATTTATTGACTTGGATAGGAAAGAACTGTGACTGGGTTTAAAATGAACTTTGTCCTGCCTCTTTCTTGAGCATTTTTTAATTTTTAAATTTTTCTTATTGAAATATAGTTGGTATATAATATTCTGTTAGTTCCAGGTATATATATATATATATATTTTTATTTTTTGAGGATTCCGGAGGCTTTGGCTCCTAGCAGGGCCATGGTATTGTTGAGGTCACACCAGCATGTCCCCGTAGTAGCCTTCATTCTTGGTGACACGTGACTTCCTGACAATACAAATGTGGTTACAACAGGATTTTCAAACTGCAGCATTGGCCAAAACAAGGATCGAGCTAGGGGTCCCTGCTTACTGATGTCCGTCGCCCCGACAGGGCCACTTCCATGGTTCTTCGGCCACCAGCCAGCCCATATTCCCCGCCCCCCTTGATTTCCCGTCAGTCTAATGCCAGCGTCCTGATCATGTCTCCTTGGGATTTATCGACTTAATTTTTTAAGAAGTAGCTTGGCTCCACAAAGATGTTTATATGCACTGTTAGTTTCTTTTTTAATTTTAACACGTTGTTTGCGGGTAGTTTTCATGGCACGCTCCACTACCAGTCAACTTAAAACATATAAATACGTTTCCCGCATACACTGCGTTAATATGTTTTTATTGATGTCAGAGAGAGGAAAGGAGAGGGAGAGAGAGAGAGATAGAAAGATCAATGATGAGAGTCATTGATCGGCTGCCTCCTGCAGGCCCCCCCCGGATCGTGCCCACAACCCGGGCATGTGCCCTGACCGGGAATTGAACCCTAACCTCCTGGTTCATAGGTCAACACTCAACCGCTGAGCCACACCGGCCAGGGCACTGTCTTTGCCCTTGACCCTACACCTCAAAATTGTGCTCTTTCTTGTATCATGTGTCTTTCATGATGCTGCATAAATTCATGTCTTGTCTGTCTGTCTGTCTCTCTCTGAACTTGGCCTTCAATTCTTAGGAAAATAATTTCCTTCTACCCTTAAGGTAGGAGGGTCAGAGAACCTACACTCCATGGTTGGGGTCTCCACTCGTCTGTTCATCCCCTAAGATAAAGTTTTCCCCTTAAGATAAACGAGACGTGGGGAGAATCAGAATGAAGGTAAAGGGAGCTGAGTGTGTTCTGCCGCCTGTTTGGGGAGATCTCCAGAGTCGCTTCGTCACCCAGATGCGCGTTTCTCCTGAAGGGAATCGGAGAACTGGGAGGTCCTTGGCGACCACTGTCGTGAGCTCCTTCCAGGCCAGACACTAGATCGTTGTTTGTGGTGGTGACAGGATACCCACAGGGGATCGCATATCCCCAACTTGGGCATTTCCCCCCTTTGCATCCGCTCCGTCTGAACAGTGTTCTGCCTAATCGCCTCATTGCTACTCCTTGCACTGCCGGCCCTTGCTCTTCCCGGCGCTGCGCAGTGTCTGTCAGCCTGTGCCGGCTACATTGTCTCAGTAGTTTGGTTTCCTTCTTGTAACATTAAGTATCTCACTAGGTCAGACTGAGGCCCCTGAGTGGGTTGAATGCCCTGTAATACTATGTCATAGCACCCTGCTGGTCGTCCGAAAGGTTTAGGTTTGCCCTTTAGAACATGTTTTAAACACATGGGAAGTATTTACTACAAAACAGTCTCTCTGTAAAAGTTCTGGTAAAGTGAGACTCACTCCCTCCCTCCCTCCCTCCCTCCCTGCCTCCCTCCCTCCCTCCCTCCCTTCTTTCCTTCCTCCCTCCCTCCCTCCCTCCCTCCCTCCCTCCCTCCCTTCCTTCCTCCCTCCCTCCCTCCCTCCCTCCTTTCCTTCCTCCCTCCCTCCCTCCCTCCCTCCTTTCCTTCCTCCCTCCCTCCCTCCCTCCCTCCCTCCCTCCCTCCCTCCCTTCTTTCCTTCCTCCCTCCCTCCCTCCCTTCTTTCCTCCCTCCCTCCCTCCCTCCCTCCCTCCCTCCCTCCCCCCCTCCCTCCCTCCCTCCCTCCCTCCTTCCCTTCCTTCCTTCTTCCCTTCCTTCCTTCCTTCCTTCCTTCCTTCCTTCCTTCCTTCCTTCCTTCCTTCTTCCCTTCCTTCCTTCTTCCCTTCCTTCCTCCCTTCCTCCCTTCCTTCCTTCCTTCCTTCCTTCCTTCCTTCCTCCCTTCCTTCTTCCCTTCCTTCCTTCCTTCCTTCCTTCCTTCCTTCCTTCTTCCCTTCCTTCCTTCCTTCCTTCTTCCCTTCCTTCTTCCCTTCCTTCCTTCCTTCCTTCCTTCCTTCCTCCCTCCCTCCCTCCCTCCCTCCCTCCCTCCCTCCCTCCCTCCCTCCCTCCCTCCCTTCCTTCCTTCTTCCCTTCCTTCTTCCCTTCCTTCCTTCCTTCCTTCTTCCCTTCCTTCCTTCCTTCCTTCCTTCCTTCCTTCCTTCCTTCCTTCCTTCTTCCTTCCTTCCTTCTTCCTTCCTTCCTTCCTTCCTTCCTTCCTTCCTTCCTTCTTCCCTTCCTTCCTTCCTTCCTTCCTTCCTTCCTTCCTTCCTTCCTTCCTTCCTTCCTTCCTTCTTCCCTTCCTTCTTCCCTTCCTTCCTTCCTTCCTTCCTTCCTTCCTTCCTTCCTTCCTTCCTTCCTTCCTTCCTTCTTCCCTCCTTCCTTCCTTCCTTCCTTCCCTCCCTCCCTCCCTCCCTCCTTCCCTCCCTTCCTTCCTTCCTTCCTTCCTTCCTTCCTTCCTTCCTTCCTTCCTTCCTTCCTTCCTTCCTTCCTTCCCTCCCTCCCTCCCTCCCTCCCTCCCTCCCTCCCTCCCTCCCTCCTTCCCTCCTTTATTTTTCAGGTACAGTTGACATCCAATATGCTTTTGTATTAGTTTCAGGTGTACAGCGCAGTGATTAGACAATCGTATACTTTACAGAGTTGTCCCCCTGATATTTCCCGTACCCGCCTGGCACCGTACACAGTTACATAATGTCACCGACGGCAGCTACAGAGTAGCCACGGTGATGTAAAGTACAGCTTCGGGAATATGCGTCACCTTTACAGAAGAAACAACTCAGCAAATCTTCCACCTCGAAGGAACTTGCTGAAGTTATACCGATGACAAAATCCTGCACAGTGTTGCTTCTCTCAGCATGGGGAGTGGGGCCATAGTTAGGAGTTGTCTGTGTTACAAGGAGGCAGGACCGGTGACCTACACAAAGAGTTGAGGTGACTGCGGGGAAGCCAACTGTAGCCTCAGCGCCCCTTGGCCGGCCCTGGCCAGTGGGGCTCGGTGGCTGGAGCATTGGCCTGCACACTGAGGGGTCTCGGGTTCGGTTCCCAGTCTAGGGCATGTACCTGGGTTGCAGGTTCAGTCCCAAGCCAGGACCAGGTGCGTGCTGGAGGCAGCCAGTCAACGTGTCTCTCACATCGATGTTTCTCTCCCTCCCTCCCTCCCTTCCGCGCTCTCTAAGAATCAATGGAAAAAATATCCTTGGGTGAAGATTAACCAAAAAAACCCCACACCCCTCACCTTGCCTCTGCGTTGCACCTTGAAGGCTTTTAAAGCAGGGCTGCGTGTGTCTCATTTCACCTTCGTAATTACGTTGGCTGGGGAGGAAAACCGTAACAAAAGGCTAATCTGCTGGCTTGAAAAATTCATAAGGGGAGGCCTCGTTTCTTTGTATCTGGATGAGTCAGTTGTCAACTGTGAACGTTGCGGACACATCTCAGTGCGTTAACAAGTCTCTGCTCCCTGGAGCCGGCCAGAAAAATGTACGGTTTGCTTAAAACCAGATTTGTTTGTGGAAAAACGAGGGTTCTGCCTTCCCCGTGGGCTGGAGCTGAGCTCTGTGTCGCGGGAAGACGTTCGAGGTGGGCGTGGAACCTGCTCCACGTGGCGTCACGCCTGCTTGTTGCGGCCGCGGTGGACTTCTGCAGGGACTTGTGTGCGTTACCTGTGGGTTCAGGGAGGTCTGAGCATTAGATTGGCAGGATCTTTCTGTTTTTCCTTTGTACTGAATTTAGTGAGGTGACTTTGGTTCATAAAATTACACAGGTTTCAGGTGTACAATTCTGTGTACACCATCTGTATGTTGCGCTGTGTGTTCAACACTCAAAGTCAAGTTTCCTTCCATCGCCATTTATCTCCCCTGTACCCTCCTCTGCCCCCCCCTGGTGATCACCATACTCTTGTCTGCGTTTATGACGGTGTTTTTTAGGGTTTTTTTTTTTTTTTTTGCTTCATTCCTTCACCTTCTTCACCCAGCCCCCAACCCCCTCCCCTCTGACAGTCTGTTCTCTGTATCTCTGAGTCTGTTTCTCTCTGTTTTTCAGTTTATTTTGTTCTTTAAATTCCACGTATGAGCGAGATCCTGAGATGCTTGTCTTTCTCCGCCTGGCGTATTTCACTCAGCAAAATGCTCTCCAGGTCCCCCCAGGCTCTCTCAGCGGGCACGAGATCCTTCTTTACGGCTGCGTAGTATTCCACGGCGTGAATGTCCCACAGCTTTTTCATCCATCATCTCCTGATGGGCACTGGGGCTGTTTCCGGATCTTAGCTATTGTATTACTTTATATTTTTGAGAATGGCATCCACTCCTTTCCTATGTGAGATGACTATGATGGGACTGTCTCTAGGTGTTGGCTTCGGACATTTTTTTCTTCATACAATAGAGCTTTTTAAAAAAAATTTTTTAATTTTTTATTTTGTACACAACACTTTTTCTCCTTTGGAGCCAGAATGATTAATGAGTTTAATTTTTGCAGGCAGCTGGCAGGATGTGCTGAGTAAGACGTGCATGTTCATTGTGTATAGCTCTGCCCCTTTCGATTACCCCGCGATATTCATTATTGATCCCTCACATAGAGCATGGCCTTTAAAAACAACACATTCAGTAATTTTTTTAAAATTAAATTCTGCCTAGTTTAGCATTAAAGGCATTGAGAGGTCAGGGTTCGATTCCCAGTCGGGGCCTGTGCCCGGGTTGCCGGCTGGATCCCCAGCAGGGGGCGCCCAGGAGGCAGCCGGTCACCGACTCTCATCATTGATGTTTCTCTCTCTCTCCCTCTCTCTGAAATCAGTAAAGACATATTTTTAAAAAGACATCGAGAGCCCACGTGTTATTTTCTGTTTGTTTATCTTTGCGTTTTATGCGCATCGGTTTGATTTCACTGTACAAACAGAACACCCCCAACCTTCCTGGTTAATGACTTTGGGAACATTTATCTTCATAACGATCGCGCGCTGCACAGCCACCTGAGAAAGAACATTTTAAAATGTGATCACATCTAATTTTACAAACGAGAGGACCGTAAGTAAGCCTGCGAATCCAATTTGGCAAATCATGTGCGTTCCCCGGGCCTCAGGGGAGCCCCGCCTGGTGCTGCCTCCTGCGTCCTCAGGACGCGCTGCCGTTGGGCAGTTAACTTCACGAATCGCCGAGCCTTAACACTGGGCAGCGTGGAGCAGTGGGCTCTTTGTTACATTGTCCACCATCGTCGATATAACTGTGCGCGTCCGTTATATTTTGTATATGACACACACGGCCTGTTGAAGGTGCGTCCGCCAGAAGGGGAGCGGACACGGAATAAGGGGACTTTGGAAGAGCCGGGAGTAGAGGAGGTTGTACCAGGGGAGAGGGTGGAGCAGAAATTGAAGGTGGAAAGACTCCAGTCCCCCAACCATTTTTCTCCCAAATACTCAGTTTTCTAAACTGTATTCAGATCCTCCATACGCCTTAGGCAGGCCGTGTGCCCCCCTGTGTTCGTTGCGGTGTTATCTACAGCGGCCAAGGTGTGGGAGCAGCCCAGGGGCCCACCAGTAGGCACTTGGATAAAGAATTTTTTAAAAATTAAATTTTGCCTAGTTTAGCATTCAAGGCATTGAGAGGTCACTGTTCGATTCCCGGTCAGGGCCTGGGAATACATTGTATACAGTGGAATATTACTAGGTCATAAAAAATGACACCTTACCATTTGAGACCACGTGGGGCTTTGTGAGCCAGGGGATAGGTAAGCTACACGCTCCCCTCTTTTGCTGTGGAAACCACCAGTTTTCTGTTCAAGGAGCAAGACACAGACTGGTTCGTAAACCGCTGAGATTACATTAGTACAGTGTAGCTTGCCCGGAGCTGACCGGCCCAGTGGGGTAAATGTTAACCTGAATGAGTTGCTACATTGTAAACGGACCCGATCCCGTCACTGTCAGTGGATACAATCAGCACTTTCTAAACCGCAACAGTTTCACTTGCCTTCCTGTATCTCGTGTAACACTTTTCAGCTCTCAAGGGGCCTGAGAGGGAAGAGCTGCAGCCTCACTACATCCCTTCCGGCCTGGGGTCGGGGTCGGGGTCGGGGTCGGGGGTCGGGGTCGGGGTCGGGGTCGGGGTTGGGGTGGAGGGACCGGCCGGGGCTGGCTGAGCGGGCAGATGGGCTGCCATGTATCGATGGTGGAGGCACAGGGTCCAGCCTCAGACCGTTGCTAAGGGTCAGCCTTGGAGATGAGGCTTCGGGTCATTGCCTGGAGACCCTTCAGGTCAGGGAAGGAGAAAGTTGCAGGCAGGGGCTTTGAAGGTCACCCGGGCGGAGAAAAGTCTCAGTCCCGGAGCCGCGTCCTGAGCGCCTGCTGTGCCCTGGATCTAATGTGCAGATGTTCAGGACAAGATTATATACAATGTAGCAACGGAGGGGCCGCGCTACATTGTATATAGGAAACGTCAGCAGCGCCTCTCCCTGTAGCACCATCTTCTTTCTCCCGTTAGCATCCTGCCTGGGACCCGTTTGCCTCCGTGTATCTGTGGGCAGGTGTCAGGGTGTCTTCCTGCTCCCCAGATTTTTCATTTCTGCCCCCTGAATGACCGGATGTCCTTTACAGGGAGGGAGGAGGCCAGAAAAGACAGGGGCTGTTGCTGTAGAAACGGGAGCTGGCCGAGGAGCGGGGTCTGGCTCCGTGAGGGGCGCCGGCCTTCGGGATCCGCAGTCGTTGAGACGCCTCCTCCCCGCCCCGCGGCCGCGATGCCGTCCCGCAGCCAGCAGCGCTCTCTTTGCAGGTGCAGGGGAGCACCTGAGCGGAATCCCGATGTCCCGTTGCCTCTGTAGGAAAACAGGTTCCTCCTTCACCACAATCGTAAAAAAAATCCATCGCGCCCTTCAGCCCTGCAGGGCTCCCGGGGTTAACCTCGGTGTCTGCAGCAGGAGGCGACCTTGAGGGGTCATCTGCAGTCCTCGCTGTCTCTCTCCCCCTCCCCCTCCGACACCCGAGAATCTCTCTGTCCTCTAACAGCCGCCCGGAAAGAGTCCCCACCATCGCCCAGGGTGGGCTGCCTTTTGCCCCAACCCGGTTTTTCGTTGCTACAGGGCAAGTCCATTTCCTTGTGCTCCGACCTCTCTCGGGACAACGGCTTTTCAAAGTTCCCATGGGGACAGCAAGGGCCTCCTGACTCTCAGACTAAGGATTTCGCATTGGCTGTTCCATCTGCCCGAACACTGTTCCCTGGGGATCCCCTTGCCTGGCTCCTACCTCGGCTCCAGTGTCATTTCTCAGTAAAGTCTACACCACCCAGCGTATTTAAAATTGCAGCTCGCCCCTCCCATCCCTCAGGATGGCCGCCATCCTGGCCGCCGTATCGTGTCTCCCTCTGACCCCCCAGTAACCGAACTCGTGTAAGGATCTTCGGCCGGCTCGTCCTCTGAGGCACCCAGGTGCCCGGGGCAGTGCCTGGCGCATCCGGGCGCTCAGTCGGTATCTGTTGGATGAACGGGTGAATGCGTGAACGGCTCCTCCCTGGAGAACCCCCGTTAGTTTCTCTCTGAGTCACGCCGGGCCCCTGAGCTCTTCTCCACGCTGGTTTCGAAGCGGAAGGAGCTCTGGGCGTGGAGCTCTGGACCGGTGATGCCGCTGCTCACGCGTGTCCGCAAACAGACCCTTCTCTTCTCAGAAGTTCCCTTCTCGCTTGACTATGAACCTGCCCCTCCGGACGGATCCGGCGTCAGGCCGCGGTTGCCATCACGAGCCAGCTGTTTGGGAAACCATAGAATTTACTTTTGCAGAATCTGCTTAAAATGTGTCCGGTGGAGCAGGTGTGTGTTGTCCCCCAGCAAACAGGCCAGGGTGGGAGACGGGAGCATAAATAATAAATCTCCCCCCTGGGCCAAACATGGGGAAGGAGAAGGAGCCCCCACGGCGCCTCCGCCAGCCCCCAGTCGCTGGCATCTCTGCATCACTCATGGTTTCCTTCCGGACCCTCCCTGCGCGCTGCGTCCAATTTGAAGGAAACGGGTCATTTTTCAGCTGTGCCCTTCCCCAAGCAACAGCGCCGTCTCCCTCGGGGTTTCCAGTTCCCTCCACGGCCCTGGGTAAAATCCGCGTTTGGGGATGAGCGATAAGAGGGAAGCGCCTCACTGGGAAGGGAAAAATGTAAAATGTCACAAACCCTTAGAGCGGCCCCGCCCGCCTTCGCCGCTCTTTCCGTCCGTCCGGTCCAGTGACTTGAGTTTGGACCTCAGGGGACCCCCCCCCCCCCCGCCGCCGGGTTTGCTTTCTAAGATGACCCGTTTCTGCCCTCGGACGGGGCTCAAGTGCCGTCTTAGGGGCCCAGCTTGGATCTCAGGGCCCTGGCCCGACTCCTCTCAGCGCCTGGCCCTTCGCTTTTCCCTCCAGCCTCCCGACTCCGTCTTCCCTCTGAGCCTCGGTGGGTAGGGTCCCGGGCTCCATTTCTGGAAAACCCAGCCACCCCCAAGCCCATCGGGTCCCATTCTCTGTGAGCCACGCTCCGGAGGTGGGCAGAGGCCCCCGTGGCTCCCTCTCCTGCCCCTGGGCCCCGAGCCCCACGCGAGGGCAGCACCCGGGTCTCCCCGCGGAGCTGACCCGCTCACGCGGCCCGGGCTCAGCAAGGGCGTGTCCTACCCGGGCTCACGGCAGGCGCCCGCCCGGGATGTAGGCTGTGCAGGGACGCGAGGTGACCGACGTTTCTTTGTGTTATTTCTAAATGTCTGCACCTGTCCACTTTCCAAAATGGGACGTCATCCGTCACACTAGTGGATGCAGGTGACACCGGCTTCCCGCTCCTCGGTCTGGCCCAGAGACGAGCAGATGCTTTAGGAAGAGCCGGTTGTAAATCCTCTGGGCCTTGTGGTCTCTGCGTGGCCGGAGAGCGGCCACAGGCCCTCGTGAACGCAGACACAGCTGCGTCCCAGCCGAACTTCATTTACAAAAACAGGCACCGGGAGGGCTGTAGCCCCGGGTGCAGTTTGCAGGCTCCGGGGTTGGAGGAATGAGAGCTGCGAGGGCGGGCGGAGCGGACGGGAATGTGGGGGGCCATGTCTGCAGGCTGAGGTGCCTTCTGAAGGGGCCCTGGGGTCAAAGTTCGGGCTCTCCCAGCGGGTCTGCAGCAGCCGGAGGATGGGCCTGCGATGCTGTGGCCGCGGGGAGGGGCCCTCTGGGCTCCTGGGTCACAGGAGAAGGAAGTGAGCTGGAGAAGCCGGTGCCGGGAGGTCACGGGGGTGGAAGCGGCCGGTGTGGGGGAGGGGCCGGGTCCCACGGCAGAGCCAAGTGCCCCAGAGAATGGAGGAAATGAGAAACACCCAGGGGAAAGAAGGCCCGGGACGTGGGGCTCTGGCTAAGAAAAGAGTCGCTAGCCCTGGCCGGTGTGGCTCAGTGGTTAGAGCGTCAGCCTGAGCACGGAAGGGTCTCGGGTTCGATTCCCGGTCAAGGGCATGCACCTCGGTTGCAGGTTCAGTCCCTGGCCCCGGTTGGGGCTCATGCGGGAGGCAGCCCATCGGTGTGTCTCTCTCGCATCGATGTTTCTCTCTCTCCCTCCCTTCCAGTCTCTAAAAAATCATTGAAAAAAATTTCCTCAGGTGCAGATCAGCAACAAAGAAAGAAAAGAGTCATCGAGTTATGACCACAGCCAGGCCGGGCTGTGTGGGGGGGACAGCGACCGGTAGACTGGGTGGTCACTGTAGACGGTCCCCTCGAGCTCAGTGGGGGGAGATCAGCTTTTTCTGCTCTTTCTGTCCCTAACCTAAGGCATCGGCTTTGGGAGATGGGGGAAGGCTCCTGGTTTGGGGTGTGGTTTTCCAAGGGCATGTTCACGGCCTGCTAACAAGCCAACCTCCAAGCTTGTTCACATAATGAACCCAAACGCTCCCCCGTGGCTTCATTAGAAAGCTCGAGGAAGACGGGTCGGAGGAAATTGGCCGAGTGCGCCTGCCTCTCGCTGGGCTGCTGGGCCGTCTCCGTCACTGGGGCCCCTCCTGCCCGGCTCCACTTTACACTCCCCCCAGCTTTCGGGGGACCAGGTGCGTCTTTCTTCTTCCATCTCCGCCGCCTGGGGCCCCCGCGAGCTGCATCTGACCTGCGACGGGCACGTTTGATGTGTGGACGCGCCCGGGGCTCTTAGCTCTCCTGAGCGGGCCCCGCCGTCCTCTCTCATTCTGCACCCTGAGTGCCTGCAGCCCCCACCCCCCGGGCTCTCTCGCCCAGGGCCAGCCCGTGACCAGCGCTCGGGTGTGCACTCGCCGAGCTGTGTGACGTTGGGGCTGTTGGGACACCCCCTGGTGGGACAGTAACCCAGCCCTCGTTCCCGCTGTGACCGCTGCTGTCAGGCCCCAGTTCAGTCACAGTGTGTCCGTCCCGTGGCGGCCACCTGCGGTCTCCCCACGTCCACTTTGCCTCCCACGGATGCCGTGCCCGTGTCTCCGCTTCCCTGCTTGTGTCCCCTGCACCTCTCTCCTCCGACCTCGCCCATTAGCACGTTGGACCACGTGGAGGCCTGAAAAGGCCTGGAGACGTCTGCTCCACCCTCGCTCGTGGGTGGTCCCTAATCTTCTGTTGTGAGTGGCAGACGCCTTCCAAAGGGACTCACAGAGAACGGTGACAAACTCGCGAGCCACCAGCACGGGGCCACAGAAGGCCGTCGGTTGTTTTTCGGAGCTTAAGACCCAGGGAGTCACAGCGTCTGCGGTTTTTAGAACTGGATGTTTCCAGAACTCTCTCCAGCTGTCCTCTGTTAGTGTGGCCTTGGGCTGATCACAGAGGTGGTCACTGCTGTGTCCAGGTGTGTGTGGTCGTCAGAGTTTATGACGAAGGAGGAAGACAGAGGCTCGCTCTTCCCCACGTCTATGTATGAAATCTCTCTGCGGGTGTCTGGCGGGTCCGGCACTGGCCCCAGGCCTCAGCACTGGGGACCTGTCCCATTGTCCAGGCTGTGTCATGAGCTCACCCCGTGGACAGTATGGGGACAGGCCTGGGCTGCAGCTGCAGCAGGACAAATGGTCCTGCAGAGCGTGTCACCTCCTCGAGGGCCGTCTCTTTGCCTCATCCTGACAGCCAGCTCCTCCTTTCAGGCCCTGTCCTCATGTTTCACACAAACCATGTTTTCGGGCGTCTTTGACTGAGAGGCTAAGGGGGAAAGGGGACGGGGTTTCCTTCTTTCTTCAACTTCCCTGGGTATCGTAAGGAAAAATCCAGCTCGTGAGATTAGCCTAAAAAAAAATCTCAGTCCCCAGAAAACAGAAAAACAGGCACTTAAAGCAAACAAATAGCCTTCCCGGGGCTGCTTGTGTTTCCATCCACTTGCCTGAAATGGGGCTGAACGGGGGAAGGAGGACCACGCACTTCTCACGTGTGGGCAGCAGAGGGCGCAGCGCGCCAGTTCGAAGCCGGCCGCGGGATCTGCAACAGTGTCGGAGGCGGCGGCCTGGGAAACATTGTTTCTCATGCGAGAGAGAAGTTATTATGTAACGGAGCCCTGGGGACATGGAGAGCCCTGGGGACACGGTCGGGCTCCCATCAGCTGCGCTTCCGTTAGTTCCCCTTAAATTCTGAACATTTCAGGGTTTTCATGATGGGGTGGGGGGTAGGGTCTTCTCTGGAGAATTCAGTGCTTCTCAATGGTGTTTATTTCATGATTTAAACCAAAACCAAACCGTGGCCTGTGGCCAGACACTCTAGACCAGTGACGTTCACCCGGTGAGCTGCAAGAGTTTTTAAAACACGCAGTATCTGATCACTTAGGGCCACTGACCTCTTTCCCCTAGATGGTCAAATAAAAAATGACAACAGTCAACACAACAATAGCTGTCTGGTGTGAACGCCCCGTCTTGAACCGTAAATCTATAGGTCCTATAACAGAGTTGCACCTTATTGGTCACGTCGCGTAATAAAGTTTTGTCTGATTGGTTAATTCCTGATACCTGAAATCCTTATATACAACTATAGGCAGCTGATTTTAAAAAAGTCACTTTGGAGCAATAAGACTAAGTAATTACTATTATTTTTTTGTAAATAAATCAAAACTGTACCTATTTTTTGTCAGATAGGCAAAATATATATATTTTTGGTGTGCTGCAGAATTCTAGTAATTAGTGTATGTGTGTCATAGATGAGAAAGGTTGAAAATCGCTGCTCCAGACCATGCTCACAGCTCAACTGAGCTGAGCCAGGTGGTCTGAGAAGCTCCTGGAATCCCCCACCCACCTAAAGGAGTAATTATGACAACAAGCAGGATTTGATGCCTTGAAGTTTCGGACTGTGCCTTGTGATGCCCAGATCTGCCGGGCTCGGGGCTCACAGGGCAGAGGGGGGCCCTTATTTCCAGTGTTTTCCCGGCACAGCAGTAAGCTAAGCGTTAGGAGAGGGCAGGCCCTTGTTACTGATGCTGTTGGCTATGGACAGGCTCATGCCGGCAAGCACGCTGTTTGTGGTCACCGCGTCCATGGCTGGTCAGGCTCTGCCGAGTCTGATGGAAGTAAGAATTGCCTGTCCCCTGCAAGTATCTCCCGGGGACCTCTCCTGGGCCCAGCTCATGAGCCCAAGGGCGTGGGCTCCGTCTCTGGTGGCTGAGCCGTGTGGCACCAAGGACCACGCCCGTCAGAGGCCACGCAGCCTGACTCTGGCCTGTCTGCGCGTTGAGCTGTTTCCTGGTTGGTGCGGTAGGTGGGACCTGATACCATGTGCTAACCCTGCACAGAGGGTGTGGAAGGAGGGAGCCTGCCTCCACCCCCATCACTCACCTGTCCAGGCCCCCCCGTATGTTTTATTATGTGCTGAGGCACAGCCGGTCTGTAACGCCGCAGGTTTGCTCCCGAGAGCCCTGTGGACAGGGATGACAGGCCCCTTCACAGTGTAGGGAGGTCCCCCAGCCTGGCCTCTCCTCCAGTGTCAGCGGGGTCCTGCAGTCCTTGGGACAACCGACCAGCGCTCCTCATTCCAAAAATGCCTCTTAGTTTGCTGAGCACTTAACTTTTCTTCAAGGGTTGTTTTTATTGAGTCAGCTGGACAGTAACTTGAGAGCAAAGGCCAGGGGGTGTGTCTCCTGTAAAAGTCATGGCAGAGAAAGACAACTGCCGTCTGATTTCACTTCTGTGTGGAACCTAAGGAACAAAATAAACCAACGAATGTCACAGAAACAGACTCATAGATTCAGAGATCAGACCGAGAGTCGCCACACGGGAGGGGGTCGAGGGGCTGGGTGGAAAAGGCAAAGGGACTGAGAAGTACAGATCGGTGGTTACAAAATAGTCACGGGGATGTAAAGTAAGCACAGGGAATATTGTCAATAATATTGTCACAACTACGCATGGTGTCAGGTGGGTTCCAGACTCACGGGTGGGGGGAATCGCTGCGTAAATGATAATTATCTAACCACGATGCTGTACACCTGAACCTAATACAAAATCATGTTGGGTATCGACGGCAATTGAAAAGCTAGTTAACTAAATAAATTAAATAAAAGGAATTGCTGAGCTGTTAACAGTTGCTCAGTAAAAATTTGCTGAGCTAGACCTGGGCGGTGTGGCTTGGTGGTTAGAGTGTCGGCCTGCACGCCCAAAGGGCCTTGGGTTCGTTCCCGGGCAAGGGCACGGACCTGGCTTGCAGGTTCCCCATCCCTGTTGGGGCGTGTGGCAGAGGCAATCGATGTTTTCCCCTCTCTCTCCCCCTCCCTTCCACTCTCTCTAAAAATCAATGGGAAAAAATATCCTGAGGTGGGGATTAACAATAATAAAAATTTGCCGAGCTGGAATGCCCCACTGTGAACCCTAAACAGGCCACGAACCCAATTCTTCTATTTATCTTCTCCAAAACCCTGACCCTGACCACTTCCGCCCCCAGGACCTCGGTTCTTCCCAGGATTTCCATGGGAATGAGCCGTCTTCATAGCTCATAGCTCATCTGTCTAGAGTGTGACCTTGGGTTTTCATGTGCTTTCCCCACCAGAGAGTCAGTGTGCCTAAGATAGAAGATGATGTCACCTGCTTCTCTTGAGTCTTGTAGAAATTCTAGCACCACCTGAGAATGTGCTAAATGCTCCGGGAGGGAGGACAATTAAAGAACAGATTCCTTCTCCCTGGATTTACATGGCACCTGTCTCGAACTTCAGCCCACCTGCTCAGACCCATCACTTTGTTGTTGTTGTTAATTCTCATGTGAGGATATTTTTTCCATTGATTTTTAGAGAGAGTGGAGGGGGGAGAGACAGAAACATCGATGTGAGAGACACATTGGTTGCCTCCCAGCTGCGCCCTGACCGGGGCCAGAGATGAGACCTGCGACCCAGGTAACGTGCCCTTAACCGGGAATCGAACCCAAGATCCTGGGGTGCAGGGCCCGATGCTCTGACCGCCGAGCCACACCGGCCAGGGCGCCCACTGCCTTCAGAGCGTCGCCAAACCTGTGTACGTCTCCCACCCTGGGGACGGAGGAAGATCTCAAACCGTCAGAAAGTCGTAAAATTCTCTCGGATTATGAGCGGGGTGGGGGTGGGGGGCGTCAAGCTGCCGAATTATTCCCCAAAGCTCATTTAGTGACGGTGTCTGGGGCCCGTTAAGCTGGTTCAAGCTGCAGCAAGATGTTTAGCGAGGGAATTGGAGAAATTAGAAGCCAGCGTCGGCTGGAAGGATTTGGGGATTTTTTTTTTGTCGTTGTTAAAGGATCTAGCTGACTCCGGAGAAATAATGAGTGGTTTCCACAGCAACGGTGCTTTCCCAGGACACGGGAGGGAACGTGAACAGGGTTGCGAAGACACCTAGTTTGAGACTTTAATTTTGCAGAAAGAAATTCACCCGAAGTGATTTATAGAACAAACTCTTGCGCTGGCTGGTGTGGGTCAGTGGTTAGAACGTCAGACCCTGGACTGGAGGGTCCCGGGTTCGATTCCAGCCAAGGGCACGTACCTGGGTTGCAGGCTTGATCCCCAGCCCTGTTGGGGTGTGTGCAGGAGGCGACCAATCGATGCTTCTCACATCCATGTTTCCCTCTCTCTCCCTTCCACTCTCTCTGAAAAGCAATGGAAAAAATACCCGCAGGTGCTGATTAACAAACCAAAAAAAACAACTTTTATTTTCCTTTCAAAATTATTATAGAAAAAAATTTTCTTCCTATTATAAAATTCGGAACCCTGAGGGGAATCCCCCAGGAAATGAACACAGGTTTTTTGTTTTTTTCTCTCTGGAAGTGCCCTGCCTTCTGCCCGGAGGCCTCCGTGAACTTGCCCTGAAGCTGTTGGGAGGCAGCTGTCCTTCAAGGCCAGCTGTCACCTTCCCGCTGAGCGTCTGGTACCTCGCAGCAGGTACTTCTTTAAAGGGGATTCACCCCACGGCCTTGGCACTCAGTGGTCACTGTGCAGCTGACCGAATCAAAACAGACCTGGGAACCTTGGAGAAAATGAAACCGTCAGCAGATGAAGCGCCGGAGCTGTTAGCTCCAGATGGGACCAGGGATGCGGCTTAGAAAGGAAGCTCAAGTGAGGGGCGGGGCAGAGCCCCAAGTTTTCGCCCAGAGGACTCCGGGGGGGGGGGGGAGAGGAGGCAATTCCGGGCTGGGGAAGGGGTGACACCCAGTGACTGACATGAGCGTGGCCTGTGTGAGCGGGTGGGATGGGCAGAGAGCTGGGAAATTGGGCAGAGAGACCAGAGGGAAGGTGGGATTGGGACCTCGGTTAGTGGGCCTCGGGGTCCAGAGACAGACCTGGGCTGAGTGACACAGCTGGCTCCTCAGACAGCAGGGTCCGGAGTCCCTGCCCCTGTGCTCTCTCACCCTCGGTAGCTTAGTCCTTATGCTCCTGCAAAGCCACATCCGACCTCGCTCCATGGGACCCGGTCCTTGGGAGCTCAGGGTGGGGAGGCCAGCATGGGCCTGGGGGTGGTGCCAGGCAAGAAATAGTCTGTGACTTGGTGTCAGTCACGGTCCTGGGGGACAGACGGGCACCAGATTGGACAATCCAAGGAGTGTCCAAATGGCACCAAGTAGCCCTGGCTGGTGTGGTCAGTGGTTAGAGCCTCTGCCCACACACTGAAGGGTCACCGGTTTGATTCCCAGTCAAGGGCACGTACCTGGGAGGCAGGTTCGATCCCCAGCCCTAGTTGGGGTGCATGTAGGAGGCAACCCATCTCTGTGTCTCTCTCACATCGATGTTTCTCTCTCCCCCCTCCCTCCCTTACACTCTCTAAAAATCAATGGAAAACATATCCTTGGGTGAAGATTAACCAAAAAACATACAAAAAAAAGGTGCCAAATACAAAAATCGAGGGTAGGGTTAAAGGAAGCCACCAGGAATGGTGTGGGACCCTGAGTCTGTTGCCGCCCCAAGTGAAGGATTGGCCATCAGAACCCTGAGGGAAGGATGTCTGAGAAGGAACTGAGGCAGGGTGGGTGACCCCGCAGGGAGGGACTGGGGCGGGAACGCCCCGCCTTCACCTTGGCCTCCTGCCCCTGCACCCGAAGCCCAGGCACCTGGAGCTGGGGAGCAAGGCCAGTCTCAGACCCACCACCTGAGGCTGCATGCTGAGGACAAGTGGTGCCAGGCAGCAGGTGAAAGCATTGTGACTCAGTTTCCCTAAGCACCACATAGGAGTCTAGAGAGTCCAAGCCTTTGTAGCAGCTCTGACACCGAGCCCACGGGATCGAGTCCGCCTGCCCGGGAAACCCATGAATGTAATGTCCTAATTGGGCCACTTCTGAGGGTGGGTGTGCTGTAAATAATTACCCCGGAACAACAGACATAAACTAGATTTTTCCTAGAAAAATGGGAACATCTGGTCACCCATATCTATCTCCCCACAGCCACAGTGTCCCAGCCGTGTGGGCCATTAGACGCTGAGGGAGGGCATGGTCACTGCGGCCTGGGCTGGGCTGGCCAGCGAGGGCTTCTAGGCAAGGTGAGCCTTGGGCATGCTCAGTGGTGGGTGCGAGGGCAGGAGAGAGACTCAAGGTATGTGAGGAGCAGATCCAAACTTCACTTCTCAGCATCTGGAGAGAAGCCACAGACCTGCTGGGTGTGCTGTTTACAGACCTAACCCTGCAGAAAGTGCCTTCGGTGCCGAAGGCTCGTTATGAGAGGTAACGTGTCTTTCTGTAGCTCTTGTTTGCTGTAGGAGGTGACAGCTCTTGATGTCAGCGGATCTGGCTGCAGGTAGCAATTTGGTGAATAGAATGGAAAATGGATGTTTACTTTGAGAGCGTTACTGAGGGCTTCCTGGGGCTGCCTTTCTCTGGACAGGTCTCTCCATTGCTTCCTGTTAGAAATCACCTAAGGCAAGACCTTGCCCTGCTGGCTTGGACAGTGTCAGCCCTTTGGGGACCTGTGCACATTGCAAAGACCTTACACTGTGGGAGAAAACTGAGCAGCACAGAAAACAGCTGATTCAGTTGTCTCAGGAAGAGGGTGCCAGTCAGAGCTGGAACCCCATCCCCTCAAAGACCTACATCCATCCATGGTCCATCCACCCATCCATCCATTCCCTCCATCCATCATCCATCCATCATCCATCCATCCTCCATCCATCCATCCATCATCCATCCATCCATCCATCCATCCATCCATCATCCATCCATTCATCCATTCATCGTCTGTCCATTTATTCATCCATCATCCATCATCCATCCATCCTCCATCCATCCATCCATCATCCATCCATCCATCCATCCATCCATCCATCCATCCATCCATCATCCATCCATTCATCCATTCATCGTCTGTCCATTTATTCATCCATCATCCATCATCCATCCATCATCCATCCATCCATCCATCCATCCATCCATCCATCATCCGTCCATTTATCCATCCGTCATCCATCATCTATCCATCGTCCATCCATCCATCATCCATCCCTTCATCCATCCATCATCCCCAGGAGTACCCCACCTACCTGCACCTGAGGCCTCCTCAACAGCCTGCAGCAGTCTCCACCTCACCTGATCCAAAGCACTTGTCTATGCTACTCAGATGGCTTTTGTCACACTGCCTTTGTGACATCTCTCATATGGTGACTATATTTCATGTGTCTTGCCAACTAGACAGACATTTTATGTCTCCTTTTAATTTCTGTGATTTTTTTTTAGCAACATATGGTTCTTACTAAATAAGCTTTGAGAGTTGGGTGAATCAATAGAGTAGTTTCTATGATTTAATTCCTGTTCCCTGGGATTGTGTCATTTGACTATAAAATAGGGACATAAGTTAAGGCAAAGAGGAACCAAGAAACCGGCCCCTACCATATTTTGTAGTTGAAAATCAGGCAGTTAAATAAATAAAGCTATGGCTTTCTAGCCCAGCTTTCATATTATACTTAGCTTTCATTTCTAACCCAAAACACAATGCACATCTAAGTTGCATTTATTTGGAAATAGATGCATAGATTCTCTGTGATCTCCTGGAATCCAGTTGATATGAGACAGAGCCAGATGCAATGACTATAAATGAGAATCTCCCAGTGAGTTGAAAGCTCAAAGAGACCAAGAGTAAGCAGGTTCGGGCAACTTGGAAAAATACCTGACGTAGGAGACGCTGAACCAGCGCTGAGCAAGGAGGAAATGTGGCCTGATGGGCAGAGAGTGTGGAAAGGTGGCAGACGTATTTTTCCTTGGCTTCAGTTCTGTGCTGACCTCACACGTGGTCAGCTTAACACACACGGGAAGTGACAGCAGGCGGGGGGGGTGTGTGTGACTCTGAGCCGTGGAGAGTCAGCACCATCTGCCTCTTGCTGGCTGGGGACCCAGAAGAGCCGGTGGGGTGACTCTGCCCAACGGCAGGAGAAGAGGTGTCCTCTCAATCCGAGAGGCCGCAAAAAGGGGCAGATCCCTTCTCTCTCCACTTTTTGTTCTATTAAGGCCGTCGACTGATTGGATGAGGCCCACCGCGTGGGGAGGGCCGCCTGCCTTCCTGAGTCCGCCGACTGGGATGCCGGCCTCACCCGGAGGCACCCTGTCTCTCAGACGCGGCAGACGTCCTGTTAAATATTGGCACTCGTGACCGGTCACGTTGACACACACAATTAGCCACCGTGGAACTAAAGAGTTTAAACAGGAGAGTGACAAGATCTGAAATTTGCTTTTAGAGATTTGCCTGCTGCCTACCGTACGGAGAATGATAGCCGCACTGAGCAGGGTAATTGCGGGTAGACAGAGGGACGTGAGCGGGGAGACAGCGTGTCGGAGGCTCGGGTCCTAGCCTGGGGCTTTCTGCCGTCATGGGTGGCACGTGGGTGCGCGGGACAGCTTTCCCCAGCGCGGGGGGTTCTCTCATTTCCCTCTTGCCCGCTGTCCATCCCTGAGTGGGACCGGGACGGGATGACAGCTCCTCTAAAGCTCCCTGGTCTTCTGACGGCTGCTGGTGTTTTTCTCACCAGATCGTGTTCTCTGAACATAAATCGTGGGCATTCGGGGAGTGTGAGGGCTCAGTGGTCAAGTGTAAATTGTCCCCAGAGCTCAGCGGTGGCTAGGACCCAACAATGCCACATTGGGCGATGGCTGAGTACACACACACAGTCACAGACACAGCCACACACATATGTACACACACACACGTACGTATATACACAGCCACACATGTACATATATACACAAGACACACACATACATATACATGCACAGCCACACACATGTACATATACACACAGCCACACACATGCACACACACAGCCACACACGTATATATACACACAGCCACACACATGTACATATATACACACAGCCACACACATGTACATATATACACACAGTCACACACACGTACATATATACACAGTCACACACATGTACGTATATACACACAGCCACACACACGTACATATATACACAGTCACACACATGTACGTATATACACACAGCCGCACACACGTACATATATACACACAGCCGCACACACATGGACATATATACACACAGCCACACACACATGGACATATATACACACAGCCACACACACATGGACATATATACACACAGTCACACACACAGAGTCACATACAGCCACAGCCACACAGCCACACATTCTCATGACACCTGCAGCTTCTCTGTTCCAGGGCTCGTGCTGGGTGCTCCGCATGGACCACCCTCATCAGACTTTCCCAACAATCCTGAGTCAAATGCAAGGATCCCCGTTTTACAGATGGGGGGCTGAGGTGCAGGCGTACGTTTCATCTCCTTACCGCAGAGATGGGGAGCCCGGAGCCCAGTTCGTGTATGTAATTCGCCCAGGTCCACGCAGCGGGGCGGTGTGGGACCCTCCCAGCTCCTAGCTCGCTTTTCCCATTTCAGTGTGTTTCATGTTAAAGCACCGCTCGTGTCCTGTTCAAGGTCATCTCCTCGAGTCCCTCTTGGCATAAAAGAATGAGATTTTCCTGAACGGTTTCTAGCTCTGGGAAGATGAGGATGTTGAGGAGGCAGGATGATCAAGGACAGTGTGTGTGTTATTTATAAATCTGTGTGTGATGTCGTGTGTGTGTGGAATGACCATTTGCCTTGTGACGGATGTAAGATCATTCCCAGGGTCTCTTCCTAGGCAGAGGTTCCCAGGATGCTTCAGAATCCAAGTCCACAAACCCTGATTGGAGGGGTGGGGGGTCCCCCTCCGTATGCCGGCTGGCGGCCCCCAGGCAGGTCACTTATCCTGGGAGAGACGTCCGCCCTGCGGGTCCCCTGCTCATGGCGTGCTGTGGGCGGTCCGTGGGACTCACTTCGGGCCTTGGAAGAGCCGCACGTTTCTGCTGTGATTTCTGGAAATCGGGATCTGGGCCGCATGCTGCAGGTTATTTTTGTAATGATCTGGGTGCGAGGAGGGCTGTGGCTGGAGGACTTGGCAGAGCTCAAGAGGCTGCAGCTGCTTGTGGGTCTTGTCTCGAGGTCGCCTTTGGAGGCCCACAGTGTCCCCGTGGGGACGACCTCGGCCATGCCCACTGGCCACGACCTGGGCGGGAGGCACCGTGCCAGCTTCCCGGGCTGGGGAGCCCGGCGGGACCCTGGGGCGATGAAGGGGGGAGAGCTGACGGAGATGTTGTAACTTGTCCTCAATGGTTGGGGCTGGGGTCGCAGAGACATCAGGGGTGATGGTGAAACCTCTTAGGGGACCTTCCCTGATGTATATCAATTGGATGAAAAGGCTGGTGAGTAGTGGACAGGGTGGGGTTTTGGTCAAATTCTCACTGGGACATTTGATGGGCACAAATATTTATATCCCGTGAAATCAGGTCAGGTCCGGCTGCAGAGGCTCAGCAGGCTGAGCATCAGCCTGGGCGCTGAAAGGTCCCAGTTCGATTCCTGCTCAGGGCACCTACTGGGTTATAGGTTCGATCCCCGGTCAGGGTGGTGATGGGAAGAGACCGGTCAATGTTTCTCTCTCTCTCCCCCCTCTTCTCTCTAAGCCGTCCTTAGCATGAGAATTAAAAAAAAACACCACAGAATTCAATCCAACATACATGGTTTAGCAAAAAGTTGTAAATAACTTCATATCCCCTTTTACAGATAAGAAAAATCCCTCAGAGACGTGAGTCAATACAATTCTCTAATTATCTACCCAGTAATTTGAGTTTTAGAAAATGAGAAGCGTTAAACACCAGCAGGGGTATTTGCATAGGAATAATCGGCTATCAATTAAGCGGGATGGAAAAACGAAATCATTACCGCGGGTGAGAGGCTGCGAGGCAGTTCTGTTCTGTGCTTGTTGGGTTATGAAGTAAAATATCATAACGCTTGGTACGTGTGCTGTGTCCGTAGAATAAAACATGATATCATCACTAAAATCCTACTGTGGAAGAATTATTCATTATAAGGCGGGGGTTCCACAGTCTTTGTCACCGCAGGAAACAACCCCACGGCATGAGCCGTCCCTTAGGCGATTAGTGTCCCTGGAACATCCGGGTTTTCCTGTGGGAAGGAGACGCCACCGTGAGTTAGGTGGTCCCTGGGCTCGTCCTGGAGATGCTTCGCTGGCGCCCGCGGGCGGCCCTTAGGAAGTGCACCCGATGTAAGGTGAGGGGTTGTGCTCTCCTGATGATTTAAAAAAATTTTTTTTTTTGCTAAACCTTGAGAAATTATCCTATTTTATGAAGATCATTTGTCAGTGGCTAGAAAATTGGACGCGCGTGATATACGGCTGGGGAGGACAGATGAACGCGTCCGCCGGGGCGCTGCCCAAGTCCGGCGAGATGCCCAGATCAGAACTCGCGTCAGGAACCCGGGGGAGTGTGTGTCTCCCGGTGATGAGGAAGGCTCGGTGTTCGCGTTTCAGAGCTCCGGGGGCTTCTCAGAACAGTCTGCTGCTGTGAATTCATTTGGTGCCAGGGACGTGGGACACCTTGGGGACCTCCGTCAGGGGTCCGTGAGCTCCCAGGCACCTTTGGGTCTGTGCTGCTGGTTTATCCACTTCTGCACGTGGTAGCTCTTCACCTGTGAATAATTCACGGGGCACGGACAGGAATAAACAGTCCAAGCGAGACCGAGTCCTGCGCCCTGGTCCCTCCGACGGACTCTAGTCTGTCAGGAGCAGTTGTATAAAAGAAGACAGTGGGAGGCGCAGGCCTGGAGCTGCCCCATTGCCCCTTCCTTGTTTGATGGCATCGAGAACATGGAGAACTGGCCAAAAATAAATATAAATTTAAAAAATCCAAGGTGGAAAGTGATCTAATCAAGGAACTAATCAAAGGAGCGTCTCACTCCGGGCGCCGGGCCCTGGCCAGTCCGTTCAGTGCCCACCTAACCTCGAATTCCACGGGACAGAGGCGTGGCTCACGGGGCGCTGAGCCTCACTTCACTTGTCTCAGCAAACATCCCGCCTTGCTCCGCCCCGCCCTGCCCTGCCCCGGGTGAGGCCCTCTGAACTCAGAGTTTTCAGTAGCTCCATCTTTTGCCCGGCCGGGCGTGGCTCAGCGGTTGAGCGTCGACCTGGGATCCAGGCAATCAGGGTTCGATTCCCGGTCAGGGCACAGGCCCGGGTTGCGGGCTCGATCAATGACTCTCTCATCATTGATGTTTCTCCCTCTCTCTCTCCCTCTCCTTTCCTCTCTCTGAAATCAATAAAGATATATTTAAAAAAAAAAAAAAAGCTCCATCTTTGGAATAAGTCTCCCGGCTCTTCAGGGCATGGCTGACGCCTGCTCCAGGTGCCTTTGACCACCCCCTGCTGCACCCTAAGGCCCAGCCATGACCCATCCACTCAGATACTCCCCTGAGCCTACTGAGCTCCGGCCGATTCTGTGCATCTGCGCATTCCACCCCCTCCCCCCCCATGAAGAAGGGGGCACAGGTTTCTCACGATGGGCCCCCGTCCTGGAGGTGCACCTGCTTTCGGAGAGCACCTTGATTCCCCGGATCGCCATCCCGTGAAGACCGTTTCCCGTTGTAAAACTCCCGTGTTTCTGCCCATCTGTCGTCCCTGCCACGGGCTCAGTCGCTTCTCAGCAGGAGCAGAGAGACGGGGCTGCCCTCCCTGTGCCACCAGCCCCCCCAGGCCCGGGGGCGTCATCTCCGTGGTGTAGTTATTGTTCATGATGGTGGACACGGGCTGTCCAGGGGCGAGCGGAGCAGGTGTGACTTACAGTCTCACGAAAGGTGAAACAGACACTATCAAATGTATATTAAAAATTATATCCCTGGCCGGTGTGCTCAGTGGTTAGAGCGCTGGCCCGAGTACCTGAGGGTCTGGGGTTTGATTCCCAGTCAAGGGCATGTACCTGTGTTGCAGGTTCGATCTCGGGGCAGGTGCAGGAGGCAACCAATTGATGTTTCTCTCTCTCTTTCTCTGAAAATCAACGGAAAAAATATCCTCTGGTGCTGCTGGGTGGGTACAGAGCGAGGCTTGGACAGGCGGTGTGCACTGGGCTTGTTCGGAAGGACAGACACCCCCATCGGTGTGACGTGCACTTATTCCCAGCTGGCGGTGGAGCCGAGCTTTCCCCTCAGGCTCCAGTAGCTGGAGCTGAATTGAGTAGAATTGATGGAATGACTCAGAGGCTCAGCAGCCCCGCCCTGCGGTGCCTCAGTGTCCCCATCTGCACCCCGGGGGGGAGATAGCACGTCTTTCTCCTGAGGACTTGGTGAGAATCAGAGAGGAGCGCCTGTGTCGGGTTCTCCTGAAAGCGCCCGGCGCACAGCAACCCCCCAGTAAGCGTCGGCCGCGGTTATCCTCACAGGCCTGCGCTCTCCGTGGGCCCGTCAGAGTGAATCATGATTTATGCCCCAGGCTAATGGAAAATATTTGTTTCAGCTATTTTCTTGCCTGGGCAAGGCTAGAGGGGAACATAAACATGAAACCAAGCAGGTGTTTGTTTATTTGCTTGCAGGCGTGGTTTGGTTGATGAAATTAGATGCGTCTCCTGATCCGTTTTTCCTCTGTCCTCAGACCGGACCCTAGAATCCCGTTGAAATTTAGGTGGGAGCGAGTGACGGGCCTGCAGAGTGGCCCCAGGTCGGCAGGGGGTGTGGTTAAGGGTAATTTCCCACATCGCTGGAACGTTTCTAGGCATAGGACAGGATCCTTTTTGTTCATGGTGAAGTGCGTGTATTTCAATTTAAAAAAAAAAAAAATTGTTTAAATTTCATTTAGACCAGAATGGGCAGGAACTGGGTCAGGACCCCCCCGTGTTTCCAACTTACCCCCTTTTACTCCAAAAAGATGCTTCTTGCAAACGGGCCGTAACGCAGGCCAGAGACTAGGGAGGCTGCCCAACCACGGAGAGTCAGAAATTTCCAACATCTTTGGAGTCCAGTGAGTTCGGGTTGCACGTGGGGCGGACGGTAGATGTTGGATCGAGGGTGACGCGAAAACCATCGCAAACACTCGTGTCAGACATCAGGCGACTCGCTGTCAAAGAGAGGCCAGCCCCCTGGCGAATTTGAATCAAGTGTTTCATTATCAACAGAGGAAGAAGGGGGGAAACGTATGGAGCTCTTTTGGCGCCCGAGGGGTGCGCGGACGATAGATGAAAGGAGCCCTTCGGTAAGTGCTGGGGAAAGTTGCTTCAGACTCTTACGTTCACAGAGAGCTTTGCAAGACCCTCTTGCAAGCATTGGGCTCCTGGGACATATTTTACATAAATAAAGAAATAAGTAAAAATAAAGATCCCTGATGAAGACATGTCCCCGTCAAGGTCGAGAAGAAGGAAAATTCACCCGCCACGCCCCACGCCTCCCTCCCTGGCCCCGAGGGAACAGGCTGTGCCCTGGGTCACTCGGCTGGAGCCAGACGCGTAGAAAACTGTCACTCATCACGGGGGTCAGCAGTCGTATCTCCCAGCTCAGGTTGCCTTTGGCTCAATGTCCAGAGGGAGGCAGGGCTGCTGGTGGATGTCTCAGCTCACTTTCTTTCTTAAATACATTTTTATTGATTTTAGAGAGAGAAGAAGGGAGAGGGAGAGAGAGAGAGAAACATCAATGATGAGAGAGTCATGGATCGGCCGCCTCCTGCAGGCCCCCGACTGGGGATCGAGCCCACAACCCGGGCCTGTGCCCTGACCGGGAATCGAACCCGGGCCTCCTGGATCCTAGGTCGGTGCTCAACCGCTGAGCAACACTGGCCGGGCTCCCTCAGGGATCTTTAAAACTCCGTTCTCTCATTATTTCTATCCCCACAAAAACCTACAAAGCTCGTTTTCCCAACGCGCCGTCTTTCGCATTTTCCCGACTCGGCGAGCGGCGGCCACCTCACCCTGGGCGTGCCTGAGGGACAGCGACATTACGGAAGCCGGGAGGATCCTGGCGAACACGTCCTCCGGTCTGTTCCCGGGAGTTCGAGGAGCTGAGAGGCTCAGCAGGAAGGTGGCTTCGCCAAGGAGAACCCCAGCGGGCCCGAGCCTGGCGTGCGCCCCGGCCTGCGAGCCGCTCCTGCCGCCCCCCGCGCTGCTCTGGACGGTGGCTCGCTTAGGGCCTGGGGCGGTCAGCGTCGGAACCGTGGGCTAGAGCCCCGGTGGCTTCATCGGTTTGCTCGTTTTGATGTTGAAATCTGAGCAGCTACGGGCAGATGGCCGAGGGAGGTGTCTCCTGGGGCGGGTATTTCCAGGTCTTTCCGGAATCCAGTCCTGTAGAAGAAACAACCCTTTTTGTCAAGTGTAGCGAGAGGCCATGTGAACATACATGAGGCTTCCTGTCCTGATTCTACGTCAGCAAAAGACTGAACTTTCTGGGTCTTATCTTTGAGATGGGGGGGGGTTAGCCCCGGCTGGTGTGGCTCAGTTGGTGGGCAGTGTCCTGTGCACCACGGGGTGGACCGTTCGGTTCCCCGTCAGGGCACATGCCCAGGTTCTGGGTTTAATCCCCCGTCAGGGTGTCTGCAGGAGGCAACGAATCGATGTTTATCTCTCACACTCTCACGTCAATGTTTCTCTATCTCTCCCCTTCCCTTCCTCTCTCTGTCTCTAAAATCAATAAAAACATATTTTTTTAAAAAAAATGGGGGTAGGTTGAATCTCCACTTTCCGTCAGGTCCACAGGGTGGTCAGTGGTGTTATGTCGGGAAAAGATGATAAAGAAAGATGAGTTCTGGGTTCTGCACAATTCAATGTACATATTTAGCCTGAGACTGAGAACCTATTTTATTTTATTTTTATTTTTATTTTTTGAGAACCTATTTTAAGCCTATGGGAAGCAGGAAGCTTCCAGAAGGGAGCGTGGCACACGGCTCAGCCCCCGCTGCCCTGGCCGGGACCACGTCTTGCGTTCGGAGGAGTGTCTGTGGTGGCCGATGGCGCCCGAGACCCACGTTAGGAAAGCTGGAGAGAGGATCCCCTGGGCCTTTCCCCTTCGAGCTCCTCTGGCTGTGACTGCAGAGGAGCCGAAATGAGAGTCTCGGGTCCGAGTCCTCCCCACTGAGTCATGGAAAAGCTGAGTGTTATTGGGCCCATCTGGAAGTAGGTCATCTCCTTCGGCTGCACCCCGGCTTGTGCCCGGCAATTATAATGTGCATCGGTAAATGATCCAATCCTACCTGGAGAACATCGGATTAGCAGAGTGTTCGAATCGATCAATAACTGGACCGGTGAGGGACTTCTCTCGTGCTAATTGCATCTGGAGGAGCTAATGCTGTCTGTGGGGATAACACGGGAAGCTTTGTTCATTATGGAAATGAGGGTAACTCACTGGAGAGGTGTCCTTAGGACTCGGGCTTAGACGCTCAAGGAGACACGATCAGTGGTCTCGTGAAACGTTATACAGATTCTAATTATAATAGAAACGAGTTCAAGTCGTCAATCGCGGGCGCCTCTGAAAAGCTAAACATGAGCCTGCAAATATACAAATAAATTGGATCTTTCATTTCTAGACACACACACACACACACACTTCTTTTTCTCCCAATAAATAAAACACAGTGTCCCTGGGGGAAGAAACCATGGCACGCCGAAAGGGTCTGTCTGCAAATTGGGGTCAGGCCTTATACACTTTTTCCCAGATTGAACCTGGGTGGAATAGTTTCCACTTTTGTACGTGGAATTCTAGACGTTCTACCTGGTCGCCACCTAATTAGGTCCACACCTTGGCTCATCAGCCCGCTAACGTGACCCCCCCCCCCACATGGGGGAACTTCCAACCCCAGAGTTTATGGGATCTCACGCCTGAAAGTTCAAAACCACTAATTCAGTTTCCCGCTGGGCAGTGTTTGTATTTAGGAATATTTCGTCCGTCAGTGGGAGCTCCGCTGCGAATCGGTGAGACGTGTAGTTTGCACGCCTCCCAGGCCAGCTCCAAGGATGCAAGGAGACAAGGCTGACTCTGCCTTTGCTCTTCGCCCCCTGGAGACTCCTTTCCCCACGGGGCTGAGATAGTCTTTCTGGCGTAGAAACCAGGGAGGCGTCAGAATTTTAGCACCAGGGGCCTCGGGAGCTCTGAGCCGTGCCGTCCCCTTGGCCGTGATGATGAGGTTTGTTCTCCGGTGACCGTGCGCAGAGGGGTGGAGGGGGGAGAGCAGCGGCATGTGGTGTGGGGCTGCCCGAGGAGGAGGGCGAGGCTGGCAGAAAGTGGCCCGATGCCCAGCCCTGCTGGTTCCTACGAGCTCCCTTCCTCGCGGTCGGATTCCATTCAATTCCAGGTCCCGTCCTGGCGCCTCCACTCCAACAGCTTCCTGTGGTCAGGTGTGGACAGACCCCCGAGGTGTGTGACTCTAATGCTCTTTCTCTTCCACAAGTCGTCCTGTATGATCAGGCGCCAAGTATCTCCAGCTTCCACTTCCTGTGTGCATACACTTCCTGTGCGCATACACTTCCTGTGTGCATAAATTTCCTGTGAGCCCACACTTCCTGTGAGCGCACACTTCCTGTGTGCATACACTCCCTGTGAGCCCACACTTCCTGTGTGCATATACTTCCTGTGAGCCCACACTTCCTGTGTGCATACACTCCCTGTGAGCCCACACTTCCTGTGTGCATACACTTCCTGTGAGCCCATACTTCCTGTGTGCATACACTTCCTGTGTGTGTACACCTCTTGTGTGCATACACTTTCTGTGAGTGACTGCACAACTCTCTCACCTGCACCCTCACTCCAGTCACCCTGGAATTTTGGTTCCTGGGACACAAGATTCCTTTCCACTCAGAGCCTTTGACCATATTGGTGTTTCAGACTGGTCCTCTCTCAATCACCCATTACCAGTTCACCCTGCACATCTGTCCTTAACTCCTGTCTGTCTCCTTGGGGTGCACTTTCTCTTATTTTTATTTTTTAATCATCACCCAAGGAGTGGGGATATTTTTCCATTGATTTTTAGAGAGAGAGGGAGGGGAGGAAGAGAGAAAGAGAAAGAGAGAGAGAGAGAAACATTGATGTGAGAGAGACATCGATTGGTTGCCTTCCACACGGGCCGGAAATTTAACCTGCAATCCAGGTGCCTTTGACCAGGAATCTGCAACCGTTCAGTGCGTAGGCAGATGCTCTAACCACTGCACACACCGGCCAGGGCCTGATTGGGTCTAAAAGTCCTCTGAATTATTGATTAGGGTGGAGAAGTAACCAGGAATCATCTTAGCTCCCCTCCACTGGAGGTGCTTCCTAGGCCTTCATTCTCATTGACCCCCTGAATTCCCCCACACCTGCCCTGGCCTGTCCAGTTTGGGGGTGCCCCTTGCTGCCCCCTAAAGAGGCCTTTCCTGAGCATAGTCCCTGCCAGAAGTCGGCCCTCTTCCCAGCCGCAGTCCATCTCTGAGCTCACAGGCTCTGCACCCCCCGTCCTCTTTATATTGTGTCCCCACCATGCCAGTCTCATGCTCTGGGGCTGTCGCACCAAAGCAGAATCGTAACCTTGTGACATGGAGGCATCTTAGCGATGTGGGGTCTTCGGTGCCTCCTCTCCAGACCCCAGACTCAGTGAGGAAATGTGGAATTTCTCTGTAGAACTGGACCCTCTGAAGAACAGGTCACCCTGAGAAATGTGCACATCACTAAGTAGGAAGGAGCCCCTTGGCTGGCCTCAGATTCCTTGCCAAGGGGCTGCGGCTTCTGTCACAGGGAGGATGATGCTGAGGGAGGGGGAACAGCAGGGCAGGCGACGGATAGTGATTGATGTTGGAAAGGGCCTGGGACACCTTCCCTGCTGAAGAGAGCGCTCAGGGGACGATCCCGGCCACGGCTGCCGCGACCTTCATTTCTCCTTTCACGGGGCACAGAGCCAGCGAGCATTATGAGGAACATCGTGAATGATTTAAATTGAAAATGTGGTCTGCAGGCAGGTGATCAATGTGGCTTCCTTTTAAAAAAATGTTTTTATTGATTTTATTTATTTATTATTATTTTTTAAAAATTGATTTTAGGGAAAGACAGAGGGAAATGTCGATGTGAGCCCAGATGGCGTGGCTCAGTGGTTGACCATCAATCTATGAACCAGGTCACAGTTTGATTCCCAGTCAGGGCACATGCCCAGGTTGCAGGCTCAGTCCCCAGTAGGGGACGTGCAGGAGGCAGCTGATCAGTGACTCTGTCATTATTGATGTTTCTCTCTCTCTCCCCCTCTCCCTTCTTCTCTCTGAAATCAATATATACATATTTTAAAAAACAAACAAAAAATCAATGTGAGATAGAAACATTGATTGGTTGCCCCCTGCACGCCCCCTACTGAGGATTGATCCCACAACCCGGGCATGTGCCCTGACCGGGAATCGAACTGGCAACACCCAACCCACTGAGCCACATGGGCCAGGGCCACTCTTCTTTGATCTTAAACGGGACCCTGAGGAGCCCACTCAAAGTTCAAAGCCCACATTTAGGCGTTATTTACCCCAACCAGAAAGCTTTTCATTTATATGCATTTTTAAGAAAAGGGTCAGATCTGATTAAACAACCATGATCCTCTTAGCACACAGGATCCCACATATTAGAAAAGAGAGCCCAAATACCCCCAAATAATTCTTTTTATCCACATCAAGTTTGCTCTGGAGGATTATATATTATATATCATGTAAACACAGGTAACTCTTGACCATAGTACAGTTCACACCACTTGCCCAATGCAAACCCAAGGAGCTGATTTTAGGAGGATTCTGCCTGTTAGTATTTCTTTCAAAATGCCAGCACGTACACACGAACTTGAATTATTTACCTAGAGTGATCTAAATCCATGGAGATTTAGAAACAATTTTTTAAAGGCTCATTTCTAACAACAACACAATGATTAACCACAATGATTGGAGAATTGCCTCAAAACATTTTCGAAAGTAGGCAGAACATAAATAAATCGGTCAACACTTAAATAAAATGCTAGCAGCCTCGTGACCTTCCGGTGCTCGGGTTTCTGTGTATCGAGTTAGAGATTGATCCCTCTGAGTCCTCTCTAAAGCCTCTTCGATGCAGAATTCTATGAATTTTCTGTGAATCCAGGTTATGCTGGAGGCCAGATGGTTTTTGTTTGTTGACAGTCGTCTGTGAAAGTCGAATCCACTTCCCTGCCGAATTCAGTGAGCTGGGAGGAACCTGTCATGTCCAGGCTTTGAAGGACTCCAGGGTCATTCACAGACAAGCCTGCACATTCTAGGGACAGCACAGGCTATTTTTGGCTGCAACACCTGCGTACTGACAATGTGTGCTGACAATGACATTCAATTTTAGGAAGCCATAATTAACAGTTTGTTTTCTTCCTCATTGAAGAGCTCAGCTTGCTTGCTGCTTTCTGACAAATTAGAATTTTGCCAAACATTTCCATTGAGAAAGCCTGGTTTGTTGTGAAAGCAACAAATATGATTCCTGACTTTCTTCTCTCATTCCACCCCCAGGAAGAGCCCCTCATTTTACGATGGAGATGTTGAGGGCTCTGCGTTGCTCTCCCTGAGCTTCCAGAAACATTGTGGTTTTACTTTTGTGTTGTTTATTGCTATAGCCCTATGACCCAGACTGTGCTTGGCATGCAGTAGGTGCTCAATAGATATTATTTGAATGAATGATGAATGAATGAATTAATGAATGTGGTATGTTTCTAAATTCCTTTGGGCCCCATATGTGTTTTGCAACATTTCCATTGCTTCTACTTCTATTAGTGGAAACTTTTATAAACTTGATGGTCAGAGTTCCCTACACAGCCCATGCTGACAGTGCTCCTAGCTGGAGAATCACACTTGCACCCACTTAGGGTTTCTATCCAGGGCCGTTTAAAGCATGTGGCTTATCCTTTATGTCATGAAAAGACATCCTGAGTTGAATATGCCACCGTGGTCTCAGCAAGAGGACCCATGTCCATGGCTAACCCTGAAAGAAGAGCTGCTCAGGATGAACAAGGGACCAGAGAAATGGGTACCTATGGATTTAATGCAGCAATGGGCTCATGTTGCAAATGGATTTGGATATTGCTGACTGGCCTGCAGTTAATGCCAACTGATTGCTTGCAGCGCAGAAAATAAAAATAGCGAAACTTAAAGCCCAGCATGAGATGTTGAAGAGCTTGAGCTGAGTTTATGCAATTAATTAAGTTTCCCTTATTCAGAATGCATTCTTACTTGTGGTTTAGGACTGAAAGATGCCGGGCTCCGAAGAAGCGTACAAAGATTACCACAAGACGACTTGATAATGACCTCATCCTTAATTCATTCCCCACATACTCAATTAAGTGGTTTAAATAAGTGATACAGGCCGTAATCTCCAAGTGTATCATTAGAAGAATGTTTGAATTTGACTGAGATTTGCACAATGTACTGATAGGTAAGAGACTAGTGTTTGGTTGGCATTAGATAATTTACCTGGTTTGAGATCTGGGTTTTCACACTGAGTATATGAATCCATGGGCAGATTAGCAGTGAACACGAGGGTCACTGAAGACAGTCCTGTGTTTATTGTTTATAGTTTGTTCTTAGAAATATGTACAAAAGTAGCATGTGAAGACGATAAACCATAGCTTTCCATGTTTGGAGATTGGGAAGATGGTTCTAAAAGCTACAAAGGATTAAAAAGTCCCTTGTTACATCTCATCTTTAAGATGCAATATTCACCCAGCCCCCGTGGCTCAGTGGTTGAGCATCGACCTGTGATCCAGGAGGTCACGGTTCGATTCCCGGTCAGGGCACATGCCTGGGTTTCGGGCTTGATCCCCAGTAGGGGGTGTGCAGGAGGCAGCCGATCAGGGACTTTCTCTCATCATTGATGTTCCTCTCTCTCTCCCTCTCCCTTCTTCTCCTCTGAAAATCAATGGGGAAAAAAATCCTCAGGTGAGAATTAACAAAAACTTTGCTGATGGAATTGGTCCCGAATCATCTGACCTTCACAAAGGGAGATACCCTGGGTGGCCCTGGGTGGGCAGACATAGTGCCAAGAGCCCTCAGGCTGGTCACAGAGAGGAAGTTAGAGAGATGCCTGGAAGAACACGAGCATCCTTGTCGGAAACTGCCCGTGGGGGCCACATCATGGTGGGGACCTGCGGGTGCCCCTGAGCCCTGAGAGCGGTCCTGGTCGGCAGCTGAAAGGGAAACAAGGCCTCGTCCCTCATCCTGAAATGCAGTAATCACATTTGCTGCCGTAAGAGAATTGTTACTAGGAGATGTCACTGAGCTGGGACAGCGAGAGCTCCCCGGGGCAGGTGCCGCTGAAAGTCTGTCCAGCTTCGCTGTATCTCTCACCGATGTGGTGAGATGCTGGCTCTTTGCTGCGACGGCTTCAGTTCTCTGAACAGTGAGGATGAAGCCACAGTCTTCAAGGACATGCATCAGCTCTTTCAGTCATTATTCCGTTGAGCTAAAAAGGTAACCTAGTTCCACAAGTGCATCCATATCTCCGTCTTTCTAAACTCAGGGAGAAGCCATTGATTTCTCTGACAACCTTTCAAGGAGCCAGGGGTGCCTGTCTGGTCGGTGCCGTGCATGCTGCCATGGAAACGTTGCCTGACGGGCGCCTGGTTATCTGAGGCACAAATAGCCAGGACAGGGTTTGTCCCGTAGATACCCTGTCCATCACCTGGTTGGCTGTCACGGCTGAACAAGGATGAAAAAACGCAGGGACATTTAGAGAGGTCGCCACCCAAATCCAGAGGGCCCCAAGCTTTGGCTTCCGTGGAGCCAGGGGCGTGTCTAACACAAATGTTAGACGTGCTCTCGGAGGGCAGAAGGGGACTTGGAAAATAGCTTAAAGGCAGAGAGTTAATTAATCCTAAACCGACTTCTCTTTATCATTTTGGCAGTGAAATTACTGTCCTAATACGAGAGGACTCGCTAATACTCTGCTTAGCCCCGGGGGAGAGGAGCGGATGCCAAAAATAAGTCATCTGACCTCAAGAAGTCCCCTGGCCTGGCCTGTGTGGCTCAGTGGTTAGAGCGTCAGCCAGAGGACTGAAGAGTCCTGGGTTCGATTCCTCCCAAGGGCATGTACCTGGGTTGTAGGTTCGACCCCTGGCCTCAGTCAGGGCACATGCAGGGGGCAACCAATCGACGTGTCTCTCTCACATTGATGTTTGTCTCTCTCTCTCTCCCCCCCTTCCGCTGTCTCTGAAAAGCAATGGAAACAATATCCTCAGGTGAGGATTTAAAAAAAAAAAGTTCCCATTCTTTTGACGATAATCGGGCATAATTGAGCGTCTACAGCCCAGAGTTAAGATTCTCATTTTTTTAAACCAATGACGGCCAGTCTACTGAGGGAAAGCGCAGCCCCTAACAACGCCCACCACTCAGCTCTGCCCCGTGTCTTCCAGTGGGCCCGCTGTTCCATTTTGCTGCTTTCGTTTGGCAGTTTTGTGACCAGAGCCACCTTGGATGACCCTGAAACTCTAGTTTTCCTTTGTCTCCGGGCCTTGGTTGGTGCTCTTTGCTCTGGGCCTAGAACGTGACCTTGGTATTTTTTATTATTATTTTTAATCATCACCTGAGGGTATTTTTTCCATTGCTTTTCAGAGACAGTGGAAGGGAGAGAGAGAGAAACATTGATGTGAGAGAGACATCGATCGGCTGCCTCCCGCACGCCCCCTGCTGGGGATCGACTGGAATCGAACCGCGACCTCCTGGATCCTAGGTCGATGCTCAACCGCCGAGCCACGCCGGCGGGCTATGTTTATGTTTTTAAATAAAATTGGATACTTTGTTCCTCAGAGAGAGAACTTTTAAAATTCTAAAAGTCAATTGTGTTTGGGAATATTGGCGCCTCCTCTCCCTCCTCCAGGCATCAGACACTCATTTCCAATAAGCAATTTCAAGATATTGGGTTTGGCCTCTCCCGACGTGTTTTTTTTCTCCCTCGGTCAGTTTATTTGTGTGTGTGTGTGTATGTGTGTCTTAAAATCTCTTCTGCCCCCGGCATCCCTGGAGCAATCGATTGTGCAGTATTTTAAAGAACCTTCCTTTTCTGTCTGGGATTTTGGCCCATTCTCTGCACTTTTAATTACAGCTCCAGTCCACGGCCTTATTAAACTCCTCCGGTGCGAGACTTGTTCTCATTCTGCGTTTCAGATTTGTTGTCAGTCAGAGGAGGCCTGCTAAGAATCAATTCCGTGCAAAGCCCCCTGCTCGGTGCTGCGGTTTCTCAAAGCTTGGTCTGAACCGTTGCAGCTCAGATCCTCCCCGGTGGCGACAGTGTGCTTGCAGGGAGGGCCGTGCATGAGGTCCCCTCGTCGGGGGGTTGGCAGGGTAGGGAACCAAGAGAATGGAACACACGCTCGGGAGCAGAGGAGGGAGCATGCAGGCAACCTCAGAGGCAAAAAGAAACGATTAACCACAGGCAGGGGGCAGGGAGTTCTGGTTTACCAAGGAATGGACCTGAGCTCCAGTCACCACCTGCAGATGTCCTTGGACAATGTCCTCGGTTCCAGAGTCCAGCACCCCAAGGGTGGGACACAGGTGTGAGCGCTGATACAAAGCTTCAGCGATCGGTCGGGGGCCTCTTTTACCGAGAATAGGAACTGTCTAGGATTGGGACTCGGAAGTAGGCATCCACCGCTCTACACAGCCCGGGCACGGCCCCCACGCCCAGAGCTGGCCCCAGGTGAGGCCGTGCGTGAAAAGGAGAGAGTGTCTGGGCCGCAAGTACCTGCCCTCACAGGGGGCGCAGTCTTGTTGGGTGCGGGAAGGACATATACCCAGTAGAGACACAAGGCTGTGCATGGAAGGTTTCAAAGGACAGACAGACACTCCGTTTATAGGTGACTAAGGGAAGGAGAGCTCGGTCTGGGGACCCAGCAGTCGTAGAGCTAAGTTGGCTGGGGCACTATCCTGATGTGCCAAGGTTGCGGGTTCGATCTCAGGTCAGGGCACATACAAGGAGCCACCAATGAGAACAACAAATCGATGCTTCTCTCTCTCTCCCCCTTCCTCTCTCTTTCTAAAAATCAATAAAAATTTAAAACATTTATTTACAAGGAATTCTTGATGTGAGAGGTGGGTCATGATGGGTTTGCCCTTGGAGTGCTCCCTCTCATGAAGATCCTTCCTCCGGGTCCAGTTCATTCATTCCTCCCCCGACAAGGAAGCACACAGGGAGCACCGTCTTCACGGCACCGCCTGAGGTCCCGCAGGAGCTGATCCCTCCAGCGAGCCCACAGTCTCATGGGGGCGGGGACCCGAGCGTCGCCGGTTTCCTTGTTTCTTTTGCTGTCGGGGACGTCACAACCAAAGCCACGTGTGCGCGGAGCAAGGGCCCCTGCCGGCTTCCCCAGGGAAGGTTTCACGGCCTGGGTGTGGATCTGAACACTGGGCAAGAGTTTCCCCATCACCAAGAGCCTTGCCTTTCTGATTTTCCGCTTCATTCTTTTTCCTGTTGCAGACCCTTCCTTAATGCTCTTGGTCTGTCCTCCTGTCTTTTTCCATCACCAACTTGTTTTAAAAAATAAATTGGAGTGTCATTGGTTAATACATTATATATGTTTCAGATGTGGATTAACTCTTGTCTGTCCTTCTGTTTTCTTCCATGGTTCTCCTTATAATTTGGGGTGAGCATGAAGTAGTCTGTGTATCGTTGCAGTTGGGGAAAAAGAGAGCTGGGGGATATTCCCAGGCACACACGTTATCTCTGGTCCCTGTAAAGACAGTGAGATGGTTTCCAGGCTCCTGCAAAGGGGAATGGCCTGTCTTTCCCACTCAGCTCCAGTTCTTCTACTGCCGACAACCGGTGAAATCTGAGCTCCTGTCTCCCTCCCATCCCCCTGACCAGGAGTCCCCCCCAGGTCCTTCTGCCCTAGACTCGGACACATTGGTCTAATGGGGAAGGACGTTGGGCTTGTGGAAAAACTATAGTTCATTGGAGATGCTCATTTGTCTCTGGATCCACTCCCACGGGGTCATCTGGTCTCTGCAAAATATGTGAGAACCGTTCTCTACCCTCAAGTCCCCAAATTTGCATAAGATGAAATAAATATTTCTTTCTTTAGCGGTTGAAAGCAAGTTGCTCACCTGTCGGCCTTTGACCAACAGCCTAGCCTATTGCTACACTAGCCAGCAAGAATGTATTAAGTATTCGTTCAAAACCCAACCCTGTTCTGGATGTTTGGGCCAATGAAGCAAAGAGGGAGGTGTTCTCCATCCGAGAGTTTAAAATTAAATTATGTGCCCTGGCCTCTGGCCAGTGTGGCTCAGTTGGTTGGGTGTTATCCTGGGGACCAAGAGGTTGCAGGTTCAATTCCTGGTCAGGGCACATGCCTGGGTTGAGGCCTGATCTCCAGGAGGGGGGTGCAAGAGGCAGCCCATCAGTGTTTCTCTCTCATTGATGTTTCTATCTCTCTCTTCCTGTCTAAAATCAATAAAAACATATTTAAAAAAAATACATCGCACACGTGTGTACCCACGTGTGGATTTTGGTGAGAGAAGTTTCTCCCAGGCACCCATGAGAAAACCTCCAGCTGGGAGGCCACCCTTCACTCAGTCTTTCTTGGTGTCAGATAATTAGCTGCTGGGAACCATACGGTCGTTCCAGGGCTCCGGGAGTCGGTGTTGCAGGCACTGGGCGCATAACTAAAAAGTAAACACCGTAAAGGAAATCACCCGAGGCTTCAGAGCTTAGCTGCGTAGGAAAACTAATTCTTAATTAGGTGGCGTCTTCTAGGAAGTGACTCAGTTAGAACCAACCCTCTGCGTGAGCTCCGGGCGCTGGGCACCGGGGGAGCCCGAGCCAGGCTGCGCTCCGAACGTTTTGAGCTGACGTTTCCGTGTCTCGCCGCGAGCTCGCCTGCGGAAGGAACGCGGTTTGCCCAGGGCCGGCGATCACGTGGAGCTGCTTTCATGTTTTAAGCCAGGTGTTGAGACTTGAGGAGCTAAATTCTTGCATCAGCAGCTTTATAAAAAGTATCCGTTGTCCTGAGGGGTCTCACCAGCTGCTTCCCGGGCTGCTTCCCTCCTGGCTCGAGATCTGCTACATTGTAGCAAGTGCGGGCCCTTCCCCGCTGGGCCCCTTCCCCCAGCATCTGGCAGCTGTTTGCGGGGTGAGGGGTGGGGGGTGGGGGGCATTCTTGTTGACTTAGCCGGGAGAGCCCAGATTTTCCCGTTAATTTCCTGCCTTCCTTATTTTGTAAAATAGCCCTTCCTGCTCCTGAACTACCCGGCACAAATTTACATTAATCTGTACAAAGTGCTGTAAGATAGTTGTTACTGTCCTTAATTGGTAGAAGAGTAAACTGGGGCTTAAGCAGGATGAGCTGTGTGGACCGAAGTCAGGGAGCCGGCGGCTAGAACGGTGGAGGCCCGAGCCCGTGCCGGCCTTGACTTCCCGTGGCGTCTGTCCGTCTTCCGGGGCTGTCGGCACAGAGTCTGCTTGGAGCAAATGCTGTTGCTGTCCCCACCCAGGACAGACGGCCTGTCTCACACCTGTCAGGCCACCTTCCCCCTGATGGCACTTTCTGGGCCCCCGTCCAATCTCATTTGGAGCCGTGGTCAGCGAGTGGATCTGTTTCCTCCCGTCAGATGCGGAGGCAGAGAGACTAAGACAGGCGGTGGCTGCAGGTGACAGCAGGAGAGCGGCCCCCACGGAGCAGCAGGGCCACCACAATTAAACCTGTCGCTCTGCTCAGAGGCCATGGTGTCCACAGAAAAGCTGCCCGGGGTCCCGAGACTCTGAGGCTGTGGCCCTGCGACGGAGGGGAGCGAGGACGAGCCCAGGAGGCCCTGTTATTCCAGACCCAGGAAGACCCAGGCTCCATCAACTAGAGGAGCTGTTTTAGGGCCACAGAGCTGACCACGGTCACCTCCTTTGCTCTGAGGCCTGCACGGTCATTGTCCTTTACAACAGGCAGAGGCGCCCTGGCCGGTGTGGCTCAGTGGTTAGAGTGTTGGCCCGCCTTGGACTGAAGGGTCTCGGGTGTGATTCTGGCCAAGGGCACGTAGCTGGGTTGTGAGTTCGATCCCTGGCCCCGGTCAGGCCGTGTGCAGGAGGCAACCAATCGATGTGTCTCTGTCACATCCGTGTTTCTCTCCCTCCCTCCCTCCCTCCCTCCCTCCCTCCCTCCCTCCCTCCCTCTTCCTCTCCCTTCCACTTCCTCTCCCTTCCACTCTCTCTGAAAAGCAATAGAAAAAAATATCCTCCGCTGAAGATTAAAAACAAACAAACAAAAACAGAAAACAGGCAGAGGCTGTGACTGTCACCGAGGCCAGTGTGTTATGGGCTAAAGCCGAGGCTCAGACCTAACTGAGTTTGAGTTCTGAGAACTCATCTGTGTATCGGTTTCGAAAACTCATGTACAAGGAGGCCTCCGCTTGAGGCCCAGTACCGCCTCCATGGTAACCCCGGGCCTACGAGGGACGAACGTGCCAGCAGAACAGGGCCGGGTCTCCCCTGAGAGCTGGGACAGTCCGGGTCCAAGTGGGGAGGGCGCTGGGACGTTCTCCAGGCTCACTGCCTACCTTTATAATCCCTAGAAAAGCCCAAGAGCCCCCACCCAAACTCGTGGCCTCTGGGACAGCCCCTCCATTTCCCCTCCTTCCCATCCCTATATAAACATATTCCCATATCATATATATATATATAATTGAAAGTAAATATTGCCCCTGATTGCTGAAAATGCAGAACCTCTTGGATGGCAATTTGTCTCTTGAGCATATCTCACATTGATAAGTTATTTTCTATTTTTTTTAATCGATTAGCGAGAGGAGAGAGATAGAAACATCGATGGGGGAGAAACAGCATCGATCGCCGCCTGCTGCAGGCCCCTCCTGGGGATCGAGCCCCAACCCGGGCCTGTGCCCCGACCGGGACTCGAACGAGTGGCCTCTTGGTTCAGGGGCCGATGCTCAGCCATTGGCCGGGCTATTTTCTATTTTTATTCTTACTAATATAACGGATGAAACCGGGCAAACACTATTATTCTCGTTTTACAAAGGGACACAGTGGGGTCACAGAGAGGTCACATGACCCCAAAGGGGCCCAAGGTCAAGTCTCTTGCAGCTTCTGTCACCCCTTCCAAAGGCTGTGCCTGCCTCTGACTGAGCCACGGCCCCGAATTACAAGGACACCATGCAGTTCCTTCCCTGATTGATTGATTGATTGATTGATTGATTCATTCATTCATTCATGACACAGATATTTAATGAGCACCCACTATGGGCCAGGGGCTGTGGAATCTACTGGAAACAATGTGAGCAAAAAGTAAAGAAACAGGTGTATAAACAAGAAGGTGTCTGGGAGTGATAATAACCCTGATGAAAAAACTACTTTTTTTAATACGCTTTTTTTATTGATTTGAGAGAGAGGAAGGCAGAGGGGGAGAGAGAGAAACATCAGTGATGAGAGTCATTGATCGGCTGCCTCCTGCAAGCCCCCCACTGGGGATCGAGCCTGCAACCTGGGCATGTGCCCTGATAGGGAATCGAACCCTGATCTCCCGGTTCATGGGTCGACACTCAACCACTGAGCCACACTGGTCAGATGAAAATTTTTTTTTAAAGGCTGACATTGCAAATGACTTCAGGAGAGCAGGTGGCAAGTCTCACCTGCGCAGTGTGAAGAAATGCATCAGGACATTCCAGGTGGAGAGAACTGTGGGGGTAGGAGCTTTGCACGGGGCCATCATCTTCCCAGGTGTGGCCGTTAGAATATTTAACCACAACTTTCACTCTTGACCTCCGGGCCCTGGAGAAAGTGTTTCTAAGTCTCGGACCCCAGCTCTGGAAATTGGTTCCTGCTGATGTGATCGGCCCTCCCCACGTCTTGAGACCGCGGTGGTTGGAGTTGTTAACAGAAGGAGGGGTTAACTATTCACAAGTGCGTCTTCCTCAGGGAACCTGTTTTGTTAAAAACCCATCGTGGGAAAGAAACTGTAGGGCAGCACAGGGTATTTTTGTATTTTTAAAAAAACCAGTGTTTGGGGTATATCGATTTCCTGGTGGGTCCTGTTAGCATGGATCTCGGACCCGAAGGACTTTCATTTCTTTCGGAGGCATTTTGGCGGGCGGGAGTTTGCTGCTTGGCCTCGGCGACGTCCTGGCTCGTTTATCCCCTTAACGGTCACCTGACGGGTATTCGCGGAACCTGGTTTCTGCCGGTGCCCGGTGCCCGCAGGGAGCTGAGGGTCCGCGCCGCTGGTTGGAAGGGACGGAGACTGAGGTGGCGGAGTAAGAACATTCTACGTGAAATAAATACACAGGATTTTTGTTCTTTGTGGGTTTTTGAAAGTCAGATGAAGGAAACGGTTGAGGGTGAGTTGCAGCTTCTCCGCCGGGGGTGTTTGGGCGACCTGACCAGACCCCAGACACCGCCCTGTGACTCCAAACTTCAGTTTTAATGTCTGTACCGTGGAGGGAAACAGTTCACGTTGGGGTGAACGCAGGCTCACCCGTCCTTCGGGCTCGGGGAGGGGCGCACCCCTCCCCAGTGCCGGGGGCAGCTTCGGGGGGCTGCTCCCCACGTAAACAGCTGCCGTGTGGCGCCCGAGAGAATCCAGCCTCGCAAGCTCCGGGTGGGAGCCCTTAGACACGATAACCTTAGAGACGCGGGGTGCTGCTGGCGATCCCCTTTCCCACGCATGCCTCCCTGTCGTTCTCGGGTCTTTTTAAAAATATAAATGCATTTCCTTTTTTTATTTATAGCTTTTTGGGGGTGAGAGAAGAATGAAATGGTTGCAACCCAGGGGCTTGAATCTCGCTGTTTTCTTTTGAACACCAGCGGCACCACCCATGAGCCGCCTGAGTTTGGACAACGATCTTGCTTTCCCCGAGTTCCCGTTTTCCCCCCGGAAAAGGGAATAGTGAGAATTCCCACCGGCCCGGCCGGGCGTGGCTCAGCGGTTGAGGGTCGACCTAGGATCCAGGCGATCAGGGTTCGATTCCCAGTCAGGGCACATGCCCGAGTTGCGGGCTGCAGCCGATCAATGACTCTCTCATCATTGATGTTTCTATCTCTCTCCCTCTCCTTTCCTCTCTCTGAAATCAATATATATTTTTTTAAACAAAGAATTCCCACTGTACCCTGGGGCAGAATTAGGTGAGCTCACCCACTTACAGTGCATGGCGTATTTTTTAAAAAAATATATGTTTCTATTGATTTTAGAGAGAGGAAGGGAGAGAGAAAAAAATCAATGAGAAACATCGATCGGCTGCCTCCTGCACGCCCCCTGCTGGGGGATCGAGCCCACAGCCTGGGCACGTGCCCCTACTGGGAATTGAACCCGTGACCTCTTGGTGCACAGGGCGATGTTCCACCCACTGAGCAACACCAGCCAGTAATGTCACATTTTCTTAAATTGTGGTAAAAAACAACAGCACACCACATAAAATTCACCACCTCAACCATGTCACATGTACCGTTCAGCAGCGCTGAGTTTATTAGGATTGTCCTGAAACAGGTCTCCGGGGCCGGGTGCATCTGTCTTTATAATGGAAAGACCTCCGTTGGCTTTTATGCGTGTTAAGAAACAGCCTCTCATCACCAAGGATGAAGCTAAGACCGGACCTGGGGCATCTTAGCGTGAGCCCCGCCGTGTCCCCAGACCTGCCTGGGAATCATTTGCTGCTTTGTTTGGAATTTTCTCTTACCCGACGTTTCTCCATCCCTGTCAGCCTGGCTTTTTGCAGATCAATCTATGTCCCTGACGTCAAATAATCTATTTGTGTGTATTTCCCTGGAGGTTTTTAAAAAATTTATCTTTAGTGTTGCAAGTATTACAGATGTCCCCTTACTCGTATGTGGAATCTAATGAACATAATAAACTGATGAACAAAGTAGATCCAGAGACATGGAAGCATGGACCAGGCTGAGGGACCTCGGAGGGAAGGGGAGAGGGGAGGGGCTGGGAAGAGGTTAACCTAAGAACTTGTATGCATATGGGCACAGCCCGTGGTCACGGACCGTAGGGTGGGAAGGCCTGGGACCGGACGAGTGCGCGGTGGAGGGGTCAGTGGGGGACTAGGGGACATCTGTGGTACTTTCACTGGAGATGTTGATGCCTATGACGAATGCAAGTTGTTAGTATTCTGCTTCTCAAATTCCGCCTTCCCTCCCATCCGTGTCCCCTCCCCTCTCCCACCACCTTCATTGTCTCACCATAGCTTCTCCGAATTTTCTTTGGTGTATTTTTTCCCCTCCCCTCCCCTCCCCTCCCCTCCCCTCCCCTCCCCTCCCCTCCCCTCCCCTCCCCTCCCCTCCCCTCCCCTCCCCTCTCTCCCCCTCCCTCCCCCTTTCCCTCCCCATCCCCCCCCTTCCCCTCCCTCCCCTCCCCTCCCTTCCCCCTCTCTCCCCCTCCCTCCCCCCTCCCCTCCCCTTCCCCTCCCCTCCCCCTTCCCCTCCCTCCCCTCCCCCTCCCTCCCCTCCCTCCCTACCCCCCTCCCCTTTCCCTCCCCCTCCCCTCCCCCTCCCCCTCCCCCATCCCCCCTCCTCCTTTTCCTCCCCCTCCCCATCCCCCCTCCTCCTCTCCCTCCCCCCTCCCCCACCCCCTCCCCCTTCCCAGCAGCGGTTGCTGAGGAGCGAAGGGAGGCGACCTTTGTGACTAAGGAGTGCTTTTGTCCACATAACTCCGTCTCCCGGCTTCCTTTTGGCAAAAGCCGGGGTGGAAATAAATTATTCAAGAGCAGGTCCGAAGATTCTTGCTGGCTCCTAACCTCTGAAACTATAACCAGACACCGAGTTCGACTCATTTACTCGTCTGCAGAAAGACTTCTAGATGAATCGATGGTGCTCCATAGGGCAGGCCCTCATTAATTTCGTTTTTGTTTATTTTTAATGTCGCATAATGTAGTGTTATTTCCCCAGAGCCTTCCACACGCACACACATGCACACACGCACACACATGCACACACGCACACATGCACACACACACGCACACACACACACGCACACACACGCACACACACATGCACACAAGTGACGTTCCTGACCCAGTGCGTAGGTAGAATTGTGGCTCTGTGACCCCTGTCCCCGTGAACATGTTACATGGAGACAGGGCCTTTGCTGATGGAATTAAGTTCACTTACTGGGTGGGCCCAGTGTGACCACAGGAATCCTTAAACACAAAGGAGTTCCTCCAAAGAAGGATCTAGAAGGTACCTTCTGCCCAGAGCCTCCAGCGAGAAGGCTGCCCTGTGACATTTGATGTCCGTCTGTCACTCCCGGAGCAGACAGCCTGCCTCCCGCCCTCCCGAACTCCACCCTGATCCTCCAGGGTCCCTTAAGCCACCAGGTTTGTGCCCATTTGTTGCAGCAGCAGAAGAAAACGAAGGAAGACGCCCCCGTTCTCTGGGGCGCCGTCAGCTCCTGGCTGGGGCTCTTCTCTCGTGGGAGGGGTTTGCGTGGACCTCGCCCCGGCTTCGCGCCTCAGACGCTTCCTGCCCTGCGCTGCCCCGGACAGCACCCCTCCCGGGGCCGGGGACCAGGATGCAGGGAACTGACATTTCAGAAACACGGGCACGTTCTGTCTTGGACAAGTGCCCCGAGCAGGTGCTCAGGTGGAGGTGTGTTTTCCGGCTCAGGGCTCGTCCCCAAGGACCTGCTGGGGGCCGGCTGCGGAGACAGTGAGGTGCAGAGAGGTGATGTCGGTGCACCCCGCTGCGAACGGTCAGAGCTCAGGAGGAGCGCAAGGCCCTGAGCCCTGGCCCAGGGCTCTTTCCAGGACCCCCCACTGCCCGACACCAAGCAGTCCCACTGCTCCGACCGACCGCGGCGCTCAGAGAGCAGCGAGGGGGAACCCAGGCTGGGCCCAGGCCCTGAGGGTGAATTTTAGGCCTTTGTAGTAGCTAATCCCCGCCGCAGGTGAACCTGCACACATCTGTCCAGCGGGCTGGGAAGAACAGAAGGTCTTTGCTAATTGGAAGCTAAAACCTCTCTGTAGACAACACCCTGCCATTACTGCCGGGAGGCGACAACACCCTGCCATTATTGCAGCTGCCACGGGCCCAGAGGCGCTGTGGCCGAGCTGACTGACAGCCCGCGGCCCCTCTGAGGTGCTTTCGCGCTGACCGTAGCTGTGCTTGTTTTCCTGTGGCTCGCAGGCCCGGCCCCTGGCCACAGAGTCAAAGCCACGGGAGTCAAAGCTGTCACGGGCCTTCTCCGCCGCCCCTCGCGGACACGCTGTCGTTTCAGTAAGTCGTGGGTGCTTGCAAAGGGAGCTCCCGAAAAACGCTAATGGGGGGTGAGGGCGCTGTCCCCGCGTCTGTGAGAAGAGGAAAAAGCCCTGGCTGGGCGGGGCTCACTGGTTGGGCATCGGCCGTGCACTGAAAGGTGGCCGGTTCGGTTCCCGGGCAGGGCGCAGGCCCGGGTTGCGAGCCTGATCCCCGGTCGGGGGCGTGCAGGAGGCAGCCCCTCCATGACTCTCATCATGGATGTTTCTCTCTCTCTCCCTCTCCCTTCCTCTCTCTGAAATCAATTAAAAAAAAAAAGTCCCTAGACCTGGATATTGATATTCCAAAGCTAAATTCTCAATTCCCTAAAAGCCAGCCCTTAAACATACAAGTGGTTGTTGTTTCGTGACTGGCATCCCTGGTAATCAGACGGCCAATTATCTGTCATTGCCCGTAACCCAGGGACCCTCTCGAGGTTTGCCCATCACGCTCCCCACTCCCGGCCACCAAGCCGGCATCCGTACCACCTGCCGCTCTCTCTCCCCCAACCCCAAGCCCCGGCCTTGCCCCCTGGGGCTCACCCACCTCTGGGCAGCCGGCCTGGTCTCCTACCTGCCGCTCTCATCTGTTTAAAGCAGAAAGACGACATTCGTGGTTGTGCGTTTTCCGTGTCGCCTCCCACTCCCTGCTATTTCCCAGCTGCTCTGCGATCACGTCGGGAACGTTCGCTCGATGCCGTTTCGGGAAACCACGATGAGGCCAAGGCAGGCTCCCCCGTTTATTTAAAAATCAACGCGTCGTCAGTGGCACCTCTGGTACAAGTTACACCAGAGGAACGTTGCCGCTCCGGGTTTGCCAACAGGGCCCTAAGGATTGGGAAACGCAAAGGCGGATCCTGGTCTCCTTCACTGAAAAAACCTCGTCATATAGAAATATGAGAAGGCGCGAGGTGCATTAAAAATACGGCTTATCGACAGAATACCTGAGCGAACGTCAGTGTTTACAAAACTTCCACAACTATCCCCTTGAACCCAGATACTGAGGCCCGTGAACATCCTATTTTTGTTTGATTTTGTTAATCTTCACTCGAGGATATTTTTTCCATTGATCTTTAGAGAGTAAAGGGGAGGGAGAGAGAGAGAGAGAGAAACATCGATGTGAGAGAGACACAGGGACTGGTTGCCTCTCGCACACGCCCGGGTGCCTGCCCTTGGGTGCGCCGGCCGACGCGCTAACCACGAAGCCACACTACAAATCCGTCAGGCCTCCCTGCCCAAAAATCATCTAAATTCAAGTCCCCATCATTGTCACCAGCCGTCAATTAAATAGTCACCAGCTTTTCCCGGCCCTTAGCCCACAGGTCTTACTCTTGAGACCGCTTACGGGGGAAACGCTGGACACCCTGGCGGCTCAGATTCCCGGGTTTGGGGTCATTTCCTCAGCGGCCCCCGAGACACCCCTGAAGCAGGAAGCCGAGGAGCTCGCCCAGCGCCGCTTCCGTAACAGTGGGATCAATAGGCTCCAGGCCGCGGGTGCATTTAGGTCCCCAACCCAGGAGCTCAGCCCTTCCAGCCGCTTGCGAGCGGCTCCGAGTTCCAGTAAAGCTTTTAGGCCCAGAGGCATTTCTGCGTCCTGGTTTCCCACTCACAGAAAAGAATGGACTGTCCTTCAGGTAAGAGGGGGGCATCATCGCCCAGACAGAGGGGACGGACGTGGCACCATCTCAGAGGCACTGGGACGTCCCCCCGCCCGCCCGCCCGCCCGCCTCCCTGGCGTCCTGTGGGCTCCGAGCGCAGCATCGCGGCCACTGAGGTGGCTTAAGGAGCAGCAGCCGGTCACAAATGGTATAAACACGGCTCCTGGGGTCCCGCCCTCTCCCTTCCGCGCAGGAAAGTCAAGGAAATCTTGACCTTTTGTTTACGCCAGCGGCAGAAAATGTGTAGCCTGTTCTCTGAACATAGCTGATACCCCAGGTGCTTCGCTGGTAGTTTATTTGTGCCGTTTGCCGCTTTGGAAACGTTTGCAGCGTGGGGAGGTCGGAACACGCGGCTCCTGGTGGTCCCGGGCTGAGCGCGGGCGGTCAGTCGGGCTGGTGACGCGTGTTTGGCCCGGTTCAGGAGGCTGAACACGGCCACCTTCTCTGCCAAGTACGTCACACGTCGAAACCTTTCAGAAGTCACCTGGGGCCCCGGCCGAGTGGCTCAGTCGGTTAGAGCATCGATCGTCCTGATAGGCCAAGGTTGTGGGTTCGATTTCCGGTCAGGGCACATACGAGAATCATGTGAATGATTCATGAGTGAATCATGAATAAGTTCAACAACAAGTTGATGTCTCTCTCTCTCTCTCAAAACAATAAATAAATAAAATTTTAAGACGCCATTGGGGCTACGTTAATTGCTTGGGGAAAAAGACACACCAGGGAAGCAGCTTTTCACACTGTAACAGGCAGGACGGGCTAGGCTAAGCCTCAGTAACAACCCCAGGAGCTCCAAGGCGGGGAGAGGAAAGGGTTATTTCTCACTCGTGTGCAAGGGGGCTTTGCTCTCACGTGGCCGCCGGTCACCACGCCTGTCGCCCCCGGTCCCCGTGGCCGCTGGAGGTGTCGCCGCTCACGTGGCACCTTGCTCCTTCCGGAACTCACCGGCCAGAACTGCCACGTGGTTCCTTCAGCCACAAGGGACCAGGACCGATCCCAGGTCACGTGCCCGTAGGTGAGCCACACGATGGGTGACCTTATGATTTTCGTCGGAAACACAAGCCGTGGCCTAGTTTCCAGAAATGAGACATGTTCTGTGATGACAAACATTCGTACGCGTCTCCCAGTGCCCTCTGACCCCCAGCTACCCCCAAACCTGCGTCCCCGCGGAGAGAAACCTCCGGCCACCTGCCCGGAGGGAGGGGGGCGGAGAGTCGTGTCTTGCCACCCGGCTCTCAGTCTTCTCTCGGAGACAGGTCCCCGGCGCTCAGTGCTCCCCCCAGGCTCTGGCTTCCTCACTCCCGACTTCCAGCATCTTCCTAGACTCGAGGATGTCATTCCCCCCCGGGGACCGCTCTTTGGGGCTGGAGATGAGACCGGTGACGGGGAAGGCTGTCCCTGGGGCTGCCAGCTATTGAATTCACTTCCCCTCCCCAACCTGCCAAGTGTCCCCTTGGGGCCCCAACCTGCCAAGTGTCCCCTTCGAGCTCTCCTGGCCTACGTCTTCTTTCCTGGTCCCTTTGGGTTTGGCGAGGCTCATCTCGCGCTCTTGGGTCCGCTCATTTTACCGCTTGCATCTAACCCCCCCGAGTGCATTGCTCCCTGGATACCCACATATCCTGCAACGAGAAAATCCCAGGAAGATGCCCCGTCGCCGCTCCTGTGTGGCAGCCAGTGGGTCCTCCCCCGGTGCTCAGATGCCATTTACCGTCTGTTGCAGTGGGGGGCGGGGGGAGCTGACGTAGGGGTGTAGATGAGGCCCCCCCTTCTTGTAAAGGGCGTCTGGGTGGGGTTTACCTCAGCGTGTCCGGTCCTCCTGCTAAACTCCTGTAAAGGTAGAGTCGCCCTCCAGGCTGATGACGCCTGAGTGCCTCCCGGGCAGCCCGGGGTCCTTCGCTGTCCAGCCACACAGCCCTTCCTCGCCGACCCTGCCAGGCGCCCACGGTGCGGGGTGTCACTCAGGGGGCCCCGTCTCTGCCCCGGGGGAGCTCTCGGTCTCCGGGGTGAGTTGGTCTGTTCCTGGGACCAGTGGCAGATGATTACGTCGCCACAGCGCGGGGCTGGGAATGTCACCGAGTCGGCGCCTGTCCGGCCGACCCAGAACCTTCCGTCGGCCCGGCAGAGGGCCCCTGCTCAAACAACGCGCGGTGGACGGGTCGGCCGGCGCGTCGTGGCTGTGACGGGTGAGGTGCTGAGCGGTGGTCTGTCCGTCCATCGCACGTCGCTTCCCCCGGAGGGGCACTGGGGCATCGGAGCAGGCGTCCGTAGACCCCCTGCCGTCCTCAGCATTCGCTCAGTGCACCCTCGGGACCACCCGCCTGTCCCCTTAGCGTGAGGTTAGTGGACGGGGCCGCACCTCCGTTTCTGTAAATACTCAGCATCGACCCCCTAGCAGGAATCATGGGTCGCAAGCCCTCTCCTCTAAAATGTTAGACACACTCCTGGCTGTGGGTGGAGCCCCCAGGAAGAAGCGAGGACCCGAGGGTGCAGGGGCCCCTCAGCACTAGGCAGGCTGGTTGCTCTGAGCTGAGACAAACGTTCGTGTCCGTCCCTCTCGCAGCAGAACGTGGTCTTGGGCGTAGCCCCTGAGAGGTGGGAAGGGGGAGACGGGCCGGTTAGAAAACAACGCCAGTCCCCCCCACGGGGCTAGTTTGGGGGCACCGCAGACCCCCAGGCCCCCCCGTGCCTGCAGCCCGCGGCTCACCCCGCACGGGGCCATCTCCCCTGCCCTCTGGTCTCCCGAGGCTGCGGGCGTCACCTGCAGCCATTGGTTGCTTGTGCCGGCCTCGGGCACTGTGGTTATTGGCGAGATGCACTAAAAGCCGGAGTGTCTCCAGTTGCAACAACCCTGGGCACCGGGCGTCCGCAGCCTCAGAGCAGCAGCGGGAGCCCGAGGACGTCCTGGCAGCCGCTGGGGACGGTGCGCACCGGCCTGCGACCCGCAGGAATGAATGTGACCAGGCTGCCCAGGGTGGACAGAGTGAAACAGTTCTGGAGGGTGAGTAAAAGGAGATATTAACTTCCGGGGGGGGGGGAGTTTAATTTGGGGGGAAATCCCAGACAAATGGAACCTGCTGGTGGAGACGGTGATGCCTGCGTTATCTCGGAGAGCTCCCGGGGGATTCGGCCACGCGTTCTTCACGCCCTGCCCAAGGTTTAGGGTTTAATTTGAGCGAATCGGCAGCAGATACATTCGGCAGCCGGTTCAGCGTCGGGTACTTGCTCGGAGAGGAAGTTTTCCCTCCAGAAAAGGCAGTTTTAGCGTATGAGCCGCAGCACCACTGTGGTCACTGCCCCCGTGTGTCCAGCCTCTGGGGACAGAGTTGGATGTGAGGGCTGATGGGACCCTGCAGATCCGCCCGTGTTTCCCCTCCGGCTCGGGTCTGTCAGAAGCCCCGTGGGGCTGCGAGGAGGAGAGCTCAGAGAATCGCACGGTTTGTTGTTGTTTTTTTCCCCTGTGAAGGAGTTAGGAATGAGGGAGCCGGCTGCCGTCGCAAACCCCTCAGCCGGATGCGCGGAGGACCGTAGCCCCGATCCTGGGTAATGAGGGGCCGCCCCAGCCGGCCCGGCAGCGGGGGGCGCTGGGGTTTCAGGGTCTGCCTCTTCCCTGAGAAGACGAGACCCCGCGAGAAGCAGCCCGTTTCCAGTTGCCAGAGTCTCGGTTCAGAGCAACAAGTCGAGAAGTCTTTCCTGGGCAGTCACGTGGGATTCGGGGAGCCGGGTGTGCGTGCCCCATGTCAGCATCAGAGCGTTTAGGACCAAGGAAGGGGGGTGAGTGACCCTAAAGCTGATTTTGAAGTGACCCCACCCCCAATATATAATGCAGAACTGGAATGAAAGTGTGGGTAAGTTTCTTTTTATTTTTTACTTATTGAATTTATTGGGGTGACTTGGTTAATAAAATTATATAGGTTTTGGCGCGGCCGGTTTGGTTCAGTGGTTAGAGCGCCGGCCTGTGGACTGAAGGGTCCCAGGTTTGATTCCGGCCAGGGGCACGTACCTGGGTTGCAGGTTTGCTCCCCGGCCCTGGTCGGGGGCACATGCGGGAGGCAGCCCATCGATGTCTCTCTCTCTCCCTCCCTTCTACTCTCTCTGAAAAGCAATGGGAAAAATATCCTCAGGTGCAGATTAAAAAAAATATTATATAGGTTTCCAGTGTACAAGTCTGTACACTGGAAACATCATCTGTACCTTGTGTGTCCACCCCCTCCCCCTGGCAGTCTGTGTCCCTTCATCCTTTTGGCCCGGCCCCCGAGCCCTCCCCTCCGACAGCTAAAATCATGGGTCCATCCCCATCTTGCTTCAACGTTATTTGACTCTGATTTTTTTCACACGCTGATATTATTAGCTCCCCACTCATGAGACGTCACTAGATGGGCACGTAGCGGGCGGATGGTGCGTCCGGTGTGTGCCTGAGTCCAGGGGAGCCGCTCCGAGTCGTTGACGAGGGTGGGCCTGGGGTGGGAGACCTGCTCTGTCGCTTCCTTACTGAGTCCTCGGAGCTCCCCGTTTGGACGGATAATGCTCACGAATGAGTTTGCCAGTAATTTAAGTGACTTCTTAAGCAAAGATCTACATTCACCTGAGTGGAACCGAAGTAATTTCGTCGCTGACCGAAGCGTCCGTGTTGGGTATAAATGGGTGTTTCATCTGGTCAGACAAGAGCGTAGGAAACCCCGTAAGCGCTGACACTCTGCAGAGGCACCGGGCCGGCTCGCTCAGCCGGGGCTGAAGGTCCGTCTGGCCACCACCCTGTGATTTTGGGGACCAGCTTCCTGGTCGCGGCCTGGGTGCTTAATGCCCTTCATTCCCTGTCTCTAAAGGGACTGTTTCCTCCCAGCTCAGTGCTTTAACCTGAGCATGTGGCGAACGGGTTACTCTCTGCTCTAAATTCACCGAGTATCCGTCTAGGTTGTGTCTGAGAAAGTCTGGTTCCATTTGGTGAGCAAGACGGTTTCCAGCTGTCAGTGGGCTTGTTGAAATCATGCTCAGATTTGTTGTTATTATTATTTTATTGATTCCAGAGAGAGGAAGGGAGATAGAAACATCAATGATGAGAATTACTGATCAGCTGCCTCCTACACGCCCCCGACTGGGGATCGAGCCCAAAACCCGGGCATGCGCCCTGACTGGGAATTGAACCTGTGACCTCCTGGTTCACAGGTCGATGCTTAACCGCTGAGCCATGCCGGCCGGGCCATACTCAGATTTAAAAACTTCTTTCCCTGTGACACCAGGTGGAAGGGATCGGAGTCACGTGGAGCTGTGTGGATGAGCAGTGGGATAATTTGTATTTCAGCTTCCTTTTAGCCCTTAGCACCTCTGATGATCTGAAAATTCATTGCATACAACACCCCAACGTTTCAGATGAATCCCTCCATCAGCTGTGTCTGGAAGGGAGACCCCAGGGCCCGGTGGTATCCTCCAAGAGAAGGTGGGATACACAGGCCCCCAAACTGGCAGCCCCCACATAAGCCCCGCTCCCTGGGAGGTAGGCTCAGCTCGATAAAAATAGACCCCCAGGGTTGCCCTGGCCAACAGCTCAGCCCAGATCGGGCAGCCCGTTCTAAATAATCTAAAGAATCCCTTCATTATTCAGGGCCAGGGAACTGAAATGGGTGCTGTAATTACTCTGTAGTCTCAATTCTGAATTATTCATCTTCTTCCTCATGGAGGTTTTATGCTAGTCACTCAGACTGTTGTTAATAACATTTTTAAAAATCAGAGAGAGATGAGAAAACAATTTAAAAGAAAGGACTTAAAAGCCTCCGAGTGGAGGGTGGTGATGCAGCATCCATTCAAATGACCAAAGTCAAAGCCCATTGTTCGCCTTCCTCCGGTCTGTCTGCCTCATTTCCTGACCCCACAGTGGTCAGAGATCCAACAAAAACCCCTGCTCGTGTTCAGGACAAACTTTGAGGGAAGCTAGTCCTTGCCCGTCCACAGCCTGGGTTCTTTCCAAGAGATGGGTATAGAATTTCAAATTCTGAACTAAAACTTTGATACCACTAGTTTATGCTCATTAAAAATGATGGCCGTCTTCCTGTGATTTTGGCAGCTGCTGTGTAATTGTAATTTTTTTATTGGTAGCAAGTGGAAATAAGAGAGGTGTTGTTCAAACAAACCCATGAGTGGCCCACCTGCAGTAGTTGGAAACAGGAGAGTTTGGAAATCAGTGCTTTAAATGGCCTTGCTATTTAAAAAAAATTTTTTTTTTCAGACCTCACCCAAGGATATTTTTCCATTGCTTTTCAGGGAGAGTAGAGGGGAGGGAGGGAGGGAGAGAGAGAGAAACATCAGTGTGAGACAGACACAGCAGTTGGTTGCCTCCTGACTGGAGCTGGGGATCAAGCCTGCAACCAAGGTACAGTGGTACCTCGGTTTTCGAACATCTCCGTTGACAAACATTTAGGTTTACGAACGCCGTAAACCCCGAAGGAAATGCTTCTGCTTTCGAACATGGCTCGGAAGCCGAACATGCCCCACGGCTTCCGCTGAGGGCAAGATCCTGAGGCCCAGCTGTCAGCTGTGGATCCCTCAGTTTTTGAACATTTCAGAGCTCGAACGGTCTGCTGGACAGATCACATTTGAAAACTGAGGCGCCACTGTATATGCCCTTGGCCAGAATCGAACCCGGGACACTTCAGCCCATGTAAATGGCCTTGCTATTTAGATGGCATGCATACTGTAGCCCACTGACTGATTGATGTCCCCAGGAAACCTGTCCATCAGTCCTAGGATACTGTGTGAAACTGTTTGCTTCCACAGATGGCTGACAACAGATATCTATGTACCAGCAAAGCTGCTCCAAGTTTACCAGAGGAGGCAAAATAGATTCATTTTTTTCCCCTAGGGACTTTGACATGAGCCAACCCAGACTTGCCCACTGAAGAACTGCCACATGGGGTTTAGCAGTGGGAGGAACGGGACACAAGAAATCCCATCGTTCCCGTGGTTTTGCCCAAAGTGGCCGCTTGACCTCTCTGAGCCTGGGTTTTCTCGCCTGTGGAATCGGGGAAGGTACAGAGCAATCCGTGTGATTGTCTACCCAGGTGGTACAGCTTTTTAGAACTGTCCCCGCCCAGCCTCGGCCCCACTCCAATTAAGGCAAAGGCACAGTGGGAGGGGCCCATGATGCCCATATATGTATTTTAGGCTCCACAGGCCATTCTATGGGGCAGCCAGATTGAGAACAGTTATACCCTCCACCGGTTCCTTCTGGCTCCAGTGTGATAATGGTTGGGTCTCAAGGTTCCATCTTAAGTGCTACACTGTGTCCTGAGAGTCTAATGGTTACATCTCAAGGTAAAAGCGCTACATTGTGTGCTAAGAGTCTAATGGTTACATCTCAAGGTAAAAGCGCTACATTGTATGTGAAGAGTCGAATGGTCAGGTCTCAAGGTAGAAGCTTATATTGTGGTTGTGGTTGTGGTCTCTGCAAGAGATGATGAGTTGAAAGCCATAGAGCAGAGAATCAAAGGACTTTAACCCCCAAAGCGGCTTTGAGTGTCCAGTGGCCATCTGAATTTTTGACTCCCTAATGGGACATTTCTGGTCCTCACAGCAATGAACTCTAGTTTCAAGGGGGAAGATAATACTTCCCTCCAAATATAAGCTTGTCTTTGGAGCCCCTGACAGGCGTGAGAGATTAGGAAGACACAGTCCTTGCTGTAATTCACTTACAGTCTGGGGAGGTTGAAGGAGAAGTGTGGCTGTGGGTTTCGGGGTGTCTGAATCTGATGCTGCTATGTAGTCTTCCAGTCTCAAAAACTGTTCTTACGGATTCCAAACTAGAAGGAAGACCCCCCCCCCCCGCCCCTTCCTTTGCCCATTGAAAGGGAGCTGAAGTGTGTGGGTGAAGGTTTCACTAGACTGTCCACATTTCTTTGAGAAACAGACTCCCAGACCTCAACCCCCAGATGTTCTGATAACAGAAAGTGTCCATACTGATGCTCAACAAACATGTTTATGCGTATAAACGTGCAGACCTGTTTCTGCATTTCAATAAAAGAAGAAACAGTGGGATATTTCATAAGTAACGAGACAAGTGGGAAAACCGATTTAGCACACGTGCTCCCTTTTGACTGGTTCGCTGAGTAGTCCCAGGCAGCTCCCAGGTAACGGTATCAAGTGTCCCTGTCCCCAGGTTGGCTCCAGTATCGAATCCGCAATCGGGTTTCTTCGGATCTCGGAGAGAAACGATGGTCTGGGCACTTGGGTCCCAGTTCCGGCTTTGCCCTGGGAGTTGGGCGAAACGGGGCAGGAGACTTCCCCTCTGTGGACCTCTGTCTCTTTTCTGAGGTGTGGTGAGGTTGGACTGGACTCCCGTGGGTGTCTTCGGGACATCCTGGGTCTACCTGGATCGTGGCCTTCGTGCCATTAGGAAGTAGGGAGGGAATCAGCAGGATAGCCACTGCTGCTCCCCAGGGACCAGGCCGCCCATGCAGTTTAGGAGAAAAGCTCTGGCCTTGCGCACACACCCGAATTCGCACTTGGATTCTGCCACAACCTGTCGGAATAACGGCTGGCAGGTTTCAACCTTGCAAACCCGCTTTTCCTCCTTCGTAAGATGAAGCCACTCCTGCCACCACAGAGTGTCTTCGGGCGAGGAAGGAGCCTGATAATATCTGTGAAAATGCAGGCTCGTCGTGGGTGCTCGGCTGGTGACGTCCAGGCTTGGTGCTCACCGTGGAGCGTGGCTGGTGCACCCCGCAGTGGGCCGTTCGCTCCTGCAACGCACGTCTCTACTCCGTGGCCCTGTGATGCGGGAGGGGCCCGGGCGTGGCAGTGGCGTATTTTGAAGAAGAAAACAAGGCATCTTCGCCTCCCAAGATTGTGGAGCAGATGGCGTCATTACCTAAGTTTATACCAGCAGCTCCCCGTTGGCCCTCCTCCCGCGTATCTCTGCGTCGAGGCCCATGAGGCTGTCTTTGTGTAGGAATCTCTCTGTGGTCTGGCTTTAAAAAAAAAAAATGTTAAGTATGTTTTTATTGATTTCCGAGAGAGGAAGGGAGAGGGAACATCAGTGATGAGAGAGAATCAGCGATTGGCTGCCTCCTGCATGCCCCCTGCTGGGGATCGAGCCCACAGCCCGGGCATGTGCCCTGACCAGGGATCGAACCCTGACCTCCTGGTTTATGGGTCAACATTCAACCACTGAGCCACACAGGCTGGGCTGGCTGGCTTTTTTTTTTTTTTTTTTTTTTTTAGTGTGTATCCTTCCACCTGAACCAGATCCAAGAGTAAAAACAAAGAAGCAGAATATAATGCACCCGAACAATTTTCTTTCTCCAAATCGGTGAGTCAAATAACAAGGCCGGTCTGCAGGCAGGTAGAGAAGCTGCTGCGGCTCTTCATTTGGCCTTGAATCCTGTCCCCTTGGAAAACGTTCTTAGTGTCTTTTTTAACCAACACTCAAAAATTATTAATTTAGCTCTTTATTCATGAACATTAAAAGCTGGGAGTTAATAAATATTTTATGATCCTAAAGCTCAAATGCATATCTGATTGATATTGAGGGTTGAAGAACTGAGGGCAGGGATGAGGCCTCCTCTTTCCATTATTTGCAAAATCAATGTCAAGTGGGCTTGTGCTAACCCACGGAGCGTGTGACGGGCATCGGCCAGAGGGCCAGGCAGATATCCGACAGAGCGGTGCTGCCTGGAAACCTAGGTGTCGCCCCCTGGAGGTCGCCAGGCGAATTAGCGCACGGCGCCTCTGCCTCCCCTTCAGGTGAAGTTGGCTGGAATTCCCAGGGGAGGAAAATAGCACTGATAGTCGCACCGCCAGTTTGCCAGAAATGTCACAGCTTCAAAGAAATATAGAGCAGCTCTTCCTTCTCAGAAGGCAAGGGGTCGCTGGGCTAGAACGTATCTTTGAAAATCAGATGCCAGTCTCAGGATAGTAAGCTGGCAGCCTTTTCTCTGTTGGAGCCACCGCTGGCATAAAAGGGGCGAAGTACACAGTTATTCACAGGTGTCGTTTTTACCCCCGGCAGCTATGTTGAGGATCTCGGCTGCTGTGTTGGATTTCTTTAAAGGGTTTTTTCCTACCCCTACTGAACCAGAAGAGATTCTGTGGGTTTGCTGTTGATTAGACAGATGGATGAGCCTTTCGGATGGGCTGAAAGAATGAAACTGGGATAAATAGAGCCTCTTTCTCCAAAAGTCTGAAAAGCACATGAATTCACCTTGTGCGCCCGCAAAAGCTGTTACCTCTTAGGGAAGATAGGGTGTCAAATCGAGTCGTTTTTCCCTGGGGTGGGCTTTTGAAGGACTGTTCCCAGCCAACAAAACCTTTAATCTTGTGCTCACGGAGAAACCTAGGAAGTGTCTATGATCAGCCATTTTATTTTTAAAAATATATCTTTATTGATTTCGGAGAGAGGAAGGGAGAGGGAGAGAAACATCAATGATGAGAGTCATTGATCGGCTGCCTCCTGCACGCCCCCTACTGGGGATCGAGCCCACAACCCGGGCATGCGCCCTGACCGGGAATCGAACCCTGACCTCCTGCTTCATAGGTCGATGCTTATCAGGGGTTTTAAAAGAAAACATGCCTAATGTTTTACAAGGGGAAACATTCTTCTGTGAGATGTACATTCTCAGACTTGCTTGATAGCTAATAACTAACGAGCAACTGATGTTAATTTTGGAGAAGCCCAGTGGACAGACGTGAACTGGGGAGGGAGGGGTGGCTGTTGATATTATTAGGGGAGGAATTTGCTAGATTGAGGTTCTGTGCTTTGATTCTGCCGGTGTTGTCTGGGCTGAGTCACTGAAGGGAAAGACAAGTACATGAACTATAGACATACTGGTAGGATTTTTAAAACATCGAAATGTAAACATGGTTACTGGTCTCTTAATGAAGAAAAAAAAATTATGCTTGACCATGAATATGCAGAGAACCCTCTTTGGTGCGGAGATGGGCTTATTAAGGGAACTTGAGTGGTTCTTTAGTCACCCTACCTCAGTGGCCTTATCTATGAAAGAGTGGTAGGAGTACTTACCCTGTAGGGTTGCATGAGCGGGAAATGAGGTCCCAGATGTAATGTGCAAGCAGAGAGCCTGTCACTCCTAACAAACACTTTTTTTCTGTTTTCTCCTTCTGTGGGCACTAGCCCGTGTTTTAGTGTTTAATTACAGCATGCAGATGGAGAGCTGTGTGCAAAGTATCTATTGGATGGATGGATGGATGATGGATGGAGGGATGGGTGATGGATGGATGATGGATGGATGATGGATGGATGAGGAATGGATGAGGGATGGATGGATGAAGGATGGAGGGATGGGTGATGGATGGATGATGGATGGATGGATGGATGAATGGATGGATGGATGGATGATGGATGATGGATGGATGGATGAATGGGTGGATGGATGGATGATGGATGGATGGATGGATGGTGGATGGAGGGATGGGTGATGGATGGATGATGGATGGATGATGGATGGATGAGGAATGGATGAGGGATGGATGGATGAAGGATGGATAGGATGGATGGATGGATGGATGGATGGATGGATGGATGAAGGATGGATAGGATGGATGGGTGATGGATGGATAGATGATGGATGGATGGATAGATAATGGATGGATTGATGAATGATGGGTGGATAATGGATGGACTGATGAATGATGGGTGAATGGATGGATGGTGGATGGATGAAGTGAGCTTGAATCCAGTTCCTGTCTGCATTAATTTATGACTGACTATGAATCTCTTAGGAAGACGCCCAGTCCCCGTTTAATTAGTTTGCTGGTATTTCTGCCACGTTGCTGGTTTGAGCAATACCGTGTCACCTGAGAACATTAGAGAAGAATCCCTTCTTCTGTTTTTGTTGTTTTCTTCCTGGCCCTCCTTAGGAAAATAAACATTACTAAGTATTTGGCTCTGCGCTGTTATAGATCTATTTTCATTATACACGCATTGTTTGCTATGCACCTGTGCCCTTCAGACAGCCCTTTGAGTTAGGAAGTAGAATTCTGCTCTACAATTTACCAGTTTGGAGAAGAAGGCAGTGGAAAACCAACAACATTTAGCCTAAGCCTTTTAGGGGACAGACGGTGAGGGTTTCCTAACACTTGAGTGTTTTCCTCCTGCCTTCAGCTGCAGGAGTACAGAGAGTGTAAAGACGGGTGTAAAGAACCTTTTAGATCATGACGCCTTGTTCTGCAAAGATCTGGGAGGGAAAATAAAGTCTCCAGCTGCGTAGGCACTTATCAGTGAATTTCCATTTTTTCTCAGTCTTAGAACTTTTTGAAAACTTCTTTCTACATCATGGGCCCACCTACAAATAACAAACTTCTCCCACCTGTAAAATCCCCCCGGGAGTCAGCTAATGCCTGGTTACTGGCTGATCTAAGGGGCATTTCCGTTTCCTGACTGTCTCTAGGTACCAGGCAAGTTCGGACAGAGGCAACGTAAGGTTCCTGTTGAACCTGCTGCCTGGGACAAGGATTTAGCGTAAGGAAGCGCCGTGCAATGTGCGAGGGGCCAGGTCGGGACTGGGACACGGTGCTGTTGAAAAACTCCAACAGGGCAATTAATTTCAGCTGGAAGGCAGGTGGCTGGGAGGAAGATCTCAAAGAGGGGGGTGTTTCCATTAGAGGCTTAAAAACGGGTACAGATCTCCCCACATGGACCAAAGGGAGCCCGAGCAGAGAAAACAGCGCACAGGGCGTCATCGAAACATGAAAATTTATGGGATTTTACACTAACAAGAAGATTCCACTCCAGCTAGCGAGGCAGATGTGCGGTGGGGGCCTGGAGCCAGGGGGAGACGGGGATGCCCCCAGGCCAGCCAGGTGGTCAACACGTTCCTATCTGTGAATGGGACCGAGGCCCAGGAGTTATTTCAAATAGGAAACCTGCAAATGAATGCATTTCCTGTTCAGAGTGTTCAGTAAATAATACTTGGAGGTAATTCTTCCTGTATCTGTATTAAGGTGAGCAAAACCAGAGGTTCCTGGGCATTTTTTACGTCTCGTTGCCATGGAGGAGCTAAGCAACGATGCATGTGGGTTGCAGGAGCCCTTCTTCGAGGCTGTTTACATGCAAATTTCAAAGCCAGATGGAAATCGTTGGAGAGATTTTGCTATAAATAAAAAGCGTATTAGACTTTCAGATTCTCTTCGGGCTGTGCTGCTGAGCGTTACCCCTGAGCCGGAAATCTCGGGGGTGACGGGGGAACAGGAAAAGCCAACACTCGCTTGTGCAATAATTAGACTCCTGCGGCACACGCTGTTTTCTATATACTTTTCCTTTGGTCTTATCCTCTCTTGGTTTTTTCACGGAGAAGCAAAAGTTGGATACTTGTTGGAGCCACACTTGGGCACAGTTTACATAGAGGGGCCAGGTTTCGACTGAAGCTGGACTGGTGGCGACCGTCTGAGTGAACTGAGACATTTGGTGGAGGGACTGTGAGGACGCGGGTTGAAAGAGGGGCTTAGACAAAAACGCCTGCGGCTGTTACGTGTTGGTGAGGCTGGCCAACGCGAGGGACCTTAAAGCCCTTTCTTCTCACTGGTGGCATCTATAACCAAACCTGTGGGAATTTTTTTTATGAGTTTATTTGAGCCAAACTGACCAGGAAGCAAAATCTCGATGGATTGAGAAAAGGCTCCAGAGAATGGCAGTTTCCCCACCTTATTTTATACATTACGGTCAAAGGAGGAGGCCTCTGAGGGGGGAGGGAAGGGAGAGCTGTAATATTTCCAACAATAAAGATAAATTTTAAAAACAGGAGGCCTGAGTGGGTTACATGAAATTCGCCGGCGGTAGATTAGGGAGGCGGGAGAAAGCCAAGCGGGGAAACCCCTGCGACTGGCTAAAAAGTGAAATGAATAGATATATTTCTTTTCCATCTGTGGGCACAGGCTAGTTAGCAGTTAACGTGATAATAATAACAAGGTGAGGGTTTGGGGTCTCGGCCCTGGCGACCTGGCTGTGCTCTGAGGGGTCCAGAAAAAAAAAAAAAACGGAAGAAAGGAAATTAGTTTGATGCTCCTAAGATACGTTATCAGGCGTGTTGTCATAGGAGCAAAGAAGACAACGTACAGGCTCAGGTAAGGTACACGTGACCTTTGTCAGGGGCGATACCAGCCTAGGACATGGCGACCTGCCCTGACCTGCTCTTAGCTGGAAAGTTTTCATTTCAGGCCGTCCTGTGTGGTCGCTTTAGGTCTTTGAATTTGTGAGGCTGCCTTGCGGGCCTCCCCTGAGCTCGGCAGGCTTAGCACGTGGCCCCTTTGCGCCCACACCCCTTACCTGGGAGGCAGTGCCCCAGGGGAGAGACCCCCTGCCTGGGAGGACCGGGACCCACGACGGAAGGGAAGGAGGCCCCTAGAGGAACAGGCCCAGGGGCAACATCGTGATTCAGGGGAGGAAAGCGCAGCTCTTTCTTTCTCCCCTCCCGGCGGGTTGTGAGAACTCCAGCTCCTGGCTCCTCACAGGGGCAGACGGGCCTCAGGCTAAAAAGAAACGAGCCTCCCGGCCTCCGAGGTGTCACTGTGGCCGTCTGTGGAAAACAGCACCTTCCCCCGAAGGGACACACTGTGTCCGGCCCGAGTCGGCTCCGGTGATAAAGTCCCCGGAAAACGCGGCTCGTCCGAGAAGCTGATCAGCTTCGCCCACAAGCTGTGGCCGCCGCCCGGATGAGGCTCGCGTTTTCTTGAATGCGGGTGGCTATGCAGCTTGCAGCCCGCCTGCCTGCGGGGGCCGCGAGGGCGGGGGTAGCTTGAGGAATCCGTGTACGTTACCGTCTTATGACGGGGGCAGCTTGTGTGTTTTTGCAGGTACAGAGCAGAGACAGGGAAGTGAAGGTGGCCGGATACAACCGCAGAGTGAAACGGAGGGGGCTTATCATTAAAAACTAAGATTAAGTCCTGCCCAGGTGGCTCCGTTGGTTAGAGTGTCGTCCCCACGCGCCAAGGTTGCGGGTTCGATCCCAGGCCGGGCACATCCAAGAATCAGCCAGTGATGCACCAGTAAGTGGAGCAACAGGCCATTGCTTCCCTCTCTCTCTCTTTCTCTCTCTCTCATGTCAATCAATCAATCAATCAATCAATCAATCAATCTTTTTTAAAAAGACACCCTGACTGGTGGGGCTCAGTTGGTTGGGTGTCATCCCAAGCACTGAAAGGTTGCTGGTCAGGGCACATTTTTTTTTTTTTTGGTATTTCCTTGGACAGAAAGAGAACTGAACTCCGCTCGTCACCATCACCAACCCCACACTGTATTTTTCCTCCCCGGCATCTGACAAGCCCTAGAGAACCAACACTGGCCAGGGTTCAGCCGCGTCCAGATATCGGCTGATTCATCCCATCAGGAGCATGGGATGTGCCCTTTATCACGACTCCAGCCAAGTTCCACTCTGCCCAACATAATAAATATTAAGCAAGAGCTACGGACTTGCATGATTTGCAGAACGGATCTGCTGACTTTAAAAGCCCCACTCCCCAGCAGAAGAAAACGCAACGCTTTGAGCGGAGGTTAAATGGGCGGCTTGATCGGCGATCGTGGGTGAGGAGCCTGCAGTCCAGTGGTCACGTTGGAGGGGACGCCAGGTAGCACAGGCAGGGAAGTAAGGTTTCATTTTGGGCCAATAAAGAAAAAAAAATCAGGTCCAGGGATTGAAATGAAAAAATGGGGCAGCTTCAGTCTGGAAAACTTTCTCACCGGAATGTAATTTCCTTCCTCCTACGCTCTGCCGCCTAAGTCAGGATTCGGAACATGTTAAATAAGCAGATTTTAAAGATTCTCTCCTTGCCTAAATAATGTATCCAGGATGTAGCAAGCTGTTACATCACACACACACACACACACACACACACACACACACACACACACTTCAAGATGTTGGGTATTGACCATTGAAGTTGAAGGACACAGAAATCCAGCCAAGGCTGACAAAGCTAATTTGGACTGAGTGAGAGCATCTTTAAAATATATTTTTATTGATTTTAGAGAGAGGGGAAGGGAGAGGGAGAGAGAGAGAAACATCCACGCGCGAGAGAGAGACAGCGATAGGTTGCCTCCAGCATGCGCCCTGACCAGGGCCAGGTACCAGGTATCGAACCTGCAACCGAGGTAAGTGCCCTTGACTGGGAATCAAGCCCAAGACGCCTTAGTGCTTGGGCCGACGCTCCGACCGCTGAGCCACACCGGCCAGGGCAGGTGCCTGCATCCGCAAAAGGCTGCCCCCGAGCGTCTGCAAAGTGTAACCTTGCCGGGTGCATCTTCCCGTGATTTCCTTTTCTGCCTCTGATTATCCTGTGGGCGTTGATGCAGTGGGGGGGGTAGTTCTAGTGGGAAGTTGAAAGCCCCTTGTCATCCCCAGCGTGGCCAGCGAGTTGAAGTTGAAACCAGAAAAGCCCTCTTCAGCTCTGATCGGAAAGATCAGTGATGCAAACTGTGCCTCACCTGCCACCCTCATAAAACAGTCTCCCGGATGTAGAGCCCCCGCTTCCACCCGCCCCGCCGTGAATGAGGGTCCTCGTGGCTCCTGGGCGCTCAGAAAGGGCTGCTCCGAGCTGCTGGGAGCCCACACGGCCTGGCCTGCGGCACTCAGCGGGCGCTGATGGCTGTGCGTGGCGCGGGAGTGGAACCATTACGATTGTATTTCTCATTTCCTTCTTGTCCAAGGCGGGGCCGAGACACATGGCCTTGACCTTTGGCTGTCCATTGAAACATTAATAGGCGCACACTTAGGCCTCAGCTCACACATCTCTAACGCCCAGGACCTCGGGACGCTGCCTGGAAAATACCCCAATTCTCTCTCTCAAACCTCAATCTCCCCCTCTCTCTTCTCTCTGCCACCTCATAGTAAGAAATTCCCAGTTTTGAACCAAATGACAGTGAAGTGGAGTTGGAGAGGTGGACCCTGGAACTCCCCCCCCCCCCCCGGATCCTCGCCGAGGGTTGACCAGCCTGGTCTCCAGGCCTTCGGCGCTGGCTGTGGCACCCGCCCCGTTTCTGAGTCTGCCTGGAATGGATGGGAAGGAATGTTTACCCAGCTCCGTGAGCCCCGCTTGGCACTCTGCCCCCTTCCAGCGTCACATCATCCTCACCTGGCCCTCGGGGGCAGGCAGCTTATTCTGCGCCTGCGACCTGGAGAAACAATCAGAGAGAAGCTGGGCCACTGGCCACGGTCACAGGGCAGTGAGGGGTGGACTTCCAAGGGCGCGGTGGCCACCGCTCCAATGATGACCTTTCCTCTGGGGAGATGACATCAGCGGATGAAGTGTACTGACTTGTGCAGCCACGTGTCTCCTGAGACGCCGACTTTCCCGTTTTAGGATGGTCTCCCCGGGCATTTCATTTATATTTGTAACTTTTCCCCTACTTCTAATAACTCAGGGGAGATGCTGGGCGCAGTTCCCGTATCACTGCGATATTCCCTAAGAAAACAGTAACATCCAGCTTGTAGGAATTCGGGGAGAGCAATGAAAAATGAATGAAGCTTTCGGTGCTCAGGAAGCAAAGACTCCGTCTGCCTTAAATAATTCATGCTGAGAATCGCAGCCTGAGCACCTTTTCCTTTATTGTTGGAACAGTCCAGGGAAAGAGCAGGGATCCCACTGGCCCAGGGTCCCAGCAGCCTGAGCACCTGGCCTGTGATGCTGTGGGAGGGGCCTGCATGGGGCGGGGCCTGGTGTGGGGCGGGGCCTGGTATGGGGCGGAGCCTGGTGTGGGGCGGGTCCTCGTATGGGCGGGGCCTGGCGTAGGGCGGGGCCTGGCATGGGGGGCGGGACCTGGCACGGGGCGGGGCCTGATATGGGGCGGAGCCTGATATGGGGCGGGGCCCTGCGTGGGGCGGGGCCTGGCGTGGGGCGGGGCCTTTGTAGGGCGGGGCCTGGCGTGGGCGGGGCCTGGCACAAGGCGGGAGCTGGAGACCCGCGAGATCTCAGGGCTGAAGTGTCAGTCACCCCACAGGTGAGCCTTACTCCCCCTGTGGTCGCAGATGTGCAATTCATTCCTTTGCTGTTAAGCTCATTTTTTGAGGACCTCCCGTGTGCCACCTGCGTCACCACTGTGCCCTTGGAAACCGCAGCCAATGGGAAGAGAGCACGTGGAAGTGGTTCAATGCAAGACGGCAATGACAGGGACAGAGGGGACCCCAAGCAGCACCGAGCAGGGAGGCTGATCGATCGGGCCTCAGAGCAGGGCGTCAGGTCTTCTCCATCCCGGACCGGACCCTGAGCGCACGTCCCAAGGACAGTCAGCCCCAGAGCAAGAGCAGGGCTTCTGCAAGTTTGGGGGTGAGTTTTGGAACAGGGGGCGCATAGCGTCGCAGGAAGCAGGCACCAGTGCTTGCTGGGCAGGGCGGGCAGGGCCCCAGGTGACAGGACTGAGCTGGCTCAGGTGCAGGTCGGGCCTCAGGTGCGCGGCCAGGAGCCTGGTTCCAGGTGCAGGCCGGGCGTTATTTCAGGATCCAGGCCCGCAGGGCCGGGAAAGGAGCCGCTGGCGAGCACGGGGTCTGGGGAGGGGAACCCAGCCCCTTATTCTCCAGAGTGACTCGGGGGAAGTGGTCTGACACCTGTGTAAACGTGAACCACAGAACAGAATTCCTGCAGGTGACCCGGGCCCGATGGCACAGCCCGTCCTTTCTCTGCCCTCAGCCGGAGCCCGGTCCCCACACCCGCGCCCCTTGTTTTCATTTCCTACCCTCACCTGAGGGCTCAGCGAGGGATCCCCGCAACGGGAAAGGAACAGGCCAGCTTCCCCCAGCCCCTGGAGACAGACGCAGCTTCCACAGGGGCGGCGCCGAGCCGCAGACCGAGGCCCCGCCACCTGTCCCTGTTCATACAGGCTCCGGGGGGCAGGCCTGGAGGCTGCCCTTTCCCGCTTAGGGAACTACCTCATCCCTTCCTCGGCACCGCGCCAGGCCAGGCAGGGCTGCGGGGCCGGGTGCCAGCCTCCAAACACAGGAGCAGAGGCTGGTCCTGCCGTGAGACCAGCTGATTTCCACCTGAGTGCCTGCGCCCCAAGGTGGACGTCCTGGATGTTCTGTGAGTCTGCGTCGCTTGTGTGTTCCGCGAGGTACTTTCAGAAATTAAGATTTGGAAAACCTTGGTGCCCTCCCCAGGGGGAAGAGATTAGCCTAAGAACTTATGTGCGTAACCTGTGGACACCGGCAATAGCGTGGGGAAGGCCTGAGGCAGGAAGGAACCAGGCGGAGAGGGGCAATAGGGGGAAGGGGGGGCATCTGTGATACTCTCCACAAAGGTTTTTTAAAAAATGATTTGAAAGTCTGCCACTGGCTGATGTCCACACCCTCTCCTCTAATCCGCTGGATCCTTGGGCCCCTCAGGCACCCCCAGGAAACAGCACTTAGAAATCCATGACACAGGGTAAGAGGAGCCCAGGCTGAGGAGAGACAGAGACAGAGACAGAGACAGAGACAGACGGAGACAGACGGAGACAGATGGAGACATCACCTCCCAGTGGACAGACTGCGTTTCCGGACGGAGGCAGCTCCCCCTGCCCTCCTCACGGGTCACCCCAGGGCCGAGCAGGTTGGAAGATGGTCTTGGAGGGCCTTTGGCTTCTTCTTTGTCCTGCAACTAAATCACTACATGGAGCCTGTAAAAGGTCAGCGTTCAGCAGACCTGAGGCACCCGAGCCCAGGTGGCTGCAGACACTGGACTCATTGCAGACGCAACCGCTCACGGGAAACAAAGTCCCTATTTATCTGAGACGGTGACACCGCCCAGCAGCCAGCAGCACACCTGGCACGTTTCAAAGAAGTGTTGAGGTTCCCAGTGACAGGTCGCAGCACCAAAGGCTCTCTGAAGACCCCAGCAGCCCGATTTTTCCTCCGCAGCTTCAAGCAGCATCTGTTTTGCATCAGAGCCTTTGAGGAGCGTTTGAAATGGAGATTTGGGGGAGTGCGCGTGACGTGGGGCCTCAGGAAAAAGACTGGGTATGCTCTCGGTTCTCATGCCCTCCGAGGACTTTCTGTAGCGGATTAACCTGCCCTGGCCCAGCGCCTGGCACGTCTCAGGTGCTCGCTGATGTAGAGAAAACAGTGTAGGCTTTGGAGTCGGACACACCCGGGTTCAGATGCCCACCTGGGACCCCATGGGAGCCACTGGGGACCCTGCTAACGCCTGTGGAGGAAAATGGAAAAGTACAAGCTCTGGGGAAAGGGAGAGGGTGCGGCCCAGAGGTTTTGGCAACCACACCTCTCTTCTCTGAGGATTAGTTATGTCTCCATATAAAGGCCATAGGTCCGGTTTGAGGTGTGCAGGGGGCCAGTTCCCAGGGTCAGTGGTTACGCTTGGTCCAAGGGCCTGGGGGGGGCGGGGCACAGAGCGCCCAGCTTTGGGGAGGGAAGAACAGATAGAACCTGTGGCCAAGGACACCGAGATTCTCACAAATCTCTTTTCATCCACAAGTGAGAAGGGTTTATGATAACCCCCTTTTTAAAAAGGGGAGGTTGGCCTTTTTCAAATGACAGAACAGCTATTAATACCTCAGCAGTTAATAGAACAGCTGTTAATACCAGCCCCACACCCCCCGTGGCTCCGGCTCCCAGAGGAAGACAACCTGTCTTCATTCTCACAGACCTGGGCCGCAGGTTCGACCCTGGCCCTGGTCAGGCCACGTGCAGGTTTCAGCCCGTCCGTGTGTCTCTCTCACATCCATGTTTCTCTCTCTCTCTCCCCCTTCCACTCTCTCTGAAAATCAATGCAAAAAAATATATCCTCAGGTGAAGATTAAAAACAACAACAACCCCACGGCTCTGAAATTGCCATTCAGCAATGACTCCATTTAGATACCTTTTGGGCAAGAGCACAGACGGAGCAGGGGAGGGAGGGCGTGGCCGCCCGTCGGAACAGACGGCGTGGAGGTCTGTCCCTGCTGCACGAGCTCATTCACTGCGCAGCGGTTTCATCAGCACACGCGTCGGCGCTGAGGCTCCGGACAGCGTGTTTTAAGTCACTCAGGTCCTTGGGACGTTTATACGGAATTGCTAATTATGCGACCCCCCCACTCGCCCGACACACACACGAAAGATAAGACGGGAAGACACAGCAGCGCAAGTTGAAAGGGTGGAAAGCTCCTGCCAACTGACCGTCACGCAGGCCTGAAATGTTAATGGGACAATGAGATTCCGTTTATGGGCTATTATAGAATTATAATAACTGGAATTATACTCAGGTTTTTGGGAAATTACATTTTCTAAAAGAAAATAAAAGCCTATAAGCTGTAAACAGACATACTGTTCTTTCAAAATTCAATTTATCGGGGTGGCATTGGGTAATAAAATTACATCGGTTTCAAGTGTACAGATCTATAAACGTCACCTGTAGATTGCGTCGCGTGCTCACCACCCGGAGTCCGGTCTCCTTCCCTCACCGTGTGTGTGACCCTCTGCCGTGTCCCCCCCCCCCCAGTAACCGCCACACTCGCGTCTGTAGAGCTCCTCTGTTCGTTTTCTTTGTTCATTTTGTTCCCTGATGAGTGAAATCATACGGTTCTTGCCCTTTCCTGTCTGGCGTATTTCACGGAGCACGATGCTGTCAAGACCCACCCGTGTCGTCCCAAGCGGCAGCATTTTACCTTTTTTGTGGCTGCGTAGTATTCTGCGTGTGAATGCACCACAGCTTCGTATCCGGCCACCTACCCGCGGACCCTTAGGTTGTTTCCAGGCCTTGGCCACGTGACTAATGCTGCAGTGAGCACAGGGGCACATAGGTCTCTATGAATAAATCTTTTTAGGCTTTTCAGGGAGGCACCCAGAAGAGGGATTGCTGGGTCCCATGGGAGCTCTATTCTCTTTTTTTTTTTTTTTTGAGGCCCCTTTGTACTGTTTCCATAGCGGCTGCTCCAGTTTACAATCCCACCGGCCGTGCACAAGGGCTCCCTTTTCTCCTCGGCCTCCCCAGCACTTGCTGTTTTCTTGGCTTGTTGATAATAGTCCTTCTGACAGGTGTGAGGACGGTGTTTCATTGAGCATCTTCTCACCATTTGTATGTCTTCCGGGGACAGGCGTCTGTTCAGGTCCTCTGCCTGTTTTTTATTCGGATTGTTTGTTTTTGTTGCTGAGTCGCACGAGTTACGTATTTTGGATGCCGGCCCCTTAAGGGAGTTACCGTTTGCGAATATCTCCTCCCATTCCCTTGGCTTTTTGCTTTGCTGAAGGCAGAGGGGTTTTTGTGAACCGGACCCCAAAGGCAGGCCTATTGTTCTTAAAACAGGGTGTGTCCCTAGCCAGCTGTCACTCACCTGGGCTGGTGAAAGCAAGGGGACGTTTCCTAAGGAAGCTTATGGGGGATCGGTGCCCCCCAGCTTGCAGGGGCCTGAGTTCCTACCTTGTCCCTCCTTTCTCAGGGTGTCAGAAAGTTTTTTTCTGAAGTTTCCTTCACTGTTTCCATTTTCTTCTGCCCGGTTCAGCAGAGAAAAGCTAAAAAGCAGTGATGTGACGACAGTGGAAGGAGAAAGGGCGGGGTCGCAGAGCCTCCACACACTGCGGCCCGACATCCTATCAGAGCCACGGGGGTGCAGGGGGAGCCCCGAGGAGCCGGCGGCAAGGAGCGAGCTGGGATTCGTCACACACTCCCAGCTGCGGCTTCCTGGGTGTTAATGTGTCCCGAGCACCCTGAGTGTCATTCATATAAAATAAGAGGCAAAATAAATCAAGGTATGGAGAAGCCCTTGACACTTAAAAGCCACCCACCTTCAGGTCTCCCATTTTACCAACAGAAAACAAATAATCGTGGCCCCCTCGTGGGGAGATGGCTTTTGCACTTACAGCGCCCTCGGGGAGACGGTCAGTGGAGATCTCTGGGAAGCCAGCCTCCTGCCCCTCAAAGGGAGCGGATGGGATGCAGAAAAAGCCACTATCACCCTTATCGCCAAGCTCCTGCTTTCCTAGTTCACACACTGGGTGCCCTCCCCACCCACGTCAAACAGCCTCCCGACCATTACCGTCACCCTAAATCGCCCAGGCTTCCAGATTCCCTTCGGGGAGGCCCCAGAGGACAACCTGATCTTCCAAGGTAACCGAAATATCACATTGATATTAGATCAAACGATTCCGCCGACTCACCAGCCATCCTCAGAATTAAGGGCACTGCGTATGTACCACCTTTAGGTGGCCTAATGCGTGGAGATGTGAATTATTCATGGGCTCTCCTTGAGTTGCTGGAAACCTTAATATAGCTTTTGTTTCCTAATGTCTTTGATAGCTCTCTGTGTATGATCACATTATGTGAGTATTGCCCGCAGTACATTTTAAATGACAGAGTCTGCAGTTCTGCTCTGAGAGGCGGTGGGAGAGGGCTCACCAGCCGCCCGGCCGTCCTGTTTGCCCGCGGGCGCATCGCTCGTGCCCGGAATCCAGCGCCCAGCTCTTCCCGGAGCGCTTGGCTGCTCCGCCGCCGGGGGTGTTTCTGCCGATCCGACCGTATCAATCGCTTTTCCATTAACCAGCTGACGGTGCAAACTCCATACTTTCCATGTGCGTCGCCACCTCCAGTTCCCAGCAGAGGAGCCAAAATGAGAGGGTCGTCCAAAAAAAAGCAAGGGCTGGGACTTAATGAATGAATTATTTGACTGGAGGGCATCCGAAATTTGCACCTCGACGCACATATTGAAGAGACGTGCACAGGTGGATTTGCCAGGTGGATCTATATTTGGGGACTGTATTTTTGCAGAATTCTTTGGGACACTAAATCTTTTTTTTTTTTTTAATGCTTTTTTAAAAAATGTGGTTTTTTTGTTGATTTTTTTTTAGAGAGAGAGAAAGGGAGAGGGAGAGAGAGAGAAACATCAATGAGAGAGAAACACTGACCGGCTGCCTCCTGCACGCCCGCTACTGGGGATGGAGCCCAAAACCCGGGCCTGTGCCCTGATCGGGAATCAGACCAGCAACCTCTTGGTTCACAGGGCGATGCTCAACCTACTGAGCCACACCGGCCGGGCAGGACACTAAATGTTGATTATTCTGAAATTTTGCTTCGTTAAGATTCTTTGCCCAGACAGTGTCAGAGGACGGCTGAACCACAGGGGAAGGAAACTGCTTAAATTCTGGGCTCAGCGTGTGGCGAGCCTGCCGTCTCCGTGACCTTTCATCCTCAGGTCCTGAAAATGAAGCAGACTCGGTATATTGAGAGCCCGTGAACAAAGATGAAATTCATTTACCAAATCCTGTTACTGCTGAGGAGCGGGGCTTGGAAATTTCGGAAATATTGCTGCCAGTGACTGTTTCTTGGTCCAGCAACTAAACCCAACCGTGGCGCTGAGCTCCTGCAGATGCACTATAATCTGACTTCACCGAGGTCGTACGTAACACGCGTCCTTGCTCACATGCACGCAAGTGCCCACAGACCTCCCTTTAGCTGGCATTCTTTCCGGCTTTGCCCATGTAAACGTTTTTTGTTTAATATCACAACTGTTTAACTGGAATCTTTCTAAGCCATACGATGTCCTTGCCTAGTTTCTCCAGCCGGGGGCCCCTACTGCAGTGTTGTTTCATTCTTTGATGCTGCTGGGCATTGTTTTGACTACGTGGGTCTCACTATAGACCGGGGGTGCCTGCCTCCGAGCTCACCTGGCCACTTACCTGCATCTTCTCTCAGGCGCAGTCCGAGAACTCGCTTGCTAGCCCTGTGTGATACGTTAGGAGTTGGGCCCTGGACAGCGTGGCTCAGTGTTAGAGCGTCAGTTGCACACCAGAGGGTCATGGGTTCAATTCCTGGTCAAGGGCATGTACCTGGGTTGCAGGTTCTTTCCTCAGCCCCGGTCGGGTGCGTGTGTGAGGCAACCAGTTGATGTGTCTTCTCACATTGATGTTTCTCTCTCCCACTCTCTCTAACAACATCAAAGGAAAAAATAGCCTCTGGTAAGGATTAAAAAAAACAAAACAAAACAAAAATTAGGAGTGGGTAGGCCGTGGAGAAAGGACTGCGCCTCCTTCCTACAGAGTCCAGCTTGAAGGCTTTTGTGAAAAGTCTGATTTCTTTCTGAGACCCAGAGTTCCTGTGTCTTAGGCGGGAGGTGGGCACTTTCCTCCTGTCTCATGGTTGGTCCTGAATGAGTGGTCTCCAGGTCAGAAGGGTTTCACCATCTGCGTGGACACTTCTCAGCTGAAACTCGAGTTTGGAGGGTGTTGGCCAGGTGCCCGGCTCGGAAGCAGTGGTGGGTGGGTCCCCGCTTATCGCTCAGGCTCCTCCTCTCCCAGCCTCCTCTCCTTCCTCTGTCACTTTTGATAAACAGCCAACTCGGTGACCTTTCCAGGCCTGTGACTCAGTGGCTTAGCATTTTTTTTTAACAATAAATCTCACAAAGATGACTTCACTATTGAAAATTTTATTAAAACGGTGACAATAATGACTCCATTACTCTCAGATTTCCAGCTCGCACCCACGTTGTCGGGAGGCAGGCGTGTGCGGGCGTCTGAGGCTCGCTGTTAACCTTGGCTCAGCTGAACACAGGGGCAGATGAACCACGCTGGGAGCAGGCCAGGCCCCTTTCAGAGATAATGGTCATAGAGCATCCCCAGTGTAATCCGAGTCTTTCATATTATTTAAAAAAAAAAAAAGCATATTAATTTCTGGTAAACTGAGAATTTAATTTTCTCTGAATGAGTTAAAAGAAAATGAAGACTCTTTACTATGCTTGATTTGGTGGCCACGGGGACGGGAAACCTCTGTGGAAGAGCCTCCGCCATGTGCCATGTGACCCCACTTCTCCGCAGGCAGCAAGCCTTTGCTCCTGACTGCCTCAGACCTTCCCTCCTCCCCACGCCTCCGAGGTCTCCCCAATGCCACAAGCTAGGTGCCCTGGGATGCTCTCAACACGCGTGCTGGGGATGGAAGAACTGAGACACCTCAAATAAAGTAAGACAATGTAGCCTGCAGTAGAGGGAGATCGCTCAGTGAATTTCTCCAGTTCGGGAAGATCGTTTTCTGCATTTGTCGTCTACCTTGTGAGCACACCTGCGCCCTGGCCCGGGGACCTTGGTCCCCGGTGCCCCGTGCTGGGGTTGAAGGTGCTCGTGCCCTGTCGGGAAGCTCCGATGCTGGGGGAGCGGGAGCACTGGCACCTGACCTTGCAGGTTCTGGGAAGCATTTGTATGTTTGCTGCTGTTTATCGCCTACAACCTGAACACCCCTCCCGTGGATACTATGCCTTTAACCTAAAAGTAAAAGGCCAGAGTGAGAGGCAGCCCGCGTTTATTTGAGACCAGAAAGAACAGCTACTCAGGAAGCGCTGATTCAGGCAGAAGCCAGATAGTGTTCCAGTGAGGAGACAAGGGTGAGGGATATTTATGAGAAGGGACAAGGACAGTGACAGCCACAGCAGGAAGGCGTCGCTACAGGTAGAGACAACGTAACACAGTGACGCTGATTCTAAACAATGTTTCTAATTTTCAGTCCAGTAGCCACTGGTCCGCAGTCATTGTATCTGTTTGTTTCCGTTGCAAACAGTCCTTTGGGACACAATGTTGCAAAGGTTAGTTTGTCCTGTTTTAACCTCCAAAAGCTTGAGGCCTAAGACATGCAACTTCCTCTGGATGGCAGCTACCGCTTGCTTTGAAAGTGGCTCCATTTATATTATTTTTTTTATAATACTATATAATTACTTTTCAAGTGATAATCCTTGAGAAAATTGGAAGCAGCCCGGCGAGGCTGCGCAGCCCAGGGCGGGAACCACGCAGACAGAGCGCTAAGGAGGCGAATCTTGGTCTCCACCCCGAAGGCACTGGAGTATTTGCGAGAACAGAGCCTGCTCCACACCCCACACAGCCCCCAGCCCCCAGCTGACCGTTAAACGGGCGTGTCTGTGAGATGAGCTGGCCGGGGGCAAGCAACGGGGGCCGCCCCCTCCCCGCCTGCGGAAGCTCAGCGGGGGCAGCCTCGGGGATTGTGGATGACCCTCCGCCCGTCCCATTATCCAGGGCTCCGTTAATATCTTCTGCACAGAATCCCGGGGCATCCTCTGTGCGCCAAGTACCAGGCATTCCAAGGCGAGAACAAACAGCACTAATGAGATGTAATTGGACAGCTAAGAACCAAACGTAACTACGCAACCGAATGTGAAACGGCAACTGTGGCCAGCACCCTTGACCTGAGGGAGCTGCCGGGTGGGGTGCAGGGAAGGCCCGTGACCTCGCATTTCGGGCAGACTCCCCGCAGGCAGCCAAGCAGAGCCGAGAGCCCAAGGTGAGCACAGGACGGTGGGGAAGGCGGGGAGGGTGTTCCAGGCAGAGGAGTGGCCGCGCCCTGGGGGAGGGTGGGGGGGAGAGTGGGAGATGTCTGTGGTCCTGCAGTGTCCCGAGGGCCACACCGCAGAGTTTAACACCATCCTAAGAGCAACGGGAACCCATGACCGGGAGGGTAAGAGTCCCGGTTTGGATGGGTTGGCATCCCGTCTGCACATAGGAAAAAGGCCCTTCTTCTGAGTGGGGAGCAGATGGCCGGGACTCAGTGTGCAGGGGGTGGAGCAGCTTGGAGGTGACCGCGACCTCTGTCCCCAGGCCGGGACCGCAGTTAGCTTGGACCGTGATGGCCGCGGCGGGGGTGCAGGGAAATGGGCGGTGCTGATCCCACGGTGAGAAACCCGCGTGAGGCGGCCCTGGGGTTAGGAAAAGGCGGCATCCAGGATGGGGGCTAAGTCCTGTGCCCTGGGCAACAATACAACCAAACCTGCAGGAGACCGCAGACTTGCAATGTTTCTGAATTGGTCCCCCGGCCGCTCCAATCAGCTGCAAAGCCGCGTCTCACAAAACGTGACATTAAATTAAGACCCAACTAACATTAAATTTGCCAAGTACATTGAGCAATGTAATTAATCATCTGAAAAAGAACATTTTCAGATTCCTCGTTTAACTACAACAGCGTTCCCCTCAGACTTTCCCCCCGCTTACCACGCACAGAGAGGCTTTGGGGCACTGAGGCTGGGTAGGGGTGGGGTTGTCATTCAAAATGGCTTAAGCCCTAGCTGGTGCGGCTCAGCGGTTAGAGCGTCACCCCTCGGACAGAAGGTCTCAGGTTTAATTTCAGTCAAGGGCAGGTACCTGGGGTGCAGGCTCGATCCTCGGTCGGGGCGCGTGCGGCAGGCAACCGGTCGGTGTGTCTCTCTCACATCCATGTTTCTCTCCCTCTCTCTCCCTTCCACCTTCTCTGAAAAGCAATGGGAAAAATATCCTCGGCTGAGGGTTAAAAAAAAATAATAATAAATTTTGAACAAGGGGCTTGAGTCCTAAGTGTCAGGACATTCACTGTCACATCAGGTGGTGAGAACCCCGCTATGTGTCCCACAAAACCCGGGAGTCCTGTGCTTGTCCAGCGTCTGCCTTCCCCCCCTGTCACCCACTGTCTCTGATTCACTGTGGTTACAATGTACTGAACCCGCAGAGAAATTTCAGGAGGAAAATGAGTGGATGACAAATCAGCAGTCGTGAGTGGTCCCCATTTGGAGATATCATTAGGGATCACTTCTCGTCATCCCACCAGTGACGGCACATTTACAAGCTGGTGTCATTATACACGCGAGAGCCCAAGGTCGACAGAGTGAACATCTAACGGGCCTTCAGGTCCGTCACCCCTCCCGCTGTTTGCTGTGCTCCAGGAATCCCAGTGAACCCTCTGGGACCGAATCTGACCCTCTATTTCAGAAACAATTTGGAATAGCTCTGGTTCCTATTAAAGATCAAATTGAGCCCAGGTGGCGCGGCTCAGCGGTTGGAGCATCGGGTCGACCTAGGATCCAGGGGGTCGGGGTTCGATTCCCGCTCAGGGCACGTGCCCGGGTTTCGGGCTGATCCCCAGCAGGGGGCGTGCAGGAGGCAGCCGATCAGCGACTCTCATCATTGATGTTTCTCTCTCTCCCCCTCTCTCTGAAATCAATAAAACCTTATTTTTTAAAAAAGATGTCAAACGGATAGTTTAAGAAGTTGATGGTTTGAACCCAGCACTGAAGCTCAGTGTGTCAGCAGTCAGTCAGTTTTTCTGCATCTCTCTGGGGTCCTGGGCTCATCAAACCCCATCAAACCCGTCCTAAGTGCGCCTTTATTTCATTTCCACCGCAGAGGGGGCTTGGAAAAGGCATCTGTCATTCATCTGTAGTGAGGAATAAAGGCGGTTGGCACAGCTTTTGTTTCAAGTAAGTCATCGTTGTGTTTTGATAGTTAAACAGCAGAGGGGCCTCCCTGGTTTGAAATGGCCCCGGGAGACGACAGGCTGAGAGGAAGGGAAA